>NC_044276.1:24706979-25314556 GCF_003957555.1 Calypte anna
TTCAGACTCGAGGTGTCCCTGAGCACCCAGCCATGCTGGTGACATCAGGCCAGGCCCATGGCAGTACCTGTAGGAGGTGACAACAGAGGTTTAATTCAGGGCAGGAAAATGGGCTCTGTTTATAACCCTCCCAAGCTTCAGTTTGCATTCAGGGTGCTCCCAGGGCACCAAACCAGAGACTTTTTGGGTTAAAATGAAGGAGAAAATGAGGTCCAACTGTCAGTGGGACCATAGGACCCAGGTTGGATGGGGCTTGGAGCATCCTGATAATTTCCTGGTAGGCTGCAAACACCTCTCCTTGTTCCATGTTTCCATTCTGAGGTTCAAAAGACCTGCCCTGTAAAATGCAGATAGAATCATAGAATCATAGAATAGGCTGGGTTGGAAGGGACCTCAGAGATCATCGAGTCCAACCCTTGATCAGCTACCGCCACAGTCACTAGACCATGGCACTGAGTGCCATATCGAGTCGCTTTTTAAATGTCTCCAGGGACGAAGAGTCCACCACCTCCCCAGGCAGCCCGTTCCAATGTCTGATCACCCTTTCCGTGAAAAAATTCTTTCTAATATCCAATCTGAACTTCCCCTGGCACAATTTAAGACCATGCCCTCTTGTCTTTTTGAGAGTTGCCTGGGAAAAGAGACCAACCCCTGCCTGGCTCCATCCTCCTTTCAGGGAGTTGTAGAGAGCAATGAGGTCTCCCCTGAGCCTCCTCTTCCTCAGGCTGAACAGCCCCAGCTCCCTCAGCCTCTCCTCATAGGATCTGTGTTCGAGTCCCTTCACCAGCTTGGTTGCCCTCCTTTGGACCTGTTCAAGGACCTCAATATCCTTCTTGAACTGAGGGGCCCAAAACTGAACACAGTACTCAAGGTGTGGCCTTACCAGGGCTGAGTATAGGGGCAGAATCACCTCCTTGGACCTGCTGGTGACGCTGTTCCTGATACAGGCCAGGATGCCATTGGCCTTCTTGGCCACCTGGGCACACTGCTGGCTCATGTTCAGCTTCCTGTCAATCCAGACTCCCAGGTCCCTTTCTGCCTGGCTGCTCTCCAACCACTCTGTCCCCAGCTTGTAGCGCTGCATGGGGTTGTTGTGGCCAAAGTGCAGGACCCGGCACTTGGCCTTGTTGAAGCTCATCCCATTGGAGTCAGCCCATCTCTCCAGTCTGTCCAGGTCCCTCTGCAGAGCCCTCCTGCCTTCCAGCTGATCAACACTTCTCCCCAGCTTGGTGTCATCGGCAAACTTGCTGATGATGGACTCAATCCCCTCATCCAAGTCATCAATGAAGATATTGAACAGGACTGGGCCCAGTACTGATCCCTGGGGGACACCGCTGGTGACCGGCCGCCAACTGGAAGCAGCCCCATTCAGCACCACTCTCTGGGCCCGGCCCTCCAGCCAGTTCCTAACCCAGTGCAGAGTACGCTTGTCCAAGCTGTGGGCAGCCAGCTTTCTCAGGAGGATGCTGTGGGAGACGGTGTCGAAGGCCTTGCTGAAGTCCAGATAGACCACATCCACAGCCTTCCCCTCATCCACCAGGCGGGTCACCTGATCATAAAAGGAGATCAGGTTGGTCAGACAGGACCTGCCCTTCCTAAACCCATGCTGGCTGGGTCTGGAAAACATAAGGAAATTGCATCATTCAAGAGCAAGAAAACCCAGGAAATTTGGGAGCAGGTTATTTTCTCATATCAGATCCCAAAAAAAAAAAAAGACCCAAAAGATCTTTGGCCCTCAGAGCTGCTTCTCCCCAAATGCTCTTTGCTAAAGATGCTGCTGAAGGTGGAGAAAACATTTGGATTCTTCCAGGGATCCAGGAAAGCTGGGGAGGGACTTTGGAGTGATGAGATAAAAGGGAATGGTTTCAAGGTGAAGGAGGGGAGATTTTAGGAAGAAATTCTTTGGTGGGAGGGTGCTGAGCCCTTGGTTTCCCAGAGAAGCTGTGGCTGCCCCATCCCTGGAAATGTTGAAGGTTGGATGGGGCTGGTTGGAGGTGTCACTGCCCATGGAAAGGGCTTGGAAATTAATTCTTTTTAAGGTTCTTTCCAATCCAGAGCAGGCTGGGATTAAAGCAGCAGGGATGGTTAAAAACAAAGCTGGCTGGCTGCACCCTGCAGACTCCTCTGAGCTGCTCTGCCATATGCACAGCTATAAACTCAATTTATTCTTCTATTCTAATGACCTCAGAATACTGTCAGCTGTAGCAAAACAAGACAAAAAATGTTTATGCATGGACCTTTCACTGCTGCAAACATCCCAGAGCCATTAATCCACGAGTTAGCACAAGCCAGGGAAAAATTCCCAATCAAACTGACTGGAAAAACAAGCAGAATGCAATTATCCAAAGCTGGACATTGGAATAACACCTCAATAAACCCCTCAGTTTTTCCCATTTCATTTCAAACACCAGATTATTACCACAATGGTCCTTAATATTTTGTTACAAATGACAAATCAGGTAGTTCCAGTGGTTCATGCTGTGTGCAAGTAGAGAACAAGATGTTTTGGAGCAGAAAAAAAATTCCAAACAATCCAACAGGAGGACAGAACAGCCCAGATAGTTGGAGTATTGGATCCCCCACAAGGGGATAATCTTGGATATTCAGGTTATAAGTTGTTTGGTAAGGAAAATAACTTTAAAAAATATTTTTTTATACCTCTACAGCATCTGGCACTGTGGAAAAAGAGTCCTGGATGGAGCCAAGTGGATTCTTGTCCTTGCCTGGTTGAGATGAAGTGTGGATCAGCTGGAAGGCAGGAGGGCTCTGCAGAGGGACCTGGAGAGACTGGAGAGTTGGGCTGATCCCAAGGGGATGAGGTTGAAGATTCCAAGGGCCGGGTCCTGCACTTTGGCCACAAGAAGCCCATGGGGAGCTCCAGGCTGGGCAGGGAGTGGTTGCAGCAAGGGAGCTGGGAGTCTGGCTTGGCAGGAAGCTGCAGAGGAGGCAGCAGTGTGGCCAGGTGGCCAAGAAGGCCAATGGCATCCTGGGCTGGCTGAGGAAGAGCGTGGCCAGCAGGTCCAGGGAAGGGATTCTGCCCCTGTGCTCAGCCCTGGGGAGGCCACAGCTTGAGTCCTGTGTCCAGTTCTGGGCCCCTCAGGAAGTTGAGGAAGGAGCTTGAGGTGCTGGAGCAGGTCCAAAGGAGGGCAAGGAGGCTGGTGAAGGGACTCAAGCACAGATCCTATGAGGAGAGGCTGAGGGAGCTGGGGGTGTTCACCCTAAAGAAGAGGCGGCTCAGGGGAGACCTCATCACTCTCTGCAACTCCCTGAAAGGAGGTTGGAGCCAGGGGGGGTTTGGCTCTTTTGCCAGACAACTTTCAACAAGATAAGAGGGCACAAAGGGTCTCAAGTTGTGCCAGGGGAGGTTTAGGTTAGATATTAGAAAGAATTGCTTTATGGAGAGAGTGATCAGACCTTGGAATGGGCTGCCCAGGGAAGTAGAATCCTCTCCGTGTCTGGAGCTATTTCAAAAGAGCCTGGATGTGGCACTCAGTGCCATGGTCTAGCATCCGCAACGGTGGTTCAAGGGTTGGACTCGATGATCTCTGAGGTCCCTTCCAACCCAGCCAATTCTATGATTCTATGCCCCATTTCTGGCTCTCCACATCCCTGCCCCAAAACCACCCTAAGTGATGCTGCTCCACCAGGGAAAAACCTGATCCATCTGCAAGCTGCAGGAGGAAATGGCAAGGGTGGGAATTTAAGGAACATTTTTCATCCTCTTTTGAACAAAACTGCTGATTTTTCCTGGGAAGTAGAGATGAGAAGTGCTGAAACTCCACAGGTTTGGCTCAAAACTGCTCCTCTGGAAGTCAGGGGCTTTGCAGCAACACAGTCAGGATGTTTGGCCAATAAATATATTTTTTTTTAAGTATCTAAGCTCTTATTAAGGGTAAGTGGTGTACAAGGAGGACCAGCTGCACAGCCAGGGGCACCAAATGAAATTCTGAGGTGATGACCTAAATAGATTTTAAGCTAAAAAGAAAAGTTTTGCTTCAAATGTAACCAATCTGACTGGTGACACCTCCTTTTCCTCA
Organism: Calypte anna; assembly: GCF_003957555.1. Taxonomy (NCBI): domain Eukaryota; kingdom Metazoa; phylum Chordata; class Aves; order Apodiformes; family Trochilidae; genus Calypte; species Calypte anna. The sequence continues at coordinate 24,711,017 of NC_044276.1, forward strand.
AGTTTTTCAGCTCAGCCCATGAAGGAATCAGAGTCAAAATGTCCAGTATCCAACCCTAAGGGGGTGGCAATGGTGGAACACAAATCTCTATTTACATGGTGACGCTGTTGGAGGCAGGCAGATGAAACAAGAGGAAGAAAAAGTTCAGAGTGAAGCACAGGAGGTGTCCCTGCCCAGGAAAAGGGTTGGATCTTCATCTTTAAGGTCCTGCCTAATCCTAACCATTCCAGGATTCCATGGTTTCACACAGAGACAGCTCACAGAGCGTGGCCAGCAGGTCCAGGGAAGGGATTCTGCCCCTGTGCTCAGCCCTGGGGAGGCCACACCTCGAGTCCTGTGTCCAGTTCTGGGCCCCTCAGCTCAGGAAGTCCCTCAGGAAGGAGCTTGAGGTGCTGGAGCAGGTGCAGAGAAGAGCAAGGAGGCTGGGAAGGGATCCAGCAGAATTCCTGGGAGGAAGGAAGGGCTGAGGGAGCTGGGGGTGTTGAGGCTGGAGAAGAGGAGGCTCAGGGGAGACCTCATCACTCTCTGCAACTCCCTGAAAGGAGGTTGGAGCCAGGGGGGGGTTGGGCTCTTTTCCCAGGCAACTCTCAGCAAGACAAGAGGGCACAAAGGGTCTCAAGTTGTGCCAGGGGAGGTTTAGGTTGGAGATGAGAAAGAATTTCTTTCTGGAGAGGGTGATCAGCCCTTGGAATGGGCTGCCCAGGGAAGTAGTGGATTCTCCGTGTCTGGAGCTCTTTCCAAAGAGCCTGGATGTGGCACTGAGTGCCATGGGCTGGGAACCACGGGGGGAGTGGATCAAGGGTTGGACTTGATGAGCTCTGAGCTCCCTTCCAACCCAGCCCATTCTGTGATTCTATGATTAAATAAATCAAAGCTGAGGCTGAAACTGCAGCATCAGCAGTGCTTGGTGTTTCTTGAACAAATGCCAAGTTCCTCTAGCAAAGCTGTCACCTGCCTGTCCCCAAGGGGACCCAACACCTTCCCTTACTCACTTTCCAGCTCCTCTTTCCTCCCCGATGGGCAGAAAAAAAAAAAAGAAAAGCCAAATCCTCAATGAAGCAACAGGAACACTGGGGGAAAACAACCCCAGCAGGTGAGGAATTATGGGGAAGCCCTTGCAGCCCAGCAGCAAGACCATTCCTGGATTCCCTGGTGGCACCTGGCAGGAATTTCATGGATCTTCATTGAAAACATGAGCTAAGTTTTCAGGGAAAAAACACAGATTTTTTTTTTTTTTTTTTCTATTCCATTTCATTCTATTCCAGTTGTCCCATTCTGGGACAATTCTTCCAATTAAAACTGCATTTTTTGCAAGATTTATGAAAGGTTTAAAGAAGAGGAGAAGGCTGATATTAGGGTGAGAACAACTCTGGAAAATTTAAATCCCCTTTTTAACATGAGATATTTTTTTACTGCCTTCTGTGGGGAAAACAGGAAGCTTAGAGATATGGGAGCAGGTAGGATGTGAATTTTTTCCTCATATTCATAGAATCATAGAATCATAGAATTAGCCGGGTTGGAAGGGACCTCAGAGATCATCTAGTCCAACCCTTGACCCACCGGAGCAGTTGCTAGACCATGGCACTGAGTGCCACATCCAGTCTTTTTTTAAATGTCTCCAGGGACGGAGAATCTACCACCTCACCGGGCAGTCCATTCCATAGCCTGATCACCCTCTCCGTGAAGAAATTCTTTCTAATATCTAACCTAAACCTCCCCTGGCACAACTTAAGACTGTGTCCTCTTGTCTTGTTGAAGGGCGTCTGTGAAAAGAGTCCAGTTCCCACCTCGCTACAGCCTCCTTTCAGGGAGTTGTAGACAGCAATGAGGTCTCCCCTGAGCCTCCTCTTCTTCAGGCTGAACACCCCCAGCTCTCTCAGCCTCTCCTCATAGGGCCTGTGCTCGAGTCCCTTCACCAGCCTGGTTGCCCTCCTTTGGACCTGTTCCAGGACCTCTACATCCTTCTTAAACTGAGGGGCCCAGAACTGGACACAGTACTCGAGGTGTGGCCTAACCAGCGCTGAGTACAGGAGCAGAATCACCTCCCTGGACCTGCTGGTGACGCTGTTTCTGATACAGGCCAGGATGCCATTGGCCTTCTTGGCCACCTGGGCACACTGCTGGCTCATGTTCAGCTTCCTGTCAATCCAAACTCCCAGGTCCCTTTCTGCCTGGCTGCTCTCCAGCCACTCTGTCCCCAGCCTGTAGCGCTGCATGGGGTTGTTGTGGCCAAAGTGCAGGACCCGGCACTTGGCCTTGTTGAACCTCATCCCGTTGGAATCGGCCCAGCTCTCCAGTCTCTCCAGGTCCCTCTGCAGAGCCCTCCTGCCTTCGAGTTGGTCCACACTTCCTCCCAGCTTGGTGTCATCTGCGAATTTGCTGATGATGGACTCAATCCCTTCGTCTAGGTCGTCGATAAAGATATTGAACAGAACTGGGCCCAATACTGATCCCTGGGGGACACCACTAGTGACCGGCCGCCATTTTGATGCAGCCCCGTTCAGCACCACTCTCTGGGCCCGGCCCTCCAGCCAGTTCCTAACCCAGCACAGAGTGCTCCTGTCCAAGCTGCGGGCAGACAGCTTTTTCAGGAGAATGCTATGGGGGACGGTGTCAAAGGCTTTGCTGAAATCCAGGTAGACCACATCCACCGCCTTCCCCTCATCCACCAAACGGGTCACCTGATCATAAAAGGAGATCAGGTTGGTCAGGCAGGACCTGCCCTTCCTAACCCCGTGCTGGCTGGGTCTGATCCCTTGCCCATCCTGCAGGTGCTGTGTGATTGCACTGAGGATGATCTGCTCCATAACCCTGCCAGGCACTGTAATCCAGGATTCTGTAATCCTTTAATCCAAGCACCCAAAAGCTGATGTTTTCCCAACAAGATGTGTCAATTAAATTCCCCTTTTAGGAGCATCATATTTCTTGAGCTGTGTATCTACACCAGAGGCCAAATAATCCCTCCCTACCATATCAAAATCCAACTCTTCCATCAACCTAATTTAATTCTGAGCTCCACAACATTATTTAGACACCCATTCAAGCCATGATTTAAAGACTTCAAGTGATGGAGAAGCCATCAGCTCCTGAGTTAATTATCCCAACAGTTAATTACATTCATTGTTAAAACTCTGCACATGATTTTTTTTTCCTCAATTCATCTCACTTGGGTTTCCAATCTGTGACTCTTGACCCTTTAACCCTGAGAACTTAAGAGCTGACATCTGCCTTCCAGCACTGTGAGCATCAGATTCAAGCAGGAAAGATTCAAGAGAAAGCTTCTGGTTGCCCAAAAATCTGCCAAAAAAATTAATGGAAAATGCATTAATAAATTGCATGAAAATATTGGGTTGCATTCAGGTGGTTTCATTTGATTTTCCTTTATCATGTGGAATTACTTCCTTCTGGTCCATGTCAGCTCTTTACTGGAACTCAAATCTGGTGTTTTCACTAAAACCCCTTCTTTAACCCCTTCTTCTGTTCAATATCTTCACTGATGATTTAGAGGAGGGCATTGAGTCCATCCTCAGGAAATTCCCAGCTGACACTAAGCTGGGGGGAAGTGTGGATCAGCTGGAAGGCAGGAGGGCTCTGCAGAGGGACCTGGAGAGACTGGAGAGTTGGGCTGATCCCAAGGGGATGAGGTTGAAGATTCCAAGGGCCGGGTCCTGCACTTTGGCCACAAGAAGCCCCTGGGGAGCTGCAGGCTGGGCAGGGAGTGGTTGCAGCAAGGGAGCTGGGAGTCTGGCTTGCCAGGAAGCTGAAGAGGAGGCAGCAGTGTGGCCAGGTGGCCAAGAAGGCCAATGGCATCCTGGGCTGGCTGAGGAAGAGCGTGGCCAGCAGGTCCACGGAAGGGATTCTGCCCCTGTGCTCAGCCCTGGGGAGGCCACAGCTTGAGTCCTGTGTCCAGTTCTGGGCCCCCCAGTTCAGGAAGGATATCGAGGTCCTGGAGCAGGTCCAAAGGAGGGCAACCAGGCTGGTGAAGGGACTCGAGCACAGACCCTATAAGGAGAGGCTGAGAGAGCTGGGGGTGTTGAGGCTGGAGAAGAGGAGGCTCAGGGGAGACCTCATCGCTGTCTACAACTCCCTGAAAGGAGGTTGGAGCCAGGTGGACGTTGGTCTCTTTTGCCAGATGACTTTCAACAAGACAAGAGGGCATGGTCTTAAGTTGTGCCAGGGGAAGTTTAGGTTAGATATTAGAAAGAATTTCATTCTGGAGAGGGTGATCAGACCTTGGAATGGGCTGCCCAGGGAAGTAGTGGATTCTCCGTGTCTGGAGATCTTTCCAAAGAGCCTGGATGTGGCACTCAGTGCCATGGTCTAGCAACCGCAATGGTGGTAAAAGGGTTGGACTTGATGAGCTCTGAGCTCCCTTCCAACCCAGCCAATTCTATGATTCTATGATTTTAAAACCCAAAATAGATCTGAATTTTCTATATTTGGGATATATTGCTAATTCATCAGGGAGGATTTAGCCCAAAGGGTCACACAACTCTTTCTAAAAAGCAGATTTTTGCCTTTTTGGGTGCAGAACAGATTGCACCAAAGATTTCTTCCCCAAGAGGAGAATTTCTTTGCCCCTTTTTGAGGGCCAAACTTTGTTCTCCTGTCCTCAGCATCCTTTGGAATAAAGCAGGAAGGTTTCCAGCAAGTCAGCAAACAAGATGTTTATTTGAGAAAGGTTTTTTTTTCCTGAAATAGGGAGAGAAACCCAAGTCCCTTCTGCCAGGGGTTTGTAGGAGGTGGCTAATAAGGGTTTGAAGCCCCTATTTTAAGGAAAAAAAACCCACATAAAAACTGGCAGTGTTGTGTGTGGTTCCTGGGAATGAGATTTTAGAAACAGGGACTGAAAAATCAGAGAGAACAAAACCCAAAGGATCTTTTTAGCAGCTGAGATAAAGAAAATCAACCCAAGTTCCATCCTGGAACACCTCCAAATGGCTTGTTTAGTCCTTTAAGTTTTCTGTTTCTTTTTTTAGGGTGCTTTACTGTGCTTTAAGGCAAATCTGAAGCCCCATGTGATATTTGTCTGGTGTGGAGGAGAGAAGAAATGCCTGCAGAATGTTACCTGGTGAGGCTGCTGTACTAATTACCAGGTTTTTTTCTTCTTTTTCTCTTTGTTTCTCCAACTGTATTGTTCCAGGATAATGAATTTTTCCTCTTGCAAAGCTTCCCACGACAGTATCTTCTAAAACAATGCAGGAAAATATGGATTTAAAAGCTATAATTATCCAGAAGTGATACACTCAACAAAAAAAATAATTCACTTTTACTTCTTTACAAATCCACTTCCAGCACACTGGGTGGAAAGTAGATAATTTACATGAAAAAAAAAACTAATTTGGAATAAAGAAGGTAAAGAAGACTCCAGTAACAAATTAAAGACCTACAGATAAGAAGGGGGTTGTGATGTTTTACTCTAGGTGGGATCCAAAAAGTTCTGGAATTCTATTTAAATGAGGAGAAACCATTTGAAGAAACCTGGCAACACCAAGTTTTTCTGCAACTTGATGACTTCTTGCCACAATAATCTTATTTTTCCTTGGGCTGCTGAGGAAAGAGTATTAATTAGATCAATAAATAAAGCAATATATATATATATATTTTTTGGTATTTAGTTCAATGTGGCTCCAAATTCCAGGTTTTGGAGTAATGTTCTTTTAGCATGGAAATATTCCTCCTGCCCAGAGGGTTTCCAGACTTCCCTGTGTGTCCCAGGCTGTGCATTGGAGCCATTTCCCTTTAATTCTCCATTTTCCTTTCATTCTTTTAACAGGAAACTTTAATTAAGGGATTCCAAGCTGCATTGCAGCCATTTCCCTTTAATTCTCCATTTTCCTTTCATGCTTTTAATAGAAAACTTTAATTAAGGGATTCCAAGCTGCATTGGAGCCATTTTCCTTTAATTCTCCATTTTCCTTTCATTCTTTTAATAGGAAACTATAATTAAGGGATTCCAAGCTGCATTTGAACCAATTTGCCTCTTGATAACAGACAATAAATGAGGGATTCCAAGGTGAACCCAGCACAAACCTGACTCCTCTGAGCAAGAAGTTGAAATCCCACCATTTGAGGGAGCTGAAAGCTGAATCTCCTGAATTTCTCAGCTCACTCCACCTCACCAGAGTTTCTTCCAAGCCATTTGCAAACAGATTTCCATCCTCCAGCAAACTCCTCATCATTTCAGGTACATCTCTGGTTGCTGCCTGTTCTTTTCTTCCCACACCTGCTAAAGAAGGAAAGGTTAATACCAGGGGTTACTGCCAACTAAATAGAAAATAAATTGAGTAACAATTTAATAGATTGAAACCAAGAGAATGCATTAAGTACTCTTGGGGATAACATCCCCAGATATTCAGGCAGATAATGATGTCCCTGATGCTCCAGGCCAGGCATTTATTGTCCTTGGACTTGCAGACAAGGGGTTGTTTGATTTTTCTCAACCCATCTTGCAGAGATGGAGCTAAGCAAGTCATAAATTTCCTTGCCTCTTTAGCAGCATCAGCAGGATGTATAAATTATTGCCATTCCCCAGCAAATCCCTCTTGCTGGGGCTGGAAAAAAAATAGGATTTCAGGAGAAAACAGATGAGAATTGACTGATACCCAGGGAAAAGGCAAAAGGGCAGCACTGAGGAGCATCCCAGCTTTACTAGAGGAAGATCCAGCACTTTCTGCTCCACCGCAATTCCCCCAAAAGCAGTGAATTCCTTAGAGTAGCAGGAGGAGGAGGAAAAAGAAGCTGGAGAGAGGCTTTGGAGGAAAAAAAAAGTTGGATATTGCAGCTGATTTTACCACCAGCAGGGAGTTTGCAGCAGAGGAGCAAGGATTCCAAGCAGAGAACTTTTTGCTGGAGATTTTGTGAGAAACAACAGGAGAGGGAAGCAAAAAAGCCCCCCAAAGGAGCTGGAAATATTTCTGTACCAGCCCCAACACTTAGACCACTTCTATTTCAAGTTTCCAGCTGTGCTTCCTGTGTTTAATAGACACAAATTTATTTCAGGATATTTAAAAGGGTTTTTTTTGTTTTGATCTGAATAACTCCTGTTCAGTTTTGGTCCCCACCACCCACAAAAAAAGCTGTGGATGCACTGGAGAAAACCTAGGGAAGCACCATGAAGGTGAGGATAGTTTTGGGAAGGCAAACATGGGGTCAGTCAGCTTAGAGAGACAAAAAAAAGCTTAGGGGAGACCTCATCATCATGTTCCAGAATGGCTACAAAGAAGGAGACTCCTTTTTTCTAAGGGAAAGATGAGGAATAAAAGGCCCAGGTTATTCCTGGGGAGGTTTTGATTGAAGAATTTTTCCCCATGAGAATAAAAACACCCCTGGAATAATCTCCCCAGGATTTTCCAACAGGAACACTCCTAAAGTTCAGATGCTTGGATCCCCACAAGTCTATGGGACCAGATGGGATCCACCCAAAGTGATGAGGGAGCTGGCAGAAGAGCTCACCAAGCCTCTCTCTATCATCTACCGACAGTCCTGGCTCACTGGGGACATCCCAGATGATTGGAAGTTGGGGAATGTCACATCAATCCACAAAAAGGGCTGGAAAGAGGACCCAGGAAACTCCAGGCCCGTCAGCCTGACCTCAGTGCCTGGCAGGGTCATGGAACAGCTCATCCTGGGGGCAATCCCACAGCACCTGCAGGATGGGCAAGGGATCAGACCCAGCCAGCACGGGGTTAGGAAGGGCAGGTCCTGTCTGACCAACCTGAGCTCCTTTTATCATCGGGTGACTGCCTGGGGGATGAGGAGAAGGCTGTGGATGTGGTCTGCCTGGACTTCAGCAAGGCCTTTGACAGCGTCTCCCCTAGGATTCTCCTGGAAAAGCTGTCAGGCCATGGCTCAGCCAGGAGCACTCTGTGCTGGGTTAGGAACTGGCTGGAGGGCCGGGCCCAGAGAGTGGTGCTGAACGGGGCTGCATCAAAATGGCGGCCGGTCACTAGTGGTGTCCCCCAGGGATCAGTGTTGGGCCCAGTGCTGTTTAATATCTTGAGGGAGGATTTAGAGGAGGGCATTGAGTCCATCCTCAGCAAATTCCCAGCTGACACTAAGCTGGGGGGAAGTGTGGATCAGCTGGAAGGCAGGAGGGCTCTGCAGAGGGACCTGGAGAGACTGGAGAGTTGGGCTGATCCCAAGGGGATGAGGTTGAAGATTCCAAGGGCCGGGTCCTGCACTTTGGCCACAAGAAGCCCCTGGGGAGCTCCAGGCTGGGCAGGGAGTGGTTGCAGCAAGGGAGCTGGGAGTCTGGCTTGCCAGGAAGCTGAAGAGGAGGCAGCAGTGTGGCCAGGTGGCCAAGAAGGCCAATGGCATCCTGGGCTGGCTGAGGAAGAGCGTGGCCAGCAGGTCCAGGGAAGGGATTCTGCCCCTGTGCTCAGCCCTGGGGAGGCCACAGCTTGAGTCCTGTGTCCAGTTCTGGGCCCCTCAGCTCAGGAAGGATATCGAGGTCCTGGAGCAGGTCCAAAGGAGGGCAACCAGGCTGGTGAAGGGACCTGAGCACAGACCCTATGAGGAGAGGCTGAAGGAGCTGTGGGTGTTGAGGCTGGAGAAGAGGAGGCTCAGCGGAGACCTCATCACTCTCTCCAAGTCCCTGCAAGGAGGTTGGAGCCAGGGGGGGTTGGGCTCTTTTCCCAGGCAACTCTCAGCAAGACAAGAGGGCACAAAGGGTCTCAAGTTGTGCCAGGGGAGGTTTAGGTTGGAGATGAGAAAGAATTTCTTTCTGGAGAGGGTGATCAGACCTTGGAATGGGCTGCCCAGGGAAGTAGTGGATTCTCCGTGTCTGGAGATCTTTCAAAAGAGCCTGGATGTGGCACTCAGTGCCATGGGCTGGGAACCACAGGAAGAGTGGATCAAAGGTTGGATTTGATGAGCTCTGAGCTCCCTTCCAACCCAGCCCATTCTATGATTCTATGTCTCTGCCTTCTACCTTGGAGTAAAAAAAAAAAAAATTTCTCTTTCTCCTCAAAAAAAAAAAAAAGAAATGAAAAGGAATTAATTATACAAAACCAGTGACCAAAATTATTCCCAGTTCAACCAGTTGCCTCTGGAGATCTCCCATGGGTTCCTCCCACCATAGCTCAACTTTCTAGTTTCAGAATTCCCATGGAGAAAGTGATGTATTTGGAATTCCTGTTTTCTTACCTCTTCTCCTCCAGTTCTTTCCCAGGATTTCTTCTCTGAATTCTGTTTCTCATCACTGAGGTCAAATTCCCTCCCCAGGAGAAAAATCCATTGGTGATCCTCCACTCTAGTTTCCAGCTGTGCTTTTCCTTTGCTCCTTTGGCAGAGTCAGACAGGACTTATTTTTAGGGACACCATGGCAGGACAGGGTTGTTCCCAAGGAAGAAGGGATGGGAGAAGAGGAATTGAGCTGGAGGTTTAGATTGAAGCTTGGGAAGAATTTCTCCCTGGCAAGGGTTGTCAGGGCCTGGCCCAGGCTGCTTCTAAAGTTTATTTATTGATAATATCAATGAAATGGGGACTGCCATTCAAGGAGAGCTCAAGGCAGCTCTGCTTGGAGTGCTGCTGGGTTTGGAGGATGAAGAAGAAGGTCGTGGATATGGTGGGAACACATCCTGCAGTCTGGTTTTCTTGCCCAAAATCCTATGGGATGGAGTTGGTGACATTTGGGTGACACCAATCCCAGGAAATGCTCCAGGGAAGTGCCCAGAGGGAAAGGAGCTGGGGGTGACACAAGAGGAGCCAGGGGGTGCCCAGGTGGCCAAAAAGGCCACCAGCATCCTGGCTTGTGTCAGGGCAATAGAGCTGGGGAAGGGTCTGGAGCACAAGGAGAAGGTTCTGGAGAACTTGTGAGGAGCAGCTGAGGGAATTGGGAATGTTGGGTTTGGAGGAGGCTGAGGGGAGACCTTCTGGCTCTCTGCAACCCCCTGAGAGGAGGTTGGAGCCAGGGGGGGTCGGGCTCTGCTCCCAAGGAAGAAGGGATGGGAGAAGAGGAATTGAGCTGGAGGTTTAGATTGGAGCTTGGGAAGAATTTCTCCCTGGCAAGGGTTGTCAGGGCCTGGCCCAGGCTGCCCAGGGCAGGGCTGGAGTCCCCATCATTCCTGGAGGGATTTCCAAGGCCTGGAGATGTGGTGCTGAGGGCCATGGGGCAGTGGTAGCCTTGGCAGTGCTGGGTTAAGGGTTGGAGTTGATGCTCTCCAAGGTTTTTTTCCAAGCCCAAGGATTGTGTGACTCTCTGCAGAGCCTGATGAGATCCCTCCAAGTGGAACTGTGCTCAGAGCCACTCCAGAGCCAAGTGCAGAGGCTGCAGAGCTCAGGGTGGCACAGCAAGCTCAGGACCCCCATGGGGACAGGTGGCATCTCCTAACCCTCCACTGAGCCTTTGGGGGAGGTTTAGGTTGGAGCTGGGGAACAATTTCTCCCTGGCAAGGGTTGGCAGGGCCTGGAGTCCCCATCATTCCTGGAAGGATTTCCAAGCCCTGGAGATGTGGTGCTGAGGGCCATGGGGCAGTGGTGGCCTTGGCAGTGCTGGGTTAAGGGTTGGATTTGATGATCTCCAAGCTCTTTCCCAACCAAAATGATTCTGTGATTCTGTTCTATGATTCACCTGGAAAGGACTCAGGGGGTTGATGCCTCCAAGCAGAGGAAGAGGCAGTGCTGTTAAGTTTGGTCCTCTCCAGACTTCAAGAACCCCCCACACCTGGAGCAGGGCTTTTCTGGATGCTTTTTTCTTCCAGACCCTAGATTTAACTCTCATCCAGATGTCCAGGCTGTGACTATGTTTAAAACATCCATACTGATGTATCCTCAACCCATCTGTACTAATCCAAGACAAACCTTGGGCTCTCCCCTTCCACCCCACCACCTTGGATGACCCCCTCCTGACCCACCTCATCTTTATCCCACTGCTTTATGGTCAGCAGGAGCCTTCTTCAGGCTCTCTGAACACTGACAGAACAAATCCTCTCTTTCCTCTTTTCTCCAGGTGGGTCCTGAAGTCCCACTTCACCTGAGGAAACCTTGGAATTCTGCCTTTCCACTTTTGAGGAGCCCACTTTTGGAAGATCCTCCTCCAAACCCACAGCCCAGAGCTGGGCAGGAGACTTCAAGTGAGGTTTCACAAAGCTTTGCTGTAGAATAAAACCATCCTTTTTCCTGATTTTCATTAATCCTCTTGCTCATTCACCCTAAAACCTGATTAACTTCTCTTGCATCTGCCACCCACTTGGATCTTTCCCTTCTAATTATCCCATTCTTTTATCCCCCAAATCTGCTGCCTTTGCACAGCTGTTATTCCAAACACATTTTCCTTTCTTCCCTTTACCTGTCCCATTTCCTAGGACCCCAATCTGCTGCAAAATGTGGTTACTCCCCAGAATTAAAGGGTTTTTAACATTAATTTCCTCACCACCACATTGTCCTCCTGAGGCTACAGGCAGCCTACAACAATAATTCACCCCCTTCAACACCACAACTCCCTTACATCCCCCTGATTGGTGATTTCCAAGCTTAAACACAGTGTTTAAAAGGTCAACACTCTTAGCTAGTCACTTAACCATCATTTCAGCAGCATTTATTCTGCTAACCTCCTCCTTTTCCATCTCCAATTGCCTCCCCTGAGGTCAGAAAACCCCATCTGGCTCTTCCCCTTCCCAAAGCTCCAGCTGGGATTTCTCAGGGATAAATTATCAATAAGAAACACTTTTTTTTTTCCCTTTTTTTTTTTTTTTTTTTGGCATTTAAAGAGTTGGGCAGAGTGAAATGAATCAGACCAAAGAGTCTGAAGCACTGATGACGTTTTCCAGTTGTCTCTTTGGTTCCTTAAAACCAACAAAATCACAGAATCATAGAATGGGCTGGGTTGGAAGGGACCTCAGAGATCATCAAGTCCAACCCTTGATCCACTCCCCTCATCGTTCCCAAGCAGAAAGAACATAGAAGAGCTGTAAAAGTGAAGAATTTCAGAGAAAATAAAATGATGGTGCCCAAGGAACAGAAGCTGGAGAAACAGAGAACTTAAGTGCAGCTTTTCCTCATAGTAGAAATTGAGGCTTTGGCCCCAGAGCACTCCAGAAAATTCTCTCTGCTTCTTTTTCCCATTTTTTCTTTCCAGGTTTTATCTTTCCAGCTGGGAAACCTCAACCCTCTGGGGCACAGATTGTTTTGGGAGCCCATTTGGTTGCTAAATTACCTGGAGGAGGAAAAACCTGCAGTGCATCTTCCCTAAATCCCAGCTGTCTCCAACTGTTCCACTCTCCAAATAGAGACCCAGCTGTCCCCTGCTTTTCCAGCCTGAAAAAAGAAGAGAAATAATCTCAGCACACCAAAAACTGCACCTTGCCTGAGCATCTCTTGCCAAAACTCTGCCAGCTAATTTTTGGCAGCTGGCAGAGGGGTTCCTCCTATTTTTATCAAGTGGAATTGAAAGCACCAAAAAGCAACTGAAAGTTTAAGTGATTTTGGCAGAATTGGGCCACAAAGTTAGGAGCAAAGTGGACTCCTGAAATCCCAAATCCCTGTTCTCATCTCTGCACTTGAACCTCAGCAAGTCATCTCCCAGAAGAAGAACAGAAAAACAGAAAAGGTGCATGATAAAAACCATTCTGTTGGAAATTCCAGGACTGTTGATATTAATTTATGGAGTTCAGTTCCCTGGTTTTCCTTCTCCAAACTATTTTTGTAGCCTTATGTCAAGAAACAGAGTGTAGCAGCCAGGAGGGGAATGGTTGGGACATCAGAAATATTCCCCCACTGAAAACCCCATAAAATATCCCTTTGTCTTCACCTTCAGCCTCTATTTTATTTGGGTTTTTTTTGTCACAGAGCCTGCAGATATCTCCATCCAAAGCTCATCAGAAAGCTCTTTCCAAGCAGCTTTTACTACACCCACAAAAATTCAAGAGGACAGTTTCTCCCACAAGAGAATTTCCAAAGTTCCTGCTTGGGAGAAGCTTCAAGCTGAATCCAAGGGGTCCATCAGATCCCTGGGCTGGCTCAGCAGGAATAAAACATCCAAAAATCCCCAAACAAGCACTGGGGGAGATTTATTATTATTTGGAGGCAACCACAGACAGCTTTCCACACGTCGATTCCAAGCATATGGAGTCACAGCAGCTGGATCACAGGAATTGCCATAATAATCCTGGAGCCAATGGCAGACCCCAGATTCTTTGCAAATAGAGACAAATCCCTTAAATTTTGCCAAAATTATGGCATGGAGTCTCCCTAGGAAGAACTTTTTACATCTCTGTGTAGTGGGAAGAGCCTTTCTTGCTCCTGAGGCTCGAGGAGCTGCTGACCTCTCCATTGCCTCGCACAAGAGTGAGCTGAGCTCTGTGGGTGTGCCCCACCTTTACTGGCCCCCTGGTAATAGGGGGCCTGCCCTAACCAGGCACAGGTGGACTCACACCCACTCTTTGGCAACTCAAGGCACCTGGTTTATCTTGTTTCTCTACATTTCCCCTTTTTTTTTTTTTTTTTACAACACTGATTACAGGATTTTTACAAACATTTTACACTTATAGCTTACAGGATTTAACCCTAGCTTACAAATACTTATCACAAAGTCTCTGCCTTTCCGACTTGAGTTGTTCTATTCCCTCCTGTATCTGCTCTTCTCTTGGCTTCCCTCTGCTCAGGGGTTTCCAAAGAGAGAATCCTTATCATGGCTTCCCTCTGCTCAGGGGTTTCCAAAGAGCTTGCTGGTTCCTCATGGGTTTCTGGTTCCTCATGGGATTACGGGATTTAACCCTTCCTCATGGGATTCCACACACAGGTTTTAACCCTTCCTCAGGGGATTCCATCCTCCTGGCTTCCCTCTGCTCAGGAGTTTCCAAAGAGAGAATCCTTATCTTGGCTTCCCTCTGCTCAGGGGTTTCCAAAGAGCTTGCTGGTTCCTCATGGGTTTCTGGTTCCTCATGGGATTCCATACACGGGTTTTAACCCTTCCTCATGGGATTCCATCCTCCTGGCTTCCCTCTGCTCAGGGGTTTCCAAAGGGAGAATCCTTACCTTGGCTTCCCTCTGCTCAGGGGTTTCCAATCCAAAGAGCTTGCTGGTCATACCTTTCAGGGAGAGTGTTAGCCCAGGCACTTTTTCAAATCAGGGAGAATGTTCCTGTTGCCAGCTCCTCACACTGCTGCTTCTTTAGATGTCTGTTTGTTGCCCGCATTCTCCACCAAATTTAGCAGGAGGAGCCTTTCTTGCTCCTGAGCTCCTTGATGAGCTGCTGGTCTCTCCATTGCCTTGCACAGAGTGAGCTGAGCTCTGTGGGTGTGTGTCCCACCTTTATTGGCCCCCTGGTAATAGGGGGCCTGCCCTAACCAGGCACAGGTGGACTCACACCCACTCTTTGGCAACTCGATGGTTTATCTTGTTTCTCCACATCTCTGAGTCTGGCAATGATTCCTAAACCTCAAAGTGAAGGATGCTTGGTAAATCTTCTCCTCCCTAAGCTGCAAGTATTGCTCATAGGAACAATTTCCCCATTTCAGATCCTACATCCAATGTCAGACCCCAGATTCTTTGCAAATAGAGCCAAATCCCTTAAAATTTGCCAAAATTATGGCATGGAGTCCACTTAGGAGAGAGCTTTTTACATCTCTGAGTCTGGCAATGACTCCTAAACCTCAAAGCAGAAGGATGTTTGGTAAATTTTCTCCTTCCTAAGCTGCAAACATTGCTCATAGGAACAATTTCCCCATTGCAGATCCTACATCCAATGTCAAACCCCAGATTATTCCCAAATAGAAGCAAATCCCCCCAAATTTGCCAAAATTATGGCATGGAGTCCCCCTAAGGGACAATTTTCCACATCTCTGAGTCTGGCAACAACTCTTCAGCCTCAAAGCACAAGGATGGAGCTTGGTAAATTTTCTCCTCCCTAAGCTGCAAGTATTTCTCATAGGAACAATTTCCCCATTGCAGATCCTACATCCAATGTCAGACCCCAGATTCTTTGCAAATAGAGACAAATCCCTTAAATTTTGCCAAAATTATGGCATGGAGTCCCTCTAAGGAAGAACATTTTACATCTCTGAGTCTGGCAATGACTCCTAAACCTCAAAGAACAAGGATGGAGCTTGGTAATTTTCTCCTCCCTAAGCTGCAAACATTGCTCATAGGAACAATTTCCCCATTGCAGATCCTACATCCAATGTCAAAACCCAGATTCTTTGCAAATAGAGACAAATCCCTTAAATTTTCCCCAAATTATGGCACGGAGTCCCCTCACATGAGAACTTTCCAAATCTCTGAGTCTGGCAACAACTCCTCAGCCTCGAAGAAGAGGGATGGAGCTTGGTAAATTTTCTCCTCCCTAAACTACAAATATTGCTCATAGGAACAATTTCCCCATTGCAGATCCTACATCCAATGTCAGACCCCAGATTCTCTGCAAATAGAAGGAAATCCCTTAAATTTTCCCAAAATTAAGGGAGAACCTTTTAAATCCCTGTGTCTGGCAATGACTCCTAAACCTCAAAGCTGAAGGATGCTTGGTAAATCTTCTCCTCCCTAAGCTGCAAGTATTGCTCATAGGAACAATTTCCCCATTTCAGATCCTACATCCAATGTCAGAACCCAGATTCTTTGCAAATAGAGCCAAATCCCTTAAAATTTGCCAAAATTATGGCATGGAGTCCCCCAAGGAAGAACCTTTTACACCTCTGAGTCTGGCAATGACTCCTAAACCTCAAAGCACAAGGATGGAGCTTGGTAAATTTTCTCCTCCCTAAACTACAAGTATTGCTCATAGGGACAATTTCCCCATTGCAGATCCTACATCCAATGTCAGACCCCAGATTCTTTGCAAATAGAAGGAAATCCCTTAAATTTTTCCAAAATTAAGGGAGAACATTTTACATCTCTGAGTCTGGCAATGACTCCTAAATCTCAAAGCAGAAGGATGCTTGGTAAAGTTTCTCCTCCCTAAGCTGCAAACATTGCTCATAGGAACAATTTCCCCATTGCAGATCCTACATCCAATGTCAAAACCCAGATTCTTTGCAAATAGAGACAAATCCCTTAAATTTTCCCCAAATTATGGCACGGAGTCCCCTCACATGAGAACCTTCCAAATCTCTGAGTCTGGCAACAACTCTTCAGCCTCGAAGAAGAAGAAGGATGGAGCTTGGTAAATTTTCTCCTCCCTAAACTACAAGTATTGCTCATAGGGACAATTTCCCCATTGCAGATCCTACATCCAATGTCAAACCCCAGATTCTCTGCAAATAGAAGGAAATCCCTTAAATTTTCCCAAAATTAAGGGAGAACCTTTTACATCTCTGAGTCTGGCAACAACTCTTCAGCCTCAAAGCACAAGGATGGAGCTTGGCAAGTTTTCTCCTCCCTAAACTACAAATATTGCTCATAAGAACAATTTCCCCATTGCAGATCCTACATCCAATGTCAGACCCCAGATTCTCTGCAAATAGAGACAAATCCCCCCAAATATGCCAAAATTATGGCATGGAGTCCACTTAGGGGAGAACATTTTACACTTCTGAGTCTGGCAACAACTCTTCAGCCTCGAAGAACAAGGATGGAGCTTGGTAAATTTTCTCCTCCCTAAGCTGCAAGTATTGCTCATAGGAACAATTTCCCCATTGCAGATCCTACATCCAATGTCAAACCCCAGATTCTCTGCAAATAGAGACAAATCCCCCCAAATTGCCAAAATTATGGCATGGAGTCCCCCTAAGGGAGAACATTTTACATCTCTGAGTCTAGCAACAACTCTTCAGCCTCAAAGCACAAGGATGGAGCTTGGTAAATTTTCTCCTCCCTAAGCTGCAAACATTGCTCACAGGAACAATTTCCCCATTTCAGATCCTACATCCAATGTCAAACCCCAGATTCTATGCAAATAGAGACAAATCCCTTCAAGTTTCCCAAAATTAAGGGAGAACCTTTTAAATCTCTGAGTCTGGCAACAACTCTTCAGCCTCGAAGAAGAACAAGGATGGAGCTTGGCAAGTCTTCTCCTCCCTAAGCTGCAAACATTGCTCATAGGAACAATTTCCCCATTGCAGATCCTACATCCAATGTCAGACCCCAGATTCTCTGCAAATAGAAGGAAATCCCTTAAATTTTCCCAAAATTAAGGGAGAACCTTCTAAATCTCTGAGTCTGGCAACAACTCTTCAGCGTCAAAGAAGAAGGATGGAGCTTGGTAAATTTTCTCCTCCCTAAACTGTAAATATTGCTCATAGGAACAATTTCCCCATTGCAGATCCTACATCCAATGTCAAACCCCAGATTCTATGCAAATAGAGACAAATCCCTTAAATTTTCCCCAAATTATGGCACGGAGTCCCCTCACATGAGAACTTTCCAAATCTCTGAGTCTGGCAACAACTCTTCAGCCTCGAAGAAGAGGGATGGAGCTTGGTAAATTTTCTCCTCCCTAAACTACAAATATTGCTCATAGGAACAATTTCCCCATTGCAAATCCTACATCCAATGTCAGACCCCAGATTCCTTGCAAATAGAGACAAATCCCTTAAATTTTGCCAAAATTATGGCATGGAGTCCCCCAAGGAAGAACCTTTTACACCTCTGAGTCTGGCAATGACTCCTAAACCTCAAAGCACAAGGATGGAGCTTGGTAAATTTTCTCCTCCCTAAACTACAAGTATTGCTCATAGGGACAATTTCCCCATTGCAGATCCTACATCCAATGTCAGACCCCAGATTCTTTGCAAATAGAAGGAAATCCCTTAAATTTTTCCAAAATTAAGGGAGAACTTTTTACATCTCTGAGTCTGGCAATGACTCCTAAATCTCAAAGCAGAAGGATGCTTGGTAAAGTTTCTCCTCCCTAAGCTGCAAACATTGCTCATAGGAACAATTTCCCCATTGCAGATCCTACATCCAATGTCAAAACCCAGATTCTTTGCAAATAGAGACAAATCCCTTAAATTTTCCCCAAATTATGGCACGGAGTCCCCTCACATGAGAACCTTCCAAATCTCTGAGTCTGGCAACAACTCTTCAGCCTCGAAGAAGAAGAAGGATGGAGCTTGGTAAATTTTCTCCTCCCTAAACTACAAGTATTGCTCATAGGGACAATTTCCCCATTGCAGATCCTACATCCAATGTCAAACCCCAGATTCTCTGCAAATAGAAGGAAATCCCTTAAATTTTCCCAAAATTAAGGGAGAACCTTTTACATCTCTGAGTCTGGCAACAACTCTTCAGCCTCAAAGCACAAGGATGGAGCTTGGCAAGTTTTCTCCTCCCTAAACTACAAATATTGCTCATAAGAACAATTTCCCCATTGCAGATCCTACATCCAATGTCAGACCCCAGATTCTCTGCAAATAGAGACAAATCCCCCCAAATATGCCAAAATTATGGCATGGAGTCCACTTAGGGGAGAACATTTTACACTTCTGAGTCTGGCAACAACTCTTCAGCCTCGAAGAACAAGGATGGAGCTTGGTAAATTTTCTCCTCCCTAAGCTGCAAGTATTGCTCATAGGAACAATTTCCCCATTGCAGATCCTACATCCAATGTCAAACCCCAGATTCACTGCAAATAGAGACAAATCCCCCCAAATTGCCAAAATTATGGCATGGAGTCCCCCAAGGAAGAACCTTTTAAACCTCTGAGTCTGGCAATGACTCCTAAGCCCCAAAGCAGAAGGATGTTTGGTAAATTTTCTCCTTCCTAAGCTGCAAACATTGCTCATAGGAACAATTTCCCCATTGCCATCCAGCCTATTTTCAATTCTAATGTTGTTTGTCATCTGTTTGCTTTCCAAAGCAAGTGAACAAAAGGGTGCTGAGGGCAGAATTTATTGGGTTTACTGAAACTGAGCCTCCAAAAGTGTGAGCTCTGCTCTGTGCCAGGGATCTGGGGGGGTAATGGGGCATCAGCTGCCAGGATTGGGGTCATGGCAGGGGTGATTTAGTGACATTGATTTCAGATGTTAGCAGAGGGAGGGGCTAAAAAAGGGACTTTTGGGGGATAATGCACTCACTGCCCTTCAAAACCAAAGGCACCAGCAGCTTTTCTCTCTCTCTCTCTTTACAGATAATACCATCAAAGGCTAAAATATTGTCAAAAGTATTGCTGTGGGGTTAGTTCAGCAGCAATGCACCATGAGAAGAGAAGAAATGTGTGGATAAATATATATTTAAAAAAAGAACAGTTCCAGAAGATCAAGACTAGGGGAATAAAAAGAATATTTCCTCTCAGCTCCAATGACATCTAAAGGACAGCAAGAGCTTGAATTACCAAGTTGAAGAGGGATTTTATTCTTCTTCTGATCAGTGGCAGGAGAGAATTTGCTTCTTGGGGGAAGCAGGAGGAGGACACGGACTGAAGAAAAGAAAGATACTTGAAGATCAAGCTGAAAAAGTGGCTTTTTCTCCTCAATCTCTGCTCATGGCATGGGCAGGGAACCAACCTGGCCAAGCAAAAGGCCACGTTGTACCCAGCAAGTGACTGATTCCTGGAAGTTCTTTTGTCCCTCAGGAAGAAAAAAAAGAAAAAAAAACCACCAAACCAGCCTGTTAATTTTATTTTTGGGTTTTTTTTTGCACATTTTTAATCCCAGGTGCAACCTCTTACTGTGTAAGTAGCAAGCAGAAGCTTTGACTTGGAGGTTGCTTATTTTCCCTGGCCAGAAATTAATAAAACAGCTGCCTTGGGAATGTTCTCCTGCTTTATTCAGCACTGGATTTCAAGAGCTAAGAAAGTATCATAATTATTTTGGGGGAAAAATAGCCATTTAGCAACACACAGAAGCATTTTGACTGAACACAAATATATATTTCTTAGGTTTTTTTTCCCCCACACCCTCTTGCTTTCTACAAGTGAGAACCTTGCCACCTTTTTTGTGTAAAATCCATCTGTTTCTGTACCTGAAAAGTGCCATAATCCTCTTGCTGTGGTATCACCAGAATTCTTCCTCCTCTGTAGCAACATCAAAAGCAGGATTATGACTTCAGGTGGGGGGATATAAGCAGCAAGAGCAGATGGGGCCATAAGGAACAAAGCTTCTCTTCTCATGCAAATGTCCCAACCTCCTAAAGAACAACTGGAGAGAAATGAAGAGAATTCTCTGATTCCAGCCTGGAATAATCTGGTTGAGAGCAGAACATTTCTCAGCCCATCTGGAGGGGTAAAAGCAGAATACAATGGGAAATAAAATGGTTTTAAAGGAGTTGCTCTAACTTACACCAAGCAAAAACACCTCAGGCTGGGATAAATGTTATCATCAACTACAGTATTACTTGGGTATTATTTATCCCAGGGAGTTCAAGCTGACAAAAAAATAAAGACCCCTTTCTACCAGCTCTGGAATTATAGTGCACTTGGAGAAAAAAAAAATCTGGATTCTACCACTTGC
This sequence comes from Calypte anna, assembly GCF_003957555.1. NCBI lineage: Eukaryota > Metazoa > Chordata > Aves > Apodiformes > Trochilidae > Calypte > Calypte anna. Next base: position 24,731,341 of record NC_044276.1, read on the forward strand.
TCTATGGTCTGAATCCCATCAGCTTTAAATCATTAAATTCCAGTTTGTCACCTTCACTAAATTACCAAGCTGCCTAATTAGGTTTTTTAAGTCAGGTAAACCAAGATCTCTCCTTTGCAGCTCAAAGAACAGCAAGATCTGAGTTTACTGCTCTTCTCATTCAAGAAAGAAGGAAAAAATTAAGAATAATAATAATCCTTTACATAGTTTTAGATGAAGTTTTGACCAAACCTGTGCTTCATCCAAGCTGACTCAGGTTTGAATTTCCTCCTGGGTCTCTTTCTCCTAAAGTTCTCCTCCCCAAGCTGCTGCTCTGCTTTGAGGGGCTTTTGCCTTTTAGAAAAAGCTTTGCCACAAAGCCAATGACTCAGGCTCTGACTTTGATTTGGAAAATGGATGGGAAATCAATTCCTTCCCCTCCATCCTTCACATTCAGACCTTAAAGAACTTAAAGGTTCAGGGTGCAGCACCCCTTGCTCCTGCTCTTTCAGCCTCCAGCACGTGGCACTTTGGGATGCTACAATGAAGCCTTCATGGCTCATCTCCTCCAAAGTGCCAGAGATTTGCAGATTTCTGATCTGTCACAGCCCTGACAAGGTGTTCACATTGCTTGGGTTTTTTTTCTCTCTACATAAATAAACACTCACCCAGTTCTTTTTCCCTCCACCAAGAGCTGGGGCCTGGGTGCTGTCAGCTAAATTAGAGAAGTGGAGAATCATATAACCACAGAATGGGCTGGGTTGGAAGGGAGCTCAGAGCTCATCAAGTCCAACCCTTGATCCACTCCCCCCGTGCTTCCCACCCCATGGCACTGAGTGCCACATCCAGGCTCTTTGGAAAGATCTCCAGACACGGAGAATCCACTACTTCCCTGGGCAGCCCATTCCAAGGGCTGATCACCCTCTCCAGAAAGAAATTCTTTCTCAGCTCCAACCTAAACCTCCCCTGGCACAACTTGAGACCCTTTGTGCCCTCTTGTCTTGCTGAGAGTTGCCTGGGAAAAGAGCCCAACCCCCCCCTGGCTCCAACCTCCTTTCAGGGAGTTGCAGAGAGTGATGAGGTCTCCCCTGAGCCTCCTCTTCTCCAGCCTCAACACCCCCAGCTCCCTCAGCCCTTCCTTCCTCCCAGCAATTCTGCTGGATCCCTTCCCAGCCTCCTTGCTCTTCTCTGCACCTGCTCCAGCACCTCAAGCTCCTTCCTGAGGGACTTGCTGAGGGGCCCAGAACTGGACACAGGACTCAAGCTGTGGCCTCCCCAGGGCTGAGCACAGGGGCAGAATCCCTTCCCTGGACCTGCTGGCCACGCTCTTCCTCAGCCAGCCCAGGATGCCATTGGCCTTCTTGCCCACCTGGCCACACTGCTGCCTCCTCTTCAGCTTCCTGGCAAGCCAGACTCCCAGCTCCCTTGCTGCAACCACTCCCTGCCCAGCCTGGAGCTCCCCAGGGGCTTCTTGTGGCCAAAGTGCAGGACCCGGCCCTTGGAATCTTCAACCTCATCCCCTTGGGATCAGCCCAACTCTCCAGTCTCTCCAGGTCCCTCTGCAGAGCCCTCCTGCCTTCCAGCTGATCCACACTTCCCCCCAGCTTAGTGTCAGCTGGGAATTTCCTGAGGATGGACTCAATCCCCTCCTCTAAATCCTCCCTCAAGATATTAAACAGCACTGGGCCCAACACTGATCCCTGGGGGACACCACTAGGAGGTGCAAGGAGAAATGGTAATTGTGGATTCTGCTGAGCAACTGTTTGGGATCTGTGGGTGACTCCTGCAGTAATCCCTTTAAGCTCTTGCGTGCGTTACGCTCACCTAACCAAAGCGAGGAGGTTATCTCAGAAAGAAGGAGAACATTTAGGGCAAGACTGACCTTAAAAAGTTATTTCTAGCCTTGAAAAGGCATTGCTCACCACTGCCATAATCCCTGGGATCAAATAGGAGCTCTCAGGAATGAGCTGGAGGTCTCAGAGACAGACTTTGTAGGGCATAGTCTCGAGACCCTGCTGAACGCTGGGTTGTTGGGGGGTGATTACACCTCGTGGTGATGCTTTGGGGTGTAGGTTTCCCAAGGAAAGTGAGCTCCAGAATGAAATACTTTGCCTGGTTAGATCCTAAAGCCTGAAGTAAAGCTTTTTCCCACCTTCTGGATAACTGGAAACCTGGGCAGAATAGAGGGATGGAGCAGGAAAGCTGCGGGTATAGGACGGGTTGGGTTTGAAGGGACCCTAAAGATCATCTCATAGAACTGCAACTTCTGCCCTACATCAAACTCCAAGCCCCATCCAACCTTTCCTGAGACACTGCCAGGGATGGGGCAGCCACAGCTTCTCTGGGAAACCTGGCACAGGGGCTCAGCACCCTCAAATTCAGGAATTTATTCCTAAGATCCAACCTCAATCTCTCCCCTTCCAGTTTAAAACTATTCCTCCTTGTTCTCTCACTCCATGTTCTCATCCCAAGTCCCTCCTCAGCTTTCCTGGAGCCCCTTCAGGCACTGGAAGGTGCTCTAAGCTCTCCCTGCAGCCTTCTCTTCTCCAGCCTCAACAACCCCAACTCTCTCAGCCTGGCTCCAGAGCTGCTCCAGCCCTCCCAGCAGCTCCAGGGCCTCCTCTGGACTCACTCCAACAGCTCCATCTCCTTCTGGGCTTGGGGACCCCAGAACTGGACCCAGCACCCCAAGGGGGGTCTCTCCAGAGTGGAGCAGAGGGTGACAATCCCCTCCATGACCCTGCTGGGGATGCAGCCCAGGACAGGGCTGGTTTCTGGGCTGCCAGCACATGTTGAGCTTCTCCTCACCCAACACCTGATCATGGAATATTCAAAGTTGGAAAAGACCTTTAAGATCATCCATTCCCAACCCCTTTCCATGGGCAGGGACACCTCCCACCAGCCCAGGTTGCTCCAAGCCCCATCCAACCTCACCTGAGACACTGCCAGGGATGGGGCAGCCACAGCTTCTCTGGGAAACCTGGCACAGGGGCTCAGCACCCTCACAACAAAGAATTTTTTCCTAAAATCTCCTCTTCATTTCCCCTCTTTCACCCTGAAACCCTTACTCCTCATCCCATCCCTCCCTGCCCTTGTCCCAAGTCCCTCCCAAGCTTTCCTGGAGCCTCTTTAGGCACTGGAAGGTGCTCTAAGGTCTCCCAAAAAAAGACCTGAAGCTGCAGACCAGCTCACAACACATTCACACGCTCTCTTATAGCACTCAGAGACAGGAGAAAGAAACCTGAAGCTTAAAATCTGTCACAAAACAGAACCATCATACCCCAGACAAGTTTTCCTGCAAGTAAGACAGGAGAAAAAAATAACTCCTGTATTCCACAGAAACAGCTGACAAAATCACTGCCCTTGTAGAGTTCACTGAAAACACTGCAAAGCTTCATCCAGCCAGAGAAAACAAAAAAAAAAGAAAATTTTAAAACACATTTTTCTCCCACTAGGAAGGAGAGAGATGAACTGGATTTGTACACAGGCAAAAAACACTGACTCAAAAACCTTCCTTCTCATTCTGTACCTTAAATAGTGACAAGAGATTTTTGGGCTGGAGTGGGTGGGCAGAGAAGAAGCTGTTTATCTAAAGCTTGACCATTTTTGTTATGCTGCAGCTCACCTGGGTGAAATCCCAATTCTTCCACTGGGAGGAGAAGGGATTAGTGCTTTCCCCAGGCAGTCCTCAAAGGGGATTTATACACTTCAGTCAAGCTCAGTTTTTCCCTGAAAAAGCTGCTAAATCATCTAGTCTGACCTCTGGGTAACACCAGCCCTCAAATTTCAGGCTACCACTATAATAAAGTCCATAATTCCTCTTGGAAGGAAAAGCATCAGGACCTTCCAGTCACAACCAGGCTGAGCAAACCAGTCCCATGATGAAGCTTTTGCCATTTCCCCCCCCTTGATCAGGCCAAGGAGATAAAGGAATATTTTAAAGAATGTTTTCAGAGACCCTGAGAAGCCACATGAGACCCTTTCATATATTGAGGTCTTCAATATTTATGAATTGCAACACAGAAGCAGAAAAAAAATAATTACACCAAAATTTTGCTTTCTTATCATAGAATCACAGAATGGGCTGGGTTGGAAGGGAGCTCAGAGCTCATCAAGTCCAACCCTTGATCCACTCCCCCCGTGGTTCCCAGCCCATGGCACTCAGTGCCACATCCAGGCTCTTTGGAAAGATCTCCAGACACGGAGAATCCACTACTTCCCTGGGCAGCCCATTCCAAGGGCTGATCACCCTCTCCAGAAAGAAATTCTTTCTCATCTCCAACCTAAACCTCCCCTGGCACAACTTGAGACCCTTTGTGCCCTCTTGTCTTGCTGAGAGTTGCCTGGGAAAAGAGCCCAACCCCCCCCTGGCTCCAACCTCCTTTCAGGGAGTTGCAGAGAGCGATGAGGTCTCCCCTGAGCCTCCTCTTCTCCAGCCTCAACACCCCCAGCTCCCTCAGCCCTTCCTTCCTCCCAGGAATTCTGCTGGATCCCTTCCCAGCCTCCTTGCTCTTCTCTCCACCTGCTCCAGCACCTCAAGCTCCTTCCTGAGGGACTTGCTGAGGGGCCCAGAACTGGACACAGGACTCAAGCTGTGGCCTCCCCAGGGCTGAGCACAGGGGCAGAATCCCTTCCCTGGACCTGCTGGCCACGCTCTTCCTCAGCCAGCCCAGGATGCCATTGGCCTTCTTGCCCACCTGGCCACACTGCTGCCTCCTCTTCAGCTTCCTGGCAAGCCAGACTCCCAGCTCCCTTGCTGCAACCACTCCCTGCCCAGCCTGGAGCTCCCCAGGGGCTTCTTGTGGCCAAAGTGCAGGACCCGGCCCTTGGAATCTTCAACCTCATCCCCTTGGGATCAGCCCAACTCTCCAGTCTCTCCAGGTCCCTCTGCAGAGCCCTCCTGCCTTCCAGCTGATCCACACTTCCCCCCAGCTTAGTGTCAGCTGGGAATTTCCTGAGGATGGACTCAATGCCCTCCTCTAAATCCTCCCTCAAGATATTAAACAGCACTGGGCCCAACACTGATCCCTGGGGGACACCACTAGTGACCGGCCGCCATTTTGATGCAGCCCCGTTCAGCACCACTCTCTGGGCCCGGCCCTCCAGCCAGTTCCTAACCCAGCACAGAGTGCTCCTGGCTGAGCCATGGCCTGACAGCTTTTCCAGGAGAATCCTAGGGGAGACGGTGTCAAAGGCCTTGCTGAAGTCCAGGCAGACCACATCCACAGCCTTCCCCTCATCCCCCAGGCAGTCACCCGATGATAAAAGGAGCTCAGGTTGGTCAGACAGGACCTGCCCTTCCTAACCCCGTGCTGGCTGGGTCTGATCCCTTGCCCATCCTGCAGGTGCTGTGGGATTGCTCCCAGGATGAGCTGTTCCATGACCCTGCCAGGCACTGAGGTCATGCTGACGGACCTGGAGTTTCCTGGGTCTTCTTTATGAAGATTTTGAGAGGGAAAAGAGGGAGCTGGCACCATAGGACATGAAGTCAACCTTGCAGCTGTAATTAACCTGTGATGGCAGCCTGGAAATTAAGGGGTTTTTGAGGATGTTTCATCCTCTTCTTCCCCTTGATTTGTGCAGCTGACCTGAAAAACCAACACGGAGCTTTCCCAAGCACTTTTATTCAAGGTTCACATGCAGTGATCCAGGAAAAGAGCTTTTTTTCTGGAGAATCATGTGTGGGAGTATCATTACAGGGTGTATTTTTCCTTTTCAGTTCTGACAAGAACCAATTCTGACACAGCATCTCTGCACTAGGTATCCCTGAGAAACTGCAAGGAAAAAAAAATAAATTAACTTCTGGGTGAAGCCTGAGAGAGTTTGGGTTTTTTTTTTTTCCACTTCAAGCTGCAGTTTTGAATTGGTTTTTACCAGGGGGGTTGTGTTCAGCCCCACATTGGTCTGAAATCCCACCTGAGGAGCTTGGTTCCTGTGCCATGGCCTCTGTTTCCATGTCCACTTGGGTCCTCATCAGCTGGAGCTGCTCTTCCTCATCAACTGGAAAGGTGGCAGCAAGATGGAAAAGGGTGGAAAAAGCCTTGTTGGCTACTCTGGATCTCAGCAGAGCACCTGAGATGTCACCATGTCACTTTTTGGGAAAAAAAGGCCAATCCCTGGTGGTTCAGTTCATCCCCAGAACCTCTGTGCTTGGGGAAGGAGAACTTGAGGTTCTTCTCTGCTGACAAAGGAGCTGGTAGAACAAGTCAGATATGGTTCAATCACCTTTATTCCACACTGGAATAAAAAAAAAAAAAAGGTGAGAACCTCCTCGAAAGGGTCATGGCCTTGGTTTTTCCAACCTGCTCCTTCCAGCTCTTGGTTTAATATGGATTGTGCAGCTCCAAGCACCCAAGCACAGCTGAGGGGTTGTTGCCAGATGCACTTTTCAGTGATGAAACTTGAGTAAAAAGCCCCAAAACTAAGATTCTCTCCCTTTAAAATAATGATTTGCTTCAGTCCCTGCCTTTATCTTAGCTTAAGAAACAGAAATCCAGTTTTGAATGGGCAAAAGAGTCCAAAATTTGCATGCAAATCCAACTTGGTGGGCAGGGTTTTTATTTCTTTGGAGTAAATTAAGCTAAAGAATCAGAGAGAGAAAGAAAATATCTGTTCCTGAGGAGCTCACCCACCCTGACACAGCCAGGGAATATTCAGAACAAGACAAAGTTACCAAATAAGAAAAGGAAAATCATAGAATCATAGAATCATAGAATTAGCCGGGTTGGAAGGGACCTCAGAGATCATCTAGTCCAACCCTTGACCCACCGGAGCAGTTGCTAGACCATGGCACTGAGTGCCACATCCAGTCTTTTTTTAAATGTCTCCAGGGACGGAGAATCTACCACCTCACCGGGCAGTCCATTCCATAGCCTGATCACCCTCTCCGTGAAGAAATTCTTTCTAATATCTAACCTAAACCTCCCCTGGCACAACTTAAGACTGTGTCCTCTTGTCTTGTTGAAGGTCGTCTGTGAAAAGAGTCCAGTTCCCACCTCGCTACAGCCTCCTTTCAGGGAGTTGTAGACAGCAATGAGGTCTCCCCTGAGCCTCCTCTTCTTCAGGCTGAACAGCCCCAGCTCTCTCAGCCTCTCCTCATAGGGTCTGTGCTCGAGTCCCTTCACCAGCCTGGTTGCCCTCTTTTGGACCTGTTCCAGGACCTCTACATCCTTCTTAAACTGAGGGGCCCAGAACTGGACACAGTACTCGAGGTGTGGCCTAACCAGCGCTGAGTACAGGGGCAGAATCACCTCCCTGGACCTGCTGGTGACGCTGTTTCTGATACAGGCCAGGATGCCATTGGCCTTCTTGGCCACCTGGGCACACTGCTGGCTCATGTTCAGTTTCTTGTCAATGCAGACTCCCAGGTCCCTTTCTGCCTGGCTGCTCTCCAGCCACTCTGTGCCCAGCCTGGAGCTCCCCATGGGGTTGTTGTGGCCAAAGTGCAGGACCCGGCACTTGGCCTTGTTGAACCTCATCCCCTTGGGATCAGCCCAACTCTCCAGTCTGTCCAGGTCCCTCTGCAGAGCCCTCCTGCCTTCGAGTTGGTCCACACTTCCTCCCAGCTTGGTGTCATCTGCGAATTTGCTGATGATGGACTCAATCCCTTCGTCTAAGTCGTCGATAAAGATATTATGAAGGACTCAGAAGGCACAGAGCAAGGCAAATTATTTAGGCTAAGAAATAACTCAGTTATTCATCAGCATTTCTTGAATTCATTGTGTCTTCTACACTGCTTTTTCCACCTTTTTGGCAAAGATATTGCTGCCCAAAAGCTGAAAAAACCTGTAAAATTTATCATTTCAAGTTGCTGTCCTGGCAAACTGCCTTCTTTTGCACATGGGAAATGCTTTAGGAATAGGTTTGGGGAATGATCAATAACACCCAGGGGCCTTTATTCTGCTTGGGGTGATGCAGAAGGGGATTTGCTGAGGTTGAAAAGTTTCTAAGTCCCTTTTTAGGCTGAGGAAAAAAAGAAACTGTAAAAAGAATGGAACTGACAGTGGCTTTTTACCAAGAAAGGGAAGTAGACAGGTTCTGATCTCCCTTGGCATCAAATATTTTATTTTTTTATATATATAAACAGCCCAGAATAGCACCAACACCCAAATTTGCTTTTCACCTACCACCTCATGTCTGTGTGTTTCAGCTTCAGCCTCCAAAACACTTCCCTGCTGGAAAAGCTCAGGAAAAGGCACCCCAAAAATCCACTTGATCAGAGCAGAGAGTTTGCAACCTAAAGAAAACCATGGCCATGGGGGAGAGGACTAAAAAGAAGAATTACTAGAGACAATCCTTCCATCTTCCTCTTTATATTTTAAGAGTTTTGCTCAGAAAATCTGGAGTTTTATTTGCATTCCTATTTGCATTCCCTCCCCTGACACAGCCTAAATGTCTCATATCCCTCCTATTCTTCTGTATCTTTCAGATAAATGTCTCACACATGCTATCAAGTCAGATTTCTCAAATATCTCAACCACCAGAAGGTTCCCTTAGAGGATCAACACTCAGATTTTTTTTTTTTCTTTTAGGTTTGCTAATAAAAAGTGACCGTGGAATGGCCCAGGATGAAAAAGAAAGTGAAAAATCCTCACAGGAGATCCCTCAAAACACTGGGAAATGGAATGCAGACAAAAAACAAATAAATATATATTAATTTTTTTTTTAATGAGTTTACTTGCTATATTTTCACTTGAACCACTGCTTGCTACTAAAGGAGTTGGAAAGGACCTGAAAACAAAGCCCTAGCAATGTCCCACTCCATCCATAGTGGGATGTGGAGTGTCCTTTATGGAAAAGGAAATGCCCAACTCCCCAGCCATTCCCCCAAAGCTTCACTGGCAGTGGGAATGGTCTCAGGAGCACTGGTTTTACTGTGCACATCCCCCAGAAGTCCATCCCTACCTCCTTTTGGAATGGGTTGGGTTGGAAGTGACCTGAAAGATCATCCAATCCCACCCTCTGCCACGGGCAAGGACATCTCCCACCATCCCAGGTTTTTCCTGGCCTTCAAGAATTCCAGCCACAGATTCCCTGGGCAACCTCTGCCACCCTGAAAGGAAGGAATATATTCCTAATATCTCACCTAAATATTCCCTTTAGGATAACACAGTGGGTAGCTTCGTGCTTTCTAGGAGATGAGCAGATCCTTCCCAAGTATTTTTTAACCCCTTTTCCCAAACAGGGGAAAGAGGGAATCAATTTTGCTCCTGTGGGAGTAAAATAAGAGTAAATTTGTACCCCAAACAGCCCCAGGCTCACTGTTGAGTCTCCAAGGCTTTCAGGTGTAGAACAGAACAGAATATGGAGTTTTGGGGTCCTTCCTCACCAGGGAAATCCCCAGGGATGCTCAGCTCTCTTGTTTAAGTGCTCCATGAATCCAGGTGAGGGCTGGATTGGGAAGATTCCATTCCCTCTTAGCTCCTTAAATCAAAGCTCAGAGGTGCTGCTGGTTCCTTCTGGGTCATTTTAAAAGTCAACCTGACAGTAAAGCTTCCTTGGAGCAATCAAAACTCTTAGGTCCTTTAGTTTTCAGACTAAGTAGTTATTATTCTCTCCCTCTTTTAAGCCTTTTCAAGATTCCTTTCAAGCTGTTCCAAGTGCACTTAAGCTCTTTTGTTTGTGCCTCCATCCTATCAGCTGGGAGAAGTGTTATTAAGTTGCAAATAACTCAGATAACAGGTAGGGATCCCCTCAGCCAAATCTCTTTTGCTTTAATCCTCTTTGATTCCCTTCTCTCCCCAGCATCACCTCTTGTTTCTCTCTTCTTTTGCCACTGAATTGTTGGGATTTAACTTTGCTACAGGGGGGAAAGGGCTGATGATTGTCAAAGTTGTTAACTTCAGCATGTCAGGGAAGGATGTTCTTTTCTCTGAGTGGTTTGGATCAGTCCTCATCTACCAGAAATCTATCTTCTGGAAGTTTGGGATCAAAAATCCACATTTTATTTAACTATTTCATAGAATCATAGAATCATAGAACTGGCTGGGTTGGAGGGGAGCTCAGAGCTCATCAAGTCCAACCCTTGATCCACTCCCCCCGTGGTTCCCAGCCCATGGCACTCAGTGCCACATCCAGGCTCTGTTGAAAGATCTCCAGACACGGAGAATCCACTACTTCCCTGGGCAGCCCATTCCAAGGTCTGATCACCCTCTCCAGAAAGAAATTCTTTCTAATATCTAACCTAAACTTCCCCTGGGGAACATCCCAGATGATTGGAAGTTGGGGAATGTCACGCTGATCCACAAAAAGGGCCAGAAGGAGAGCCTGGAAAACTCCAGGCCCGTCAGTCTGACCTCAGTGCCTGGCAGGGTTATGGAACAGCTCATCCTGGGGGCAATCCCACAGCACCTGCAGGATGGGCAAGGGATCAGACCCAGCCAGCACGGGGTTAGGAAGGGCAGGTCCTGTCTGAGCAACCTGAGCTCCTTTTATCATCGGGTGACTGCCTGGGGGATGAGGGGAAGGCTGTGGATGTGGTCTGTCTGGACTTCAGCAAGGCCTTTGACACTGTCTCCCCTAGGATTCTCCTGGAAAAGCTGTCAGGCCATGGCTCAGCCAGGAGCACTCTGTGCTGGGTTAGGAACTGGCTGGAGGGCCGGGCCCAGAGAGTGGTGCTGAACGGGGCTGCATCAAAATGGCGGCCGGTCACTAGTGGTGTCCCCCAGGGATCAGTGTTGGGCCCAGTGCTGTTTAATATCTTGAGGGAGGATTTAGAGGAGGGCATTGAGTCCATCCTCAGGAAATTCCCAGCTGACACTAAGCTGGGGGGAAGTGTGGATCAGCTGGAAGGCAGGAGGGCTCTGCAGAGGGACCTGGAGAGACTGGAGAGTTGGGCTGATCCCAAGGGGATGAGGTTGAAGATTCCAAGGGCCGCGTCCTGCCCTTTGGCCACAAGAAGCCCCTGGGGAGCTCCAGGCTGGGCAGGGAGTGGTTGCAGCAAGGGAGCTGGGAGTCTGGCTTGCCAGGAAGCTGAAGAGGAGGCAGCAGTGTGGCCAGGTGGCCAAGAAGGCCAATGGACACCAACTCCTTAGCCTGCTCCCATGCCATAATTTGGAGATTTTCAACTCTAATCCTGATGCAACAAATTCTAAATCCTTCATTCTACAGCATTCATGTATCCCAGTGTATAAAAATCCAAGGAATCACACATGAGTAGGGAAAAACCAAGTGACTGAGTCAGTCACCCACACCCAGCACCAAGACAAAAGGATTTGTGCCCTCCCTATAAAGTGAAATAAGCACAAGAACTCCTCCTCCACCTTACTAACAACCATCATATATCCCCAGACTTGAGAAATAGCAGCTCCTTTTATTCTTAATTAACATCCCTACATAAATAACAACCAGATGAAGAGAAACAGCCTACTTTCCCCCTCAGAACCACTGAGAAAAGCCAATATTTACCATGTTCTGCATCTTATTTGCTCTTCCAAATGTCCTGCCATGTTTAGCAACTTCCCTTTCATTAGTTTCTAAAATGACTTGGGGAAATTAAGTTAATTTAGGCTCTTGCAGAGCCCAGCAGAGTGGGGTTCTTATCTGAGCACCTCAGATGTGCAAGAAGCTCCCAGGGCAAGGAGCTGGAAGTTGGGTGTGCTTGGGCTTCTATTAAAAGAAAAAATCACTCTCCAGAGCTTCTAGGTAGAGGAATCTTTCAGAAAAACCTTCAGGAAAATAAAGAAGGAGGAAATGCAGGGTTTTTTCCTTCACCCCAAACTGCAGCAAAGCCACCTTGGGAGCACCTCCTCAAAGGATTCCCCCAGGATTTGCAAAATTTGCATAAATTTGCACAAAACCCTCCAGATTCCAACTTCTTAATCAAAGATGAAAAGAATGAAATGATTGGGCAAAAATTGGAGGAAAATTTTTCCCCCCTGAGGACAGTCAGATATCCCTGGTCTCCCAGGGAAGTGGTGGATTCCCCCACTTTGGAAAGTTTTGGGGTGCTGGGATCTCTCAGATAAAAAATAATATTAGAAAGGTTGGACCAGATGATCCTTGAGGTCCCTTCCAACCTGAGATTCTGTGAGCTTCTGATCATAAATTGAACCATTAAGCCCCAAGCTTAATGAAATCATTTTTGGGGACAATGTTGGAGCATTTGGGCCAAGGGAACTCCCAGTCAAACTGCAGGGAGCATCCTCAGCAAAGAGCAAAAAGAAAACCAACCTCCATCAGGTGGAAACTCCATCCTCAAAAGTGCTAAGGTGCCTTTTCCTGCCTTGGAATTCCCTGGAAAAGCAGGGCAGGATGCTCAGTACCTTCAATATCATCCAGTGTTGTAGCTACAAGGAGGGTAAAAAGATTGCTAGATATAAAAGCAACCAGAAAATAGCCTGACCTGGGTCAGGACAAATCCAGGAAAACTCCCTAAATCCCAAAGAAATCACCTGGGGTGGTGTTTCTTGGAGTTTATCCAAGCAGTTTCTCCCTTTCTCACCAAGATCACCTTAGCTCTGTGCTTAAAACCAGGGTTTTCTGCAAGCCTCTTGGACCTAATCCCTTCTTTCAGCTTTCCTTGGGGCTGCACCTAAATCCTAAATCTTTCCTCCTTTTTTGTGTCTGTTTTGCTATTTTTTTGGTGTTTATTTTGTGTCTTGATTTAATTTCAAATTATGGGCAGGGAAGTGACAGCCACCAACTCCATCTTTCAGAGGGGTTGGGGGAATTCCTAGAGCTGAAGTCAGGATTCCCATCACTATCCCCATCCAAAATAACCCTCAGACATCTCTTCAAATCACACCAGACCTGGATTTCAGCTGGAATTATCCACCAGGAACCAGATTCAAGCATTGCAGGTGGGCTTTATCTGTAGGATTTTGCTTCTCAGAACATAAAAACCTTATTTCTATTTAAAGTAATTAAAAAAAAAAAACAAACTCTTGTGTAAACTCTGTCTTTTGGGAAGGTTCCCACATGGCTGGAGACATTATTCTTGCTTCACTCCACCTTATTTCACAGGTTCAGTGGAATTTAAGGGTTTGAAAGGACCAAGAGATGACCCAGTGTCCAACCCCCTTACCAGAGCAGGTTGAGTGATGCCAAAAGAAGCAGAGATGCTGATGACACCAGCAGCCAACCTATTTTTTGGAGTATTTCTGCCTCTTTGGACCTGTATAAAAATTTCTCCCATTCCAAAGCCATCAGCTCAGGCTGATTTGGGGAAGAAACACAGAACACAGCAAATGGAAATACTGCAAGCAAGGATGGTGCTCACAAATACAGCCCCAAAACCAACTGGAACACACAAAATAAATATTAAGCAAGCAAAATTCAGAGGTAAAAACTGATAGCGGGATCTGCTACCATCTCTAAGAACCCAGCCAGCATGGGGTTAGGAAGGGCAGGTCCTGTCTGAGCAACCTGAGCTCCTTTTATCATCGGGTGACTGCCTGGGGGATGAGGGGAAGGCTGTGGATGTGGTCTGCCTGGACTTCAGCAAGGCCTTTGACACCGTCTCCCCTAGGATTCTCCTGGAAAAGCTGTCAGGCCATGGCTCAGCCAGGAGCACTCTGTGCTGGGTTAGGAACTGGCTGGAGGGCCGGGCCCAGAGAGTGGTGCTGAACGGGGCTGCATCAAAATGGCGGCCGGTCACTAGTGGTGTCCCCCAGGGATCAGTGTTGGGCCCAGTGCTGTTTAATATCTTGAGGGAGGATTTAGAGGAGGGCATTGAGTCCATCCTCAGCAAATTCCCAGCTGACACTAAGCTGGGGGGAAGTGTGGATCAGCTGGAAGGCAGGAGGGCTCTGCAGAGGGACCTGGAGAGACTGGAGAGTTGGGCTGATCCCAAGGGGATGAGGTTGAAGATTCCAAGGGCCGGGTCCTGCACTTTGGCCACAAGAAGCCCCTGGGGAGCTCCAGGCTGGGCAGGGAGTGGTTTGCAGCAAGGGAGCTGGGAGTCTGGCTTGCCAGGAAGCTGCAGAGGAGGCAGCAGTGTGGCCAGGTGGCCAAGAAGGCCAATGGCATCCTGGGCTGGCTGAGGAAGAGCGTGGCCAGCAGGTCCAGGGAAGGGATTCTGCCCCTGTGCTCAGCCCTGGGGAGGCCACAGCTTGAGTCCTGTGTCCAGTTCTGGGCCCCTCAGGAAGTTCAGGAAGGAGCTTGAGGTGCTGGAGCAGGTCCAAAGGAGGGCAAGGAGGCTGGTGAAGGGACTCGAGCACAGACCCTATGAGGAGAGGCTGAGGGAGCTGGGGGGTGTTGAGGCTGGAGAAGAGGAGGCTCAGGGGAGACCTCATCACTCTCTGCAACTCCCTGAAAGGAGGTTGGAGCCAGGGGGGGGTTGGTCTCTTTTCCCAGGCAACTCTCAGCAAGACAAGAGGGCACAAAGGGTCTCAAGTTGTGCCAGGGGAGGTTTAGGTTGGAGCTGAGAAAGAATTTCTTTCTGGAGAGGGTGATCAGCCCTTGGAATGGGCTGCCCAGGGAAGTAGTGGATTCTCCGTGTCTGGAGATCTTTCCAAAGAGCCTGGATGTGGCACTGAGTGCCATGGGCTGGGAACCACGGGGGGAGTGGATCAAGGGTTGGACTTGATGAGCTCTGAGCTCCCTTCCAACCCAGCCAATTCTGTGATTCTATGAATTTAAGCCTGGAAGTGCCACATCACATGAATTTAATTTCTTCTAGGGCTATATTAGCCTGGCAGCTAAATCAAACCTCAATATTCTTGTTGTCTGATTGGAGCACTCACTGTTGGTTCCTGATAACAATTTGCACCATTTTCTTTCCTAAAGTCCAGATGAAAGCCCCAGCTCCACCAGGAAAACCTCTGCTGGAGCATCCTCTGGGAATAGAAGGGAAGGAAGATGAGGAATATACAGGACACAGTGGTTCTGGCTGGCACCTCTCAGAGCAAGTGTAAGAAAAACCCACCACAGAATCCCAGTCTGGTTTGGGTTGGAAAGGGGCTTCAAAATCATCAAGTTCCAACCCCTTTCCATGAGCAAGGACACCTCCCACCAGCCCAGGTTGCTCCAAGCCCCATCCAACCTGATGTGAGACATTTCCAGGGATGGGGCAGCCACAGCTTCTCTGGGAAACCTGGCACAGGGGCTCAGCACCTTCAAATTCAACAATTTCTTCCTAAAATCTCATCTCAATCTCCTCTTCTTCCAGTTTAAAACCTTTACCTCTTGTTCTATCACTCCATGCCCTTCCAAGCCCCTCCTAAGCTTTTTTCCAGATCCTGGGAATCATGGCTCAGCCTGGAGAGAGGGAAGGAGCCTGAAGAACCAGCTGAGGAATGACTGGGAGTTGGGATTTGCCACCAAACCCCAGTGCACACCAGAGAAACCCCCAAAGCACCTCCTGCTCTAACTCTTACCCTGAAATGATTCTGCAGCTCTGTGCTTAGCAGCTAAATTAAGCATTAATGAAAAATAAAACTATTTGTTTGCAGTTTTCCAGTAATAAAGATTATTAATGTTACATTTTGAGGTACTGCTTAGCTGATTTCAACTTGTTTTTCTCATTACACAGACAATCCATTTAATTTGAAGAGGTCAGGTGCTTTCTAATTGAGTTAGCTCTTTTCCAGCCTCTCTTAATCAAAATGCTCATTTTGGGGGAGTTTTTTTGCTTGGTTGTTGAAGCTAATCCAGCTTTGCTGGGGATACTAAATGGAAAACAGAAGGAGAATTTAATTCCCATTGCTCAGGCACATCTCCCACCTCAGCATCAGTACTCCAGGGTTCATCCTTCCCATCTCCAGGCTCCATCCCTGCAAATCTTTGCTTTCCCTCTTGTTTTTTGGGAAGTAGAGAGGTGTCCCATGTAAAAAGAAATTTAAATGGGCAGAGGCAAAGAGCAGAGATCCAGCTCACAAGTCCTGAGAGCAATAAAATAATTATAATATTTTTTTAATGCCTCTGCCTGCTAATCCCTCTGCTCCAAGCAGCCATTCCTGGCTCTCCCACATCCCCAACCATCCCTATATCTGCTCAAGCTCAGAGATTTTCCCACTCTGAACATTGCTGCTTCCAAGCCTCAGGATTTACCACTTTCCTGAGCTCTATCACGTGGTCTAATATAATATATGACTTCCTTTCACCAACCTGCCAGCCTCCTGCCATCTGAAAGGGTTTTTTTGGGTTTTTTTTGCACTTAAATTTGCTTCCAAATAATTTATTTGGACATCAGCAACTCATTCATGAGCAAGACCTTTGTATTGCATCACTTTGAGCTGCTCCATGCCACTTCTCTGCAATTTGAGGGGTGGGCAGCATCATCCTGGGGAGATGGGGGAGAAAAAAAAAAAAAATCAGTTTATTTCCTCCTCTCTGCTGGATTTATCTACACTAAAACAGCTCCCTCGGCTGAGAGGGAAGGGTTTGGTTGGGAATCTAAAAAGACAGAAAGGTAATTTGAGCCCAAGAGGATAAGAGAGAATTTTTGAGCCAACAGGTTAGAGGATGGAGGGAAGAGGAGGGGAGGAAATGGAGTGAAGCAAAGCATCCAGTCTGGCAGTGAAATCCCTTGGGAAGAAATCAGGGAAGAAAGAAGCAGAGAAGGCCAGGAAAAGACAAAAAAAATGTACAGGAGGGGACAGGCAGGGCTGCTCCAGGGATATCTTCAGTGCCCTTTAGAAGCAGAAATAAAAGGAAGGGAAAAGGGGAGGATGAGTCCTGCAAGGAGCTGGCTCAGGAGGGCAGAAGCATGGGAGGCAAAATGAGAAGGAAAAGTCAATGTTTCAGTGAGTGAGGATCAGAAAAAGCAAAAAGAGAAATTCTAAATACAGAGAAAAAGAGGGGAAAGTGTCTTACACCCAGGAACTTCTGGAATAAGGAGCTGGATGTCACCAAGAAATCTGTGGAAGAGGTTGGAGAGCAGCTGGGGGTTCATAGAAATTTGGTGCTTCAAAATTCAGTGATTTAGTCCTGTGGCAAGGAACTCTGGAATCAGGGAGAAGCTGAAGACATCGGAAGCCTGGAAGTTTTGCCTTTGAGACTTTTCTGTAAAGCAACCTCAAAAAACTCTCCTAGAACTGGGTGTAAATTGATGGATAAGGACAGAATAATCATTAATAGGTGACTGAAAAATCAGATTGAGACCCAAGCAAGGATTCAGCTCATATTTTCCCTGGTGTCTGTAACAAATCCTAAATCTTCTCCCTAAACTCTGAATAAACCAAGCTCTACAATATCATCATGCTTGGATCCCCACAAGTCCATGGGACCAGATGGGATCCATCCAAAGGTGATGAGGGAGCTGGCAGAAGAGCTCACCAAGCCTTTCTCTATCATCTACCGACAGTCCTGGCTCACTGGGGACATCCCAGATGATTGGAAGTTGGGGAATGTCACCCCAATCCACAAAAAGGGCCGGAAAGAGGACCCAGGAAACTCCAGGCCCGTCAGCCTGACCTCAGTGCCTGGCAGGGTCATGGAACAGCTCATCCTGGGGGCAATCCCACAGCACCTGCAGGATGGGCAAGGGATCAGACCCAGCCAGCACGGGGTTAGGAAGGGCAGGTCCTGTCTGACCAACCTGAGCTCCTTTTATCATCGGGTGACTGCCTGGGGGATGAGGGGAAGGCTGTGGATGTGGTCTGCCTGGACTTCAGCAAGGCCTTGGACACCGTCTCCCCTAGGATTCTCCTGGAAAAGCTGTCAGGCCATGGCTCAGCCAGGAGCACTCTGTGCTGGGTTAGGAACTGGCTGGAGGGCCGGGCCCAGAGAGTGGTGCTGAACGGGGCTGCATCAAAATGGCGGCCGGTCACTAGTGGTGTCCCCCAGGGATCAGTGTTGGGCCCAGTGCTGTTTAATATCTTGAGGGAGGATTTAGAGGAGGGCATTGAGTCCATCCTCAGGAAATTCCCAGCTGACACTAAGCTGGGGGGAAGTGTGGATCAGCTGGAAGGCAGGAGGGCTCTGCAGAGGGACCTGGAGAGACTGGAGAGTTGGGCTGATCCCAAGGGGATGAGGTTGAAGATTCCAAGGGCCGGGACCTGCACTTTGGCCACAAGAAGCCCCTGGGGAGCTCCAGGCTGGGCAGGGAGTGGTTGCAGCAAGGGAGCTGGGAGTCTGGCTTGCCAGGAAGCTGAAGAGGAGCAGCAGTGTGGCCAGGTGGCCAAGAAGGCCAATGGCATCCTGGGCTGGCTGAGGAAGAGCGTGGCCAGCAGGTCCAGGGAAGGGATTCTGCCCCTGTGCTCAGCCCTGGGGAGGCCACAGCTTGAGTCCTGAGTCCAGTTCTGGGCCCCTCAGCAAGTCCCTCAGGAAGGAGCTTGAGGTGCTGGAGCAGGTGCAGAGAAGAGCAAGGAGGCTGGGAAGGGATCCAGCAGAATTGCTGGGAGGAAGGAAGGGCTGAGGGAGCTGGGGGTGTTGAGGCTGGAGAAGAGGAGGCTCAGGGGAGACCTCATCACTCTCTGCAACTCCCTGAAAGGAGGTTGGAGCCAGGGGGGGTTGGGCTCTTTTCCCAGGCAACTCTCAGCAAGACAAGAGGGCACAAAGGGTCTCAAGTTGTGCCAGGGGAGGTTTAGGTTGGAGCTGAGAAAGAATTTCTTTCTGGAGAGGGTGATCAGACCTTGGAATGGGCTGCCCAGGGAAGTAGTGGATTCTCCGTGTCTGGAGATCTTTCCAAAGAGCCTGGATGTGGCACTCAGTGCCATGGGCTGGGAACCACGGGGGGAGTGGATCATAGGTTGGACTCGATCTCTGAGGTCCCTTCCAACCCAGCCCATTCTATGATTCTATGATCATTAATATATATTTATATAGATATATAGAAAGAATCAACCACCAGCAAGGCCTCTGCAGCGTTTGAATTCAGAATTACTTCTTCAACTTGTGCTAAGAGTGCAGAAAAAGCAAGATGCAATCCCAAAGAGCAGGTGATGTCCAGCTAAAAAATCCAAGTTGTGCAAGTGCAGGGTGAGGAGTGAGCTCCTGATGAGCAGCAAAGGATCTGAGGATCACAGGAGGTCAAACAGGAGCTGGTTGCTGCTGTTGTGAAAAAAAATAAAGGTGAAAAAGAGAAGAGGAAGACATGAAATTGAAGCATGCTGCCTAAGAACTGACAAAATAAATCTGCAAGGAGCAGAAAACCCAGCATATAAACAAGTGCCAGGAGAAAAGTTGAGTCCAAAGAAGGGAAATCTACAGAAATATATTAATAATTTTCCAAACAAATCCACAGAGATACTTTGCAAAGAGGGAAACTGCTGATGCAAAGCAAGCTGCACTAAGTCTCTTTTTTCCTGTCCTCTGCAGATAGCAGATGAAGTAACAGGCTTAAGTTCTACAGCTAGAGATGCAAGATTTAGATTATCCATCAGGAAAGAAAACTTTCCACCAGTTAAAAGCAGGCATACATTGCTTTTCTCCAATCCTCTGGGATTTCCTTCTTCACTTACCCTTTTTGGAGATAGCTGCTTATCAGGCCTCCTAGCAAACAGAGCCAGCCCTTAAATGCACTTCTATTTCCTCAGCTAAAGCAAAATCATACTCAGTGGATGTTGCCCTAAAATACCCTTCCAAACCTTGCCAAAATTCTCCAGCCTCATGAAGTAAACACTCTTTTTATTGAGAAAAGCAAGAGATTATTTCAGCCACTCTTCCTTCCCTGAAGGACGTGGTGAGTGCTGACAATATGAAAAAGAAAATAAGATTCATAGCAGAAGGGGAAAAAAAAATTACATGGAGGAAAAAACATCACACTCTGTGCCCTGGAGCCCAATTTTAGCATCCTGCAGGGTAACAGTGCTGAAAAAAAAATATATAAGTACAAGAGGATGCCTGTGCTGGGTTAGGAACTGGCTGGAGGGCCGGGCCCAGAGAGTGGTGCTGAACGGGGCTGCATCAAAATGGCGGCCGGTCACTAGTGGTGTCCCCCAGGGATCAGTGTTGGGCCCAGTGCTGTTTAATATCTTGAGGGAGGATTTACAGGAGGGGATTGAGTCCATCCTCAGCAAATTCCCAGCTGACACTAAGCTGGGGGGAAGTGTGGATCAGCTGGAAGGCAGGAGGGCTCTGCAGAGGGACCTGGAGAGACTGGAGAGTTGGGCTGATCCCAAGGGGATGAGGTTGAAGATTCCAAGGGCCGCGTCCTGCACTTTGGCCACAAGAAGCCCCTGGGGAGCTCCAGGCTGGGCAGGGAGTGGTTGCAGCAAGGGAGCTGGGAGTCTGGCTTGGCAGGAAGCTGCAGAGGAGGCAGCAGTGTGGCCAGGTGGCCAAGAAGGCCAATGGCATCCTGGGCTGGCTGAGGAAGAGCGTGGCCAGCAGGTCCAGGGAAGGGATTCTGCCCCTGTGCTCAGCCCTGGGGAGGCCACAGCTTGAGTCCTGTGTCCAGTTCTGGGCCCCTCAGTTCAGGAAGGAGCTTGAGGTGCTGGAGCAGATCCAAAGGAGGGCAACCAGGCTGGTGAATGGACTCGAGCACAGACCCTATGAGAAGAGGCTGAGAGAGCTGGGGGTGTTCAGCCTAAAGAAGAGGAGGCTCAGGGGAGACCTCATCACTCTCTGCAACTCCCTGAAAGGAGGTTGGAGCCAGGGGGGGGTTGGGCTCTTTTCCCAGGCAACTCTCAGCAAGACAAAAGGCCATGGTCTCAAGTTGTGCCAGGGGAGGTTTAGGTTAGATATTAGAAAGAATTTCTTTACGGAAAGAGTGATCCGGCATTGGAATGGGCTGCCCAGGGAAGTAGTGGATTCTCCGTGTCTGGAGATCTTTCAAAAGGCCCTGGATGTGGCATTCAGTGCCATGGTCTAGCAACTGCAACGGTGGTTCAAGGGTTGGACTCGATGATCTCTGAGGTCCCTTCCAACCCATCCGATTCTATGATTCTATGATTCTATGCTGCATCTGACATATGTGTCTCAGCCTCCTCTTCCTCCTGCTACAAAGTTGATTTGGGATTCTCCAAGGAAGTCCCAGGCAATCTTCAGACACCCCAGAAGAAGGGGGGAATGCTGCAGGATTCCTTGTCAACATTTCCAGGAAAATAGGTCGGAAAAAAGAGGATGTCAGTAAGAAGTGCAGAGTGTTATATGGCAAGGGATATATTTATTATTGATATATTTATTATTTTGTGGAAGTAGGAATAAGTAATACTATAACTACAGAGTAAGAAACAACTGAATAGACACAATTATGGGAGGGAGGGGGAAGAAAAGGGGGGGTAAAAATTACCTGCAGGCTTTGCTGGAGCATGGAAGAGAGGGAATCATTTCAAGTACTTCTTCCCATCTTTAAGGGACTGCCTATTTTTGAAGGACAACCCCAAGCTGTAGCACAAAGATCTCCAAAATCCCTTTCAGCTGCCAGTCCTCTCAGCAAACAGATTATTTCTGGAAATTTCTGCTCCAAGCCCCATCCAACCTGACCTGAGACACTGCCAGGGATGGGGCAGCCACAGCTTCTCTGGGAAACCTGGCACAGGGGCTCAGCACCCTCAAATTCAAGAATTTCTTCCTCATGTTCAACCTCAATCTCCCCTCTTCAAGTTTTAACCCATTTCCCTTCTCCTCTCCCTACACCCCCATATCCAAAGCTCTCTGTCAACAGAAAGGTCCCATACTTTGTCTTACAAGGTACAGATAAAACCTCAGATGTTCCTTCTCCATTTAGGATTGGGATTTACAGCTCATTTCAGGCAATTTGGCAGTGGATATTTTTGCTGCATCCTTGGACATTGGGAGAAGCCAGAGGATGGATGGATGGATGGATGGATGGATGGATGGATGGATGGATGTCACACCACATCCCCCCTGTCTCAGCCCACCTGGGAGCTTGAAGGTGCCAAGTTTGGTGCTTTGATGAAGAGAAAGCAGGCACCAGATGGGCAGAAGTTCCTCAGGTCACTTTTACTGGGTCTCAAATCACTGCACAGGGACAGACACACCCCACAAGGGCCCAGAAACTCACTTGCCCTGGACTGAAATCCCAAAATGAAGATGGAGAGCTATGGAGGGAAGCAGCAGGCAACACACACGTTCACCAACCTGCCAGGAATGCCCAAGGGTTAATCCATCTCCCAGTATTCCAGAGGTGGGAAAGAAAGGCCATCCCACACCCCTTCCAGGAGCTCTGAGCAAAGGGCTCTCTGTACCTCCCAGCACCCAAGGCTCCATACAGCAAATGCAGCACCAAAAATCAGCTCCAAATTCCAAATAAAATATACAACAAACCCAAAGGAACAGTGACTGTTATTTTCTTTTTAATTAATTGGGGTTTTTTCAATTAATTGAGTTGGAAGTCATTAGCTTGTTGCCACAAAGCTCTGTTCTGCTAATTCATTACCACTGTTTTTTAAATAGTTCTCTACAAGTAAATTAATTGCTAGAATAAAGAGAGCGCTCTTTTCCCACACACCCTTCTCTGAGAGGCTCTGCATGGAGTTTGCAGAACAAAGTTTTAATAGCTGCATTTTTGGCTTCTGTTCTCTTCAACAGAGCCACAAATCCATGGGCCAAGCCCATCAGTAATAAAACCTCTGAGAGAAAATATTTAAGGGAAATAAAAAACCCTGGCAGGGTTATGGAACAGCTCATCCTGGGGGCAATCCCACAGCACCTGCAGGATGGGCAAGGGATCAGACCCAGCCAGCACGGGGTTAGGAAGGGCAGGTCCTGTCTGACCAACCTGAGCTCCTTTTATCATCGGGTGACTGCCTGGGGGATGAGGGGAAGGCTGTGGATGTGGTCTGCCTGGACTTCAGCAAGGCCTTTGACACCGTCTCCCCTAGGATTCTCCTGGAAAAGCTGTCAGGCCATGGCTCAGCCAGGAGCACTCTGTGCTGGGTTAGGAACTGGCTGGAGGGCCGGGCCCAGAGAGTGGTGCTGAACGGGGCTGCATCAAAATGGCGGCCGGTCACTAGTGGTGTCCCCCAGGGATCAGTGTTGGGCCCAGTGCTGTTTAATATCTTGAGGGAGGATTTAGAGGAGGGCATTGAGTCCATCCTCAGCAAATTCCCAGCTGACACTAAGCTGGGGGGAAGTGTGGATCAGCTGGAAGGCAGGAGGGCTCTGCAGAGGGACCTGGAGAGACTGGAGAGTTGGGCTGATCCCAAGGGGATGAGGTTGAAGATTCCAAGGGCCGGGTCCTGCACTTTGGCCACAAGAAGCCCCTGGGGAGCTCCAGGCTGGGCAGGGAGTGGTTGCAGCAAGGGAGCTGGGAGTCTGGCTTGCCAGGAAGCTGAAGAGGAGGCAGCAGTGTGGCCAGGTGGCCAAGAAGGCCAATGGCATCCTGGGCTGGCTGAGGAAGAGCGTGGCCAGCAGGTCCAGGGAAGGGATTCTGCCCCTGTGCTCAGCCCTGGGGAGGCCACAGCTTGAGTCCTGTGTCCAGTTCTGGGCCCCTCAGGAAGTTGAGGAAGGAGCTTGAGGTGCTGGAGCAGGTGCAGAGAAGAGCAAGGAGGCTGGGAAGGGATCCAGCAGAATTCCTGGGAGGAAGGAAGGGCTGAGGGAGCTGGGGGTGTTGAGGCTGGAGAAGAGGAGGCTCAGGGGAGACCTCATCACTCTCTGCAACTCCCTGAAAGGAGGTTGGAGCCAGGGGGGGTTGGGCTCTTTTCCCAGGCAACTCTCAGCAAGACAAGAGGGCACAAAGGGTCTCAAGTTGTGCCAGGGGAGGTTTAGGTTGGAGCTGAGAAAGAATTTCTTTCTGGAGAGGGTGATCAGCCCTTGGAATGGGCTGCCCAGGGAAGTAGTGGATTCTCCGTGTCTGGAGATGTTTCCAAAGAGCCTGGATGTGGCACTCAGTGCCATGGGCTGGGAAGCACGGGGGGAGTGGATCAAGGGTTGGACTTGATGAGCTCTGAGCTCCCTTCCAACCCAGCCAGTTCTATGATTCTACAAAAAAAAAAAACACTGTACAACTGCAGGTAGAGAAAGGAGTGGGACTGTGTGAGACGAACAATCCTACAGACACCAAGGTCAGGGAAGGAAAAGGAGGAGGAGGTGCTCCAGGCATCCAGAGATTCCATCAGGGGCTGCAGGGGAGACTGTGGAGGTCCAGGGTAGAGAAAATACCCCAAAATGACTGTCCCACCATGGCAAGACCTTTGGAAAGAGAAGCCCCAGGGCTGGATCCTCCCCCTGCCTTTCAACTTTCCCAGCCCAAAGAACCCAGGTCCCCAGGAAGAGATGTGACAAATCTGGGCGACCTTATGGGCAGAGGCAGCACCAGCAGAAAAGGCAGCACGAGGAGAGGTGGAAAAAGGGAGCAGAGGAATCCATCCATCCATCCATGGCCTCTTCCATATTAATGAGGTGATTTGAACCAGAAGTGTGCATCATCCTAACTGGACTAATAATCCCCATTTGGAGAAGATTAAGACTTCTATTAGGGTAATATATTCCAAACACTGCATATTTAGGGCCTGTTCCCATCCATCCCCCATCCATCCCTGCTGCCCAGCTCAGCACCCACCTGTGATGGTTCTTTGGGACCTAAACCCAAACCCCAGATTTCTAAGCTGTTCCCTTTTCCCTTCCAAAGCTTTTCCCTATTCCTCTCATCCACCCTGCACTTCCCCAACCCTTTGTGCTGCCCTTTTGCAACCTCCATCTCTTTTACCCAGGCTCTTCCCCTTGCCTTCCCCCTAAGGCTTCATTAACCCTTCCAAATTAAGCATCCCATGTTGTTTTCAACATCTGAACCATTATCCATCATCCTCCCTGCTATTTAACCTCTCAAGAAGCTTCATCACACAGTGTCTCACCAGCTCATCCTCTCTGTTGCCTGGCATCACTAATTTTTTTTTTTTTTTTTTTTCTGGTGATGATGAAATATTATGAATTCTGCACAACGTGTCCAACTGAATAAATGTTTGATAATTCCACCCCAAGAGGTGCAGGGGGTTTGACTTTGTTAAAATCAAGGCCTGTGAGGTCCTCAGCTCCCCAGAAGGAGCAATCAAAGCTTTGGTGGGGACAGGTCACACGTTGTGCTCAGCCTGAAATACAAAGAGGGGGATGAAAACCCCCCCCTGACAGGCTCTGTACAGCCAAAGCCAACCCTTTTCCAGCTTTTTCTTAACCCAAAATCACACCTTGTTCCCTGGCAGTACTGAGGGGAGATGTTATGAGCAGGAAAAAAAAAAATTATAGAAATGAGAGGTAGGAAAGCTAATAAATTCCTCTGGTTCAGTTCAGTGCCAGCTCTAAATGACTCCCCCAAAGAAT
Source organism: Calypte anna (assembly GCF_003957555.1). Classification (NCBI taxonomy): domain Eukaryota; kingdom Metazoa; phylum Chordata; class Aves; order Apodiformes; family Trochilidae; genus Calypte; species Calypte anna. The sequence goes on from NC_044276.1 coordinate 24,756,421, forward strand.
TTCATCCAGCTTCAAGCCACAGGATTCAAAGCAAAACAATAAAAAGCATCCTAAGAGGAGGTTGTTCAGTCTAGTAAACATGAAAAATACTTAAATGCTCTTAGTATGCAGCAGCATATTTACAGAGCCAGAGGCAGGAGGGATGCAGACACAGTGACCTGGCCACTCAGCACTCACATTTTCCTCTTCCCCATGCTTCTAAGCCTTGCAGAAATACAAGTACTACTGCAGGAGGCTTGGTTTGGGGTTATTTTTCAACTCAACCTATTTTGGCAGCTGTTACCAAGGTAGCCAAGCCCTGTCCCCTGCTCTCTGTGTTCCTTGCTCTAGGGTACAGCAGCCCAGCAGGGCTCAGGTTTTTTTCTTGGCCTTACAAATCATTATCTCTGCACCTATGGAGAGCTGCTGATGTGCACCTGCCAGCAGCCTGCCCCTGGGAGGAGCTTTCATTGCCCTTCCCCACATCCAGCCTCAGTTTTCAAGGCCAAAAATCCAACCCCAACACTCATTATATTCTTTTTTATCCCCTACTTCCAGCTATCATAATTTCCAAGACCTCCAACCCACTCCTCTCACAGGTTGAGTTTCCATCCACCACGTGTCTGAGGGTTCTTACCTCCTCAAATCCAAATAATTGTCTTTTTTTTTACATTTAGCATCCTTTGGTGCTCCAAACCTTTGGTCCAGAGGCTGACTGCCCCTGGGGAGGAGCTTTCATTGCCCTTCCCCACATCCAGGCTCAGTTTTCAAGGCCAAAACCAACCCCAGCACTCATTATATTCTCTTTTTTTCCCCTATTTCCACCTACCATAATTTCCAAGACCTCCAACCCACTCCTCTCACAGGTTGAGTTTGCATCCACCACGTGTCTGAGGGTTGGTACCTCCTCAAATCCAAATAATTACCTTTTCTTCTTTACATTTAGCAAGGACACATTTATTTAAGGTTAAAACCCAACCCCAACACTCATTATATTCTTTTTTATCCCCTATTTCCACCTATCACAATTTTCAAGACCTCCAACCCACTCCTCTCACAGGTTGAGTTTGCATCCACCATGTGTCTGAGGGTTGGTACCTCCTCAAATCCAAATAATTATCTTTTTTTTCTTTACATTTAACCAGGGCTCATTTATTTAAGGTTAAAACCCAACCCCAACACTCATTATATTCTTTTTTATCCCCTATTTCCACCTATCATAGTTTTCAAGACCTCCAACCCACTCCTCTCACAGGTTGAGTTTGCATCCACCATGTGTCTGAGGGTTCTTACCTCCTCAAATCCAAATAATTGTCTTTTTTTTTTACATTTAGCATCCTTTAGTGCTCCAAACCTTTGGTCCAGGGCCTGCCTGCCCCTGGGGAGGAGCTTTTATTTCCCTTTCCCACATCCAGCCTCATTTTTCAAGGCCAAAAACCCAACCCCAACACTCATTATATTCTTTTTTTTCCCCTATTTCCAGCTATCATAATTTTCAAGACCTCCAACCCACTCCTCTCACAGGTTGAGTTTGCATCCACCATGTGTCTGAGGGTTGGTACCTCCTCAAATCCAAATAATTATCTTTTTTTTCTTTACATTTAACCAGGGCTCATTTATTTAAGGTTAAAACCCAACCCCAACACTCATTATATTCTTTTTTATCCCCTATTTCCACCTATCATAGTTTTCAAGACCTCCAACCCACTCCTCTCACAGGTTGAGTTTGCATCCACCACGTGTCTGAGGGTTCTTACCTCCTCAAATCCAAATAATTGTCTTTTTTTTTTTACATTTAGCATCCTTTGGGGCTCCAAATCCTTCTTCCAGAGGCTGCCTGCCTCAGGGGAGGAGCTTTCATTGCCCTTCCCCACATCCAGCCTCAGTTTTCAAGGCCAAAAAACCAACCCCAGCACTCATTATATTCTTTTTTTTCCCCTATTTCCACCTATCACAATTTTCAAGACCTCCAACCCACTCCTCTCACAGGTTGAGTTTGCATCCACCATGTGTCTGAGGGTTGGTACCTCCTCAAATCCAAATAATTACCTTTTCTTCTTTACATTTAGCAAGGACACATTTATTTAAGGTTAAAACCCAACCCCAACACTCATTATATTCTTTTTTTCCCCTATTTCCAGCTATCATAACTTTCAAGACCTCCAACCCACTCCTCTCACAGGTTGAGTTTGCATCCACCACGTGTCTGAGGGTTCTTATCTCCTCAAATCCAAATAATTGTCTTTTTTTTTTTACATTTAGCACCTTTTCTGCTCCAAATCTTTCTTCCAAGTCTCCCCTGCCATGAAACCCTGGGTTAGTCATCAAGTGATGAATAAATAACCTTGGCCAGACTCCTCAGCCCTGCCCTGGGAGGAGCAGGGAGCCTCTTCCATATTAATGAGGTGATTTAAACCAGAAGTGTGTATCATCCTAACTGGACTAATAATCCCTATTTGGAGAAGATTAAGACTTTTATTAGGGTAATATATTCCAAACACTGCATATTTAGGGCCTGTTCCCTTTTGGCTGGTAATGACTTTTTGAGCATTACACAAAGCTCTTTTTTTTCTTTTTTGTTTTTCTTTTTAGTTCTAAAGCTTTTGCCAGTCCTCCCCCCAACACTGGGAACCAGTTAATTCTGATTAAGTCTCAGATGAAAAGCTCCAGCATAAAACCCATTATTTTCCCAGAAGCCACACAAGGAACAAAAAAGCATTAACACAGTTGAACTGCTCCATGATGAGCAGCAGAATTGTTGAACCTAATGATCTTAAAGGTCTTTTCCAACCCAAATCATCCCCTGAAGCTAGAAAAAAGCCTTCAGCAACACACATAACCTGCTTATCTCCACAACAAATCCTTGTGGTTGCTGTTTGCTTCCCCACCTTGGGTCAGAGAAAACCAAATAACTGCAAGTCCTGGTAATTTAAGATTTCTTTACCAACAAACGTGCCAAATAAGTCACTTGGCACATTGTGGGGGCAGCAACTCTTATTCTTCCCATGCAGCAAATTGTGCCACCCAAGAAGTAGCATTAAAATGGGAATTTTAGTTAGCCAAGCCCTTAATTGCCTGAAACAGAGAGGCAGGAGCATGCTTGTGCAATCAAGAGAGCCCTGTCTGGCCCAAATGCTGAGTTTTAAACAGCTGTCTTAGAATCATAGAATTGGCTGGGTTGGAAGGGACCTCAGACTCCCTGAACACCCCCAGCTCCCTCAGCCCTTCTTTCCTCCCAGGAATTCTGCTGGATCCCTTCCCAGCCTCCTTGCTCTTCTCTGCACCTGCTCCAGCACCTCAAGCTCCTTCCTGAGGGACTTGCTGAGGGGCCCAGAACTGGACACAGGACTCAAGCTGTGGCCTCCCCAGGGCTGAGCACAGGGGCAGAATCCCTTCCCTGGACCTGCTGGCCACGCTCTTCCTCAGCCAGCCCAGGATGCCATTGGCCTTCTTGCCCACCTGGCCACACTGCTGCCTCCTCTTCAGCTTCCTGCCAAGCCAGACTCCCAGGTCCCTTGCTGCAACCACTCCCTGCCCAGCCTGGAGCTCCCCAGGGGCTTCTTGTGGCCAAAGTGCAGGACCCGGCCCTTGGAATCTTCAACCTCATCCCCTTGGGATCAGCCCAACTCTCCAGTCTCTCCAGGTCCCTCTGCAGAGCCCTCCTGCCTTCCAGCTGATCCACACTTCCCCCAGCTTAGTGTCAGCTGGGAATTTCCTGAGGATGGACTCAATGCCCTCCTCTAAATCCTCCCTCAAGATATTAAACAGCACTGGGCCCAACACTGATCCCTGGGGGACACCACTAGTGACCGGCCGCCATTTTGATGCAGCCCCGTTCAGCACCACTCTCTGGGCCTGGCCCTCCAGCCAGTTCCTAACCCAGCACAGAGTGCTCCTGGCTGAGCCATGGCCTGACAGCTTTTCCAGGAGAATCCTAGGGGAGACGGTGTCAAAGGCCTTGCTGAAGTCCAGGCAGACCACATCCACAGCCTTCTCCTCATCCCCCAGGCAGTCACCTGATGATAAAAGGAGCTCAGGTTGGTCAGACAGGACCTGCCCTTCCTAACCCCGTGCTGGCTGGGTCTGATCCCTTGCCCATCCTGCAGGTGCTGTGGGATTGCCCCCAGGATGAGCTGTTCCATAACCCTGCCAGGCACTGAGGTCAGGCTGACGGGCCTGGAGTTTCCTGGGTCCTCTTTCCAGCCCTTAAAAGGGAAAGGGGAGGGAGAAGCAGAGGGAAGAGAAAATAAAAGGATTTTGCAGCTAGGATAATCTCAGCCTCTGGATACAGAGATGCAAAGAGAAAATATTCTCCCCCAGTGCTGCTTTGATGGCTTTTTGACCTGGGCAGTGGCAGCTTCTGCAGACACCCTAATGTTAGGGGAAAAGAAGGTTTTAGAGTAAATATTTTCTGGTTACAAGGGTGGGAACACTTCAGTTTCATACCATGGTTATCTGATGCTGTTTATGTGAGAGAAAGGAAATCCTTGTTGTCTGACCAAAAACCTCTCTGTACCCCACACATCCATTTCAGTCACCCCCAGAGTGAAAATTCCAAGGACCTGATGATTTAGCTTGGGAAGTCTCCCATTTCTTCCTCCCATCCCCAAAATAAATAGATTTTTTTTCTTTTTCTGCACTTCCAGACTCTGTGGAAGAAAACCAGACTGCAAATTGGGATGTGGGAGACAGATTCCCACTTCATTTCCTTGCTGACCATCAAAATCCAAGCTCCAAAAGAGAAGAGCCCAGCTTGATGCTGCCCCAAAGTGCAGAACCTTCACCCTTCCTAACCCTCTGTAAGCCAGAACCCAGAAAAATTCCTCCCCTCTTTCCTTCTCTTTGGAAGTGGGAGGGAAAAGCCACCCTCATGCCAAGGGGAACCTGACCCATAAAAGTGTGCAGGGAGAGCAAACCCAGCTCACCAGCACCCTCCCTCCTCATGTGGAACCAAACCTTTGAGTTTTCCTTGCTTCATTTCACATGAATTCCAGGTTTTTACATTGGGATAAAAAAACTTGCTGTGAAGAAACAGCTTCCAAGCTTTTGCAGAAGAAAACCAGACCGCAAATTGGGATGTGGGAGACAGATTACCAGTTCATTTCCTTGCTGAGCATCAAAATCCAGGCTCCAAAAGAGAAGAGCCCAGCTTGATGCTGCCCAGAAGTGCAGAACCCTCACCCTTCCTCCCCTCTGTTAGCCAGAACCCAGGAAAATTCCTCCCCTCTTTCCTTCTCTTTGGAAGTGGGAGGGAAAAGCCACCCTCATGCCAAGGGGAACCTGACCCAGGGACTCTCAGCTCCCTAAAAGGGTGAAGGGAGAGCAAACCCAGCACCCTCCCTCCTCATGTGTAACCAAACCTTTGAGTTTTCCTTGCTTCATTTCACATGAATTCCAGGTCTTTTACATTGGGATAAAAAAACTTGCTGTGAAGAAACAGCTTCCAAGCTTTTGCAGAAGAAAACCAGACTGCAAAAGGGATGTGGGAGACAGATTCCCAGTTCATTTCCTTGCTGAGCATCAAAATCCAAGCTCCAAAAGAGAAGAGCCCAGCTTGATGCTGCCTAGAAGTGCAGAACCCTCACCCTTCCTCCCCTCTGTTAGCCAGAACCCAGGAAAATTCCTCCCCTCTTTCCTTCTCTTTGGAAGTGGGAGGGAAAAGCCATCTTCATGCCAAGGGGAGCTGATCCAGGGACTCTCAGCTCCCTGAAAGGGTGGAGGGAGAGGAAACCCAGCTCACCAGCACCCTCCCTCCACATGTGGAACCAAACCTTTGAGTTTTCCTTGCTCCATTTCACATGAATTCCAGGTCTTTTACATTGGGATAAAAAAAACTTGCTGGGAAGAAACAGCTTCCAAGCTTTTGCAGAAGAAAACCAGACTGCAAATTGGGATGTGGGAGACAGATTCCCAGTTCATTTCCTTGCTGAGCATCAAAATCCAGGCTCCAAAAGAGAAGAGCCCAGCTTGATGCTGCCCCAAAGTGCAGAACCCTCACCCTTCCTGTCCTCTGTCATCCATCAGAACCCAGTAAAATTCCTCTCTGCTTTCCTTCTCTTTGGAAGTGGGAGGGAAAAGCCACCCGCATGCCAAGGGGAACCTGACCCAGGGACTCTCAGCTCCCTAAAAGGTTGGAGGGAGAGCAAACCCAGCTCACCAGCACCCTCCCTCCTCATGTGGAACCAAACCTTTGAGTTTTCCTTGCTTCATTTCACATGAATTCCAGGTTTTTACATTGGGATAAAAAAACTTGCTGTGAAGAAACAGCTTCCAAGCTTTTGCAGAAGAAAACCAGACTGCAAAAGGGATGTGGGAGACAGATTCCCAGTTCATTTCCTTGCTGAGCATCAAAATCCAAGCTCCAAAAGAGAAGAGCCCAGCTTGATGCTGCCTAGAAGTGCAGAACCCTCACCCTTCCTCCCCTCTGTTAGCCAGAACCCAGGAAAATTCCTCCCCTCTTTCCTTCTCTTTGGAAGTGGGAGGGAAAAGCCATCTTCATGCCAAGGGGAGCTGATCCAGGGACTCTCAGCTCCCTGAAAGGGTGGAGGGAGAGGAAACCCAGCTCACCAGCACCCTCCCTCCACATGTGGAACCAAACCTTTGAGTTTTCCTTGCTTCATTTCACATGAATTCCAGGTCTTTTACATTGGGATAAAAAAAACTTGCTGTGAAGAAACAGCTTCCAAGCTTTTGCAGAAGAAAACCAGACTGCAAATTGGGATGTGGGAGACAGATTCCCAGTTCATTTCCTTGCTGAGCATCAAAATCCAAGCTCCAAAAGAGAAGAGCCCAGCTTGATGCTGCCCAGAAGTGCAGAACCCTCACCCTTCCTGCCCTCTGTTATCCATCAGAACCCAGAAAAATTCCTCCCTGCTTTTCCTCTCTTTGGAAGTGAGAGGGAAAAGCCACCCTCATGCCAAGGGGAACCTGACCCAGGGACCCTCAGCTCCCAAAAAGGGTGGAAGGAGAGCAAACCCAGCTCACCAGCACCCTCCCTCCTCATACGGAACCAAACCTTTGAGTTTTCCTTGCTTCATTTCACATGAATTCCAGGTCTTTTTCATTGGGATAAAAAAACTTGCTGGGAAGAAACAGCTTCCAAGCTTTTTGCTTATTTTCCATTCCCCTTTCCATGGGCAGGGACACCTCCCACCAGCCCAGGTTGCTCCAACCTGACCTGAGCCAAGTGTCACTTTGGTTTTTAGTTGGCAAAAAACCTTGGAAAACATGGAACAGAGCCTTCAAAGATGTAAAAGTCACAGACTGGCATTTCTGAAGCCAAGGATGGAGCCATGGAGAGTGTGACATGTTGGTCATCATCTTAGTAAATAAGGCATTGATCCCCAAATTGCTCTTGAGAGCAAATCATCATGGCTTGATGACATTCATGATGAGAAAGGGCAGCCCACCTCCTAATCACACACACACAGAGCTTTCCAAGGGCCAATTTCTGAAAATCAAATCAGTGAGGATAAAAAAAATGTAGAAATTATTGTCTGTTATGTGCTTTTCAAAAAAAAAAGCAAAATAAAACCACTCAGATGCCCACAAAAGGAAAAACCATCTCTCTTTTTACTTGAAAATTGTCTTGCCAGTTTGTTTTTTTTTAAGGAGAATGTAACCCAAACAAATATTTTTAATTATCATTTGAAAACTGGAGAGGAAGCAAATGGCAATCAATATGTGACAGGATCTGGGAACTGTAGAGTGCAGATAAGGGAGGGAAAAGGCCAATAAAAAGAAGTCTGTGACCAATGTAATTGAAACAATCTGGGATGTTCCTCTTTTCAAAGGCACCACCTACATCTTAGGAGCAAAATGAATCCATTTAGTGGCTTTCTCCATATTCCTAGAGCCCATTACTAAACACAAGTGGTAGAATTGATAATAGAAACTAAAAATAGGCAGTGTTCAACACATCCCACATGTGGCAAAGAGCTGACATGTGGCTATCAGAGGCTGAAATACACCCCAGCAGCATAATTACCTTTGGAATGTCAAAACAGCAGCTTTGAAAGATTCCACCATTTATCCTAATTTCAGCTTTTCTTAATGCCTATCAACAGGAGCTTAGAGAAACAAGTGTTCAGTTTCCAGAGTATCTTAACCAGCATTAAGGTCTGGCTGCTGGCAAAGACATCCCTCTTAAACATTTCATTTTGTAGTGCATGATGTCTGATTAAGTAAGGAGGAGGACACAAAGAAAATCAGCTTAGGCCATGCTAAATGGATTAAAAACATACCCAAGGCAGGGAATCCTCTCTGACAGCAGAGCAGGAACATTCCAACTGCATTTCTTGAAGCAATCTTGAAGTTTGGGGAGCTGCAGAAAAGAAGCAAAGAGAAAATGGTGAGGAATTCTGATTTCAAACAAAGCTGGATTCAAACTTGAAATGAGAGCAATAAATAGGAGAGGTCAGCAAATAAAAAAACCCAGTGTCCCTTTTTTCTTTGGTAGGAATGGGAAAAAACCTGAGAAAGAACCAGCTGGTCACCACTTCAATATTTTAGTCAGCTTCTGTAACCAGAACCCAGAAAAGAATGTTCAGAGGAAGAGCAGAGATGGAAAATATTAAGGAATTAGTGCCCACTTGGAATGAGAAGACTCAAAAGGTCTTTAAAAAACTCATGAGCAAGACCTTGATAAAATATAATGAGGAATGTGATACTTAACCTCCAAAGGTGACAAAAATCCACCTTGAACCTTACAAAACAACCCCATCCCTTTTGCTGCCCTCCTAAATAAATCCCATATCTCTTTACCCCCTTCTTGCATTATTAGGAGGTGATAAATAATGCCAGCTGGGGGTGAAAAAGTCTTGCTAAGAACTTCTCCCAATCAATTAATTGGGAAGCATTGATTACCAGGCTGTTCTATTAATTTCATGCCGATGTCTAAAGGGCAATCCAGAGCAATTAAATCAAAAGTCATCTGATGGCTGGGGCTAATTGAATTTGTAAATGTATTAACTTCCATTCATTTCCTCCAAAGACAAGTAATGAATATTGTATGCAAGTGTTTGGGAAGTGAGAATTCTGGAGGGATTCCCATAATTGGGGCAGACAAACCTTTTTTTCAGCCCTCAGTGCTGAGGAATGCAAATGATTTGCAAATAAAGGGAGAACTAAACTTCCTATGCAGGGTATCTCCTGTGGATGTGTTGAGAAACAAACAGCCCAATTACTGATTTCCAAAGATTCTTCTGTTCCTGGAAATGTTTTCTTGCCTTTCTCTCTATTTCTCCTAGGATGAGTTGGAGTTTGAACGTTGTGCTTGGTATTAATTTAAAAAGAGATTTTTTTTTTTGGTGCGTGGCTGAGCCTCCTGATTTCCAATTCAAACCCAGCTTTGAAAAGAGGAAAGAGAGAAGCAGATTTCTCCAAGTTAGATGAATTTTTCCTGTGGAATGTGTATTTTCAGCATTGTTTAGAACTTCTGGAATTTCTGCGGGTCGTGTGGAATCATAGAATCACAGAATGGCCTGGGTTGGAAGGGAGCTCAGAGCTCATCAAGTCCAACCCTTGATCCACTCCCCCCGTGGTTCCCAGCCCATGGCACTCAGTGCCACATCCAGGCTCTTTGGAAACATCTCCAGACACGGAGAATCCACTACTTCCCTGGGCAGCCCATTCCAAGGGCTGATCACCCTCTCCAGAAAGAAATTCTTTCTCAGCTCCAACCTAAACCTCCCCTGGCAAACTTGAGACCCTTTGTGCCCTCTTGTCTTGCTGAGAGTTGCCTGGGAAAAGAGCCCAACCCCCCCTGGCTCCAACCTCCTTTCAGGGAGTTGCAGAGAGTGATGAGGTCTCCCCTGAGCCTCCTCTTCTCCAGCCTCAACACCCCCAGCTCCCTCAGCCCTTCCTTCCTCCCAGGAATTCTGCTGGATCCCTTCCCAGCCTCCTTGCTCTTCTCTGCACCTGCTCCAGCACCTCAAGCTCCTTCCTCAACTTCCTGAGGGGCCCAGAACTGGACACAGGACTCAAGCTGTGGCCTCCCCAGGGCTGAGCACAGGGGCAGAATCCCTTCCCTGGACCTGCTGGCCACGCTCTTCCTCAGCCAGCCCAGGATGCCATTGGCCTTCTTGCCCACCTGGCCACACTGCTGCCTCCTCTGCAGCTTCCTGCCAAGCCAGACTCCCAGCTCCCTTGCTGCAACCACTCCCTGCCCAGCCTGGAGCTCCCCAGGGGCTTCTTGTGGCCAAAGTGCAGGACCCAGCCCTTGGAATCTTCAACCTCATCCCCTTGGGATCAGCCCAACTCTCCAGTCTCTCCAGGTCCCTCTGCAGAGCCCTCCTGCCTTCCAGCTGATCCACACTTCCCCCCAGCTTAGTGTCAGCTGGGAATTTCCTGAGGATGGACTCAATGCCCTCCTCTAAATCCTCCCTCAAGATATTAAACAGCACTGGGCCCAACACTGATCCCTGGGGGACACCACTAGTGACCGGCCGCCATTTTGATGCAGCCCCGTTCAGCACCACTCTCTGGGCCCGGCCCTCCAGCCAGTTCCTAACCCAGCACAGAGTGCTCCTGGCTGAGCCATGGCCTGACAGCTTTTCCAGGAGAATCCTAGGGGAGACGGTGTCCAAGGCCTTGCTGAAGTCCAGGCAGACCACATCCACAGCCTTCCCCTCATCCCCCAGGCAGTCACCCGATGATAAAAGGAGCTCAGGTTGCTCAGACAGGACCTGCCCTTCCTAACCCCGTGCTGGCTGGGTCTGATCCCTCATGGATGAGCTCCTCCTGTTTATCCAGCAAGGAATATTTAAACCATTTCCCCACTACTTCAATATTTTTTGCACATGCACAGATTTGCCAGGAATCTGCAAGCTGAAGTAAAAAAATTTGGAAAGTAGTGGGAGGAACACATGCAAACAGCATTTTTAGGATGACAGGAGCTCCTCTAAAAGACTTGTGCCCACCAGTAGAAGACAAACTGGTTTCTTCTGGAGAGGAATGCTGGAGGAATAAACCAGTAACACTTTCACTTTAGGTAATTCAATTCAGATTGCAAAAGAGAAAAACCTTTCAAAATGAAGCAAGCAACACCTGACTCCAACCTGAAAGACTTTTCCTTTTGCCAAGATCACTCAGCAGTGATTTTTTCTTTTTTTTTTTTTTTTTTTTTTTTGGCCTCAAATCCCAGATCTTTAATTCCAGACAACTTTGGCAGGAAAAACCTCTTATGTCATCCCTGGCTTCCACCCAGTTTCCCAGCCAGCCATCCTCTCAGCATCACTTGGCAGCCAATTTTTCAGCACCCTTTTTTTTTTTCTTGGGGCAGCCCTGCAGGCAGAGGAGGTAAAACTCCTTCTTAGGAATTAGTGTGACACCAAATCTAAAAAAAATGTTATTTTTTGTTAATGTACCACTTGCCCCCCATCAACAGGAATGGTCTCACCCCATCCCTGTTATCCCAGCACCCTGATGTGAGGTGTGTTTTGCTGCTGGTGGGAAGGTCACAGAATTATTCTGGTTGGAAAAAAACTTTCAGATCCTTGAGTCCAAGCAGCATCTAACTCTGCCTACTATCAAAATCACTCCACTAAGTCCAGTGCCAAAACCATGTCCCTCAGAACCACATCTACCTGGTTCTAAAACAACTCCAGGGATGGGGAAGCAACCACCTCCCTGGGCAGCTTTTTTCCAGTTTATTTCCCCTTTCCATGCAGAATTTTCTTCCAATATTTAAGCTGAACCTTCCCTGCTGTAACCTGAAGCCATTTCTTTTTGTCCTGTCCCCATGCCCAGGAATCCCTGAGTCGAGGATATAAAGGAAAATTATGGGATGGGAGAGCATCCCTGTGGAGGGGAAGGGATGGGGGAAGCATTGGCAGTTTCCTAGGGTCCCATTCCAAGTCTGGGCATCCCAAAATGTCACCTTCCAGAGGTCCCCTCCAGCAGATAGAGTCAGAGAGCCCTAAGAGCAGGCTGGGTGCTATGTCTGGGTGCTGGGAGCAGAGGGGGGGCTTCAGCCTTTTCCCCCAGGATCTGAAAGCATCCAACAAAGGTTCTCTTCATTCCTCCCTGCTTGTGGCCCTGATCCTTGAAGAAAAGTGCCCAGTTAGCAGAAAACCACCACAAATCTCTGCCCCCCCACACCCCAGGAAGACCAGCAGGAAGGTCACACGAACCTCCAGTCCATGCTTGCAAAATTCCTGCCAAAAAAAAGGACAAAACTGGAGCTGGGAAATGATGTCACCCAAGTTGGTCTGCTCTGACCTCTTGATTAGAGGCTCCTGAGGAGCTTGCAAATTTTTTTGCTTCCTCCCAGGCACAAACTGCAGCAGTGTCAGGATCAGAAAAACACCATCTCCCACAGCATCCTACTGAAAAAGCTGTCAGCCTCCAGCTTGGACAGGAGCACTCTGTGCTGGGTTAGGAACTGGCTGGAGGGCCGGGCCCAGAGAGTGGTGCTGAACGGGGCTGCATCAAAATGGCGGCCGGTCACTAGTGGTGTCCCCCAGGGATCAGTGTTGGGCCCAGTGCTGTTTAATATCTTGAGGGAGGATTTAGAGGAGGGCATTGAGTCCATCCTCAGGAAATTCCCAGCTGACACTAAGCTGGGGGGAAGTGTGGATCAGCTGGAAGGCAGGAGGGCTCTGCAGAGGGACCTGGAGAGACTGGAGAGTTGGGCTGATCCCAAGGGGATGAAGTTGAAGATTCCAAGGGCTGGGTCCTGCACTTTGGCCACAAGAAGCCCCTGGGGAGCTCCAGGCTGGGCAGGGAGTGGTTGCAGCAAGGGAGCTGGGAGTCTGGCTTGCCAGGAAGCTGAAGAGGAGGCAGCAGTGTGGCCAGGTGGCCAAGAAGGCCAATGGCATCCTGGGCTGGCTGAGGAAGAGCGTGGCCAGCAGGTCCAGGGAAGGGATTCTGCCCCTGTGCTCAGCCCTGGGGAGGCCACAGCTTGAGTCCTGTGTCCAGTTCTGGGCCCCTCAGCAAGTCCCTCAGGAAGGAGATTGAGGTGCTGGAGCAGGTCCAAAGGAGGGCAAGGAGGCTGGTGAAGGGACTCGAGCACAGACCCTATGAGGAGAGGCTGAGGGAGCTGGGGGTGTTGAGGCTGGAGAAGAGGAGGCTCAGGGGAGACCTCATCACTCTCTGCAACTCCCTGAAAGGAGGTTGGAGCCAGGGGGGGGGTTGGGCTCTTTTCCCAGGCAACTCTCAGCAAGACAAGAGGGCACAAAGGGTCTCAAGTTGTGCCAGGGGAGGTTTAGGTTGGAGCTGAGAAAGAATTTCTTTCTGGAGAGGGTGATCAGCCCTTGGAATGGGCTGCCCAGGGAAGTAGTGGATTCTCCGTGTCTGGAGATCTTTCAAAAGAGCCTGGATGTGGCACTCAGTGCCATGGTCTAGCAACCGCAATGGTGGTTCAAGGGTTGGACTTGATGATCTCTGAGGTCCCTTCCAACCCAGCCAATTCTATGATTCTATGAAAAATCCACAGACCACATGAGAGGGGAAAGGGAGTGGGGTTCTGAGCACCAACTCCACTTCTACAGGGGCTGCCCTGTGAGGAACAAACCTGTCAGCATCTCCCAAGGTCATAAGATGAATTTAAAGAGCAAATAAAAGGTTTAGTGTTTCCTCCTAATAAACAGGTCAAAACAAGAGGGGGGAAACCAAAATGTAAAAAGGCATTTCAGTGTTTTAAAGGGTGTCAAATTGGCAAGCAAATGCTTTGAAATTCAAAGGTTTTATTATTATTATTATTATTATTGAATGCATTTGCTGGTGTTTAAACAAAGCAAATACCTGGTGACAAAACACTGAGCCAAATTATTGTTAACAGCAAACCAATAATTGCAGCAATAAATAGGATCCATTGGAAATTATAGCAGCCTGGAAACATTTACCCTGCCTGACAATATATGGGCCAATTCTGCTCCCAGTGAGCAATATAATTTCTGCTTTTTACTGTTCCACAGACATCCCTGCAAAGTACACTTGTCATATACATCCATAAAAATATACATGGAGCAAAATTACTCTTTTTTATCTTCACTAAAGAAACTTCTGGCTGGATGCTGGTGTCCTTGTTACCTGCATGGTGACAACTTGAAAGCCCCCTCTGCTCCTGCAGGAGGTTTTGCTTCATCCAGGTGAAGCCAAGGTGTTCTTGATGAAGCACATGGACTCCAAATCACAGAGTGGTTACTGTTGCTTGGATTTCCATTACTATGAGGGATTCTCACAGCCCCATGCCATGGGGGACTCGGCAACCTGTCCCATTTGTCCCTATTTCTAGCGCCACGGAGGGGTGGGATGGATGGAGATGACTCCCCATGGGTGGCAAGCTGCCCCTTCATCTCCTGCATCTGAGCCCTCCTGCCAAGGCTCCTTTTAATCGAATCACAGAATGGGCTGGGTTGGAAGGGAGCTCAGAGCTCATCAAGTCCAACCCTTGATCCACTCCCCCCGTGGTTCCCAGCCCATGGCACTGAGTGCCACATCCAGGCTCTTTTGAAATAGCTCCAGACACGGAGAATCCACTACTTCCCTGGGCAGCCCATTCCAAGGTCTGATCACCCTCTCCAGAAAGAAATTCTTTCTCAGCTCCAACCTAAACCTCCCCTGGCACAACTTGAGACCCTTTGTGCCCTCTTGTCTTGCTGAGAGTTGCCTGGGAAAAGAGCCCAACCCCCCCCTGGCTCCAACCTCCTTTCAGGGAGTTGCAGAGAGTGATGAGGTCTCCCCTGAGCCTCCTCTTCTCCAGCCTCAACACCCCCAGCTCCCTCAGCCCTTCCTTCCTCACAGGAATTCTGCTGGATCCCTTCACGAGCCTCTTTGCTCTTCTCTGCACCTGCTCCAGCAACTCAAGCTCCTTCCTCAACTTCCTGAGGGGCCCAGAACTGGACACAGGACTCAAGCTGTGGCCTCCCCAGGGCTGAGCACAGGCACAGAATCCCTTCCCTGGACCTGCTGGCCACGCTCTTCCTCAGCCAGCCCAGGATGCCATTGGCCTTCTTGGCCACCTGGCCACACTGCTGCCTCCTCTTCAGCTTCCTGGCAAGCCAGACTCCCAGCTCCCTTGCTGCAACCACTCCCTGCCCAGCCTGGAGCTCCCCAGGGGCTTCTTGTGGCCAAAGTGCAGGACCCGGCCCTTGGAATCTTCAACCTCATCCCCTTGGGATCAGCCCAACTCTCCAGTCTCTCCAGGTCCCTCTGCAGAGCCCTCCTGCCTTCCAGCTGATCCACACTTCCCCCCAGCTTAGTGTCAGCTGGAATTTCCTGAGGATGGACTCAATGCCCTCCTCTAAATCCTCCCTCAAGATATTAAACAGCACTGGGCCCAACACTGATCCCTGGGGGACACCACTAGTGACCGGCCGCCATTTTGATGCAGCCCCGTTCAGCACCACTCTCTGGGCCCGGCCCTCCAGCCAGTTCCTAACCCAGCACAGAGTGCTCCTGGCTGAGCCATGGCCTGACAGCTTTTCCAGGAGAATCCTAGGGGAGACGGTGTCAAAGGCCTTGCTGAAGTCCAGGCAGAGCACATCCACAGCCTTCCCCTCATCCCTCAGGCACTCACCCAATGATAAAAGGAGCTCAGGTTGGTCAGACAGGACCTGCCCTTTGAAAAAAAAAAAACTTTTTCAGAGTCCATGGCCCTCAGCACCACATCTCCAGGCCTTGGAAATCCCTCCAGGAATGATGGGGACTCCAGCCCTGCCCTGGGCAGCCTGGGCCAGGCCCTGACAACCCTTGCCAGGGAGAAATTCTTCCCAAGCTCCAATCTAAACCTCCAGCTCAATTCCTCTTCTCCCATCCCTTCTTCCTTGGGAGCAGAGCCCGACCCCCCCTGGCTCCAACCTCCTCTCAGGGGCTTGCAGAGAGCCACAAGGTCTCCCCTCAGCCTCCTTTGCTCCAGGATCAACACCCCCAGCTCCCTCAGCTCCTCCTGGGCAGACTTCTGCTCCAGACCCTTCCCCAGCTCCATTCCCTTCTCTGGACACACTCCAACCCCTCAATGTTCTGAGGGGCCCAGAACTGACCTCAGGATTTGAGATCCACAAGGCACGGGTATTGCTGCCCTCACATCCATAAATTTTTATTGGATCTCATCCTAAATATCTGAGAGAAGTGCTTCTCATTTTTGTTAATGAGGGAAGAAATTCTGGAGCATTTAGGGACCCAGCATAAGTGCTACTTAGATCTCAGCCTTATCACCAGAACTCCAGAGTCCCTTATCTTTCTCCTAACACTCTCATGAATCAACAAAGATTTGTACAGCATTTTAAAAGATGTAAACCCACCACTTTAATGCTAACTATCATCATAGCCAAAGATAAGCATTTTAACTGCTGTTTTTATTCCTGAAAATTGCTCTCTATTTTTTTTTACTGCTTTGATTATTGCAGATATCAGAAACTCTTGTTCCTTCAGCACTTACAACTATCTTTTTTTTTATATTTATATCATAATGTAGTGCTCAACTGTTTTTCCAACTTGAGATCATTCCTCACTTCAGCTGCCTTTATTGCAGCAAAACACAATGAGCTAGAATAAATTCACCCAAAATCTGAGTACATTAACAAGGAGAAACAAGCACTGTCCTCATGTCCCAGGCAGAAAAAAAAAAAGGTACACGTGAGAAGGGACAGAAAAAATTGAATTTAGGATGCATGACCTTGCAGCAAAAGCCTCCTGGACAAGAGCTTTTTAAAAGGGAAGGTGTAACCACCCTTTGAAACATTTACAACAAGTACAGTTCATGGCCCTAGATATAAATGTCTAAAAATAGCATTGCAGGTATGACTTCCACCACAAGGTGAATGTAAACCAAAGCCAGACCTGAAAGAGTGAATATTGAAACAAAAACTGGAGTAATTCAACTACTGCAGTAATGCTGGATGAACACACATTCATTTGCAGCACCTCCATGGAAAAGAACACCAGACCTGTGCAGGTGAGCTGGTTTAAACCAGTCCAAAATCTCCAAGGCAAAGCTTTCAACTTCTAGACAAGTGTATTAAGAACTACAGGAGCTAAACAATACATTATTGAAAAGAAAAAAACCCAGCAAACTGAGGGAAGCAAGGCAGATTTTTTTTTTTTTTTCAGAGTGCTGTCTCTTCAAATCATGCCAAGACATCCTTGCTCTCCCCCAGCCTGCTGGTACCAGCAGCCCTTCCAGCTCTGATGGTACCCAGGAGGCTTAAATCCCACAGGATCCACCCCAAAATTGCTGCTGAGAAGGAAAATGATCCTCTCCAGGATCCTTTCCAGATGGAGTTGGTGTGGTTTGTCATGTCTGGGAGGAGGTAGGAACAAATAATCCCAGGGGGTAGGACTCTAACTCAGAAAATGGGAGGTTTTGATGCAGGAATTGTACTCCTAACTAGAAGTTCTTTTGCTGGCAGTGATGCTCATCAGGTTGTTTAATCAGAACAAATTATGCAGGAATTGTAAGTCCTGCTAAAAAGCAGCTCCAGAACAGAGCTATCAGAGCTGCTTCAAACTCACAGGGACAGCTGAGGCAGAAAGCTCTGGATAAGGAAATTATAAAGGATTCTATTTCAGAGAATGGTTTGGGTTGGAAGGGACCTTAAAGCTCATCCATTCCCAACCCCTTTCCATGGTCAGGGACACCTCCCACCAGCCCAGCTTGCTCCAAGCCCCATCCAACCTGGACTTAAATTCCAGGGATGGGGCTTCCACCACCTCCCTGGTGAAAAACTCAGTTTTTAGTTTCCATCCCCAAGTGATTGTTTTAAAGCAACCTTTTCATTCAATTCATTATTATTTAAAAGAAATGGGGGGAAAATTAACTATCCAGCCACTCTTTGCATCCTGTTCTATGACAAACTTAGAGGTTTAGATAAAAAAACTCAGGTTGCAACTGCTTGTGGCTAAAAAAAAAAATAAATGATAGCTCCAGGTGACTTGGAAATAGAAGACAGCAAGGTGACAAGAGACCTCTCCCAGCTTCCTGGTGCAGTAATTAAGGCAGAAAGTAAAGCTGGAAATTGGGCTAACATGGCTGAAGGAAACCCTAATGAAGAAACAGCAGCTGCTCTCCCTGCCAAACTTCTGCTGTGCCCCATAAAAGCACTTCCAAGATACTGCATTTAATTAGAGTTTTACAACACTGCTGAAAAAACCACGATCTAAACACAGCTAACATTGATTTCTGCATTTCCTTCCTTCTCCCTGTTCTCTTGTTTTATGGCTCCCTTCTTCCTCCATCTCCTGATTTTTGACAGACTGAAGGAATCATAGTTATAGGACAAGTAAAAAAAAAATGCTGTGATGCATAAGAAAAGGAATTCAAACCAAAAGAGAGACCAAAAGCTCTGTTTTCTAGTTGATCTTCTAAATGTTTTGAAGAAAATATCAGCCTGGCCAAATGCCACCAAGTCTTGTGTGTCTTTGCTGTCATTTAAAGCTTTTTAAGGTCATTTTCCAAAGGCAGAGCAGGGAAAAGATTTGAGAGATAAGATCTGACAACAGAGGGTTGGTGTTTGGTCATAAAGGTTAAATCTTCCCTTGATGACTTCAAAATATGCCAGCAGGGTGAGGGCTAGCCAGGATTCTCCAGGTCACCCTGGCAAGAGGATGCTCCAGCTGCAGGGAGGAGGAAAAAAGAAGCAGAAAGCAGGGAGTTTTAAGGGATAGGAGGCACCCCAAAAGCATCATTCTCATGTATGACACCCTCTATCACCAACTCAACCATGTTCTAAAAGAAAAAAATAAATAAATCTAGATTATTTGGGTTATTCTCTTCCTTTTTTAAGCACACGAAAACAATCTGGCTGTAAAATGAAAGGTTTTAGAGTAAAGGAAGGATTTACAACTTCTAAGGATTATTTTTGTGTGTATCTACATATATGAAACCTTCCAGAGCACCCCACAGGCTGTTAGGAAGAAAATTAACTCCATCCCAGACAGATTCAGTTCACCATTCTATATTTATCTGGGTGTACAGAGGCACACATACAATGTACAGATAAATAATATATGTATATTTATATTTACAGAGAACCTCAGAGCCCAACACAAGGAATCACAGAATGAGCTGGGTTGGAAGGGAGCTCAGAGCTCATCAAGTCCAACCCTTGATCCACTCCCCCCGTGGTTCCCAGCCCATGGCACTGAGTGCCACATCCAGGCTCTTTTGAAATAGCTCCAGACACGGAGAATCCACTACTTCCCTGTGCAGCCCATTCCAAGGTCTGATCACCCTCTCCAGAAAGAAATTCTTTCTCATCTCCAACCTAAACCTCCCCTGGCACAACTTGAGACCCTTTGTGCCCTCTTGTCTTGCTGAGAGTTGCCTGGGAAAAGAGCCCAACCCCCCCCTGGCTCCAACCTCCTTTCAGGGAGTTGCAGAGAGTGATGAGGTCTCCCCTGAGCCTCCTCTTCTCCAGCCTCAACACCCCCAGCTCCCTCAGCCCTTCCTTCCTCACAGCAATTCTGCTGGATCCCTTCCCAGCCTCCTTGCTCTTCTCTGCACCTGCTCCACCACCTCAAGCTCCTTCCTGAGGGACTTGCTGAGGGGCCCAGAACTGGACACAGGACTCAAGCTGTGGCCTCCCCAGGGCTGAGCACAGGGGCAGAATCCCTTCCCTGGACCTGCTGGCCACGCTCTTCCTCAGCCAGCCCAGGATGCCATTGGCCTTCTTGCCCACCTGGCCACACTGCTGCCTCCTCTTCAGCTTCCTGGCAAGCCAGACTCCCAGCTCCCTTGCTGCAACCACTCCCTGCCCAGCCTGCAGCTCCCCAGGGGCTTCTTGTGGCCAAAGTGCAGGACCCGGCCCTTGGAATCTTCAACCTCATCCCCTTGGCATCAGCCCAACTCTCCAGTCTCTCCAGGTCCCTCTGCAGAGCCCTCCTGCCTTCCAGCTGATCCACACTTCCCCCCAGCTTAGTGTCAGCTGGGAATTTCCTGAGGATGGACTCAATGCCCTCCTCTAAATCCTCCCTCAAGATATTAAACAGCACTGGGCCCAACACTGATCCCTGGGGGACACCACTAGTGACCGGCCGCCATTTTGATGCAGCCCCGTTCAGCACCACTCTCTGGGCCCGGCCCTCCAGCCAGTTCCTAGACAGCTGAATTCTCAAACTCTTCAAATCCCTGCTTGTAAATGTACAGAAGGATTCACCCAGACAGGTCCAAGCTGGATGCCAGGCTTGCTGTGAAGCAGGTTGGGGAGGGATCATCAGTCACTTTGTGGTACCCAAGAATGTGGGGAGGATAAGGAGCCAGCGTTACCACCACCTCACCAAGAGCAGCATCAAGAGGGGGAAACAAATATTTTCAGGTGACAGGAAGGGTAATCAAGTCAGCAAGCTTGGAGAGAACTCTAAACCACTTCTGAACTGAAAAAAAAGGGAATTTCTGCTCAACACACCCAAGTTCAGGAGGACAACCCAGTGCTCCTTGGGTTAGAAATCTCTTATTCCCACTGCAGCAACCAAAGGGTGAGGAGAAGTCCCCATCAGAGCTCCCACAGACCCACTCAGGTTGGAAAAACCCTTTTAAGATCCTCAAATCCACACCTGAAATGAAAAAAAATGGAATTTCTGCTGAACACACCCAAGTTTAGGAGGACAACCCAGTGTTCCTTGGGTCAGAAAGGTCGTAAATATCTGATTCCCACTTCAGCAACCAAAGGGTGAGGAGCAGTCCCCACCAGAGCTCCCACAGATCCACTCAGGTTGGAAAAACGCTTTAAAATCCCCAAATCCACACCTGAAGTGGAAAAAAGAGGGAATTTCTGCTCAACACACCCAAATTCAGGAGGACAACCCAGTGCTCCTTGGGTCAGAAACCTCTTGTTCCTACTTCAGCAACCAAAGGGTGAGGAGCAGTCCCCACCAGAGCTCCCACAGACCCACTCAGGTTGGCAAAACCCTTTAGGATCCTCAAATCCACACCTGAACTGAAAAAAAAAGGAATTCCTACTCAACACACCCAAATTCAGGAGGACAACAACCAGTGCTCCTTGGGCTGCCAAGGACAGGTCAGAAATCTCTTGTTCCCACTTCAGCAACCAAAGGGTGAGGAACAGACCCCACCAGAGCTCCCACAGACCCATTCAGGTTGGAAAAACCCTTTAAGATCCTCAAATCCACACCTGAAGTGGAAAAAAAGGGAATTTCTGCTCAACACACCCAAATTCAAAAGGACAACAGCCAGTGCTCCTTGGGTCAGAAACCTCTTGTTCCTACTTCAGCAACCAAAGGGTGAGGAGCAGTCCCCACCAGAGCTCCCACAGACCCACTCAGGTTGGAAAAACCCTTTAAAATCCTCAAATCCACCCCTGAACTGAAAAAAAGAGGGAATTTCTGCTCAACACACCCAAATTCAGGAGGACAACCCAGTGCTCCTTGGGTCAGAAACCTCTTGTTCCCACTGCAGCAACCAAAGGATGAGGAACAGTCCCCACCAGAGATCCCACAGACCCACTCAGGTTGGAAAAACCCTTTAAGATCCTCAAATCCACCCCTGATCCCTCATGGCAACCAAACCAAGTCCTCAAGTGCCACATCTACACCTTGGGGCTTTCCAGGTGGCTCCATCACTACCCTGGACAACTTCTTCTGATGCTTCCCCACTTTTCCAAGAAAGAAATTGTTCCTCACAGCCACTTGGGATTCCCAGATGTGCTGGGAGAGCTCAGCAGGTTGGTGAGCAGGACCTCTTGAGGGCACATTTAGGTTTTTAATCTATTTTTCTGAACCTCCAAGTGACCAAAAATTTGTTTCCCCTTCTACATCAACCACTTGTTGGCAGGGGGGCCAATCCTCCTCCAGAAAATAAGGATCTTAAGCTGATGGAGGCAAAACAAACCCCCCCAAAACCAACATTTAACACTTCTACTTAGTGATTTATTTTTCATAATAGAGTAAAATCTGCAGTGCTGAACACAGCTCAAGCTGCCCGTGTCTCACACAGTTATTAAGTGATATAAAAAGAGATGTTTCTAGGATGAGGCTCTGTTTGTTGCTGTTTGTTACATGGTTTTGAGCTGCTGTGCTCCTGTTTATAACATTTTCTCTTTTTTTTTTTTTTATTTTAATTAAATACCCTGAAGACAGAATTATTGGTTTTCTCACAGCTCTTACACCATGTTCATGTACACACCAAATTTTATGCAGTTTTACAACAAGCAAGGAGGCTGGAGGCTGTTAGCATCTCTGCTTCACTGAGACAGAAACAACATGCTGGAAAATTGACTTTATTTTGGGGTGTAGCCTGATTTTTCCATCATTTTTCAAAGCTCAGGATCACACTCTGCCCTGGATGCCTTAATTATGGGTCCTGTCACGTTTAATTAAAGCTCCTGGAACATGACACTTCCATCAGATCCTGCAGGACACACCCTAAAAATAAGAAAATCCCCAGAAAAGATAAATTTGAAACCTTTTTTCCATCATCCCAGTGAACACAACACCAAGGACAAGCTGAATATCTCTGAGGCAGTCCCCCAGATCCATCCATCCATTCATTCCTGGCCATCTCCTTGCAATTCCCAGATTCTGAGTGTCCCAAAGGATGCTCAAGTTCTGCTGAGAGATGTCCAAACACTGCTCAGGACCTTTCATCCCATTTGGAAGGAAATATATGATGGAAATCTGGTGTCTCCAGCTTTGTTGCCCTGTAAAAATGGCATTTTACAGATTTTTTAGACATCTCCAGGGATGGAGACTCCCTGGGCAGCCTCATTCCCATTCCAAACTCAAAGCTTTGGTTCAAGAGAGAAACTTTCAGAAGCCTCAGACAAAAGCTCAAAGTTCAGGAGAGCCAAAGCTCAGGAGGCCCAAAGCTCAGGAGGCCCAAAGCTCAGGAGGCCCAAAGCTCAGGAGGCCCAAAGCTCAGGAGACCCAGAACTCAGGAGACCCAGAACTCAGGAGACCCAGAACTCGGGACCCCCAAAACTCAGGACCCCCAAAACTCAAGAGACCCAGAACTCAAGAGACCCAGAACTCAAGAGACCCAGAACTAAAGAGACCCAGAACTAAAGAGACCCAGAACTCAAGAGACCCAAAACTCAGGACCCCCAAAACTCAGGACCCCCAAAACTCAGGACCCCCAAAACTCAAGAGACCCAGAACTCAAGAGACCCAAAACTCAGGAGGCCCAAAACTCAGGAGGCCCAAAACTCAGGAGGCCCAGAACTCAGGAGACCCAGAACTCAGGAGACCCAGAACTCAGGAGACCCAGAACTCAGGAGGCCCACAACTCAGGAGGCCCACAACTCAGGAGACCCAAAACTCAAGAGACCCAAAACTCAGGAGAACTTCATCTCTCCAGAATTTCTGACCAGATACTTCTAAGAGAAACAACAAAAAAAGCACCAACTACACAGACCCAAAATTCAAGGACCCAGAACTCAGGAGGCCCAGAACTCAGGAGACACAAACCTCAGGAGGCCCAGAACTCAGGAGGCCCAGAACTCAGGAGGCCCAGAACTCAGGAGGCCCAGAACTCAGGAGGCCCAGAACTCAGGAGAGCCAGAACTCAGGAGAGCCAGAACTCAGGAGAGCCAGAACTCAGGAGAGCCAGAACTCAGGAGAGCCAGAACTCAGGAGAGCCAGAACTCAAGAGACCCAGAACTCAAGAGACCCAGAACTCGGGACCCCCAAAACTCAGGAGGCCCAAAACTCAGGACCCCCAAAACTCAAGAGACCCAAAACTCAGGAGGCCCAAAACTCAGGAGGCCCAAAACTCAGGAGGCCCAGAACTCAGGAGGCCCAGAACTCAGGAGGCCCAGAACTCAGGAGGCCCAGAACTCAGGAGGCCCAGAACTCAGGAGGCCCAGAACTCAGGAGACCCAGAACTCACGAGGCCCAGAACTCACGAGGCCCAGAACTCACGAGGCCCAGAACTCACGAGGCCCAGAACTCACGAGGCCCAGAACTCAGGAGACCCAGAACTCAGGAGGCCCACAACTCAGGAGGCCCACAACTCAGGAGGCCCACAACTCAGGAGGCCCACAACTCAGGAGGCCCACAACTCAGGAGGCCCACAACTCAGGAGGCCCACAACTCAGGAGACCCACAACTCAGGAGAACTTCATCTCTCCAGAATTTCTGACCAGATACTTCTAAGAGAAACAACAAAAAAAGCACCAACTACACAGACCCAAAATTCAAGGACCCAGAACTCAGGAGGCCCAGAACTCAGAAGGCCCAGAACTCAGGAGGCCCAGAACTCAGGAGGCCCAGAACTCAGGAGGCCCAGAACTCAGGAGGCCCAGAACTCAGGAGGCCCAGAACTCAGGAGGCCCAGAACTCAGGAGACCCAGAACTCAGGAGGCCCACAACTCAGGAGGCCCAGAACTCAGGAGGCCCAGAACTCAGGAGGCCCAGAACTCAGGAGGCCCAAAACTCAGGAGACCCAAAACTCAGGAGACCCAAAACCCAGGAGACCCAAAACCCAGGAGACCCAAAACTCAGGAGGCCCAAAACTCAGAAATAAAGAGAAATAAAGTAGAACCCCAAGTAGAACCTTAAATATTCTGCCCTGAGTTCACCTCCACTGTACCAGGATTCAGTTTTTCAGGATTTTATCATCCTTTTCATATAAACATGGCCAGAAAAAGGATTTCTTTGGCTACAGGGAGATGAAATAAGCAGGAAGAGGCAATTTGATGCTTGGAGCAAGTGTCCCACTTATGGAATTCTCCCACACAGATGAACCAAATTCCCAGGAATTGGGAGTTTTATTCACAGCTCAAGAACCCCCTTTTTGTGGGGTTTTTTTTTTCCAGCTTTTTTAGCCCTCACCCTCTTACCCCTTCAACCTTCCCACCCCCCCCCACTCCAGGATTTAAGGTTTGGGGTGGTTTATGGGTTTTCTAGCCCCTCAAATCTCAATTATACAGCTCTGGATTACTTGGAGCAGCAATCCAAATTTGGGATCAAGATTAAAAGGGCTAAAAATCCCTGAAAAAAAGAGATCTTGCAAATTCTAGGGAGGGATTAGGAGTCATCTGTCTTCTTCAGAGCCCCATAAAATGTGCTTACACTGCAGCCATTCACCAGTCCTGGTGGCTTTGGTGTAAATTGTGCCACTCAGTGTTTGGGTACTTGTATTTCCCAGCATTTAAATGTCATTATCCCTTGGGAATGACAAAGGAGATGCCCTGCTGTGAGCATAACCACAGGGATTTCCACCCAGCTCAGACTTTACTTCCAAACAATTTTACCCTGCAAGTTGCTGCCACCTCATTTATTCTAAAAGCACTTTTAATAAAAGCCTCAACTTCATCCCCAGCTCTTGTGTGTCAAGGAGGCTGGAGGTGAAACCAACCAGCACCAAATTAGTTGTTTTTTTGGGAGGGAGAGACAAAAGCAGCATGGTCCTGAGCCCTCTGGATGTGCCACTTGGGTTCCAGTTGGAGCAGCACTGGGTTTTTTAGCCACACCAGTCCCCAGCTCTGGCTGAGCAGCATCCCCCACATGAGAATGCTGTTGGCTTGAAGTAGCTATTTTTATTTTAATAGAAATGGGACTAAATGACCCAAAATAAAGTCACCTTATCATTGGGGAGTGCTTTGGAGGGAGTCAAGTTGCAAAGATGGGTGGGGGATTCCAGTTCCCTGGGGGTTTCTGCATGGCCACCTTGGCACCAGCTGCTCCTGGGCTAGGTGTGCTTGCTGAAGGGAGAAGGAGAAGGAAAAGTGGGGTTTCCAACTTGTAAATCCAAGGCAAGTTAAGCTCATCTCAAACAGGACACCAGAACAGGACAAAAGCAGCATGGTCCTGAGCCCTATGGATGTGCCACTTGGGTTCCAGTTGGAGCAGCACTGGTTTTTTTAGCCACACCAGTCCCCAGCTCTGGCTGAGCAGCATCCCCCACATGAGAATGCTGTTGGCTTGAAGTAGCTATTTTTATTTTAATAGAAATGGGACTAAATGGCCCAAAATTAAGTCATCCTACCATTGGGGAGTGCTTTGGAGGGAGTCAAGTTGCAAAGATGGGTGGGGGATTCCAGTTCCCTGGGGGTTTCTGCATGGCCACCTTGGCACCAGCTGCTCCTGGGCTAGGTGTGCTTGCTGAAGGGAGAAGGAGAAGGAAAAGTGGGGTTTCCAACTTGTAAATCCAAGGCAAATTAAGCTCAGGTCAAACAGAACACCAAGAACCACCAGTCCTGGAGTCGCCCCATTCCAGCTCCTTGAAAAGAAAACCTCCCAAGGCTCAGCTCTTCCTGAGGGAAAAAAATCCTCCCCAGCTCCAGGCAGGCAGGGATTTGGATGTCACAGCCCTCAGCTGATCAGGTGCCTTGGATAAAAAATGGCTTTTATGGGTTGTTTCCTGGGGAGTGTCACCTCTGGCTCACAGGCACACAAGGCCCTGCCATTAAAGAAGGAAAATCCATCATCACTCCAGGGTTTGTTCTTCTTGGAAAACCCTTTTCCCAGCAGAATTCCCATCAGATGTGCTACCTGAGTTTCACCCAGGCTCCTGCTTTTTTCCCCTCATTTTCCAGCTGGGTTGGAGGTCGAGTACTTTGCAAGGAAATTAAAAAAAAGCAGTAAAATCACCCAAACTCTCAGAGCCAGAATCAAAGGCAGAATCCTCCAACACCTGCCAGGCAGCTCCCAGGTTTTCTTTGCCTTCAAATCAAACCTAAAACCTGCTTCATTACTCATTGGGGTGATCATCTTGGTTTACTGCTCCACAGCAATGGTTTTCTAGTGGAAAAGAGAGGACTCAAGTGGTATTTCTGCTGCTGCTGTGCCTTGGATTTACCCAACTAGGGGAAAAAAAACAGAAAAATCAGTAAAAAAGAACAGAGCAGTAAACAGCTACATACTCTGCCACGGAGAATCACATCTTACAAGATTTCTCCTTTGACATCAAGCTCCAAAAATGAAAGCAGAGCCCTTCAGATATGTTCTCAGAGCCCAGGAAATGATCAAAGCCCCCCAGCAAGCCTCCTTCTTTAAACACCAACAGCACCGTGGCCAGAGAAGTAATGAACTGAGAGGATTCCTACAGGCAGAACATCCTCCTGATTAGTACCAACTACTCCCATGGAAGGAAAAACAAATAAAATGCTCCCCACTACCCCCCCTGCAGCTACTTTCAAGCCCAGCTCATCACTTGCACACTCATTTTCACAAGAATTGCTGGATGCAATCAGCAGAAGACCCAATAATAACCCCAAGCAATGAATTGGGTTTAAATAGGGCTTTTAGTTTCAAAGGAACCTCCTTCATTTTTCCCCAGGCACTTAAGCCCCAAGGCAGAGCACAGGAGCCCCCAGCCCAGTCCCCACGGTTGGTTTTGCACTTTGCAAGGAAATTTATCATCAGGACCTTCCTAATTTACAAGGCCAGCCCTGGGCTTTCCCCAGCTGGGGGTTGCAGCTGGGGACAGAGCAGAATTGGGGGGCAGGACTTTAGCACAGCTGAGACACAAGCAGCCTGCAGGGATGAGGCCCCTGGGATTCACCAACCAAGAGTTGATCATCCACACAAAGCCTTTTTCCACCCCTCCTTTTCTTGCCCTTCTTCCCCTGGAATTATTCCCATGGAAATCCACTAAGGCTGAAGCCCCCAAAAGAGGACCCATCCCTGCTCACCACCACCCATAACACATTAAAAGGCCACAATGCCTCACTTTGAAGCTCCAAACAGAGCCAGGGCAAGCTCCAGTGCTTCACCACTCCCCCCCCTACTCCAGCATCCCTCTGCCCTTCCAGACAGGGAATGTCCCCATGTCCCAGCTGCCACCTTCACCCCCGAGTCTCTGCGATTCCCCATTTCCACGCGTGGGTTGTTACACCACAGTGAGTCTTACACCCCACTCCACCTCATTGCTGCCTCTTGCATTTTTTTCTGCTTTGTTTTTCATGAAACATCCTTGCTTTTCACTAGATGCTTTGATACAGCAACCCCTACAACATCTCCAAGGCTGGCAAGAACGTTTTAATAACAGCACACACCACGCCGAGCACAAAAGAGGAAGGAAAAGAGCATCTGCCACCCTAACAACAGCTTTCAATCCCTCTGCCCCCCCCTTTTCTCTAGGTGCCCATATGGGACACAGCAGTAAGGCAACCCCAGGGTGAAGAACTGGGTTTCAAAGCCTAGAATCTGTCCATAAGACACCCCCCTCCCCAACCAGCTTCTCCTCGGCTCGGGTCGTGCTCTCTTCCTGCTTGTTTCAGATGTTCCTATTTTAATAACATGCACACAGGAAATAATTCAGGGGGAAAATGATAATGAGTTAGGGAAAAAAAACATAGCTGAGAGATACAAAGCCATGAAAGTTGTTTCTCATTGCAAAGGAAAGTCTCTCACACGTACGCAGAGTGCACCTGCCCTTCAGCGCCCCAGAAATCCCGCTCACATCTCTTCACAACCTTCCTAAAAATCCAGCCCATGAATATTTCCAAAACCTTAGGCCTGCCTGAGGGTCATTTGGGATCTTCAGCATTATTTTTAAGGCTGCTGGAGGTGCTGATTATGACTGAGGGCACACAACCCCCCTATTTAAAGTTACCTTCAATGCTCTGCTCAGAGCTACCGATGTCTCCCTGCCAAGCAACAGCCTGAGGTTACACGAGAGATCCCTGCAAACACTTCAAGGCTACTCACAAAGTGCTGGGGGCATGGAAGCTGACAGTAAAATGCTTACCAAGTCCTAATCTTACTGCATTGTGAATGTATTTGTGTTCCAGAGTACATCAAAACAACAGCAGCTCTTACTTCTTCATTATATCACAGCAGCGAGGTAACTAATTCATTATGGAATTATTATTTGGGAGAATCAGAGAATCATAGAATGGGCTGGGTTGGAAGGGAGCTCAGAGCTCATCAAGTCCAACCCTTGATCCACTCCCCCCGTGGTTCCCAGCCCATGGCACTGAGTGCCACATCCAGGCTCTTTGGAAAGATCTCCAGACACGGAGAATCCACTACTTCCCTGGGCAGCCCATTCCAAGGGCTGATCACCCTCTCCAGAAAGAAATTCTTTCTCAGCTCCAACCTAAACCTCCCCTGGCACAACTTGAGACCCTTTGTGCCCTCTTGTCTTGCTGAGAGTTGCCTGGGAAAAGAGCCCAACCCCCCCCTGGCTCCAACCTCCTTTCAGGGACTTGCAGAGAGTGATGAGGTCTCCCCTGAGCCTCCTCTTCTCCAGCCTCAACACCCCCAGCTCCCTCAGCCTGTCTTCATAGGGTCTGTGCTCGAGTCCCTTCACCAGCCTGGTTGCCCTCCTTTGGACCCGCTCCAGGACCTCGATATCCTTCCTGAGCTGAGGGGCCCAGAACTGGACACAGGACTCAAGCTGTGGCCTCCCCAGGGCTGAGCACAGGGGCAGAATCCCTTCCCTGGACCTGCTGGCCACGCTCTTCCTCAGCCAGCCCAGGATGCCATTGGCCTTCTTGCCCACCTGGCCACACTGCTGCCTCCTCTTCAGCTTCCTGCCAAGCCAGACTCCCAGCTCCCTTGCTGCAACCACTCCCTGCCCAGCCTGGAGCTCCCCAGGGGCTTCTTGTGGCCAAAGTGCAGGACCCGGCCCTTGGAATCTTCAACCTCATCCCCTTGGCATCAGCCCAACTCTCCAGTCTCTCCAGGTCCCTCTGCAGAGCCCTCCTGCCTTCCAGCTGATCCACACTTCCCCCCAGCTTAGTGTCAGCTGGGAATTTCCTGAGGATGGACTCAATGCCCTCCTCTAAATCCTCCCTCAAGATATTAAACAGCACTGGGCCCAACACTGATCCCTGGGGGACACCACTAGTGACCGGCCGCCATTTTGATGCAGCCCCGTTCAGCACCACTCTCTGGGCCCGGCCCTCCAGCCAGTTCCTAACCCAGCACAGAGTGCTCCTGGCTGAGCCATGGCCTGACAGCTTTTCCAGGAGAATCCTAGGGGAGACGGTGTCAAAGGCCTTGCTGAAGTCCAGGCAGACCACATCCACAGCCTTCCCCTCATCCCCCAGGCAGTCACCCGATGATAAAAGGAGCTCAGGTTGCTCAGACAGGACCTGCCCTTCCTAACCCCGTGCTGGCTGGGTCTGATCCCTTGCCCATCCTGCAGGTGCTGTGGGATTGCCCCCAGGATGAGCTGTTCCATAACCCTGCCAGGCACTGAGGTCAGGCTGACGGGCCTGGAGTTTCCTGGGTCCTCTTTCCATCCCTTTTTGTGGATTGGTGTGACATTCCCCAACTTCCAATCATCTGGGATGTCCCCAGTGAGCCAGATGTCAGCTTACACCCTCCCATTCCAAGCTATCGACTGTGAACTTCTTTTATGGTACTTTGACATTTAACAGGCTGCATTTATTTATTATTTTTTAAAAGGTCATAAAAACACAAAGTGGAAGAAATTGCAGCCTCAACAGTTGATTCCAATCACCCATCCCTGCTCAGGATGTTCAAGTCCTCCCTGAAAAGAGGGAGCAGAGAAGATCATCTGTTGTTCTAGGTAAATCTGATTTGTTAACCTTGGGGAAAACTCCATGACCTTGCATCAGTTCTGCAGTGTTATTCTCAAAGGCAGGAAAAAAATGAGACATCAAATACCACACAAATTTAACTTGTGATACAACCCGAGTCTGCACTTGCATGGCCATGAGTCCTTCACAACAGCATCCTGATCAAGTTATCTTCTATTAAAAAAAAAAAAAAAATCAGACTTGAAGCACACACCAAGCCCTGCTATCCTTTGTTTTTCCCCCTGAAAGCTCTAGCCAAGAGAGATGCTACATTTAAACAGTAAACACATCATCTGAGACACAGCAAATTCCCTCTGCTTTGCTCTCCAGTGGATGCTGTCTTTTTTGTCTCACACCCCACCTAGCACAGACAGGCTGAAAACACACCTGAAAAACAAGGAACAGAAGCTCTACCACAAGATTTAGGAAATTCACATTCAAATCCCTCTGCCACCAGAGATTTTCAGGCTTTGCTGGCCAAGATTGCCCCAAGGGACAATATATTTCTCTCAAATTATTTTTAAGAGGCTGCATTTATTTTTTTTTTTCAGGGGTGGGGGGAAGGGAACACTCACTATAGTGAAAAAAAAATTTTTAAAAGCATCTTCTTTAGCAACTAGCCAAGATAAATTTAGGTTTTACTTGCTTTAAAATCAATATAAACAATTAAACTGCGAGTTGTTTGTTTGGGAGTTTGTTTTCCTCTAAAAAGAAAAATGCTAACTTCAAAACGGGCTTGTTAAAAGCTCAAATGTGATTAAAAAAATCAACCTTTGCTTTCTTTAATGAAATTAAAGCAGATTCCTCAAACCTTTTTTATTGGGTCTCCAGAGGTTGAAGCTTCCAACACCAAGCTCCCCACTTGCAGAGGGGATTCAGAACCTCCCCAGCCCCACGAGTTTTCATCTCACCAGGGCAAAACACACCCAGATATTTAAGGTAGTGTTATAGCATCCAAAATAAACACTTTAAACCTTATTTCTGAGTTGAGAAGCACTTTAAAACCTGAAGAAGAACTCAGTAAAAGCCCCCATGAGCTGCATTCCCATTAAAATATCTCCATACACACACAGAAATAAAACCCAACACCTTCCTGGCAGAGGAGCCACAGGATTTCCCTGGGTCACATTCCTTAATTTCCTTGGAAAAAGCTTATTTTCCAGCCTCAAAACATTTATGCTGTTTATGTTTATCTTCCTTATATACAAAAAAAATAAATAAACAACCAGGCAAGCTTCCACCAGGCAGAGCCACACGAGTTCAGCTAAAAAGCCTCTTTTTTTTAATGTTTTTGAGCAGTTTTACCTCGAGTTCAGCACCTCAAAGCAAGCCAGCTTGGTTTTAAAGATGAAAACACCGAGTTCCAACCATTTTTTTTTTCTTTTTTTTAACAACTTTTAGTGCAGCAGCCACAGACCCCAACCACCCCCTGCACCCCCCACCCGCGAAATTATCACTAAACCCGGGGAAAAATAAACCAAAAACCTGCCCAGACGATAAAACAACAACCTGAAGAGCTTATAAAAGATTAAAAAAAAAAAATACAAGTTGTCCAGAGGGCAGGCTGTGCCCTAGGTTACCTACAGAGAGGACCCATAGCAGCAGCCCCTTTGTGATTGAAATGAGAGCCGAGGGCTCCCGCCGGGCCCGGCCCAGAGGAGGAGCAGAGGGTCTGGTTTTTGATGAACACCTGTGCCTAAAAAACTGCCAATAATTAGCTTAACCTCCCTTCTTTCCCTTCAATAATGGAGTAATTGGCTATGCCTTTCAGCCCCGGGACAGCTGGTGCTATTGAAAAAAAAAAAATCACCTCAGGATTAGGGCTGGAGGCTCGGCCTCCCCTCTTCGGGGAGCTCCTCACGTCTCCATGGCAACGCACTTAGGCCGCAAATTAGCACCTCGAGTAATAACTGGGAGAGTCGAGCTAAGCAGAATAATAATAATAATAATAATAATATTAAAATAGGGAAGGCAGGGAAACTAAAAGGGGAAAAATCCTTGCCTGACCAGAAGGCAGATGGAGGAACCCCCTGGGTTGCCCGGAGCTTTGGGTGGTATTTGAGTTTTGGGTGGGTTTTGAGTTTTTGATGGGGTTTGAGTTTTTTATGGGGTTTTGAGCTTTGGATTTCAGTCATAACCCCGTGCCCCATGGTGGACAACAGCCCTACAACCCTCCATTGGGGTCTTCACCTCTGCCAGGGCATGGGGATAATCATGGGGGTCACCTCCACAGTCCCTGCATCAATGCCTCCGAGGTGGCTCCTGAGCTCGCCGATGGGGTTTGGGATATATCCAGCTAATAAATAAATATTTATCTATAGAGTGTTACATTAAAGCAGAATTTCATCTGTCCTTGAAGTTTGGTGATAAAGGGAAAGAAATAGAGGAGATAGATGTGGTTTTTACCTTTCTTTGAGCTAATAAATTGGGAAAAATGCTTGGGCAAGACAAATGCAAGAGCTCCTCAAGTATCCTTGGGTTTGGGGACACATCCATGAGGTACATGATAACAAAAAAACATCTATATAGTGTTAGATTAAAGCATTCCCCAAGATGAATTTCATCTGTCCTCAAAGTTTGTTGATAAAGACAAAGAAATAGAGGAGACAAAGATGTGGTTTTTACCTTTCTTTGACCTAATAAATTGGGCAGGATTCTGGGGCAAGACAAATGCAAGAGCTCCCCACCCATCCTTGGGTTTGGGGACACATCCATGAAGTACAGAATAAAAAAATATTTGTCTATATAGTGTTAGATTAAAACATTCCCTCAGCAGAATTTCATCTGCTCTGGATGTTTGTTGATAAAGGGAAAGAAATAGAGTACACAGATGTGATTTTTACCTTTCTTTGAGCTAATAAATTGGGAAAAATGCTTGGGCAAGACAAGTGCAAGAGCTCCTCAACCATCCTTGGGTTTGGGGACACATCCATGAAGGACAAAAGGTGACCAATGCCTGGGTTGTAAGCCACAAGGAGTTTCCTCCTCTCCCCTCATCCCTCCTGAGCACCAGCAGAGAAGGAAATGGAGGTGGCCCAAAGCCCCACCGTGGTTTTCAGGTTCAGTTTTGCCTGAAAAAGTCTCTTTTCCCCCCTTGGTTTGGGAGTGTTGGCAAGGAGATGAGGAAGATCCAGGCTAGTAACTCTGGTTAGTCCCAAAGATTGATAAGAATCCTGGAATCCCAGAGAGGATTTTGCCTTGATGGCCACACTTGGCTGCAGACATCTCTAGAGAGGAGAAAACATTCCTTGTTTTCACCTTCCCCTTCCAGCCAAAGCCCTCCTCATCATCATCCCCATGGATTCAACACCTGGAGGAGCAGAGGCTGCCTCTTCCAGCTGAAGGGAATTTGCTTTTAAGTGGCAGCCAGGGGAAAAATTCAACACTCATTGCTTGGAACTTCAGTGCAATTGGCAGCACCTGAGAGTGGTTTCCTTCCTTGCTTGTGAAAAGGCACAGGGTAGTCACCAAAACCTGGGAAATAAATATTTATCTGTATAGTGATATATTAAAGCTGAATTCCATCTGTCCTTGTAGTTTGTTGATAAAGGGAAAGAAATAGAGGACACAGATGTGGTTTTTACCTTTATTTGAGCTAATAAATTGGGGAAAATGCTGGGGCAAGACACATGCAAGAGCTCCCCACCCATCCTTGGCTTTGGGGACACATCCATGAAGGACATGATAATAAAAAAATATTTATATAACGTTAGATTAAAGCATTCCCTAAGTAGAAGTTCATCTGCCCTGGAAGTTTGTTGATAAAGAAATAGAGAAGAGAGAGATGTTGCTTTTACCTTTCTTTGATGTAATAAATTAGGAAAAATGCTGGGGAAAGGCAAATGCAAGAGCTCCCCACCCATCCTTGGGTTTGGGGACACATCCATGAGGGACACACTAATAAATAAGTATTTATCTACAGAGTTAGATTAAAACATCCCCTAAACAGAATTTCATCTGTCCTTGAAGTTTGTTGATAAAGGGAAAGAAACAGAGGAGATAGATGTGGTTTTTACTTTTCTTTGAGCTAATAAATTGGGCAGGATTCTGGGGCAAGACAAATGCAAGAGCTCATCAACCATCCTTGGGTTTGGGGACACATCCATGAAGGACAAAAGGTGACCAATGCCTGGGTTGTAAGCCACAAGGAGTTTCCTCCTCAAAGGAGAAAGAGGCTCCTCTCCTCTCATCCCTCCTGAGCACCAGCAGAGAAGGAAATGGAGGTGGCCCAAAGCCCCACCGTGGTTTTCAGGTTCAGTTTTGCCTGAAAAAGTCTCTTTTCCCCCCTTGGTTTGGGAGTGTTGGCAAGGAGATGAGGAAGATCCAGGCTAGTAACTCTGGTTAGTCCCAAAGATTGATAAGAATCCTGGAATCCCAGAGAGGATTTTGCCTTGATGGCCACACTTGGCTGCAGACATCTCTAGAGAGGAGAAAACATTCCTTGTTTTCACCTTCCCCTTCCAGCCAAAGCCCTCCTCATCATCATCCCCATGGATTCAACACCTGGAGGAGCAGAGGCTGCCTCTTCCAGCTGAAGGGAATTTGCTTTTAAGTGGCAGCCAGGGGAAAAATTCAACACTCATTGCTTGGAACTTCAGTGCAATTGGCAGCACCTGAGAGTGGTTTCCTTCCTTGCTTGTGAAAAGGCACAGGGTAGTCACCAAAACCTGGGAAATAAATATTTATCTGTATAGTGATATATTAAAGCAGAATTTCATCTGTCCTTGTAGTTTGTTGATAAAGGGAGAGAAATAGAGGACACAGATGTGGTTTTTACCTTTATTTGAGCTAATAAATTGGGGAAAATGCTGGGGCAAGACACATGCAAGAACTCCCCACCCATCCTTGGGTTTGGGGACACATCCATGAAGTACAGAATAAAAAAATATTTGTCTATATAGTGTTAGATTAAAACATTCCCTAAGCAGAATTTCATCTGCTCTGGATGTTTGTTGATAAAGGGAAAGAAATAGAGGAGTTAGGTGTGGGTTTTACCTTTATTTGAGCTAATAAATTGGGAAAAATGCTGGGGCAAGACAAATAC
The DNA here is from genome assembly GCF_003957555.1 of Calypte anna. Taxonomy (NCBI): domain Eukaryota; kingdom Metazoa; phylum Chordata; class Aves; order Apodiformes; family Trochilidae; genus Calypte; species Calypte anna. The sequence goes on from NC_044276.1 coordinate 24,791,833, forward strand.
AAGAGCTTCCCATCCATCCTTGGGTTTGGGGACACATCCATGAAGGACAAAAGGTACCAGTGCCTGGGTTATAAGACACAAGGAGTTTCCTCCTCAAAGGAGAAAGAGGTTCCTCTCCTCTCATCCCTCCTGAGCACCAGCAGAGAAGGAAATGGAGGTGGCCCAAAGCCCCACTGTGGTTTTCAGGTTCAGTTTTGCCTGAAAAAGTCTTTTTTCCCCCCTTGGTTTGGGAGTGTTGGCAAGGAGATGATGAAGATCCAGGCCAGTGACTCTGGTTAGTTCCAAATATTGATAAGAATCCTGGAATCCCAGAGAGGATTTTGCCTTGATGGCCACACTTGGCTGCAGACATCTCTAGAGAGGAGAAAACATTCCTTGTTTTCACCTTCCCCTTCCAGCCAAAGCCCTCCTCATCATCATCCCCATGGATGCAACACCTGGAGGAGCAGAGGCTGCCTCTTCCAGCTGAAGGGAATTTGCTTTTAAGTGGCAGCCAGGGGAAAAATTCAACACTCATTGCTTGGAACTTCAGTGCAATTGGCAGCACCTGAGAGTGGTTTCCTTCCTTGCTTGTGAAAAGGCACAGGGTAGTCACCAAAACCTGGGAAATAAATATTTATCTATAGAGTGTTACATTAAAGCAGAATTTCATTTGTCCTTGAAGTTTGTTGATAAAGGGAGAGAAATAGAGGACACAGATGTGGTTTTTACCTTTCTTTGAGCTAATAAATTGGGAAAAATGCTGGGGCAACACAAATGCAAGAGCTCCCCACCCATCCTTGGGGTTGGGGACACATCCATGAGGTACATGATAACAAAAAAACATCTATATAGTGTTAGATTAAAGCATTCCCCAAGATGAATTTCATCTGTCCTCAAAGTTTGTTGATAAAGACAAAGAAATAGAGGAGACAAAGATGTGGTTTTTACCTTTCTTTGAGCTAATAAATTGGGCAGGATTCTGGGGCAAGACAAATGCAAGAGCTCCCCACCCATCCTTGGGTTTGGGGACACATCCATGAAGTACAGAATAAAAAAATATTTGTCTATATAGTGTTAGATTAAAACATTCCCTAAGCAGAATTTCATCTGCTCTGGATGTTTGTTGATAAAGGGAAAGAAATAGAGGAGTTAGGTGTGGCTTTTACCTTTCTTTGAGCTAATAAATTGGGAAAAATGCTGGGGCAAGACAAATACAAGAGCTCCCCACCCATCCTTGGGTTTGGGGACACATCCATGAAGGACAAAAGGTACCAGTGCCTGGGTTGTAAGCCACAAGGAGTTTCCTCCTCAAAGGAGAAAGAGGCTCCTCTCCTCTCATCCCTCCTGAGCACCAGCAGAGAAGGAAATGGAGGTGGCCCAAAGCCCCACTGTGGTTTTCAGGTTCAGTTTTGCCTGAAAAAGTCTCTTTTCCCCCCTTGGTTTGGGAGTGTTGGCAAGGAGATGAGGAAGATCCAGGCTAGTAACTCTGGTTAGTCCCAAAGATTGATAAGAATCCTGGAATCCCAGAGAGGATTTTGCCTTGATGGCCACACTTGGCTGCAGACATCTCTAGAGAGGAGAAAACATTCCTTGTTTTCACCTTCCCCTTCCAGCCAAAGCCCTCCTCATCATCATCCCCATGGATTCAACACCTGGAGGAGCAGAGGCTGCCTCTTCCAGCTGAAGGGAATTTGCTTTTAAGTGGCAGCCAGGGGAAAAATTCAACACTCATTGCTTGGAACTTCAGTGCAATTGGCAGCACCTGAGAGTGGTTTCCTTCCTTGCTTGTGAAAAGGCACAGGGTAGTCACCAAAACCTGGGAAATAAATATTTATCTAGAGAGTGATATATTAAAGCTGAATTCCATCTGTCCTTGAAGTTTGTTGATAAAGGGAGAGAAATAGAGGACACAGATGTGGTTTTTACCTTTCTTTGAGCTAATAAATTGGGGAAAATGCTGGGGCAAGACACATGCAAGAGCTCCCCACCCATCCTTGGCTTTGGGGACACATCCATGAAGGACATGATAATAAAAAAATATTTATATAACGTTAGATTAAAGCATTCCCTAAGTAGAAGTTCATCTGCCCTGGAAGTTTGTTGATAAAGAAATAGAGAAGAGAGAGATGTGTGGGTTTTACCTTTCTTTGAGCTAATAAATTGGGAAAAATGCTGGGGAAAGGCAAATGCAAGAGCTCCCCACTCATCCTTGGCTTTGGGGACACATCCATGAGGGACACAATAATAAATAAGTATTTATCTACAGAGTTAGATTAAAACATCCCCTAAACAGAATTTCATCTGTCCTTGAAGTTTGTTGATAAAGGGAAAGAAACAGAGGAGATAGATGTGGTTTTTACCTTTCTTTGAGCTAATAAATTGGGCAGGATTCTGGGGCAAGACAAATGCAAGAGCTCCCCACCCATCCTTGAGTTTGGGGACACATCCATAATAATAAAAAACCACCTATATAGTCTGAGATTAAAGCACTCCCCAAGATGAATTTCATCTGACCTGGAAGTTTGTTGATAAAGACAAAGAAATAGAGGAGACAGAGATGTGGTTTTTACCTTTCTTTGAGCTAATAAATTGGGCAGGATGCTGGGACAAGGCAAATGCAATCTGAGATTGCTCTGAATTACAGCAGGTTCTGGCAATATAGGAAATGAAGCAGAATCGGAGGTCAGAGCCTTCTGTGCATAGGAATAGCTTCCCTGCTTTCTCCTGAGGTGGAGAAGCCCTGGGATTTGGGAAGATGGGGACATAAGGCAAGCTGTCCTGGTTTGATCAGCCAGCTTTGACTACACCAGATGCTGGAGGGAAAAAGCTTTGTTGAAAAATCTTCCATCAGATAACTGAAGCTCCTGGAGTGCTTTTTTTCTGTGGTTTATTTTTTTTTTAACTCCCCTTTGTTCCTTCAGAGCCAGATTGTTTCTTTTTATCCCTTAAAGAGTCCCAGAGCTCCTTCCCTTGTTTGACAACCTCAGTGGTCCAGCACACAAGAGAGGCCAAGGTGGTTCTGAGCAGCAACGGGGAGGTTGGAAAGGACAAGACACACTCAGGCATGAAGGGAAAATGTAAAAGATCATGAGAGAAATCAGGTGCTTAAGTTCACATCACCCCCTTGCCCTGAGCTGACATGACAGTTAATTCATGCAAAGCCCTGACCTTGGCAGGGAATGTTCTCTCAAGGATGAAAAGTCCTCATGGAACTCCCCTGGTGTCTTCAGCAGCAAAGAGCTGACAAGCAGAGCCTCTCCTTCCTTTCCTTGCTTTCCAGCACCAGCAAAAACTCTTTTCAAAGGTTTTAGGAAATTTAGGAACCTCTCTTCACCCCTCAGGAAGAAGCAGCAGCACTTTTTTCTCTCCTTGGGCCAGCCCAAGGGAGGACATCCTGGAGAGCTTCTCCCAGGGCAGCTTCCCAAAAAACCCTTGGACTCCCAAACAGACCTCACATGAGCTGGCTCAGGGGAGTGTTAAATTGTGCTTTGAAATGATACCACTGCAACCACTCGTTAGGAAGAAATTCTTTAATTTGAGGGTGTTGAGCCCCAGGTTGCCCAGAGAAGCTGTGGCTGCCCCATCCTTGGAAGTGTTGAAGGTCAGGTTGGATGGGGCTTGGAGCAACCTGGGCTGTGGGAGGTGTCCCTGCCCATGGAAAGGGGTTGGGAATGGATGATCTTAAAGGTCTTTTCCAACTCTGAATATTCCATGATCAGGTGTTGGTTGAGGAGAAGCTCAACATGTGCTGGCAGCCCAGAAACCAGCCCTGTCCTGGGCTGCATCCCCAGCAGGGTCAGGGAGGGGATTGTCCCCCTCTGCTCCACTCTGGAGAGACCCCCTGGGGTGCTGGGTCCAGTTCTGGGGTCCCCAAGCCCAGAAGGAGATGGAGCTGTTGGAGTGAGTCCAGAGGAGGCCCTGGAGATGCTGGGAGGGCTGGAGCAGCTCTGGAGCCAGGCTGAGAGAGTTGGGGTTGTTGAGGCTGGAGAAGAGAAGGCTGCAGGGAGAGCTTAGAGCACCTTCCAGTGCCTGAAGGGGCTCCAGGAAAGCTGGGGAGGGACTTGGGACAAGGGCAGGGAGGGATGGGATGAAGGAAAAAGCTTTCAGAGGGGAGATTGAGATGAGATATAAGGAGGAAATTCTTGAATATGAGGGTGCTGAGCCCCTGTGCCAGGTTTCCCAGAGAAGCTGTGGCTGCCCCATCCCTGGCAGTGTCTCAGATCAGTTTGGATGGGGCTTGGAGCAACCTGGGCTGGTGGGAGGTGTCCCTGCCCATGGAAAGGGGTTGGAACTTGGTTATTTTTAAGGTCCCTTCCGACCCAAACCAGGCTGGGATTTTGTGATGTCCTCAACCTAATGTCCTGAGCCTCTTCCTCCTCCCTTGGCTCAGCCAGATCAAGCAGCTTCTCAGTTTGCTACTGCTGTCTGGCCCCAGGTTACTATTAGGCTAGCTTACATCCCATAATGACCAGAGGAATCATATTTGTGAAGAGCTGAGAGCAACTCCTCATTGATTTTTAGCAATTTGATATTTAGGATACACAACTAAGCAGCTCAAAGTCTGTTCTCTGGAAAGCAAAATTGGGAGCTGACTGGCTTCAAAAGGGCTTTTTAAGTGGATTGTCTTCTCTTCCACTGCAATAACCATCAATATCTGGGGGAAAAAAAAAACAAAAGAAAGGAAAAAGGTTTCAAACATGATTTGTTTAAAAGGAAATGTACAGAAAAGGCCTAAAATCAGCTGCAAGCCAGAGCTGTGGGGTTGTTACTCAGCTGGACAGTGAATCACGAGGTGAGGCTTGGCACTTATCTCCAGAATTAGATGGGGCTTTTTATCTGCTTTGATAAAACTTGATAAAACCTCCTCAGAACATTTGATTTGCTTCCTTATCTGATTGGGCCAGGAGCTGAATGACCTCTCAACTGAGATGAGCTTTTAGGAAGAAATTCTTTGGTGTGAGGGTGCTGAGCCCCTGTGCCAGGCTTCCCAGAGAAGCTGTGGCTGCCCCATCCCTGGAAATGTAGAATTCCAGGCTGGATGGGGCCTGGAGCAACCTACGCTGATGGGAGGTGTCCCTGCCTCTGGAAAATGATTGGAATAAGATGATTTGAAGGTCCCTTTCAACCCAAATTATTTGATTATTCAATGAATTCCAGCCCTGAATCCTAGAATCATAGAATCATAGAATGGGCTGGGTTGGAAGGGAGCTCAGAGCTCATCAAGTCCAACCCTTGATCCACTCCCCCCATGGTTCCCAGCCCATGGCACTCAGTGCCACATCCAGGCTCTTTGGAAAGATCTCCAGACACAGAGAATCCACTACTTCCCTGGGCAGCCCATTCCAAGCTCTGATCACCCTCTCCAGAAAGAAATTCTTTCTCAGCTCCAACCTAAACCTCCCCTGGCACAACTTGAGACCCTTTGTGCCCTCTTGTCTTGCTGAGAGTTGCCTGGGAAAAGAGCCCAACCCCCCCTGGCTCCAACCTCCTTTCAGGGAGTTGCAGAGAGTGATGAGGTCTCCCCTGAGCCTCCTCTTCTCCAGCCTCAACACCCCCAGCTCCCTCAGCCCTTCCTTCCTCCCAGGAATTCTGCTGGATCCCTTCCCAGCCTCCTTGCTCTTCTCTGCACCTGCTCCAGCACCTCAAGCTCCTTCCTGAGGGACTTGCTGAGGGGCCCAGAACTGGACACAGGACTCAAGCTGTGGCCTCCCCAGGGCTGAGCACAGGGGCAGAATCCCTTCCCTGGACCTGCTGGCCACGCTCTTCCTCAGCCAGCCCAGGATGCCATTGGCCTTCTTGGCCACCTGGCCACACTGCTGCCTCCTCTGCAGCTTCCTGGCAAGCCAGACTCCCAGCTCCCTTGCTGCAACCACTCCCTGCCCAGCCTGGAGCTCCCCAGGGGCTTCTTGTGGCCAAAGTGCAGGACCCGGCCCTTGGAATCTTCAACCTCATCCCCTTGGCATCAGCCCAACTCTCCAGTCTCTCCAGGTCCCTCTGCAGAGCCCTCCTGCCTTCCAGCTGATCCACACTTCCCCCCAGCTTAGTGTCAGCTGGGAATTTCCTGAGGATGGACTCAATGCCCTCCTCTAAATCCTCCCTCAAGATATTAAACAGCACTGGGCCCAACACTGATCCCTGGGGGACACCACTAGTGACCGGCCGCCATTTTGATGCAGCCCCGTTCAGCACCACTCTCTGGGCCCGGCCCTCCAGCCAGTTCCTAACCCAGCACAGAGTGCTCCTGGCTGAGCCATGGCCTGACAGCTTTTCCAGGAGAATCCTAGGGGAGACGGTGTCAAAGGCTTTGCTGAAGTCCAGGCAGACCACATCCACAGCCTTCCCCTCATCCACCAGTCGGGTCTCCTGATCATAAAAGGAGATCAGGTTGGTCAGGCCCAGTTATTTTCTTGGGCTGGTGACACAAAAATGCAGGAATTTCACACCATGAATGCTCAGGTCTGCAAATCAAGGACCTCTGATGTCTGAGGAAAGGCAGAGAAAAAAAGCTGTCTAGCAAAAGCTTCCCCACCAACTCTCTCTTCAAGTTTTGGCTCCAGACCCAGGAGCAAACAAAAATGAACAAAAATTCACACATGTCAAGAAAGGTGGAGGAGGTGATGAGCTGAATTTGTGGCTCCCTCCTCCACCCAGTCTGAGCAGTTCTGTCACAGAGGGAGAAGGGAGGCAGATGGAGAGAAATACAAGTTGTACAGGGAAAAAAAATATGTAACAATAAAAAAATAGAGTAAAAAAGGCTGCTCCCTGCCTTTTCTTTCAATCCCATTCAGCTGGAGAAGAAGGATGGGTCTGGGCTACCTGTTCCACGTGGCCTAAGTTCTGGTTTGGCTTTAGCTGGAAGGAGAAATCCCAAGGTCCTGGATTCTGCTGGATTTGGGAGCATGTATTTGACATTTCCATCCATCCTATGTCCTGGTGCACCAGTGGTTCATCCCAAATTGAGAATAACAGTTTGGGCAGCTGGATAATTCATTCCTCTTAAAAACCAGGATAGAGACATTCTCATGTCTGGACTAGAGAATGCTCCACTCTGGTAAACTGGGCAAAATCCCAAATAACTGGGTGAGAAGGAGGGAAACTTCATTTAAAAAGAACCTGGTATTTGAGGTAGCCTTCTGGGAAATAAGAAGAGGTTAAAAATCATCTTCCAAACCAGATAATTTACCTCAGTACCAAGAAACAAGCTTGTCATGGGACTGTCAAAGACTCTTTGCTTTTTCCAAGAGCCAGGACAAGTCCCTACAGGGCAGGGACCTGGCCAGGGGTTGAGCCCAGTCATGCATTAATTTAGACCTGGCAGGATAAAGTGAGCCAAAAAACCAAATAAATTGGTCTCTTTTTCCCCAAGAGATGTGTGGAGGCACAATAAACAGAAGGATGTGTTTGTTTTTCTGCTTTTCTCTACCACACCTCCCAAGGCAGCAGAGTGTGACCTGCAGAGCTCTCCATGCCTTTCCCTCACACCATTCCAGGAAAAAAAAGGGATTTAAAGCAGAGGAACTGCACCTCTCTCCTTGGACTCAAGTATTTCTGCCAGGATAAGGAGGTGTTTCCAGAAGATGAGAGGCTAAAAACACATTTTTATCTTGCACTCCCCTCTCCAAGCGTTGTTTTGTTTTGCTTTCCAAAGCATTTAGTGAGTTTTAATTGGGTTTTCACACCATGCTGGCATTACAGAGCAACCATTGCCCCTCAACAGTTTCAAGGATTGATGGAATTGCCTGTGCTGCTCTCCTGGAGTTCATGCTTTGAAGCCATTCTCACTACTAGAATAATTTTTTTTTTACTGGTTAATAACATGAGTCTCATGTAATTGCTCAACCCTGAAAGCTCAGATTTTAAAAACTAATAATTAAAAATCACATATGTGATACTTCATGGGGGTTTTGTGATTTTTCACATGTTTTACAGAAAGCTCTTGCATCTTCATTGACAATTTAGATGAGGGGATTGAGTCCATCCTCAGGAAATTCCCAGCTGACACTAAGCTGGGGGGAAGTGTGGATAAGCTGGAAGGCAGGAGGGCTCTGCAGAGGGACCTGGAGAGACTGGAGAGTTGGGCTGATCCCAGGGGGATGAGGTTGAAGATTCCAAGGGCCGGGTCCTGCACTTTGGCCACAAGAAGCCCCTGGGGAGCTCCAGGCTGGGCAGGGAGTGGTTGCAGCAAGGGAGCTGGGAGTCTGGCTTGCCAGGAAGCTGAAGAGGAGGCAGCAGTGTGGCCAGGTGGCCAAGAAGGCCAATGGCATCCTGGGCTGGCTGAGGGAGAGCGTGGCCAGCAGGTCCAGGGAAGGGATTCTGCCCCTGTGCTCAGCCCTGGGGAGGCCACAGCTTGAGTCCTGTGTCCAGTTCTGGGCCCCTCAGCAAGTCCCTCAGGAAGGAGCTTGAGGTGCTGGAGCAGGTCCAAAGGAGGGCAAGGAGGCTGGTGAAGGGACTCGAGCACAGACCCTATGAGGAGAGGCTGAGGGAGCTGGGGGTGTTGAGGCTGGAGAAGAGGAGGCTCAGGGGAGACCTCATCACTCTCTCCAACTCCCTGAAAGGAGGTTGGAGCCGGGGGGGGTTGAGCTCTTTTCCCAGGCAACTCTCAGCAAGACAAGAGGGCACAAAGGGTCTCAAGTTGTGCCAGGGGAGGTTTAGGTTGGAGCTGAGAAAGAATTTCTTTCTGGAGAGGGTGATCAGCCCTTGGAATGGGCTGCCCAGGGAAGTAGTGGATTCTCCGTGTCTGGAGATCTTTCCAAAGAGCCTGGATGTGGCACTCAGTGCCATGGTCTAGCAACCGCAACGGTGGTTCAAGGGTTGGACTCGATGATCTCTGAGGTCCCTTCCAACCCAGCCAATTCTATGATTCTATGATTCTCCACACCTTGGCAACATCATCCACAACCATCTCACATTGCCCCTCAACAGTTTCAAGGACTGATGGAATTGGCTGTGCTGCTCTCCTGGAGTTCATGCTTTGAAGCCATTCTCACTACTAGAATAATTTTTTTTTTACTGGTTAATAACATGAGTCTCATGTAATTGCTCAACTCTGAAACCCCAGACTTAAAAATAAATTAAATAAAAATCACATATGTGATAGTTCATGGTGGTTTTGTGATTTTTCACAGGTTTTACAGAAAGCTCTTGCATTCTCCACACCTTGGCAACATCAAAAGGCAGGCAAATTGCTCTTCATCCCCAATGACAGGAGTCTGATCTAAGGCCAGGCTGTCCTCAGCTTCTCCTCCAGCTTCTGGGGAGGTTCCTCACAGCATCTACACACAGAAAGAGAAGCAGAGAGGTTAATATTGGGCACACAAGAAATGAATCACCAAGATGAATGCTCCCTCCCGGGAACCAGGCATTTCACATCCTCTTCCCTCTGCACCTGAGCCCTTTGCCTCCCATCTTTCTGCACCTCACCACAACTCCCTTTGCCTCCCCTGCTCCTCCTTCCAGTTTCTGTCTCTGGGTAAACCCTCAGAGAACACATGGACCATTAAACTCCTGCTAAGCTGACTCTAATCATCCCTGTACCTGCAGCTCCCTTCTTAACAGCAGATTTGTTTGCAGCAAGAGGCTTCCCAAGCAGCTTGGCCAGGAACTAATGAGCCTCCTTATGTCTCCTCCAGCCTCATTTCTCATTTTTACCTGGGTTTAACATGCTCCAGGCTCTGCAGGGACAGTGGTACCCAATGCCATGAGCAGCTGAAGAAGAGCCAAGCTCCATGGTTCCTTCCCTGCTCCTCTGAAACCAACCTTCTGTTTGCCTTTGAACAGCTAATTTAGCCTTTCTGCTGCTTTTATTATTGTGCTTTTTTTTTTTTTTTTTCCCTCATCTGTCTTTCTGTAAACAGGACAGATGGTTTACAGGGACTTTTGGAAACCCTTTAGCAGCTCCCTCCTGAGATGTTACAAAGGGAGTTAAGTAGACATGGGGCAAAAGGTAAAAGTATTGTCATAGAAACTGGCTAAAAGACAGAAACCAAGGAGGATGAATACATGTTCAATTTCTTTTTTTTTTTTTTTTTAATCTAGCCAAAAGCTGCCAGCAGAACTGAGCTGATGGATTCTAAAAGGGAGGGGGGGAAATAAATCTATCATAAAAGCCAACTTGGAAACAACTTTTGCATCAAGAAATGTTATTTTACAGGTTGCTTTTGTAAATACAGATGTATTTACACAATTGGTGGGTGGCCATTTATATTTCTTTGCAGCATGAAGAGCAGAGTGGTTGTTTCCTTGCAGGCCCACAGCTGAAGCTGAATAAGAAGAGGATAAATAGGTACCTGGAAATAGTCCCCAGGAAACTCAGGAGAAAAAGATCATTAATTCCAGCAAGATGAAGGCATGTGAAGTCATCATAATGAGGTAATCATTGATTCTGAGAAAATAAATGAGAAAGCTTCACAAAACACCAAGGAAGCAGCTGGAACATCCTCCTGTGCCAAAGCAGCAGCAGCCCTGCTGGGGTACTCCTGGATATTTGTCCCCAAAAAGCAGAGAAAAACCCCAGTTTTCCAGGGATGCTGGGCCAGGATTGATGGGACAGCTCTGCCACCCTAAACTTCACCTTTTTTGTGTGTGTGTTTTAAGGAGCACATCATTTTCTGCACAACTCTGCAACGTTTTCTGTAGCTAAAAATTTCCCTCTCCCAGCTATTTTCATCTGCTCAATAAATAAATTGTAATTTAATACTGACTAAGCTGCTCCTGTACATCACTGGGGTTGATTGAAAGAGCTGCAAGGTTGTGAAAACCAAAAAAAAAACCCATCCTGTTGCCTAGGGATCAGTGCAAGGTTTGTTTTTTTATTTTTCTTCTTTGTTATTTGGGATGAGAAATCAAAAATAAGGTGGCAAGAAGTGCACTGGGTCCCAAGGGTTTTGATTGTGGGAAAGGGAAAACAAAGGGAGAGGGGGGATAAAGGGAAAAAAAGGAAAGGGGAAAAAAAGGATAAGGGAAAAAAAAGGAAGGGAAAAAAAAGAAAAAGGAAAAAAAGGAAAAGGAAAAAAAAGGAAAGGAAAAAAAGGAAAAGGAAAAAAAGGGAAAGGAATGAAAAGGAAAGGAAAAGAAAGGAAAAGGAAAAAAAAGGAAAGGAAAAAAGGGAAAGGAAAAAAAGGAAAGGAAAAAAAAAAGAAAAGGAAAAAAAGGGAAAGGAAAAAAAGGAAAGGAAGTAAAAGGAAAGGAAAAAAAAAGGAAAAGGAAAAAAAGGGAAAGGAAAAAAAGGAAAAGGGAAAAAAAAGGAAAGGAAAAAAGTATTAAAGAGAGACTTAGAGGAAAGAACCACAGTAGTGTAGAAGATTTGGGAATTTCTGGCAAATAGCAAGACCTGACCCTTACTATCCACACATCTTCCTGAATGCTGAGTGTGCTATGGCCACAAAAAACCCCAAAAAACCAAAAAAACCTATCACAAAACCATAAATAAATAAAACAGAAAACAATTCATTGAAAGTCTGTGTAATAAATCCTATGTAATAAAAATCCTGGAAAAGCTGTCAGGCCATGGCTCAGCCAGGAGCACTCTGTGCTGGGTTAGGAACTGGCTGGAGGGCCGGGCCCAGAGAGTGGTGCTGAACGGGGCTGCATCAAAATGGCGGCCGGTCACTAGTGGTGTCCCCCAGGGATCAGTGTTGGGCCCAGTGCTGTTTAATATCTTGAGGGAGGATTTAGAGGAGGGCATTGAGTCCATCCTCAGGGAATTCCCAGCTGACACTAAGCTGGGGGGAAGTGTGGATCAGCTGGAAGGCAGGAGGGCTCTGCAGAGGGACCTGGAGAGACTGGAGAGTTGGGCTGATCCCAAGGGGATGAGGTTGAAGATTCCAAGGGCCGGGTCCTGCACTTTGGCCACAAGAAGCCCCTGGGGAGCTCCAGGCTGGGCAGGGAGTGGTTGCAGCAAGGGAGCTGGGAGTCTGGCTTGCCAGGAAGCTGCAGAGGAGGCAGCAGTGTGGCCAGGTGGGCAAGAAGGCCAATGGCATCCTGGGCTGGCTGAGGAAGAGTGTGGCCAGCAGGTCCAGGGAAGGGATTCTGCCCCTGTGCTCAGCCCTGTGCTCAAGCCACAGCTTGAGTCCTGTGTCCAGTTCTGGGCCCCTCAGTTCAGGAAGGAGATTGATGTGCTGGAGCAGGTCCAAAGGAGGCAACCAGGCTGGTGAAAGGACTCGAGCACAGATCCTATGAGGAGAGGCTGAGGGAGCTGGGGGTGTTGAGGCTGGAGAAGAGGAGGCTCAGGGGAGACCTCATCACTCTCTGCAACTCCCTGAAAGGAGGTTGGAGCCAGGGGGGGGTTGGGCTCTTTTCCCAGGCAACTCTCAGCAAGACAAGAGGGCACAAAGGGTCTCAAGTTGTGCCAGGGGAGGTTTAGGTTGGAGCTGAGAAAGAATTTCTTTCTGGAGAGGGTGATCAGCCCTTGGAATGGGCTGCCCAGGGAAGTAGTGGATTCTCCGTGTCTGGAGCTCTTTCCAAAGAGCCTGGATGTGGCACTCAGTGCCATGGGCTGGGAACCACGGGGGGAGTGGATCAAGGGTTGGACTCGATGATCTCTGAGGTCCCTTCCAACCCAGCCAATTCTATGATTCTATGAATATCCAAGCAGGAAAAGTGCTGTGACAAAAAATGGGGCAGAAAATAAGAGTGGAAGGGCTAAAGCAGCACCCAGAAAAATATTCTGTGGCCCTCAAGTGAAAAAATGCTGGATTATTTTTTAAATCCAGCAATTCAGGAGAGGAAAGAGGGGCTGCTGGAGAGATTGGGTGTGAAAAGATTAGGACAAGGTAATCCTGAGGTCAGGAAATCCAGAAGGAATGTGGTCGAGCCAATGGGCCTGGATGGAGAATTCCCCTCGGATTAAAACTGGATGGGAAGAAGTGGTAAATTTCCTATTTTCATCCCCAAAAGGACCAACTTTTCAAATTATTTTTGGTTTTTTCAGCTACATCCTCATCAAAAGCACCTTGCCACAGATGGCACAGAAAGAGCTGCTTGTAAAAAAAAGCAGGAAGTGGTAAAATAAGAAAAAAAAAAAGAAAAGGAGGTCTTCTAAGATTATTTTAAGTCTTTTCAGAGTTGTTTTTTTTTAAAAAAAGCTTGTTAAACATATCCAGAAACACAAGGAGCACTTCACAGTAGTCAAAACATTTTTCACATGGTGACTATGGTAAGGGGAGGTTATTCCCCACCCTAACACCCCATAAAATAGACCCTTTTTTTTCTGACAGAAAGAAAAGATGGATATTAAGTGCTCCCAAGGTCTGTGCTGGAGTCAATAAGAGCTTAGTGGTACTTTTGACAAAAAGCCTTTACTTTTACATTGCTTCTTTTCTCTGCTTTCCATCAAGTGTCCATTAAAATTGGCCGAAAACCCCCAGAATTCTGTTCATGAAGAAAAAGAAGCTGGAGACCAGGTAATTCTGTGAGTGGGGAACTGCATAAAACCTCTTTTCCATGGAGCTTTTGGTTCTGAGCAGCTTGTGTCTTCCTGTTCCCTGCTTCCTGCTCTGCAGAGGGACCTGGACGGACTGGAGAGTTGGGATAATCCCAACGGGATGAGGTTCAAGATTCCAAGTGCCGGGACATGATGCTTTCCCAACACAGGAAAACAACACGTGCTGGGCAATCAGGGTGTTCAGCAGGAGAGAATTATAGGATCATCATGGCTGGAAACGACCTTCATGATCATTGACTCCCCCCCTCAGTCCTCCAACACCTTAAACACTAAATCATCTCCCAGAAAATCACTTCTACCTGTTCCCTGAGCACCCCAGGGATGGTGACTCCAGAACCTCCCTGGGCACCCTCTTCACTCTTTCAGTGAAGAGATTTTTCCTAAAATCCAATCTGAAACCTCCCCTGGTGCAACTTGAGCCCTTGTCCTAAAGAGAAGTGGCAGAAGAGAATGGACACTTTATTTTAATTCCCACATTTTTCTTCCCAGAAGCTTCTGTGTGCTGGGTTAGGAACTGGCTGGAGGGCCGGGCCCAGAGAGTGGTGCTGAACGGGGCTGCATCAAAATGGCGGCCGGTCACTAGTGGTGTCCCCCAGGGATCAGTGTTGGGCCCAGTGCTGTTTAATATCTTGAGGGAGGATTTAGAGGAGGGCATTGAGTCCATCCTCAGGGAATTCCCAGCTGACACTAAGCTGGGGGGAAGTGTGGATCAGCTGGAAGGCAGGAGGGCTCTGCAGAGGGACCTGGAGAGACTGGAGAGTTGGGCTGATCCCAAGGGGATGAGGTTGAAGATTCCAAGGGCCGGGTCCTGCACTTTGGCCACAAGAAGCCCCTGGGGAGCTCCAGGCTGGGCAGGGAGTGGTTGCAGCAAGGGAGCTGGGAGTCTGGCTTGCCAGGAAGCTGAAGAGGAGGCAGCAGTGTGGCCAGGTGGGCAAGAAGGCCAATGGCATCCTGGGCTGGCTGAGGAAGAGCGTGGCCAGCAGGTCCAGGGAAGGGATTCTGCCCCTGTGCTCAGCCCTGGGGAGGCCACAGCTTGAGTCCTGGGTCCAGTTCTGGGCCCCTCAGCAAGTCCCTCAGGAAGGAGCTTGAGGTGCTGGAGCAGGTGCAGAGAAGAGCAAGGAGGCTGGGAAGGGATCCAGCAGAATTCCTGGGAGGAAGGAAGGGCTGAGGGAGCTGGGGGTGTTGAGGCTGGAGAAGAGGAGGCTCAGGGGAGACCTCATCACTCTCTGCAACTCCCTGAAAGGAGGTTGGAGCCAGGGGGGGGTTGGGCTCTTTTCCCAGGCAACTCTCAGCAAGACAAGAGGGCACAAAGGGTCTCAAGTTGTGCCAGGGGAGGTTTAGGTTGGAGCTGAGAAAGAATTTCTTTCTGGAGAAGGTGATCAGAGCTTGGAATGGGCTGCCCAGGGAAGTAGTGGATTCTCCGTGTCTGGAGATCTTTCAAAAGAGCCTGGATGTGGCACTGAGTGCCATGGGCTGGGAACCATGGGGGGAGTGGATCAAGGGTTGGACTTGATGAGCTCTGAGCTCCCTTCCAACCCAGCCCATTTTGTGATTCCCTCTGGTTTCAGGTGGGGGCTGAAGTTTGGTGGCTGTCACCTTCCTCCCATGGACAATTTTGGGCTCTTCTTCATCTGAGCCTTCCCATCCAAGAGTAGCAAAAGCTGTGAGAGAGATGGATGAAGATAATTCTTCATTCTCTGAGAGTCAGAGACATGATCATGACAATTATTAACAAATTAAGGTTATTTCCAGAGGAAAACAACATGTCCTATTCACCAAGAAAGTCAAGGCTCTGAGTTTGCGATTGGTTTGGTTCGATTTTTAGACAGATCCAGCCCAGAGGAACAGAGTGCTGGGGCAGAGCTGGAAAGGGGAAGTTCTGGGACACCTTTACCAGGTCAAGCTCTTACTGGGAGGCCTCTTAGAACTTCCTCAGCCATCTGATTTACAACTGGGACAGGTTTTCTTAATTTACACCAAGGAAATTCTCTGCTGGAAAGCTCTGAATCTTGATAAATATATAAAAATATATATAAAACATACATTAAAATATGGATAAATCAACAGAACCTCTCCCATTGCTAATATCACCCCCTCTTTTTCTTTTTCCAGCCTCCACAAAGCCCATTTTCTTGTTCTCAGTATCATTCTCCAGCCTAGAGGAACAGAGTGCTGGGGCAGAGCTGGAAAGGGGAAGCTCTGGGACACCTTTACCACACACAGAATCACACAGAATTCTAGGGGTTGGAAGGGACCTCGAAAGATCATCTAGTCCAACCCCCCCTGCCAGAGCAGGGCCACCTAGATACATCACATAGGAACGTGTCCAGACGGGTTTTGAATGTCTCCAGTGAAGGAGACTCCACGACCCCCCTGGGCAGCCTGTTCCAGGGCTCTGTCACCCTTACAGGAAAAAAATTTTTTTGAATATTCAACTTGAACCTCCTGTGCTCCAATTTACACCCATTACCCCTTGTCCTATCACTGGTCACCACTGAGAAGAGCCTAACTCCATCTCCCTGACACTCACCCCTTACATGTTTGAAAACATTGATGAGGTCACCCCTCAGTCTCCTTTTCTCCAAACTAAAGAGACCCAGCTCCCTCAGCCTTTCCTCATAAGGGAGATGTTCCACTCCCTTCATCATCTTAGTAGCTCTGCGCTGGACTCTTTCAAGCACTTCCCTGTCCTTCTTGAACTGAGGGGCCCAGAACTGGACACAATACTCCAGGTGCGGCCTCACCAATGCAGAATAGAGGGGGAGGAGAACCTCTCTTGACCTACTAACCACACCCTTTCTAATGCACCCCAGGATGCCATTGGCCTTCTTGGCCACAAGGGCACATGGCTGGCTCATGGTCATCTTCTTGTCAACCAGGACCCCCAGGTCTCTTTCACCTACACTGCTCCCCAGCAGGTCAACCCCCAACCTATACTGGAACATCTTGTTGTTCTTCCCCAAATGCAAGACTCTACACTTCCCCTTGTTGAATTTCATCATGTTTCTCCCTGCCCAACTCTCCAGCCTGTCTAAGTCTCTCTGAATGGCAGCACAGCCTTCTGGTGTGTCAGCCACTCCTCCCAGCTTAGTGTCATCAGCAAACTTGCTGAGGGTACATTCTATACCCTCATCCAAGTCGTTGATGAAGATATTGAACAACACCGGTCCCAGTACCGACCCCTGAGGGACTCCACTAGTCACACACCTCCAACCAGATTCTGCCCCATTGACTACAACTCTCTGACTCCTTCCTTTCAACCAGTTCCTGATCCACCTCACTACCTGATCACCAAACCCATACTTGATCAACTTATCTACAAGGATGCTGTGAGAGACGGTGTCAAATGCTTTACTGAAATCAAGATAAACCACATCTACCGCTCTTCCATCATCTATCCACCTAGTAATTTCCTCATAGAAGGCTATGAGGTTAGTCAAACATGATTTACCCTTGATAAAACCATGCTGACTGCTCTTGATGACTCCCATGTCCTTGATATGCCTGGAGATAGTGACAAGAACAAGTTGTTCCATCACCTTTCCAGGGATGGAGGTGAGGCTGACCGGTCTATAGTTACCCGGGTCCTCCTTCTTGCCCTTCTTGTAGACTGGAGTGACATTTGCTATCCTCCAGTCCTCAGGCACCTCTCCTGTTACCCATGACTTACTGAAGATGATGGAGAGTGGCCTAGCAATGACCTCCGCCAGCTCCCTCAGCACCCTTGGATGCATTCCATCTGGACCCATCGACTTATGGATGTCCAGATTACTCAGCTGATCCCTAACCCAATCCTCATCTACCATGTCAAACTCCTCATCTATCTCGACTACTTCTGGGGCTAAATGAATCTGGGGCTCATGCGGAAAACCCGCAGGAGTAAAGACAGAGGCAAAGAAGGCGTTCAGCACCTCTGCCTTCTTTATATCCTCTGTCACCAGGGCTCCCAGCTCATTCCTTAGTGGGCCAATATTGCCTCTAGTGTTAGTTTTGTTAGCTATCTATTTGAAAAAGCCCTTTCTATTATCCTTAACCTGACTTGCAAGGTTAAGTTCCAAGGAGGCCACATCAAGCTCTTACTGGGAGGCCTCTTAGAACTTCCTCAGCCATCTGATTAACAACTGGGACAGGTTTTCCTAATTTACACCAAGGAAATTCTCTGCTGGAGAGCTCTGAATCTTGATAAATATATAAAAAATATATATAAAACAGATATTAAAACATGGATAAATCAACAGAACCTCTCCCATTGCTAATATCACCCCCTCTTTTTCTTTTTCCAGCCTCCACAAAGCCCATTATGCTTGTTCTCAGTATCATTCTCCAGCCCAGAGGAACAGAGTGCTGGGGCAGAGATGGAAAAGGGAAGCTCTGGGACACCTTTACCTGGTCAAGATCTTACTGGGAAGCCTCTTAGAACTTCCTCAGCCATCTGATTAACAACTGGGTCAGGATTTCTAAAGTTACACCAAGGAAATTCTCTGCTGGAAAGCTCTGAATCTTGATAAATATATAAATATATATATAAAACAGATATTAAAACATGGATAAATCAACAGAACCTCTCCCATTGCTAATATCACCCCCTCTTTTTCTTTTTCCAGCCTCCACAAAGCCCATTTTCTTGTTCTCAGTATCATTCTCCAGCCTAGAGGAACAGAGTGCTGGGGCAGAGATGGAAAAGGGAAGCTCTGGGACACCTTTACCAGGTCAAGATCTTACTGGGAAGCCTCTTAGAACTTCCTCAGCCATCTGATTAACAACTGGGTCAGGATTTCTAAAGTTACACCAAGGAAATTCTCTGCTGGAAAGCTCTGAATCTTACTGGATATATAAAAATATATATAAAACAGATATTAAAATATGGATAAATGAACAGAACCTCTCCCATTGCTAATATCACCCCCTCTTTTTCTTTTTCCAGCCTCCATGAAGCCCATTTTCTTGTTCTCAGTATCATTCTCCAGCCCAGAGGAACAGAGTGCTGGGGCAGAGCTGGAAAGGGGAAGCTCTGGGACACCTTTACCAGGTCAAGCTCTTACTGGGAGGCCTCTTAGAACTTCCTCATCCATCTGATTAACAACTGGGACAGGTTTTCCTAATTTACACCAAGGAAATTCTCTGCTGGAGAGCTCTGAATCTTGATAAATATATAAATATATATATAAAACAGATATTAAAACATGGATAAATCAACAGAACCTCTCCCATTGCTAATATCACCCCCTCTTTTTCTTTTTCCAGCCTCCACAAAGCCCATTATGCTTGTTCTCAGTATCATTCTCCAGCCCAGAGGAACAGAGTGCTGGGGCAGAGATGGAAAAGGGAAGCTCTGGGACACCTTTACCTGGTCAAGATCTTACTGGGAAGCCTCTTAGAACTTCCTCAGCCATCTGATTAACAACTGGGTCAGGATTTCTAAAGTTACACCAAGGAAATTCTCTGCTGGAAAGCTCTGAATCTTGATAAATATATAAAAAATATATATAAAACAGATATTAAAACATGGATAAATCAACAGAACCTCTCCCATTGCTAATATCACCCCCTCTTTTTCTTTTTCCAGCCTCCACGAAGCCCATTTTCTTGTTCTCAGTATCATTCTCCAGCCCAGAGGAACAGAGTGCTGGGGCAGAGCTGGAAAGGGGAAGCTCTGGGACACCTTTACCAGGTCAAGCTCTTACTGGGAGGCCTCTTAGAACTTCCTCATCCATCTGATTAACAACTGGGACAGGTTTTCTTAATTTACACCAAGGAAATTCTCTGCTGGAGAGCTCTGAATCTTTATAAATATATAAAAAATATATATATAAAACAGATATTAAAACATGGATAAATCAACAGAACCTCTCCCATTGCTAATATCACCCTCTCTTTTTCTTTTTCCAGCCTCCACAAAGCCCATTATGCTTGTTCTCAGTATCATTCTCCAGCCCAGAGGAACAGAGTGCTGGGGCAGAGATGGAAAAGGGAAGCTCTGGGACACCTTTACCTGGTCAAGATCTTACTGGGAAGCCTCTTAGAACTTCCTCAGCCATCTGATTAACAACTGGGTCAGGATTTCTAAAGTTACACCAAGGAAATTCTCTGCTGGAAAGCTCTGAATCTTGATAAATATATAAATATATATATAAAACAGATATTAAAACATGGATAAATCAACAGAACCTCTCCCATTGCTAATATCACCCCCTCTTTTTCTTTTTCCAGCCTCCACAAAGCCCATTTTCTTGTTCTCAGTATCATTCTCCAGCCTAGAGGAACAGAGTGCTGGGGCAGAGATGGAAAAGGGAAGCTCTGGGACACCTTTACCAGGTCAAGATCTTACTGGGAAGCCTCTTAGAACTTCCTCAGCCATCTGATTAACAACTGGGTCAGGATTTCTAAAGTTACACCAAGGAAATTCTCTGCTGGAAAGCTCTGAATCTTACTGGATATATAAAAATATATATAAAACAGATATTAAAATATGGATAAATGAACAGAACCTCTCCCATTGCTAATATCACCCCCTCTTTTTCTTTTTCCAGCCTCCATGAAGCCCATTTTCTTGTTCTCAGTATCATTCTCCAGCCCAGAGGAACAGAGTGCTGGGGCAGAGCTGGAAAGGGGAAGCTCTGGGACACCTTTACCAGGTCAAGCTCTTACTGGGAGGCCTCTTAGAACTTCCTCAGCTATCTGATTAACAACTGGGACAGGTTTTCTTAATTTACACCAAGGAAATTCTCTGCTGGAGAGCTCTGAATCTTGATAAATATATAAAAAATATATATAAAACATACATTAAAATATGGATAAATGAACAGAACCTCTCCCATTGTTAATATCACCCCCTCTTTTTCTTTTTCCAGCCTCCACGAAGCCCATTTTCTTGTTCTCAGTATCATTCTCCAGCCCAGAGGAACAGAGTGCTGGAGCAGAGATGGAAAAGGGAAGCTCTGGGACACCTTTACCAGGTCAAGCTCTTTCTGGGAGGCCTCTTAGAACTTCCTCATCCATCTGATTAACAACTGGGACAGGTTTTCTTAATTTACACCAAGGAAATTCTCTGCTGGAGAGCTCTGAATCTTGATAAATATATAAAAAATATATATAAAACATACATTAAAATATGGATAAATCAACAGAACCTCTCCCATTGTTAATATCAACCTCTCTTTTTCTTTTTCCAGCCTCCACAAAGCCCATTATGCTTGTTCTCAGTACCATTATTTGCCTGAATACTCCCATTTCTATACCTCAGCTTCCCATTCTGTCCAGCACATGTTGTCCTTCTCCTCCTGCCCTGAGGAGTCTCCCTGCTGTTATTTTTCCTGATGGATATCACAATTGGAAATATCACCAACTGACCCTGCCCACTTCCATCTTGCAGCTCAGCTCCACAAACCAAAACCTCATTCATTTCTTCTGATCTCTTTCCTGGGAGGTTTTTTTGTCCTGGTTGTGATTGCTGTTCCCTTTTAATCTAAAATCAGTTGTCTGGGTAGAAAAATAGAGGTTTGGCTTTGTTTATGAAAAAACATTTGTGTTGATATCATTCTTTATCCTTCCCAAATCAAAAAGGGGTTCAAAAACTTGTCAAGGTTGCTAAGTAACAATGACACCTAGAAAACCTGCACTGCACTTAAAGCTAAGGACATCATATTTAAAACTATCAGAAAATTTATTCTAAACCAACAAAACCATTATTCTCAGCAAAAATGAGAAATGAAACAGCTTCAAGTCTGTCCCAAGGACCAAAAAAGTGATTTTTTTTCTGGTGTTTTGCTAGGGTCTGGGAATATTTCTTGCAAAGTGATGCAACCAGATGGGAAACTGTGGCTCTGGGTAAAGTGGAGCTGTTGTAATTCAACTGTTGCAGGTGTTGGTTTGGTTTAAATAAAGGACTTAAAATTAAATTGAGTGCTGAGGACACATGGTTTATATGGGAGAGTAGTTTGGATGTCTAGAAATCCTTTAAATGTGGAGAAAACAGGTGCTTTGGAAGGTGCAGGGGGTGGTATCCACACAGGATGCTGTGGGAATTCCAGAATCCTGCTCCCAGGATGGATCAGCACTTCCAAAAAGAGAAAAATGGCAAAGCACCATCATGGAATGGCTGAGGTTGGGAGGGAGCTCAGAGCTCATCTTCTCCAACCCCTGGAGCATCTCTGGGGCTTCCTCTGGACTCATTCCAAGAGATCCATGTCCTTCTCCTGCTGGGGACACCAGACCTGGATAAAATATTCCAGGTGAGTGGTGGTTAAAAGGATAATACTCAGATTTGCTTAGGAATTTGGATGATGCTCAAGTTCTGCCCCTGCTCTCACATCCCTAATCCATTCATTTTCCCATCCACTTCCCTGAGCTGGAGGCTGCTGGGTCCTAGGGAATCATAAGAGCCCCAAAATCCAAGGATTACAGAAACACCACCTGGAAATCAACTCTGGAGGCTTCTGGTCCAATTTCCTGCTCCACACAGGCTCTTGACAGCATGGGGCCCATCAGCTGTGGCTTTGCCTGGAAACAGAGATTCCACCTCTTTAGATTTCCATCAAGAAGCATTTTCCAACCCCTGACCTGAAGTTCCTAAGTCTGAATTTGTGACCTTTTTCATCTCCCCAGTTTATTTCTCCATCACTTTTGGAACTGCCCTTCAAGGGCTGCTGGGGATCATCTTTATCTCCCTCATCACCAGGCTCCAACAGCCCCCAAACCCTCCTCAGAATCCCACTCATCATCCTCACCTCTTCCTCTGGCTCCTCCATGCTTCCCACATGCCCTGGAAATCCATAGGAACAGAGGTGACTCCTCCTTGTCTCTAATCATGTCCAGACAAAACATAAATAAGAATAAGTTGGGGTTTTTTTTGCTCTAAATAGTAATAGATGACCAGAACAAGACCTTAGAAAAAGAAAGCTAGAAACTTGATTTTTGGAATTAACAAAGAAATTAAAAAAAAAAAAAAATAGAAACTTCATTTCCCTCTGGTTTTTAATAGGATTTGGGTGTAAAATTCCAATTTGTACTCAAATAAAGGAAGGAAGTAAATTATTCATAGAATCATAGAATCATAGAATTAGCCGGGTTGGAAGGGACCTCAGAGATCATCTAGTCCAACCCTTGACCCACCGGAGCAGTTGCTAGACCATGGCACTGAGTGCCACATCCAGTCTTTTTTTAAATGTCTCCAGGGACGGAGAATCTACCACCTCACCGGGCAGTCCATTCCATAGCCTGATCACCCTCTCCGTGAAGAAATTCTTTCTAATATCTAACCTAAACCTCCCCTGGCACAACTTAAGACTGTGTCCTCTTGTCTTGTTGAAGGTCGTCTGTGAAAAGAGTCCAGTTCCCACCTCGCTACAGCCTCCTTTCAGGGAGTTGTAGACAGCAATGAGGTCTCCCCTGAGCCTCCTCTTCTTCAGGCTGAACAGCCCCAGCTCCCTCAGCCTCTCCTCATAGGGCCTGTGCTCGAGTCCCTTCACCAGCCTGGTTGCCCTCCTTTGGACCTGTTCCAGGACCTCTACATCCTTCTTAAACTGAGGGGCCCAGAACTGGACACAGTACTCGAGGTGTGGCCTAACCAGCGCTGAGTACAGGGGCAGAATCACCTCCCTGGACCTGCTGGTGACGCTGTTTCTGATACAGGCCAGGATGCCATTGGCCTTCTTGGCCACCTGGCCACACTGCTGGCTCATGTTCAGCTTCCTGTCAATGCAGACTCCCAGCTCCCTTTCTGCCTGGCTGCTCTCCAGCCACTCTGTCCCCAGCCTGTAGCGCTGCATGGGGTTGTTGTGGCCAAAGTGCAGGACCCGGCACTTGGCCGTGTTGAACCTCATCCCCTTGGAATCGGCCCAGCTCTCCAGTCTGTCCAGGTCCCTCTGCAGAGCCCTCCTGCCTTCCAGCTGACCCACACTTCCTCCCAGCTTGGTGTCATCTGCGAATTTGCTGATGATGGACTCAATCCCTTTGTCTAAGTCGTCGATAAAGATATTAAACAGCACTGGGCCCAACACTGATCCCTGGGGGACACCACTAGTGACCGGCCGCCATTTTGATGCAGCCCCGTTCAGCACCACTCTCTGGGCCCGGCCCTCCAGCCAGTTATTGCTGGGAGTCTAATATTTTCTCCCAGAGGAAAGCTATTTCTGCTTGTCACCTTTATTATTTCCCCAGCCTTCATCACTCAGGTATTGCTGTTGCTCATTATGCAGGACCTGGATTGATCATTTTCACTCATTTTAGAAGCAATAATTAATGCAGAAGGGTTGGTACTAATTGATGGGGTTGGGTTTTTTTCCCCTTGGTGAGTGGTTCCCCATCAATTCTGAGCCAAGCAAGGGGTAAAAACCCAAGTGGGGATGTTTCCTGATGCCAGGTGGGATTTGGGATGCAGGAAAACATCAGGGGTGAGGTTAATGCCACCCGTGAGCCACGGCTGAAGCTCTTGCTTAGAAGGTTTGCATTAATTTAGTGTGGTCCTCATGGGGCTGGGGAGCAAGTGTTTTGCCTCAGCAAGGTCATAAAATGTTTAGTCCCAGCCCTGAGCCCCAGCCCAGGGCTCAGCTGTGCAACCAAGAGCAAGGCAGCCCTGGGGAGATGCTGTGATTAGTGGCCTGAGCTGTTTGCAGATGTATTCTGACCTTTAAGGCTTTCCAAAGCTTCGTTCCCACTTCCCCTACAACCTGCCTCCCCTCAGACACCAGAAGGGGACAAAGGGAGTGACCTGCAAAGGTGCTCAGCTCAGTTTTCAAAAAGGGATGGAGCTGCAGAAGGCATTTGGTGGTGCAAGGTCCCCCTTCCCAAAGGTTGCTTGGACCCCAACTGAACATTCCCATCCTCACCAAGGGCCCTGTTCTACACCTGAACATCTGGGAGGATGCTGAGCTCCTGGTTTTCCAGCTTTCCCAGAAAAGCTGAGGCTGCCCCATCCCTGGAAATGCTGAAGGTTGGATGGGACTTGGAGCAACCTGAGCTGGTGGGAGGTGTCCCTGCCCATGGAATTGGATTAAGGTCTCTTCCAGCCCAAACCAGGCTGTGACTCTGATTTTTTATTCATCTTTTTAAAAGGCAAAATTGATTCCTGAAATAAAATCTGTGAAACTGAGCAGGTTTTGGACATGGGGATTAAAAATGACAGGGGCATGGAGTTATAGGATGAGGGGGAATGACTTTAAAATATAAGACGGAAGATTTAGGTTAAACATTGGGAAGAAATTCTTGAATTTGAGGGTGCTGAGCCCCTGTGCCAGGTTTCCCAGAGAAGCTGTGGCTGCCCCATCCCTGGCAGTGTCTCAGGAAAGGTTGGATGGGGCTTGGAGCAACCTGGGTTGGTGGGAGGTGTCCCTGCCCATGGAAAGAAAGGGGTTGGGAATGGATCATCTTGAAGGTCCCTTCCAACCCAAACCAGGCTGTGACTTTTAAAATCATTATTAATTTTTTTTAAAGGCAAAAATGACTCCTGAAATAAAATCTGTGAAACTGAGTAGTTTTTTGACATGGGGATTAGAAAGTTGGACTTTTGACAAGGGCATGGAGTTATAGGATGAGGGGAATGACTTTAAACTTGAAGAGGAGAGATTTAGATTAAACATTGGGAAGAAATTCTTGAATCTGATGGTGCTGAGCCCCTGTGCCAGGTTTCCCAGAGAAGCTGTGGCTGCCCCATCCCTGGCAGTGTCTCAGGAAAGGTTGGATGGGGCTGGTGGGAGGTGTCCCTGCCCATGGAAATGGGTTGGAACTTTAAGATCCTTGCTAGTCCAAACCAGTCTGGAATTCTATGATCTAAGGACCTTGGGTTCCTCCAAGTAAAAAGCAGATCTCAACCTAGGTTTGAGCCAGGGAGAGGGGTTTATGCCAAACCACTCCAAAGTTCTCATTTTGCACATTCTCAGCCATTTCAGACAGAACCTTTTTTCTGATGTTAAAACTCTGACGCAGTTTATCTGAAATGAAAACTGATGGATTAAAAAAAAGGAGAGATGTGGGGAGGATTTTTTTGTGCTTAGAAAAACTGCCTGTGCCTTTGTTTTAAATTTCAGAGGTTTGCTGAGTAGAAGTGGAAAAAATAAATCAGGTAAAGTAGCATATTTGCCCCCAAACTGAGGGGAATACTCACTAGATTTCTAGAAACCTTTCCCAGTGCTACAGGATTCACCAACAGGAGCCAAAGAACACTTGCAATTAAATTAAAGTATGATGAAAACCTTAATTTGGGGCTATCCTCTCTTCAACTCTCCCCCATCACACTTCACAGTGAGGTCCACAGCCCAAAATATAGAATCATAGAATGGGCTGGGTTGGAAGGGAGCTCAGAGCTCATCAAGTCCAACCCTTGATCCACTCCCCCCGTCGTTCCCAGCCCATGGCACTGAGTGCCACATCCAGGCTCTTTGGAAAGATCTCCAGACACGGAGAATCCACTACTTCCCTGGGCAGCCCATTCCAAGGGCTGATCACCCTCTCCAGAAAGAAATTCTTTCTCAGCTCCAACCTAAACCTCCCCTGGCACAACTTGAGACCCTTTGTGCCCTCTTGTCTTGCTGAGAGTTGCCTGGGAAAAGAGCCCAACCCCCCCTGGCTCCAACCTCCTTTCAGGGAGTTGCAGAGAGTGATGAGGTCTCCCCTGAGCCTCCTCTTCTCCAGCCTCAACACCCCCAGCTCCCTCAGCCCTTCCTTCCTCCCAGGAATTCTGCTGGATCCCTTCCCAGCCTCCTTGCTCTTCTCTGCACCTGCTCCAGCACCTCAAGCTCCTTCCTGAGGGACTTGCTGAGGGGCCCAGAACTGGACACAGGACTCAAGCTGTGGCCTCCCCAGGGCTGAGCACAGGGGCAGAATCCCTTCCCTGGACCTGCTGGCCACGCTCTTCCTCAGCCAGCCCAGGATGCCATTGGCCTTCTTGGCCACCTGGCCACACTGCTGCCTCCTCTTCAGCTTCCTGGCAAGCCAGACTCCCAGCTCCCTTGCTGCAACCACTCCCTGCCCAGCCTGGAGCTCCCCAGGGGCTTCTTGTGGCCAAAGTGCAGGACCCGGCCCTTGGAATCTTCAACCTCATCCCCTTGGCATCAGCCCAACTCTCCAGTCTCTCCAGGTCCCTCTGCAGAGCCCTCCTGCCTTCCAGCTGATCCACACTTCCCCCCAGCTTAGTGTCAGCTGGGAATTTCCTGAGGATGGACTCAATGCCCTCCTCTAAATCCTCCCTCAAGATATTAAACAGCACTGGGCCCAACACTGATCCCTGGGGGACACCACTAGTGACCGGCCGCCATTTTGATGCAGCCCCGTTCAGCACCACTCTCTGGGCCCGGCCCTCCAGCCAGTTCCTAACCCAGCACAGAGTGCTCCTGGCTGAGCCATGGCCTGACAGCTTTTCCAGGAGAATCCTAGGGGAGACGGTGTCAAAGGCCTTGCTGAAGTCCAGGCAGACCACATCCACAGCCTTCCCCTCATCCCCCAGGCAGTCACCCGATGATAAAAGGAGCTCAGGTTGGTCAGACAGGACCTCCCCTTTCTAAACCCGTGCTGGTCCTTTCCCTCTCTAATGGGAAACTGAAGGTAAAGGCTGCTAACAGGTTTTGGAAATTGAGATCAATATCATGCTAAGCCATATTCATGGCTCTCCAGGGGGGTGATTTAACCAGCTACTGGTTGTGTTGCTAACAGCACCATGAGTTCTCTTAGATAGCACTTTTTGAAGCAAGGACATGACGCCTGAACTGCTGTTTGCAGAAGAAATGTGCTATAAAAATGCCCAGGTGGCCAAGAAAGCCACCAGCATCCTGGCTTGTGTCACCACTGTGTGGCCAGAAGGATTATTCCCCTGTGTGGTGAGGGAACACCTGAAATCCTGGGGTCATTCTGGATGCCTCAGGACATTGAGGGGTTGGAGTGTGTCCAGAGAAGGGAATGGAGCTGGGGAAGGGTCTGGAGCAGAAGTCTGCCCAGGAGCAGCTGAGGGAGCTGGGGGTGTTGATCCTGGAGCAAAGGAGGCTGAGGGGAGACCTTGTGGCTCTCTGCAAGCCCCTGAGAGGAGGTTGGAGCCAGGGGGGGTCGGGCTCTGCTCCCAAGGAAGAAGGGATGGGAGAAGAGGAATTGAGCTGGAGGTTTAGATTGGAGCTTGGGAAGAATTTCTCCCTGGCAAGGGTTGTCAGGGCCTGGCCCAGGCTGCCCAGGGCAGGGCTGGAGTCCCCATCATTCCTGGAGGGATTTCCAAGGCCTGGAGATGTGGTGCTGAGGGCCATGGGGCAGTGGTGGCCTTGGCAGTGCTGGGTTAAGGGTTGGAGTTGATGATCTTCAAATCTTTCCACCCAAAATAACTCTATAAAATCACCTGGGGAGACAACTCAGCCTTTCTCCACACCATCACCTCTCCATCTCCTACCTGACCATAGTTCCACCTCAGCAGAAGCTGAGCTGGTATGTGTTCATCTCCCCCTCCTCTTTGCATTTTCTTCCAATCTTTGGGAGGACAAAATCTCATCTGAGCTTAATTATGGAGATGTGGTGCTGAGGGCCATGGGGCAGTGGTGGCCTTGGCATTGCTGGGTTAAGGGTTGAACTGAGTTATCTTTTTCCAATCAGTTTTCTCTCCCTTGACACTCTGCTACCCTCAAGCATTTTTGGTTTTGCTTTTTTCCTTCCTTCAAGCCCTGGGAAATGCTCCCATCTCCAGGAAAACCAGCCCAGAGATGATCTTTGAAATCCCAGTTCTTCAGCCACTGCACCTGGAGAGTGAGAACAGAGATTTGATGCCCAAGGTGCTGAAAGCAGGGACAACATTTCAGCAGCTGACACTCTAACAGGAACCCTGGTGTGAATCAGCAACAACAACACATGTTTTCATTTATAAAATGGGTTTAACAGTTGAACTTGATGAGGTCTTTTCCAACCCAAATGATTCCATGAGATGTTGGAGCTCCAGGGCATTTATCTAATGGCAATTAATATTTTTCCATCTGGTTTCAAAGCTCAGGTTTATGCAGAGCAGCATCCCATTTCCTCCCAGCCCTCTGCCTGCCTGGGCTTTTATCCAACCAGCCCTTTTTCAAGCAGTGCTCTGTCCTGCTGGATCAATACAATATTCTTCCTCCAAGGTTCTTCATCTTCCTCTCCTTGCTTCCAGACAAAAGGTGCCAATATTTTCCCTGCTGGTGCCTCCATGTTTATTAACTCAGCACGTCCCTGCCTTTGGCCTCTGGGTCTGTGGGCATCTCCCCCTCCTCTGATTAAAGCAGAATAAATATTTAGATAGTGGGATAAGAGTCCTGTTTACTGGAATTAGTGTTTTCTTATGTGGCTATTTGAAATATTAAAACCTTCATTGTCTTCTTTATTTCTGTTTAAGTGCTGTGAGTTATTAATGATCTTTATCTGCAGATCTGAAGAGGAACCACTCTGGGAGAGGCATAAGAATCATTGATTTGGGAAGAGAATCAAGTGGCTGGCTCAGGATTGTGGTGATGGTGTCTGGAATGTTCAGGTTTGGAAGGGATCTCAGCAGGATCCCCCAGGAACAGATCCGGGTGGGTTTGGAAGCCTCCAGAGCAGGAGACTCCACAACCTCTCTGGGCAGCCTGGGCCAGGGCTCCCTCACCCTCACAGGAAAGAAGTTTCTCCTCATGGTGAGCTGGAACTTCCCATGTTCTACCTTCACCCCATTATTCCTTGTCCTGTTCCTGGGCACCACTGAACAGAGATTGGCCCCTTCCTCTTGCCCCCCACCCCTCAGATATTGATGGACATTCAGAGACCTTCTTTTCTCCAGGCTGAACAGCTCTTTCTTCACAGGAGAGATGCTCAGGTCCTTTCATCATCCTCATAGCTCTCCTTTGGACTCTTTCCAGTAGATCCTGGCTCTCTTGAACTGGAAAAACTGGATTCAGTATTCAACTGTGTTGTGTAATTGTATGCACCCTGTATTCTGTGCTCCTGTTTGGTACCACAGTTGGGTTTTGTGGTGAAGGAGAATGTGATGCTTCCTTAGTCCAGATTAATTTCTAGACTTGACCTAATTTTCATTAATTCTCAGCAGGAATTTTGGCTTTCCTCCAGAGATCTGTTTCCATCTAAGCTGTTCTTGTGCCTTGAAGCTTTGCCAGGCTTCACTATTGACCCAGCAGTGTTCCTGTTCCCAACCTGTCCCTGGCTCTGGAGGGTTGAGGAGGATGCAGGTAACTTAGAGGAGGTGTGGGTTTTCATGTTGTCATGAGCCAAATTCACTTAAAAAACAGAGAAATCAGGATTTTGGGATTAATTTCAGATAAATAATCTGGCATAATTTCAGATTTCAGTTATCAATCCTAGCAGTACAATCCTTCTCAAGCTCAGCAACAGGAGAATGTTCCAAGCCATAATGGTTCTGGCTTCAAAACTTAAAGAATAGAAGTTTGAGGTAGGATTTTTGGTCTCACCCCTCCATGCCTTTATCCAAAGTCCCTCCCCAGCTTTTCTGGAACTCCTTCAGGTGCTGGAAGGTCTCCCCAGAACCTTCTCTGCACCAGCAGCTGGGCTTGTCAAGAGGTTCCAAGCAATTCTGTTCAATATTTGAAGGAATTTGGTTTCCCAAAGCAGTGCAACTTCAGTTCATAATCATTTCCTCACCCCCAATAACCAGGGGGAGAATTATTAAAAAGCACCAGCAAGTGATGTAGCTGCAGGAGAAGGGAAAAAATTCTCCTTTTTCCTCTTGAGGTAGGGCTGAGGTTTGGCAGCTCTCCCAGCTCCCAGCACTTGTGGTGTTGATCAGGTAAAAGCTGGCAGAACAGCTCCACTCCTGAGAATGCCTTGGGTTTCTTGCAAAACACTCAGAATTTGTTAACATGAAAAAAAAAAAGAGTATTGCAGATGTGAAATGGGGTAAACTGAGCTGACCCAGACTTCCCCTGCCCCCAGGAATGGGTCAAGTGGAGGTTACCAGCAGGGAGCAGGAGTTGTGCTGTCAGCACAGAGCCATCAACAGCTGAGAAATGCTGAGCGCTTTTTGTCCTGGGGTCCAGATAGATCATCCTGACATCTCAAACACAAGTTTTAAATCAAGCTCCACTTAACTGGAGAAGCCTCAGAGCTGCATGGCTGGGTTGCAGACTTGTATTTTTTCCCCACTGCCTCCCCTAGGATTCTCCTGGAAAAGCTGTCAGGCCATGGCTCAGCCAGGAGCACTCTGTGCTGGGTTAGGAACTGGCTGGAGGGCCGGGCCCAGAGAGTGGTGCTGAACGGGGCTGCATCAAAATGGCGGCCGGTCACTAGTGGTGTCCCCAGGGATCAGTGTTGGGCCCAGTGCTGTTTAATATCTTGAGGGAGGATTTAGAGGAGGGCATTGAGTCCATCCTCAGCAAATTCCCAGCTGACACTAAGCTGGGGGGAAGTGTGGATCAGCTGGAAGGCAGGAGGGCTCTGCAGAGGGACCTGGAGAGACTGGAGAGTTGGGCTGATCCCAAGGGGATGAGGTTGAAGATTCCAAGGGCCGGGTCCTGCACTTTGGCCACAAGAAGCCCCTGGGGAGCTCCAGGCTGGGCAGGGAGTGGTTGCAGCAAGGGAGCTGGGAGTCTGGCTTGGCAGGAAGCTGCAGAGGAGGCAGCAGTGTGGCCAGGTGGCCAAGAAGGCCAATGGCATCCTGGGCTGGCTGAGGAAGAGCGTGGCCAGCAGGTCCAGGGAAGGGATTCTGCCCCTGTGCTCAGCCCTGGGGAGGCCACAGCTTGAGTCCTGTGTCCAGTTCTGGGCCCCTCAGCAAGTCCCTCAGGAAGGAGCTTGAGGTGCTGGAGCAGGTGCAGAGAAGAGCAAGGAGGCTGGGAAGGGATCCAGCAGAATTCCTGGGAGGAAGGAAGGGCTGAGGGAGCTGGGGGTGTTGAGGCTGGAGAAGAGGAGGCTCAGGGGAGACCTCATCACTCTCTCCAAGTCCCTGAAAGGAGGTTGGAGCCAGGGGGGGGTTGGGCTCCTTTCCCAGGCAACTCTCAGCAAGACAAGAGGGCACAAAGGGTCTCAAGTTGTGCCAGGGGAGGTTTAGGTTGGAGCTGAGAAAGAATTTCTTTCTGGAGAGGGTGATCAGCCCTTGGAATGTGCTGCCCAGGGAAGTAGTGGATTCTCCGTGTCTGGAGCTCTTTCAAAAGAGCCTGGATGTGGCACTCAGTGCCATGGGCTGGGAACCACGGGGGGAGTGGATCAAGGGTTGGACTTGATGAGCTCTGAGCTCCCTTCCAACCCAGCCCATTCTATGATTCTAAGGAGGAAAATCTGCCCTGTGTTCTCCTTGTATCAGCATCCAGCAGGATTTTCATCTGAGTGACAGAAGCATTCCTGTCCCCCTGACAAGGCAACAACTAAAGAAATAAAAAAAAAACAAAAGAAAAAACCAAACCACTCTGTCATTGTTTTTGGCACCAACAGATGTCCTTCAAGTGTTCATCTAAACAAATGTTCCAAGGGTTATTGCAGAAAATGTTCTGAACTCACATAAAGCAGATGAAATGTGCTCAGTGCATTCATCTGTGCTCACAATTAGGAAATGGGAAGAAATATGGTCAATAAACCTTCTCCACCTAGAATCAATTGAAAGGAAAAAAACCCTGAGATTCGATGGGGAGCAACCTAAAATAATAATCATAAAAAAAAACCCCTTCATATATGCAACTCTCTGATGCTCTGCATAATAAAGTGATGCTCACACAGGACAGAATCCAACATTTTGCACAGTGTTTGACTTTGGTTTGTCCTGGGGGACTGAGGAACAATCCCAAAGCTCAAACAGGGTTGCAGAGCTCAGGGCTTCCCCCCAACCTGGCTCACCAGCTGCCCAGAGGCATAAGACAAGGTTGGGTTTGTCCCAGGATTTTGGGGTGAAATGGAGCTGGGTGACATTTTCTCAGCAAAATTTTGAGTTTTGAAAAACCAAAAATTAGTTATGGCAAAGAACATGGCAAGTTCCTGGAAAAAACCACTTTGAAATGGTAAAAATGCTTTCTAAAATATCAATTTAAACCAACTACATGGTTTATAAAGGGGTTTTTGGCATGTCCAGCCTCTCCTTGTCAACATAGGCCAGGGTCTCATCATCCTCACCATAAACAATTCCTTCCTTCTATTCAGTCTGAATCTCTGCTCTTCTGGTTTAAATTCCTCATCCCATCCCTCCCTGCCCTTGTCCCAAGTCCCTCCTCAGCTTTCCTGGAGCCCCTTCAGGCACTGGAAGGTGCTCTAAGCTCTCCCTGCAGCCTTCTCTTCTCCAGCCTCAACAACCCCAACTCTCTCAGCCTGGCTCCAGAGCTGCTCCAGCCCTCCCAGCATCTCCAGGGCCTCCTCTGGACTCACTCCAACAGCTCCATCTCCTTCTGGGCTTGGGGACCCCAGAACTGGACCCAGCACCCCAGAGGGGTCTCCCCAGAGTGGAGCAGAGGGGGACAATCCCCTCCCTGACCCTGCTGGGGATGCAGCCCAGGACAGGGCTGGTTTCTGGGCTGCCAGCACATGTTGAGCTTCTCCTCACCCAACACCTGATCATGGAATACTCAGAGTTGGAAAAGACCTTTAAGATCATCTCATTCTAACTTTTATCCATGGGCAGGGACACCTCCCACCAGCCCAGGTTGCTCCAAGCCCCATCCAACCTGACCTGAGACACTGCCAGGGATGGGGCAGCCACAGCTACTCTGGGAAACCTCTTCCAATGTCTCACCACCCTCAAATTCAAGAATTTCTCCCTAAGATCCAATGTAAATCTCCCCTCTTTGATTTTGTAACTTTTCCCCTCATCCCATCCCTCCATGTTCTCATCCCAAGTCCCTCCCCAGCTTTCCTGGAGCCCCTTCAGGCACTGGAAGGTGCTCTAAGCTCTCCCTGCAGCCTTCTCTTCTCCAACCTCAACAACCCCAACTCTCTCAGCCAGGCTCCAGAGCTGCTCCAGCCCTCCCAGCAGCTCCAGGGCCTCCTCTGGATTCACTCCAACAGCTCCATCTCCTTCTGGGCTTGGGGACCCCAGGACAGGACCCAGCACCCCAGGGGGGTCTCCCCAGAGTGGAGCAGAGGGGGACAATCCCCTCCCTGACCCTGCTGGGGATGCAGCCCAGGACAGGGCTGGTTTCTGGGCTGCCAGCACATGTTGAGCTTCTCCTCACCCAACACCTGATCATGGAATATTCAGAGTTGGAAAAGACCTTTAAGATCACCCAGTTCCAACCCCTTTCCATGGGCAGGGACACCTCCCACCAGCCCAGGTTGCTCCAAGCCCCATGCAAC
Source organism: Calypte anna (assembly GCF_003957555.1). Classification (NCBI taxonomy): domain Eukaryota; kingdom Metazoa; phylum Chordata; class Aves; order Apodiformes; family Trochilidae; genus Calypte; species Calypte anna. The sequence continues at coordinate 24,825,464 of NC_044276.1, forward strand.
CGTTCCTGAGACATTTCCAGGGATGAGGCAGCCACAGCTTCTCTGGGAAACCTCTTCCAATGTCTCACCACCCTCAAATTCAAGAATTTCTTCCTAAGGTCCAATCTAAATCTCCCCTCTTTCAGTTTCAAGCCATTCCTCCTCATCCCATCCCTCCATGTTCTCATCCCAAGTCCCTCCCCAGCTTTCCTGGAGCCCCTTCAGGCACTGGAAGGTGCTCTAAGCTCTCCCTGCAGCCTTCTCTTCTCCAGCCTCAACAACCCCAACTCTCTCAGCCTGGCTCCAGAGCTGCTCCAGCCCTCCCAGCATCTCCAGGGCCTCCTCTGGACTCACTCCAACAGCTCCATCTCCTTCTGGGCTTGGGGACCCCAGAACTGGACCCAGCACCCCAGGGGGGTCTCCCCAGTGTGATGCCAAGGATTCACCTCTCAAACCTGTCCAGGTTCCTCACAAAGGTTGATGACACCTTGCACTGTACCTCTTAGGATTAAAAAAGCACCTTTTAAATAGTTTTGCAAGCTTGAAGGGCCTTTGGTGACATCAAGAATCCTTGGAAAAGCTCTTTCATGGGAAAAGGAATAAAGGGATTAGGGAGGAAAATGTCAGGAGATGACAGCCAAGGCTCTGCTGAATATTTAGCAACAGTTTAGGGCTTGCTGGGCTGAATTTATCATTTTGGCATTAAATTCAACACTGTCACTGGGCAGCCCTGGCAAAGCAGAAGGCTTAAAAAAAAATTAAAAAGGAAATAAAAAAACTTCAGTGGATTTAGAGCTTTAAACTGTGATGCCTCTGAAAAACTGTCCATTTAATTGGATCTGAATGTGGCCACGCTCACTTAAACCTCTCTGGGAAACTTCATCAAGGGAGTTCAAAGCTTGGGTGAGGATTTCTGGCTCCCAACACTTTGCCCTCCCTGGAAATCTACACCCATTTCCTTTGCTGTTTGTTAAAGTGAGAGAAATTAGAATGAAAAGAAATGTTACCTTGAACTGAGAGGAAGAAAATGAGGAGAATCACTGAAGAAATGTTAATTAAAGAGGAATTAATTTCCTAAGAAAAGGGGGAAAAAAAAAAAACAGGTATAAAAACAGAGTCAAGGCTGAGTATTTCAACCCACTGCATATCTGAGCACCTTCCCCACAGTGTGTGTTTGTCCTGTGCAAACCAGGGGGTTGTTTTAGGTAAATACAACTAAACTGGGGAAGGATTCTCACTGATTTCCTTCTCCAAGAGCAATCAGAGAATCATGGAATATCAGGGAGCTCAGAAATCCTCTGCTCCAGCCCTTTTAATATTCTTATGTATCTCAGCACCCTGTCCAGCTGAGACTTTAAACATTCCAGAGTGGGGAAACCCACTCCCACTTCCCTTGGGAGACAATTCCAGGGTCTGAGGGTGAAAATCTTCCTCTTTGTGTTCATCTGGGCAATGCTGATGTGCAGGCTCCTCCTTCCCCCCCCAGATTTATTCTGCTGCTCACCAGACATCAGGAGTTAAAGCCTCTTAGAAAGGAGAATGTTGGAGCCTTTGCTGCACCCATTCCCCCACAGCTGGGTCCTTGGGGTGATGAGGATGCTCCAAGGTGCTTCTCCCTCATCAGCACAAACCATGGCTGTGAAGAGAATCAGTGGTATTCATTATGTTCTCCCTAATAAAGCATTGCTCATCCTGTTCATTAACCATTATTAATTATTACCAGTCACAAAGTGCCATGTTTGCTCTGCAGCCCACAGCACAACTAAAACTGCCATGATTTATGGAAGGGGAATTCAGCAGCTTTTTCAGTCTTGATGTGACTGTGATATAAATCAAACTCCCAAGCTTTCTGCTGGGGAATGAACTGCTTGTTAACAGAATAAATATGTATTAGCAGCTCAGACATGGCTAACTTGCTTGCCATGTTGCTAACAGGGAATGATATATAGCCCTGGACATGGGCACTGATTTCAGCCCTGCAAACTGGGAGCAGGAGGTGGCCTGCAGGAAAAAAGGACATTGAGGGCTTGGAGTGTGTCCAGACAAGGGAATGGAGCTGGGGAAGGGTCTGGAGCAGAAGTCTGCCCAGGAGAATTGCTTTAAATTCTAACAGAGGTGCAAATAAATGGTGGGTAATTAACCCCTTTCTTAGGGTGTGAAGCACTGAGCTTGGTTCACCCCAAGTGAAGATCTTGGGGTAAACCAACCTTCACTTAAAAGCTGTTGGGATGTTGGGCTCTTTCAGAGCTATCCATGGGCATTCACCAATTTATTTCCCCCCCCCCAGACTTGATGGAGAAAGGGAAGTGGGGAGAGATGCTGAGCTTCTCACCACACCTGGGGCTTTTATCCTTGTCTTCTGCACCTTCCTGAGGTCAGGTATCCATGTTGTGCTCTCCATCAGAGATTGTTCCAAAAATGTTCTTCAGATCTGAGTCCACTGCCTAAACAAAGACATTTGGGTTTGGTTACTCTGAGATTGAATCCTGGGGTCATTCTGGGCCCCTCAGGACTTTGAGGGGTTGGAGTGTGTCCAGAGAAGGGAATGGAGCTGGGGAAGGGTCTGGAAAGACCAGAGAAGACCAGATCCTGGAGCAAAGGAGGCTGAGGGGAGACCTTCTGGCTCTCTGCAAGCCCCTGAGAGGAGGTTGGAGCCAGGGGGGGTCGGGCTCTGCTCCCAAGGAAGAAGGGATGGGAGAAGAGGAATTGAGCTGGAGGTTTAGATTGGAGCTTGGGAAGAATTTCTCCCTGGCAAGGGTTGTCAGGGCCTGGCCCAGGCTGCCCAGGGCAGGGCTGGAGTCCCCATCATTCCTGGAGGGATTTCCAAGGCCTGGAGATGTGGTGCTGAGGGCCACGGGGCAGGGGTGGCCTTGGCAGTGCTGGGTTAAGGGTTGAACTGGGTTATCTTTTCCAACCAGTTCTAGGGAGAAATTCTCACTTGACACTCAGCTTCCCTCAAGCATTTTTGGTTTTGCTTTTTTCCTTCCTTCAAGCCCTGGGAAATGCTCCCATCTCCAGGAAAACCAGCCCAGAGATGATCTTTGAAATCCCAGCCCCTCAGCCACTGCACCTGGAGAGTGAGAACAGAGATTTGATACCCAAGGTGCTGAAAGCAGGGACAACACTTCAGCAGCTGACACTCTAACAGGAACCCTGGTGTGAATCAGCAACAACACATGTTTCAGTGATGACAGATTAAATGACTTTCACACAGACTGAAAAAACCAAAAAAACCCAACAAACCACACACCAAAAATCCCCACACCTGACCCTATTCTTGCTAAGAAACAACATGGGAAGAGCTGGCCTAAAATAACAAGCTGTAGAGAAATCCATTGCATATTTTCAAATGTAATAATGAATTGAGTTTTCTCCTTTAATCTTCTCCAAATAATGGGGAAAATTGTACATGGCAACTATGAAATGAAATATTGACTATTCAGTTTCTCTAAAATGGTAATTTCTTCTGTTTGTCACAAAAGATCTAGGGACCAAGTCCCCATCCAGAGGTGTCAGTGAAATTATAGGAAAAAAAAAAAATCTCTCCCTGCCTGGTTTTATAAAAATAAACAGTTATTATTAACTGGTTTGAGGGAACAAAGAGGAAACTGCATGGTGGCAATGACAAGGTCCCACTGGAGTGCACATGCAGCTTGTGAGGGGTTTTGCTGGAGTGCAGCAGAAAAACAAAGAGGAAAAATAAATTGATAGCATCTGGTGCCTTACCCCATGGCACTGAAGGATCAATGTCACAAGGAAGGTTGGGGACAGGGAGCTTTCTGTCAACAGAAACTGCTCCAAAGTCTCTGATTTCATGGATATTTAAGGAAGGAGTCACCTGCCTCGTGGGGAGGATCTGCTGGCATCTCAGGTGACTTCCCAATGTCTGAGACACCCCTGTGGGCTGGCATGGGATTATAAAGGCCAAAGGAAGATGATAGAATTATCCTGGTTGGAAAAAAACCTTGAAAATCATCCAGTTCAACCCTTAACCCAGCACTGCCAAGGCCACCCCTGCCCCATGGCCCTCACCACCACATCTCCAGGGCTTGGAAATCCCTCCAGGAATGATGGGGACTCCAGGCCCTGCCAACCCTTGCCAGGGAGAAATTGTTCCCCAGCTCCAACCTAAACCTCCCCTAAAGGCTCAGTGGAGGGTTAGGAGATGCCACCTGTCCCCATGGGGGTCCTGAGCTTGCTGGGCCACCCTGAGCTCTGCAGCCTCTGCACTGGGGTCTGGAGTGGCTCTGAGCACAGTTCCACTTGGAGGGATCTCATCAGGCTCTGCAGAGAGTCACACAATCCTTGGGCTTGGAAAAAAACCTTGGAGAGCATCAACTCCAACCCTTAACCCAGCACTGCCAAGGCCACCACTGCCCCATGGCCCTCAGCACCACCAAGACAAGAAATCAGCTCTTGGGTTGCTGAGCAAGGACCTACAAAACCTGTTTGGGTTCTCAGCCACTTATTGGGTTTTTTTTTCCATCAGAAGGGTCAGAAAACCTGAGAGCAGGACAACCACCAACCCCTGTCACCAGGAGACACACACTGCAACCAGCAACCACTGCTGGATCAACCCTGCCTTAGGCAGTTACAGACCCAGAGAATCATTTGGGATGGAAAAAACCCTGAAAATCATCAACTCCAACCCTTAACCCAGCACTGCCAAGGCCACCACTGCCCCATGGCCCTCAGCACCACATCTCCAGGCCTTGGAAATCCCTCCAGGAATGATGGGGACTCCAGCCCTGCCCTGGGCAGCCTGGGCCAGGCCCTGACAACCCTTGCCAGGGAGAAATTCTTCCCAAGCTCCAATCTAAACCTCCAGCTCAATTCCTCTTCTCCCATCCCTTCTTCCTTGGGAGCAGAGCCCGACCCCCCCTGGCTCCAACCTCCTCTCAGGGGCTTGCAGAGAGCCACAAGGTCTCCCCTCAGCCTCCTTTGCTCCAGGATCTGGTCTTCTCTGGTCTTTACAGACCCTTCCCCAGCTCCATTCCCTTCTCTGGACACACTCCAACCCCTCAAAGTCCTGAGGAGCCCAGAATGACCCCAGGATTCAATCTCAGAGTAACCAAACCCAAATGTCTTTGTTTAGGCAATGGACTCAGATCTGAAGAACATTTTTGGAAAAATCTCTGATGGAGAACACAACATGGATACCTGACCTCAGGAAGGTGCAGAAGATAAGGATAAAAGCCCCAGGTGTGGTGAGAAGCTCAGCATCTCTCCCCACTTCCCTTTCTCCATCAAGTCTGGGGGGGGGGGAAATAAATTGGTGAATGCCCATGGATAGCTCTGAAAGAGCCCAACATCCCAACAGCTTTTAAAGTAAAAGAGATTTACCCCAAGATCTTCACTTGGATGCAACTCAGGGCTTCACCCCTCCATTAATTTACACCTCTGTTAGAATTTAAAACACTTCTATTATTTCAGCTGGTTATAACATTCCAATCCACCAAGGAAAACAAAGAGAGGAGCACCCAAAACACCATGGCCACTGTTCCAGGCACTTCTCCCCCCCAAAAAAAACCCCAAAAATTGTGCAGCAGTAAGAAATCCTAGGATTTTTTTTCTTTTTTGAGGCACAAGCTGCCAGAAATTTGTCAGAGCAGCTTCTGCCAAACATCTTCTCCTTGTAAAGACAATTCCTTGGCACCTGCTTGTTTTTGGCACAAGGAGAAAAGGGGAAAGCAAGGTAACAAATTTTGCCATGTTCCACCTGGACAAGCCATCAAAGAGCTCATTTGACTTGGTTGCCTTGCAACCCACCCTCTGTAATTTGACATCTTCCTAAGTGATGGAAAGCACCACTCAGCTTCATAAAATACTTTATCTAGAGTAAAATAGATCTAATAGACCTATTTCTCATTAAAAAGGTCAATGCAGTGAACATCTGATGCTGTGTAACTGTCTGATTCAATTTAGCAGGTCAAGCCTCACTAATCCAGTGTCCTGATTGGTCTGAATTCATTTCTGCTAAGGGAAAAAAAATTAAAAAAATGTAAAAACTCACCAATTTTCCAACAAATCATCAGGTTTTATATTCTAGCCTGGTAATTTTTACAAGGCACCTTGATGAAAGCAAATCCATTCATTCTGCAAAAGCAAACAAAGGTTTCACATTAAGAATTAACACCCTAAAGTCAATAAAGATTATGTAAATCCCACCAGAAATCAGGATATTGCTTTTCCTCAGCCAAAAGCAGAGGCAAGGAAAGCTTTAGGAAGTCACTTGGAACCTGGAAATGGTGTCCCCAGCAGGAGAAGGACATGGATCTGTTGGAATGAGTCCAGAGGAGGCCCCAGAGATGCTCCAGGGGTTGTGAGGAGAGGCTGAGGGAGCTGGGATTGTTCAGCCTGGAGAAGAGAAGACTCCATGGGGACCTCAGAGCTGCCTTCCAGTTTCTGAAGGGAACCTCCAGGAGCTTCCCACATTTCATCCAAAGAGGTTGCAATCAAACTTACTAAATGTTTACAAGAAGCTTCCAAGTTAAACACTTTTCAGGAAAGCTGAGATGAAGCCCCATGTGATTAATCCCACTTTATTAGGAGCTCTGGAAGAAAATTATTTGCTATTTCTTAGAGCTTTTGATCTAGAAGCAAATTCAGGGTTGTTTGGGTTTTTTTTTGAAGAAAAAACCCCAACCCAGCAGTGCTGCACCTTAAGCTCAGTCATCAAAAGCATCAATTAAAATTCCTGTAGTCTGAGTTAAGCTCCATTTGCAGCCCAGGGTCTTCAACCCAGAGAGGTATTGATTGCAAGGATCATTTTTTGCATGTAAATTTAAAAAAAAAAGGTAAAATAATTAAAGCTTGGAAGACTTAGTTCAAAGGGCAGAACCACTGTGATGTGCAGAGAGTACAAGAGGCTGAGGAAAGGGGCAAGATTTAAGGTGAAGGAGAAAATCCCAACCCCCTCAGGCCCTTGGGAGGGCTCAGGAGAGCAATTCTAATAAATGCCTCACTAAAACAAGCCAGGACCTCTGTGGGAAAGCATCTTAAAGGGTTTAGGAAATATGGAGTGTTTAAAAGGGGTAAAAAGTACCCATTTGAGTGCTTACAGCCATGATTTACAAACAGAAATCAACACTTCAGGCTCAACATTGTACACATGGAAGCTTTTTTTTAAAAAAAAAAAAATTGGTATAGAATCATAGAATAGAATCATAGAATGGGCTGGGCTGGAAGGGAGCTCAGAGCTCATCAAGTCCAACCCTTGATCCACTCCCCCCGTGGTTCCCAGCCCATGGCACTCAGTGCCACATCCAGGCTCTTTTGAAAGATCTCCAGACACGGAGAATCCACTACTTCCCTGGGCAGCCCATTCCAAGGGCTGATCACCCTCTCCAGAAAGAAATTCTTTCTCAGCTCCAACCTAAACCTCCCCTGGCACAACTTGAGACCCTTTGTGCCCTCTTGTCTTGCTGAGAGTTGCCTGGGAAAAGAGCCCAATGCCCCCCTGGCTCCAACCTCCTTTCAGGGAATTGGAGAGAGTGATGAGGTCTCCCCTGAGCCTCCTCTTCTCCAGCCTCAACACCCCCAGCTCCCTCAGCCCTTCCTTCCTCCCAGGAATTCTGCTGGATCCCTTCCCAGCCTCCTTGCTCTTCTCTGCACCTGCTCCAGCACCTCAAGCTCCTTCCTGAGGGACTTGCTGAGGGGCCCAGAACTGGACACAGGACTCAAGCTGTGGCCTCCCCAGGGCTGAGCACAGGGGCAGAATCCCTTCCCTGGACCTGCTGGCCACGCTCTTCCTCAGCCAGCCCAGGATGCCATTGGCCTTCTTGCCCACCTGGCCACACTGCTGCCTCCTCTGCAGCTTCCTGGCAAGCCAGACTCCCAGCTCCCTTGCTGCAACCACTCCCTGCCCAGCCTGGAGCTCCCCAGGGGCTTCTTGTGGCCAAAGTGCAGGACCCGGCCCTTGGAATCTTCAACCTCATCCCCTTGGGATCAGCCCAACTCTCCAGTCTCTCCAGGTCCCTCTGCAGAGCCCTCCTGCCTTCCAGCTGATCCACACTTCCCCCCAGCTTAGTGTCAGCTGGGAATTTCCTGAGGATGGACTCAATGCCCTCCTCTAAATCCTCCCTCAAGATATTAAACAGCACTGGGCCCAACACTGATCCCTGGGGGACACCACTAGTGACCGGCCGCCATTTTGATGCAGCCCCGTTCAGCACCACTCTCTGGGCCCGGCCCTCCAGCCAGTTCCTAACCCAGCACAGAGTGCTCCTGGCTGAGCCATGGCCTGACAGCTTTTCCAGGAGAATCTTAGGGGAGACGCTGTCAAAGGCCTTGCTGAAGTCCAGGCAGACCACATCCACAGCCTTCCCCTCATCCCCCAGGCAGTCACCCGATGATAAAAGGAGCTCAGGTTGGTCAGACAGGACCTGCCCTTCCTAACCCCGTGCTGGCTGGGTCTGATCCCTTGCCCATCCTGCAGGTGCTGTGGGATTGCCCCCAGGATGAGCTGTTCCATGACCCTGCCAGGCACTGAGGTCAGACTGACGGGCCTGGAGTTTCCTGGGTCCTCTTTCCAGCCCTTTTTGTGGATTGGTGTGACATTCCCCAACTTCCAATCATCTGGGATGTCCCCAGTGAGCCAGGACTTTCGATAGATGATAGAGAGAGGTTTGGCGAGCTCTTCTGCCAGCTCGCTCACCACCCTTGGGTGGATCCCATCTGGTCCCAAGGACACTCTGGAGACAGGAACATTCCCAGGGCTTCCCACCTTTCTTTAAGATCCTTTCCAACCCACAGAATGGTTCTAAGTTCAAACCCTCCAGAGAAACATGTCCAGTAAAGGTGTTTCTGAGGTCCACTGGTGATGGGCAGGAGGGTAAGGTCCTTTTTGAGGACAGAAAACCATAAGGTCTGGCCATGCCATGGTAGCCAGGAGACAAAAGAAGTGGCCACCAGCTGAAGAACTCCTTGCTAAGCAGGGGGGATCTCTACAGCAGAGAATTTGAGAATTAAAGGCACAGTGGTTTCAGCTTCTGCAGTTTCAAATGAAAGCCTCTCCAGCAGACAGTGTCAGGAAGAGAGTTCCCTTCTAAAAAACAATGAAACAGAAACAGCAAATGACCTCTCAAGCCATTTCCCAAACAGGTATTAAGCACTGGGACAAATAATATATTCATAAAAGTCACCAGCAGTCTTGCTCAGGCAGGGAAAATGATGTCAATAACAAAATAAGAATTTTATCCATTTATGGAGCAACAAGGAATCTATGAAGTGAAGGGTGAAGGAGTTCAAAGCCAGGATGAGAAGCAAGACTTCAGTTTGCAGATCTCCAGGGCAGCCCCAGGCTTGGGTTTGGCTCTAAAACTACTTCCAGTTGTGCTGCAGTCCCAATCCCTTCCTCATTTTCTGATGCTGCATGGGAAGGGACAATTTCTGAGCTGGATATCAAAGCAGCCTTGCTCAGAACCTCTCCAGCATCAGCCAAGGAAGATTTCTCCTGCCAAATCATTTTTCCCTAACAGTAATTATTAGCTAAATCTTGCCCAGATACTGCAGTGGAAAGATGGTCTCCAACAGAAGAAGACTTTAAAAAATTAACTGGTTGATGAAAACTCATTATCTGATGGAGCTGGAAACTTCCAGCTCTGGTTCAACTGGAAAGCTGTATCAAGAAAAAAAAAAAAAAACAACCCTCACATTGTTTGGAATCATGGAATAGTTTGGGTTGGAAGGGACCTTAAAGCTCATCCACTTCCAACTTTTTTTCATGGGCAGGGACACCTCCCACCAGCCCAGGTTGCTCCAAGCCCCATCCAACCTTTCCTGAGACACTGCCAGGGATGGGGCAGCCACAGCTTCTCTGGGAAACCTGGCACAGGGGCTCAGCACCCTCAAATTCAAGAATTTCTTCCCAATGTTTAACCTAAATCTCCTCTCTTTAAGTTTAAAGTCATTCCCCTTCATCCTATAAACCCATGCCCTTGTCAAAAGTCCAACTTTCTAATCCCCATGTCCAAAAACTACTCAGTTTCACAGATTTTATTTCAGGAGTCACTTTTGCCTTTAAAAAAAATTAATAATGATTTAAAAGATCACAGACTGGTTTGGGTTGGAAGGGACCTTCAAGCTTATCCATTCCCAACCCCTTTCCATGGGCAGGGACACCTCCCACCAGCCCAGGTTGCTCCAAGCCCCATCCAACCTTTCCTGAGACACTGCCAGGGATGGGGCAGCCACAATTCCCATGGGAAACCTGGCACAGGGGCTCAGCACCTGCTTAAAAAACAGATATGGACCCAAATTCTACAGAATCTTAAATATTTGAAGGTGGTGAAAGCCTGATTTCACCTCAGAGGGAAACATCCTGCATCTGCATGCAGCATCCCCTCCTCTCTCAAAGCTCACAGCCTGCAAGAGAATCCCAGACTGGTCTGGAAGGGATCTCAAAGCTGATCCACTTCCAACTTTTATCCATGGGCAGGGACACCTCCCACCAGCCCAGGTTGCTCCAAGCCCCATCCAACCTGACCTGAGACACTGCCAGGGATGGGGCAGCCACAGTTTCTCTGGAAAACCAGGATCTCCAGGTTTTCTGCCCATTTCAGCAGTGCATCCTCCTGCTGGAACTCAACAGCAGGGGCTGCTGGGAAATCTGGAATATAATAAGTGCAATAAATTAATAAAATATGTTTGAAAAACCTTTTCTTCCCAGCTCACTTAGTTCTGTCAGCACTGATCAAAACTGAGTGCTTGGCAGCAGTTAATTTTGCTGTCAGATGGAGCTTTCAGGGATCCAACCCCACCACCAACTCCTGGAGATCCTTGCTGGTCACTCACTGCATCCCTGAAGATGACTTTGGATAATTAATTAGGATGGAAGCAATTTGCATGCCCTGCTCTCCCACCCACCAGGAATAATCAGAGAAGGAATAAAATAACCAGAAGGGATCTCAAAGAACAACTGCTCCCCAAAGAGCTGCCTCATTCCAAGGCCAAAGAAAACCTGGGAATTTCCAGCAGGTCCTTGAGCTCAGGGACAATTAAAGACCCCACAGATTCCATCTCAGGCTTAGATGTCCTGTCAATAGGAATAATCAGCAAATCAATAGCTGCCTTGTTAATTGTGTCAACACACAACTCCTCCCTCACCCTGCCCTGAAGGCAGTGGCAGAGGTTCCCAAAGGAACCTTCCTTTTTTTTTTTATAAGGTCAGTTGGGTATTTTTAAAACAATCTACTCATTAATTTGGAGTCTCCTTTGCTTCCCAGGAAGGTTCTTCTCCTCCTCCCAGTTGAGTCGAGCAGCTCAGGTTATGTAGAAACACCCACAAAGAGCATCCCAGACTTTATCCTGAGACCAGTTGGGAATTAGCATGGATGCTGAAAGATTTTCTGGAGCAAAGGAGTTGAATAGTTTAAGGTCATTCTAAGAGAGCAATGATCTGTTCATGTTTGCAGTTAGCCAGGAGCACTGCAGTAGATGTCACATCTCAGTGTATTTCTAAAGGTCAAATCCTCTCACCAAATCCCAAAAGGAAAACCCTGGGATCCACAGGTTAAATGGGATATTATCTCAGGGATAAGATGCTGAAGAGCTGCTCAGGTTTTGAGGGGCTGGAGACCAGGGCTTGGTTGAACCCTGGGAGATGAAACACCACAGCCCAAACTTGCCATTTCCAGAGGTTGGGCTCAAAGTCATAGAATCATAGAATGGGCTGGGTTGGAAGGGAGCTCAGAGCTCATCAAGTCCAACCCTTGATCCACTCCCCCCGTGGTTCCCAGCCCATGGCACTCAGTGCCACATCCAGGCTCTTTTGAAATAGCTCCAGACACGGAGAATCCACTACTTCCCTGGGCAGCCCATTCCAAGGGCTGATCACCCTCTCCAGAAAGAAATTCTTTCTCAGCTCCAACCTAAACCTCCCCTGGCACAACTTGAGACCCTTTGTGCCCTCTTGTCTTGCTGAGAGTTGCCTGGGAAAAGAGCCCAACCCCCCCCTGGCTCCAACCTCCTTTCAGGGAGTTGCAGAGAGTGATGAGGTCTCCCCTGAGCCTCCTCTTCTCCAGCCTCAACACCCCCAGCTCCCTCAGCCCTTCCTTCCTCCCAGGAATTCTGCTGGATCCCTTCCCAGCCTCCTTGCTCTTCTCTGCACCTGCTCCAGCACCTCAAGCTCCTTCCTGAGGGACTTGCTGAGGGGCCCAGACCTGGACACAGGACTCAAGCTGTGGCCTCCCCAGGGCTGAGCACAGGGGCAGAATCCCTTCCCTGGACCTGCTGGCCACGCTCTTCCTCAGCCAGCCCAGGATGCCATTGGCCTTCTTGGCCACCTGGCCACACTGCTGCCTCCTCTTCAGCTTCCTGGCAAGCCAGACTCCCAGCTCCCTTGCTGCAACCACTCCCTGCCCAGCCTGGAGCTCCCCAGGGGCTTCTTGTGGCCAAAGTGCAGGACCTGGCCCTTGGAATCTTCAACCTCATCCCCTTGGGATCAGCCCAACTCTCCAGTCTCTCCAGGTCCCTCTGCAGAGCCCTCCTGCCTTCCAGCTGATCCACACTTCCCCCCAGCTTAGTGTCAGCTGGGAATTTGCTGAGGATGGACTCAATGCCCTCCTCTAAATCATCAATGAAGATATTGAAGAGAACTGGGCCCAACAAGTCCAGGCAGGTGAGGTCCCACTGTTGGAAAACAGCTGGGATAAGGACACCCCATCCCTACCAGTCCACAGCTGGATGCATTTGAACCTTCTGGACCAGGAACCATCCTTTTTGGTGTGGCTTTCTTCCCTCATGACTAGCAGGAGGGGAAAAATCCAAGCTGGGACAGAGCAGGGGGCATCCTACCTTTGGGTTTTCCTCCTCTTGTCCATCTGCAAGCTCACCTGTCATTTTCCACTTGGAAAGTAAAACTTGGTGCCTACTCCAAAAAACAAAAAAAAAAACAGGGCAGGGTGGCACAGGGCTCCATGCAAAGCCAAGTTGCTACCAATGCAGTTTGCAGCTTTGCTATAATTAAATCTATTTCTGGATCATCTTCAGTTTCAGGCTCTCCCTGGGAAATTTCTCTTCCTGCAAACAATCAAATGGTGAAATGTCACCTGCAAACCACCCCCAACACAAGCTCAGGGTTGCCCTGTTCTCAAACCTGTTCTGCTGCATCTCAGCCCTACCAAGCCTCCCAAGAAACACAGCTCTTGGGAATCACTGCAGACTCTGAACACAAGTTTGGCACCTTTTGAAGCACCCAAGGGATCCAGAACACCAAGAAGGTTCAGGCAAGTTGTCTTGGGCATCATCACACAACCAAAAGGTGACCAGGGTCTTATTTTGGGGGTCTGGAGAAAAGGAAAAGAGAAAAGGGTTTTTTTTTTAGATGTTGAAAATCTGAAATAAATGAGCCCTGACAGGCTGTAAATTCTGGGTAGACTTTTTTAGCTGTTTTCAATAAATAACAATGAGCAGTTTCAATTTCCTCATCAGCTGGCATATCATTTGATGAGCTTGTCATCTCCTTTCAAGCTTCATGATCTGTTCCCAGCCATCTTGAGAATGTCATTCAATATTGTGGCAGTGGCCCCAGATTTACTTATTAGAAGTAAATCTCCTTCCATCAATAAATAGCAGTGCTGGCCATGACACCATGGAAAAGGCACTAAGCTGGTGAAGAGCTAGACATCCCAGAGAGCTGAGGGCTCCCTCCAAAGGGTCTGCCACCCTTTCTACCCAGGATGATGCAATTATTATTTATTCCCTGGGCTCTATTCCAGCAGGGATTGTAGAAGCTAGAGGGGAAGATCCTACAAAAAGCAAATTGGTTTGGTAGGTGACTAATTAATAGAATATTGAATGGTTGGGGTTGGAAGGGACATGAAAAATCCCCTAATTTTTTACCCAGAATCAGCCCAGGTTGCTCCAAGCCCCATCCAACTTGGCCTGAGACACTGCCAGGGATGGGGCAGCCACAGCTTCTCTGGGAAACCTGGCACAGGGGCTCAGCACCCTCAAATTAAAGGATTTATCCCCAAGATCTCATCTCAATCTCCCCTCTTCCAACTTAAACCCATCACTCTTTGTCCTTTCCCTCCCTGCCCTTGTCCCAAGTCCCTCCCCAGCTTTCCTTCAGGCACTGGAATATCCTTTAAGACCTTCTCACAACCTTCTCTTCCCCAGGCTGAACAAACCAAGCTCTCTCAGCCCAAATCATCCCAAGAATTGATCCAGGTTGCCCCAAATCATGTCACATCCCACCATTCCCTCCCAATTCCCAACCCAAGAGGTGGCAGCAGATCACTCACCCGGCGGACATCACCTCCTCCAAACCTCCTCAGCTCTGTTGCACCCAGGCAGCTTTAAAACAAAAAAAACAACAACAGGAAAAAAAAAAAAACCTCTCAGATTATATCAAAGCCTTCATCAGATTCCTATTGTCCTGGGTGAGCCACATAATCCAAATGGTTTCAAAAGAAAGCTGCTACCTGCTGGTAGGCACCGCGGTTGCCAGTTACCAGATGTCTGCCTTTTGTTGCCTAGAACTGGTACCATTTTTTTTCCTTTTCTTTGCACAAAAGAAAATCAAATTGGTTTGGATCCTGCAGAACAAGATCAATTCATCACAAAAGGGTTTATTTTTTGTTTTGGAGGGTGTCTGGGGGGACGGAAATCTGGGTTCTGTGGGCTGATTGACTCCATTTAATTTAAAGCTACGTTTTGGCTGGGAAATTTAAATAATGTTTCCCTACTTTGCATTTCAAAACGATTCCACAGTGGTTATGAAATCACTTTTGAGTTGCAATTACAGTTATTTGTCTCTGGGACACACACAACGTGTAATTGGGTCAACATTGTTAATGAGCTACTACCATTATTGTTAATGAGCCACTGGTGTTAGGATCAGTGTTTCCTCCCCACCAGGCAGCAAATCCAGGAGGTTAAGATTGATAATTATGGCAATGTTCTGAATATCCACAGACCAAAGAAATCATTACAAATATTCATGCAAGAGGTTAAGTGAGACAACAGCCTGGAGCAAACTCTTTGGAGCAGCAGGGAGGGTCCTGTGCCACTTAGAATCATAGAATGGGCTGGGTTGGATGGGAGCTCAGAGATCATCAAGTCCAGCCCTTGATCCACTCCCCCCGTGGTTCCCAGCCCATGGCACTCAGTGCCACATCCAGGCTCTTTTGAAAGAGCTCCAGACACGGAGAATCCACTACTTCCCTGGGCAGCCCATTCCAAGGCCTGATCACCCTCTCCAGAAAGAAATTCTTTCTCAGCTCCAACCTAAACCTCCCCTGGCACAACTTGAGACCCTTTGTGCCCTCTTGTCTTGCTGAGAGTTGCCTGGGAAAAGAGCCCAACCCCCCCCCTGGCTCCAACCTCCTTTCAGGGAGTTGCAGAGAGTGATGAGGTCTCCCCTGAGCCTCCTCTTCTCCAGCCTCAACACCCCCAGCTCCCTCAGCCCTTCCTCACAGGAATCCTGCTGGATCCCTTCACAGCCTCCTTGCTCTTCTCTGGACCTGCTCCAGCACCTCAAGCTCCTTCCTGAGCTGAGGGGCCCAGAACTGGACACAGGACTCAAGCTGTGGCCTCACCAGAGCTGAGTATAGGGGCAGAATCCCTTCCCTGGACCTGCTGGCCACGCTCTTCCTCAGCCAGCCCAGGATGCCATTGGCCTTCTTGCCCACCTGGCCACACTGCTGCCTCCTCTTCAGCTTCCTGGCAAGCCAGACTCCCAGCTCCCTTTCTGCTGGGGACTCCCTGCCCAGCCTGGAGCTCCCCAGGGGCTTCTTGTGGCCAAAGTGCAGGACCCGGCCCTTGGAATCTTCAACCTCATCCCCTTGGGATCAGCCCAACTCTCCAGTCTCTCCAGGTCCCTCTGCAGAGCCCTCCTGCCTTCCAGCTGATCCACACTTCCCCCAGCTTAGTGTCAGCTGGGAATTTCCTGAGGATGGACTCAATGCCCTCCTCTAAATCCTCCCTCAAGATATTAAACAGCACTGGGCCCAACACTGATCCCTGGGGGACACCACTAGTGACCGGCCGCCATTTTGATGCAGCCCCGTTCAGCACCACTCTCTGGGCCCAGCCCTCCAGCCAGTTCCCACTTGGATGTGGAGGTCTTTCCACCCAGCACTCGGCTGCACTGATCCTGGGATGGACTTGGCCCATTGCATGGAAATGAGGTTGCAGGCACAATCCCAAAAGCACAAAGAAGAGAAAGATCTCCTGAGCATCCTCTTATCCATAAAGACCATCTGATGCCACCCTCCTAAGTACAAAGACTATTTTTCTCCCAAAACCCCATCACCCACTCATTTTATCTCCCTTCTATTCCCAAACTGCTTTGGGATGGAATGGACCTTACAATCTATCTGATCTCCAACTTTTTTTCATGGGCAGTGACACCTCCCACCAGCCCAGGTTGCTCCAAGCCCCATCCAACCTGACCTGAGACACTGCCAGGGATGGGGCAGCCACAGCTTCTCTGGGAAACCTGGCACAGGGGCTCAGCACCCTCAAATTAAGGACTTTCTTCCCAATGTTTAACCTAAATCTCCTCTCTTTAAGTTTAAAGTCATTCCCCCTCATCCTATAACTCCATGCCCTTGCCAAAAGTCCAACTTTCTAATCCCCAGGTCCAAAAACTACTCAGTTTCACAGATTTTATTTCAGGAGTCATTTTTGCCTTTAAAGAAATTAATAATAATTTTTAAGAAGTCACAGAGTGGTTTGGGTTGGTAGAAACCTTAAATTTAATCCAATTCCAAGCCCTTCCCATGGTCAGGGACACCTCCCACCAGCCCAGGTTGCTCCAAGCCCCATCCAACCTGACCTGAGACACTGCCAGGGATGGGGCAGCCACAGCTTCTCTGGGAAAGCTGCTTAAAAAAATAGATATGGACCCAAATACTGCAGAAACTCAAATACCTGAGGGTGGTGAAAGCCAGTTCAGGAGGTGTCCAGCTCTCCCTTCTCTGGTCAGAAATGGAAGCAGTGGTGGGAAGAGGTTTTTATGAGGAGCAACAGTGCCTGCAGGGTTTTAAAGTGTGGTGGCCTTGGCAGTCAGGGAGGTCTTGAAGAGCTGTTCCTTGAAGGGAAAGCATGCAAAAAGAAACAGAAATTAACTTGTCACCTCATAAAATATGTATTTGAAGACCCTTAAAATAAAATACTGCACTGTGGTACTGCTGTTTCATTCCAGACAAGTGGCAGTGGTTGATGGATGGAAAAACAATCAGCCATGAAAAAATAATTGAATTATGAAAAATGAGAAGTTATGGAGGAATTAATGGAAAAGAATGGAAGCAATTGTCTTTGGAAATGATTAAAAATATTAATGGAAAATAATTGCAGTGTGCAGATGGTTATTGCTGAGAGCATCTGGGGAGAAGTTGCATTTATTTGGGGCTGGCTAAATAGAAAGGAAATTAAACCAAGGACTCTTCCCTTGATGCAAGTTTTAGGCAGAACTTTCCAGCACTGCCAACAGCTGAGAGAACAGAGGAGCCAACACCCCCCAAAAAATTCAAATCTCACTCAAAACCTTTGATGTCTAAAGGAGATGCTGATAGCTGCAAGCCAAACTTCCCCAGTTGCCCAATTTCTGCAGAATTAAACCTTCCTTGACAACTTGATGCCCCCAGCACCCTCACAGGAGCTCCCATCCTGACCATTCCTCTGCCAGAAAGTCAGATATTTGGAGCCCTACAAAGCTCAGCCAAAATTTTTGGCAAAAGTTTCTCAATGTCCCATTCTCAGACTCATTCAGGTACAAAAGTGCCTCCAAATGCTCTTTTTTTCCCCAAAAAATCAAAGGTATAATGGAGAGGGCAGCCCTGAGGAGGACTTGAGGGTGATGGTTGAGAAGCAACCAACTTGAATTGGTTTAATAACCAATAAGAGTTTAAGAAACTTCATGAAAAGTTTAATAAATAAAGGTTTAATAAACGTGATGGAATAAATACAAGCAGAGAGATGGGTTTTCCTGGTTAATTGGGAAGCACCAGCAACATGGAGAAGGTTCAGAAGATTAGACCCAGAGAACTGGAATAAATCAGGTCCAAATTAAGAGCATTCTGTGCTGAATCAGGCATCTAGGATTAACTGAAGGATTTCTCTAATCAAGGATTAAGCTGTAAAAGTAGAATTTTAATTCTTACTTTGTCCAGTGGGCATATTGCTCCAGGAAATCTTCCCAGGTGCACCATGCTGGTGGTCTCCAAAGTCTCCATACAGCCCTAAGGCACAGAGAGGTTCTCCAGAATGGATTTCCAGCTTCTGGGAAGCATTCCTGCTAGGAGAAAAGACAGGGACACTGGAAGGTCACTGGTCATACTGGCCCTCCTGGTACAGATGGGATGGATCCAGGCTGGCCCAAGGCCACAAAAGCTCCACAAGAGAGAGAAAGAAGACAAGAAAAGTTCCACTTGATCACCAGAGTGTGAGATGTTGGGACATAAGTGAGTTATTTCTATAATTACGGAGAGATCAGATGAAAAAAAAAAAGCACTTTGGGAAGAGAGTTGATGAAGGAAAAGGGTGCAAACTTGCTAGGGATTCAAAACAGTTCTGGATTTTGAAACAAGGACCAAATGATCCAAGTTCTGGCTCAGCTTTCCAGTAAGATCCAGTCCTGGCTCACTGGGGACATCCCAGATGATTGGAAGTTGGGGAATGTCACACCAATCCACAAAAAGGGCCGGAAAGAGGACCCAGGAAACTCCAGGCCCGTCAGCCTGACCTCAGTGCCTGGCAGGGTCATGGAACAGCTCATCCTGGGGGCAATCCCACAGCACCTGCAGGATGGGCAAGGGATCAGACCCAGCCAGCATGGGGTTAGGAAGGGCAGGTCCTGTCTGAGCAACCTGAGCTCCTTTTATCATCGGGTGACTGCCTGGGGGATGAGGGGAAGGCTGTGGATGTGGTCTGCCTGGACTTCAGCAAAGCCTTTGACAGCGTCTCCCCTAGGATTCTCCTGGAAAAGCTGTCAGGCCATGGCTCAGCCAGGAGCACTCTGTGCTGGGTTAGGAACTGGCTGGAGGGCCGGGCCCAGAGAGTGGTGCTGAACGGGGCTGCATCAAAATGGCGGCCGGTCACTAGTGGTGTCCCCCAGGGATCAGTGTTGGGCCCAGTGCTGTTTAATATCTTGAGGGAGGATTTAGAGGAGGGCATTGAGTCCATCCTCAGGAAATTCCCAGCTGACACTAAGCTGGGGGGAAGTGTGGATCAGCTGGAAGGCAGGAGGGCTCTGCAGAGGGACCTGGAGAGACTGGAGAGTTGGGCTGATCCCAAGGGGATGAGGTTGAAGATTCCAAGGGCCGGGTCCTGCACTTTGGCCACAAGAAGCCCCTGGGGAGCTGCAGGCTGGGCAGGGAGTGGTTGCAGCAAGGGAGCTGGGAGTCTGGCTTGCCAGGAAGCTGAAGAGGAGGCAGCAGTGTGGCCAGGTGGGCAAGAAGGCCAATGGCATCCTGGGCTGGCTGAGGAAGAGCGTGGCCAGCAGGTCCAGGGAAGGGATTCTGCCCCTGTGCTCAGCCCTGGGGAGGCCACAGCTTGAGTCCTGTGTCCAGTTCTGGGCCCCTCAGCAAGTCCCTCAGGAAGGAGCTTGAGGTGCTGGAGCAGGTGCAGAGAAGAGCAAGGAGGCTGGGAAGGGATCCAGCAGAATTCCTGGGAGGAAGGAAGGGCTGAGGGAGCTGGGGGTGTTGAGGCTGGAGAAGAGGAGGCTCAGGGGAGACCTCATCACTCTCTGCAACTCCCTGAAAGGAGGTTGGAGCCAGGGGGGGGTTGGGCTCTTTTCCCAGGCAACTCTCAGCAAGACAAGAGGGCACAAAGGGTCTCAAGTTGTGCCAGGGGAGGTTTAGGTTGGAGCTGAGAAAGAATTTCTTTCTGGAGAGGGTGATCAGACCTTGGAATGGGCTGCCCAGGGAAGTAGTGGATTCTCCGTGTCTGGAGCTCTTTCCAAAGAGCCTGGATGTGGCACTGAGTGCCATGGGCTGGGAACCACGGGGGGAGTGGATCAAGGGTTGGACTTGATGAGCTCTGAGCTCCCTTCCAACCCAGCCAGTTCTATGATTCTAAGATCTGTGGAAAGAAGAAATCAGATTTAAGGAAAGGTTCCCTCCATTTACAAAGTTATAGGTGCAGTGGCATTGGCTGATATAAGAGTAGATGGAAATGATATTTTCCAAGCCTAGGTTTTTGGTCCCTTCAACCCATTTCATTTGGGATTGGAAAAAAGTTCAGTGCAGGGAAGAAAAAGGGGGAAAAATCCTCCCTTTCAAAGACAATCCTACAAACACAGGGGGTTCTCCCTTGTTTGGGACAACACCATTATGTGGAAGTCATCTGAAAATCCTAGAATTTCAGGTTGGAAGGGACCTCAAGGATATTCTGGTCCAAATCTTCCATGTGAGATGTCTCAGCACCCCAATGAGCTGAGACTTCAAACTTTCCCAAGTGGAGGAATCCACCACTTCCCCTGGGAAATCATTCCAAGGTATGACTGTCCTCAGGATGAAAAATTTTCCTCCTGTGTCCAATTGGAATCTCCCCAGAAGCAACTTGTGCCTTGGGACAGCCTTGGAGTGACCCTCCCCTAAAACCTGGGGTTCAGGTTGGAGCCCTGGTTTGCCCTCAAGACCTCCTCATCTCCACTAAAACATTTTTAGTGGCAGACAGCAAACCTCCACAACAAGCAGAAGAGGAAAATCCCAGGATTATCCCAAGGGAGAGACACGTAGCACAGAGACAAGTCCCTGACAAGCTGCAAATCACTGCAATTTTATTTATAACCTGACTTTAGGGGGGGAAAAAAAACACCACAAAAAAAAAAATCCCAAAGCAGAAGTGATTATGACCCAATCCTCAACATGGTTAAAAATAAATTCTCCTGCTGAATAATTTAGTGACTCTCTTTGCCAAGTCCCAAAGTATTTCTGGAAAGGAATAAAAAAAAAACCAACCAAAAACATTATCCCCATTAACCTCCTGCAAACACAAGTTTGCAGTTTGTAATCAGATTTAAACATCTTAATTACTCAGCAGGTTTTAAAGGAAGTTGGCACCACAAACATTGGTTAGGTTGCCAAGCAGGCAACCAAAGAGGGTTTCTTTGACCACAGGAAATCCCAGGATTGTATCCTTCAACATCCCCACATGGATGAGGAGGGATAAAATGAGGGATTTAGGGCAGAACTAGTCCCCAGTTTCTCTGGTGACATTTTCAACCCCACTCTCCAAGCTCAAGCAACTCTGCACTTGGTGATGTCCAGGGCAAACTTCATCTCCAGAGCCTCTGAGATCTTCTTAAAGGACAAAGTTTCAGCTTTAGAAAAATCCTCTCCAGTTAAATTCCATTTAAATGCATAAGTTAAGGTTCCTAAGTAGACATATTAGGGATTTAGAAAGACAGTTAATGCATGTTAAATATAATCAATTCCAGGGGATGAATAATAATAAGTTTTAGGAATCACAGCATAACAGATGAAGACACAGAGCCTGTTCCTGATCTCATAATTAAAATACAATAACTGCCTCTTTAAATCTCACTAAAGCCTGGCAAAAACCAAGACTTTCACTTGAAAATGAAATACAAACCCACCCAGCATTTCAATGCCATGTGGTGCAATTCCAAGGAATTTCATTTTCCAGGAGCTAAAGTTTCTTCCCTTGGAGGCACCCAAATGTTCTCAGTGAGGGTGCCCAGGTGACCCCAAATCACCACAAGCTCTTTAAATTTAAGATGGGAGAACAAGTTTGAAATGGGAACCTCAAGACCTGGATGGAGAAAGAAATTAATTTACACAACAGAAGTTGCCAAGCAAACCTTGGTGTAAAATTCATACTTGAAATTATTCCAAGGCCAGGTTGGAGCAACCTGGGCTGGTGGGAGGTGTCCCAGCCCATGGAAAGGGGAATGGAAAATAAATTTAATGTCCCTTCCAACCTAAATCATTCTGGGATTCTAAGCCATCTAAAACTGAAGATGTTATGATATTTGGAACAATAAATATCAGATGGGAAGGCCAAAGATGAACACATCTTGCTTGCACCCAACTCAAGGTTGAACCTCCAGCTGTGCCACCAAACCATGGGCAGTGCTGGGCTGAGCAGGGGAGAAGCTCCCAGTAAGAACTGGAGAAGCAGCCAGTTCAAAACTGGGGTACAGTGATGGAGAGCTGTTTGCTGGTTTGTGTTCCAGGACTTGAGAAATCCTTCCTTTCCTGGAAGTTTTTCTATTCCACAAACACCTTGCTTCAGCTTGGGGAAACTGGGTTACAAGTCACAGCCTTAATAATTCAAGTTTTCTTTGGTGTCCAACACTTGTGTGGCCAACAAGCCAAGGGAGTGCTAAGGAGGGAACCTTCAGACAAGATCTGTCATGTAGGGAAAGAAGCAGCTCATGTAACATTGATTACAACACCTCCAAGGGTGGCTGAAGACAGCAGCTCTGCTCCAGACAGATTTGGAGGAGAGGAACACCCTGCAATTAGCCTGAAATGTGCCAAGAAAAAGGGAAAAAAAAAATCAAGCAGATACAAAGAGAGGATTTCACCTCAGAGGGAAAGCATCTCAATGCAGCACCCCCTCCTCTCTCTCAGAGCTCACAGCAAGAGAATCCCAGACTGGTTTGGAAGGGACCTCCTCCCTTTGGAAGGGAAGGAGCTCATCCATTCTCACCCCCTTTCCATGGGCAGGGACACCTCCCACCAGCCCAGGTTGCTCCAAGCCCCATCCAACCTGACCTGAGACACTGCCAGGGATGGGGCAGCCACAGCTTCTCTGGGAAACCTGGCACAGGGGCTCAGCACCCTCAAATTCAACAATTTCTTCCCAATGTTTAACCTAAATCTCCCCTCTTTAAGTTTAAAGACATTCCCATTCATTACAAACTGGAGAGTTGGGCTGATCTCAAGGGGATGAGGTTGAAGATTCCAAGGGCCGGGTCCTGCACTTTGGCCACAAGAAGCCCCTGGGGAGCTCCAGGCTGGGCAGGGAGTGGTTGCAGCAAGGGAGCTGGGAGTCTGGCTTGCCAGGAAGCTGAAGAGGAGGCAGCAGTGTGGCCAGGTGGGCAAGAAGGCCAATGGCATCCTGGGCTGGCTGAGGAAGAGCGTGGCCAGCAGGTCCAGGGAAGGGATTCTGCCCCTGTGCTCAGCCCTGGGGAGGCCACAGCTTGAGTCCTGTGTCCAGGTCTGGGCCCCTCAGCAAGTCCCTCAGGAAGGAGCTTGAGGTGCTGGAGCAGGTGCAGAGAAGAGCAAGGAGGCTGGGAAGGGATCCAGCAGAATTCCTGGGAGGAAGGAAGGGCTGAGGGAGCTGGGGGTGTTGAGGCTGGAGAAGAGGAGGCTCAGGGGAGACCTCATCACTCTCTGCAACTCCCTGAAAGGAGGTTGGAGCCAGGGGGGGTTGGGCTCTTTCCCAGGCAACTCTCAGCAAGACAAGAGGGCACAAAGGGTCTCAAGTTGTGCCAGGGGAGGTTTAGGTTGGAGCTGAGAAAGAATTTCTTTCTGGAGAGGGTGATCAGCCCTTGGAATGGGCTGCCCAGGGAAGTAGTGGATTCTCCGTGTCTGGAGCTCTTTCCAAAGAGCCTGGATGTGGCACTCAGTGCCATGGGCTGGGAACCACGGGGGGAGTGGATCAAGGGTTGGACTTGATGAGCTCTGAGCTCCCTTCCAACCCAGTCCATTCTCTGATTCTATGATCCTATAACTCCATGCCCTTGTCAAAAGTCCAACTTTCTAATCCCCATGTCCAAAACCTGCTCAGTTTCACAGATTTTATTTCAGGAGTCACTTTTGCCTTTAAAAAAAATTAATAATGATTTTAAAAGTCACAGACTGGTTTGGGTTGGAAGGGACCTTCAAGATGATCCATTCCCAACCCCCTTTCCATGGGCAGGGACACCTCCCACCAGCCCAGGTTGCTCCAAGCCCCATCCAACCTGACCTGAGACACTGCCAGGGATGGGGCAGCCACAGCTTCTCTGGGAAACCTGGCACAGGGGCTCAGCACCCTCAAATTCAACAATTTATTCCCAATGTTTAACCTAAATCTCTCCTTTTCCAGTTTAAGACCATCCCCTCTCATCCCATCCCTCCATGCCCTTATCCAAATCCCTCCCCAGCTTTCCTGGAGCCCCTCAGGAAACCTCAGGGCTCCAGATGCTCCTCCCAGCTCTTCCCAAAGCCACTAAATTCCCAAAGAAAAAAGGACCCATTTGTAGCAAACTCAAATCATTGATCAAAAACAAAGTTTAGAAGATGGTGGGACCTGGCCACCACATTCCTTCCTGCTGGGATACCTCCACATCCAGGATGTCTGCCTGCCCCAGGTCTGTTCCTTCCACAGCCAAACAAGAGTGGAAAAAAACTCCACAGGTTTTCTACCTTTTTTACCCTCTCTGCAAAGAAACAGCTGAGAACTGACAGGTTAAAGACCCCTTTGCAGAAGAAACCAGCAGGCAACTCCCACTCACCACCTCTTTCAATTCCAAACGTTGCTTCTACACATCCCAGGTCAAAAATTCATCATCCAAACATCAAAGGGTTTGAAGAAAACAGAAAAGTGCAATTAAAAAAACCCATTTACCCCCTGCATCAAGCCCCCAAGCCACCAGCTCTGCTCTGCTCTGCTCCCCACGTGTTCTCAGCACAGAAAGAAAAAAAAATCTGTGAAACTAATTTTAGATCCTGGAATTAAAAGGTTTGGGGGGGTTTTTGTTGGTTTTTTTTTCTTTGCAACAAGCCATCCTGATGAGAACATTCATCCCAAATTTGTCAAACCCTTTCTGCTGTTAATTGAAGGAAGCAGAAATCTGTTTGCTGAAACTCCACGAGGAGAGAAGAAAAAAAAAAATAGATGTCAGATACATTATTAATTACAAATTACTCACTTGGCTCTTAAGAAATGAGTTGTTTTCACAAAGCTTGCAGCAGATTAATTCCTCATTTCATTTATTTACATGACTTCAGCTGGCAAAGGGATAAGAAGCCTGAAGGTGCAGATGGGAGGGTTCAGTGGGAAGGTTTTAGGACCCTCCTACCTCCAAACCTGCAGGTGCCCACTCCAGGAGGAGCCACCTCCAACCACTTTATTATCCCTGCAAATGGATTAACAAGTGACTCTGACTCCATGACATGAGCTTGATATTAATTAAGTTGCCATTTGATAGGTGCACTAATTAGTCACCATTAGAGGAGTTGTAAGAGCTTGGTATCAAAAGGACTGATGCCCAGGTAATAAACTGGGTTTAAACCTCCCTGCTGCAAGCCCTCTCTCAGCCTCTGCTTTGCTCTGATTGACATCACAGCAGGGAATAAATAAATTTCCACCTTCCCCAGGGCTTGGTTGCTGAATTTTACTGGATTTTTTGGGGAAAATCATAGCCAGGCCCTACCACAAGTTCATCCAGGGCTTGTCTTCAACAGAAACCTCATTCAGCATCATCCAGGAGTTGTTTCCAAGAGGCATGATGGAAAACCAGGCTCTAAAATAGAAATTGAGACAGGAGGGTTGGCTTCCAAGGTGAAGCTGCTTCCAGAGATGACCAGAAACCATATCCTGGGACAACAGGGTCAGGGGGGGATTGTCCCCCTCTGCTCCACTCTGGAGAGACACCCCTGGGGTGCTGGGTCCAGTTCTGGGGTCCCCAAGCCCAGAAGGAGATGGAGCTGTTGGAGTGAGTCCAGAGGAGGCCCTGGAGATGCTGGGAGGGCTGGAGCAGCTCTGGAGCCAGGCTGAGAGAGTTGGGGTTGTTGAGGCTGGAGAAGAGAAGGCTGCAGGGAGAGCTTAGAGCACCTTCCAGTGCCTGAAGGGGCTCCAGGAAAGCTGGGGAGGGACTTGGGATGAGAACATGGAGTGAGTAAAAATGGGGGAATGGTTTTAAACTGGAAGAGGGGAGATTTATATTGGATCTTAGGAAGAAATTTTTGAATTTGAAGGTGCTGAGCTGTAGTGAAATGAGGCAACCAGGTGCCACTAATTACCAGGTAGTGGGCATGAGCCTAATGAGCCCACCTGTGCCTGATTAGGGCAGACCCCAACTGCCCATGAGCAGATTTAGGGGAGCCAATAAAAGGTGAGGCTTGAAGCAGAGGCTCAGCTCATTCCTGATCAAGCCAGCAGAGAGATCAGTCGAATCTCGAGTGGTAGCACTGTGCCAGGCTGACCAGTCCTGAGGGTAACGGACTGGGAAAGCTATTTGTGCACTTCTGCTGGAGGACTTGTTGGACCTCAGAGTGCTGTGCCCTAACAGAGATTCCTCTTGCACCCCTGAGCCCCTGTGCCAGGTTTCCCAGAGAAGCTGTGGCTGCCCTATCCCTGGCAGTGTCTCAGGTCAGTTTGGATGGGGCTTGGAGCAACCTGGGCTGGTGGGAGGTGTCCCTGCCTATGGAAAGGGGTTGGGAATGGAGGAGCTTTGAGGTCTTTTCCAACTCTGAATATTCCATGATCAGGTGTTGGTTGAGGAGAAGCTCAACATGTGCTGGCAGCCCAGAAACCAGCCCTGTCCTGGGCTGCATCCCCAGCAGGGTCAGGGAGGGGATTGTCCCCCTCTGCTCCACTCTGGGGAGACCCCCCTGGGGTGCTGGGTCCAGTTCTGGGATCCCCAAGCCCAGAAGGAGATGGAGCTGTTGGAGTGAGTCCAGAGGAGGCCCTGGAGATGCTGGGAGGGCTGGAGCAGCTCTGGAGCCAGGCTGAGAGAGTTGGGGTTGTTGAGGCTGGAGAAGAGAAGGCTGCAGGGAGAGCTTAGAGCACCTTCCAGTGCCTGAAGGGGCTCCAGGAAAGCTGGGGAGGGACTTGGGATGAGAACATGGAGGGGTGGGATGAGGGGGAAGGGTTTTAAACTGGAAGAGGGGAGATTTAGGTTGGGATTGGGAAGAAATTCTTGAATTTGAGGGTGGTGAGACATTGGAAGAGGTTTCCCAGAGAAGCTGTGGCTGCCCCATCCCTGGAAATGTTGAAGGTTGGATGGGGCTTGGAGCAACCTGGGCTGGTGGGAGGTGTCCCTGCCCATGGATAAAAGTTGGAATGAGATGATCTTTAAGGTCCTTTCCAACCCAAACCAGTCTGGGTTTCTATAGGGTCCCACAGAGGCTTTAAACTGGAAGAGGGAAGGTTTAAGCAAGTTATTAGGAAGAAGGGGACAGAGTGACCTCCCTGCCACCTTGGACTTGTTTTCAGAAGAACCCCCAGCAGGTCTCAGCTTTGCAAAGCTGCAGCCTCAACCATGAGATGGACAAAGTGGGTTGGGAGAGAGACACAGCCAGGCACCCCAACTCCATCCCAGTTAATCCCAGCTGAGCAGCAACCCCACTGGGAACATGAGTGGGCACAAGGTGCAGACATGGGACAGGCTGGGGTTAAATACTATTTAGATTTAACACAGAGGAGGGAAGAAAAGAAAAAAACCAACAGTTTCTGCAGTCCATAAATGCAAGAGATTTGACCCATTCTGACCTCCCAGTGGGTCCAGTTTGGGTTCAGCCACAACATGCCAAAAAGTTGGTTTTTTGGCTGCTTAGTGGCTGCAGTGTTAATGTTGCCTCAGCTCTTTGCCAGTCCTAAAAATCTCCACATTTTTTTTAGTGTTTGCCTCAATCCTCCAAGCAGATCTCAGCAGCACTTGAGCTGCTAAGAAGCAGATTAATTATTACTCTTTTTCTGCCCCAGCAACAAGTGCCCATCCCTGGCACTGCCTGTAAGAGCTCAAGAAGTATTTTGGGGTTATTGCTGAAGGAAAAGTCTATAATTAAGCACAGCCAAGTTCCTCCAGCCTTGCAGAGAAATAACTTGGGGCCAGTTCCTACCTGATGAAATTGCAAAGTGGTTTTCTCCCAGCTTGCTGTTGGAAATCAAGCTAAAATAACAACCAAATGGCTGCAGGACTCTGCTTGCTCCTTGCCCTGATCTCCTGGCATTTCCCTGGAGTTTTTCCATGCTCCTTTAATACCAGGAAATTCAGGATGCTGAACATGAGCTCTCAAACCATACAAGCCCATCCAGAAAGCATCCCAGGAGCACATCTGATCCATCCCACCCATCCCAGAGGATTTTTTTTTTGCTTGGTGAGGACACTTTGGCAGCAGCTCCAGCTCTCTGCAGTTTCTGGAACACACCAGATTTTCTGCAGGCTTTGGCTGATACAGAAAATATTAATTGAATGAGCATTAATTCTCCCAGAACCATCTGCTGAGGAGCAGCTTGCAAACTGCTCACAGAAATCAAGTCAACAGCACCACCTAGCAGAGGAGCCCAAAAAGTGCTGGAGGGACACACAACCCAGGAAAAAAAAAAAGCAAAAAAAAAAAGGAAAAAAAAAAGGCAGCATCAGGGCTGGATGATGGCAAGATAAAGATTTTTGGGTGCAGGCCTTGAAGACCAGCATCCCACTACCCACCTTCAGCATCTGCTGTTTGCTTCTTGATCTCTTCCAAACCTCTTGTGGGGCTTCTGTGCTGATTTTTTCAGAATTTTTCAGCCTCACTCTGGGAGAATCTCTGCCTTGTCCAGCTTGTCACATTTGGGATGTCACTGTGTCACACAGAGGTCTTTCCTGCAGAACCACAGTAAGGCATAAATCTGATTTTAAAGAAAAAACACCCAAAAAGCTTTCTACAGTTGGAATCTTTATAAATAACAGAACTTTCTGAACTTTTTCTCTCCTAATATTTCTCAACCTCTTGTAAGCCCCCAGTCATTTATTACAAGCTCAGAGAGCTGGGGTTGGTCACCTTGGAGAACAGAACATCCAGGGGAACCTTATGGGGCATTTCCATCCCCCCAAAAAATAGGGAGACTCTTTTTAGCAGGGGCTGGAGTGATAGGACAAGGGCTGATGGGTTTAAACTAAAACAAGCTTAAGAAAACAAACCCAAAAAGCTTTCTACAGGTGGAATTGTTTTTAGAAATAAGAGAATTTTCTGAACTTTTTCTCCCCTAATTTCTCTCAGAACTCCCTTCCCCCTCAACCTCTTGTAAGGCCCCAATCTATCATTTATTACAGGCTCAGAGAGCTGGGCTTGGTCACCTTGGAGAACAAAAGATCCAGAGGGAACATTATGGGGCATTTCCATCCCCCCAAACTGGGGAGACTCCTTTTAGCAGGGGCTGGAGTGATAGGACAAGGGCTGATGGGTTTAAACTAAAAGAGGCTTAAAAAAAAAGAACTCAAAAAGCTTTCTACAGTTGGAATTGTTTTTATAAATAACAGAACTACCTGAACTTCTTCTTCCCTAATTTTTCTCAACCTCTTGTAAGCCCCCAATCTATCATTTATTACAGGCTCAGAGAGCTGGGCTTGGTCACCTTGGAGAACAGAACAAAAGATCCAGAGGGAACCTTATGGGGCATTTCCATCCCCCCAAAATGGGGAGACTCCTTTTAGCAGGGGCTGGAGTGATAGGACAAGGGCTGATGGGTTTAAACTAAAAGAGGCTTAAAAAAAACAACCCAAAAAGCTTTCTACAGTTGGAATCTTTATAAATGACAGAATTTTCTGAACTTTTTCTACCCTAATTATTCTCAATCTCTTGTAAGCCCCCAGTCTATCATTTATTACAGGCTCAGAGAATTGGGGTTGGTCACCTTGGAGAACAGAACATCCAGGGGAACCTTATGGGGCATTTCCATCCCCCCAAAATGGGGAGACTCCTTTTAGCAGGGGCTGGAGTAATAGGACAAGGGCTGATGGGTTTAAACTAAAAGAGGCTTAAAAAAAAAGAACTCAAAAAGCTTTCTACAGTTGGAATTGTTTTTATAATAACAGAACTTTCTGAACCTTTTCTCCCCTAATTTCTCTCAACCTCTTGTAAGCCCCCAGTCTATCATTTATTACAGGCTCGGAGAGCTGGGCTTGGTCACCTTGGAGAACAGAACATCCAGGGGAACCTTATGGGGCATTTCCATCCCCCCAAAATAGGGAGACTCTTTTTAGCAGGGGCTGGAGTGATAGGACAAAGGCTGATGGGTTTAAACTAAAACAAGCTTAAGAAAACAAACCCAAAAAGCTTTCTACAGGTGGAATTGTTTTTAGAAATAAGAGAATTTTCTGAACTTTTTCTCCCCTAATTTCTCTCAGAACTCCCTTCCCCCTCAACCTCTTGTAAGCCCCCAATCTATCATTTATTACAGGCTCAGAGAGTTGGGGTTGGTCACCTTGGAGAACAAAAGATCCAGAGGGAACCTTATGGGGCATTTCCATCCCCCCAAAATGGGGAGACTCCTTTTAGCAGGGGCTGGAGTGATAGGACAAGGGCTGATGGGTTTAAACTAAAAGAGGGAAGAGTCAGACTGGATAAAAGGAAGAAATTTTACAACAAGAGGGGTGAGAGCCTGGCCCAGCTTTCCCAGGGAGGTGGGAGATGCCCCATCCCTGGAACCATTCCAGCTCAGGTTGGCAAAATACCATGAATCCAAATTTAGGAAGATGCTTCAAGCAGCAAATTGCTTCTTTGGTCTGCTCTCTGTGTTTGCCTGCTTGGTGCTCTTGGAAAACTGCAAACTTCATTTTCCCATAGTATCACCCTGAAGGGAAAATTGATCCCAACATCTAAAGATCTGCACAGGATAAATGGTGAGAAATTGCTTCTCAGTGCTGTAATGAAGGGAAATTTCTCCTTGCCAATCTGTTTTGTCTGCTTGGTTTTCACTCCTCCTGCAGGGACAATAACAGCAAGCTCCCATCAGGCTCTCTCCAGCTCCTTGTAATCCCTTTTCTGATATTGCTCGTGCTCAGAAGATGAAATTCTTGTTGATTTTCTGCTGAAAGAAACTGCTAATCACTTACACTTCCATGTTTTATCGACCCAGAGGCTGGGAGGCAGTTACAAGATTTATTTAAAGCAAATATGAAGCTCCAGTTTTAATCAAATCCCAGCAGAACCCTAGGAAAGGACATTCCCTGTGCTAATTACCCTCCCAGCAAGACACCTGCCTCTGCCTGCTCTGAAATTCCTACCTTCAAGCTTTGGCTTTTAATGAAAACTCAGCTTTTTGTGCTGCATTCTCCCCATCTGAAGCCAAGGAAAGCTTCAGATCCCTTCCTCCTTTTGAGAGGATTTTAACCAGGAGCAAAGGTGGCTGAGGGGAGACCTTCTGGCTCTCTGCAACCCCCTGAGAGGAGGTTGGAGCCAGGGGGGTTGGGCTCTGCTCCCAAGGAAGAAGGGATGGGAGAAGAGGAATTGAGCTGGAGGTTTAGATTGGAGCTTGGGAAGAATTTCTCCCTGGCAAGGGTTGTCAGGGCCTGGCCCAGGCTGCCCAGGGCAGGGCTGGAGTCCCCATCATTCCTGGAGGGATTTCCAAGGCCTGGAGATGTGGTGCTGAGGGCCATGGGGCAGTGGTGGCCTTGGCAGTGCTGGGTTAAGGGTTGGAGTTGATGCTCTCCAAGGTTTTTTTCCAAGCCCAAGGATTGTGTGACTCTCTGCAGAGCCTGATGAGATCCCTCCAAGTGGAACTGTGCTCAGAGCCACTCCAGACCCAAGTGCAGAGGCTGCAGAGCTCAGGGTGGCCCAGCAAGCTCAGGCCCCCCATGGGGACAGGTGGCATCTCCTAACCCTCCATTGAGCCTTTAGGGGAGGTTTAGGTTGGAGCTGGGGAACAATTTCTCCCTGGCAAGGGTTGGCAGGGCCTGGAGTCCCCATCATTCCTGGAGGGATTTCCAAGGCCTGGAGATGTGGTGCTGAGGGACATGGGACAGTGGTGGCCTTGGCAGTGCTGGGTTAAGGGTTGGAGTTGATGATCTTCAAGTCTTTCCACCCAAAATAATTCTATAAAATCACCTGGGGAGACAACTCAGCCTTTCTCCACACCATCACCCTCTCCATCTCTCACCTGCTCATGGTTCCATACCAGCAGAAGCTGAGCTGATGTTGCTTCATCTCCCCCTCCTCTTTGCATTTTCCTCCAGGAGAACACAATTTCATCTGAGGTGAAATCTGGAAACTTTGTGGCAGAGCCTTTTAACACGACAGGAGTCCCTGTCACAGAGCAATGAGATAATTTCTAATAATCAGTCTGGGACCAAAAAAAAAAAATCAAGATAAAATTATTTCAGCAAGAATCTAAATGAGCCTTAATGACTTTAAATGTCAAGTCTGTGAAATCCATCTTGGGATAACAAAATATGTTAACCCAAACTCTGTCCTTCCCTTAGTGCCCATCCTACATCTTAACATTCCCACAACCCCCTTACAATAAGGAATTTTCCTGCAATCTGCTATCAGAGACAGGAATTCTGCCATTTAAATCAGATTAAAGGCTGAAATATGTGCTGGCAGCCCAAAGAACAATCATATCCTGGGCTGCATCCCCAGCAGGGTCAGGGAGGGGATTGTCCCCCTCTGCTCCACTCTGGGGAGACCCCCCTGGGGTGCTGGGTCCAGTCCTGGGGTCCCCAAGGCCAGAAGGAGATGGAGCTGTTGGAGTGAGTCCAGAGGAGGCCCTGGAGATGCTGGGAGGGCTGGAGCAGCTCTGGAGCCAGGCTGAGAGAGTTGGGGTTGTTGAGGCTGGAGAAGAGAAGGCTGCAGGGAGAGCTTAGAGCACCTTCCAGTGCCTGAAGGGGCTCCAGGAAAGCTGAGGAGGGACCTGGGATGAGAACATGGAGGGATGGGATGAGGGGAGAGGAATTTAAACCAGAAGAGCAGAGATTCAGACTGAATAGAAGGAAGGAATTGTTTATGGTGAGGATGATGATGGTGAGGATGGCCTAGGTTGACAAGGAGAGGTTGGAGATGCCAAAAAACTCTTTATAAAACATGTATTTGGCTAAAATTAATATTTTAGAAAGCATTTTTACCATTTCAAAGTGTTTTTTTCCAGGAACTTGCCATGTTCTTTGCCATAACTAATTTTTGGTTTTTCAAAACTCAAAATTTTGCTGAGAAAATGTCACCCAGCTCCATTTCACCCCCAAATCCTGGGACAAACCCAACCTTGTCTTATGCCTCTGGGCAGCTGATGAGCCAGGTTGGGGGGAAGCCCTCAGCTCTGCAACCCTGTTTGAGCTTTGGGATTGTTCCTCAGTCCCCCAGGACAAACCAAAGTCAAACATTAGGCAAAATATTGGATTCTGTCCTGTGTGAGCATCACAACATCAGAGAGTTGCAGACATGAAGGGTTTTTTTTATGGTTATTTTAGGTTGCTCCCCATCAAATCATAGAATCATAGAATCATAAAATCATAGAATCACAGAATCATAGAATCACAGAACAGGCTGGGTTGGAAGGGACCTCAGAGATCATCGAGTCCAACCCTTGATCAACTACCGCCACAGTCACTAGACTATGGCACTGAGTGCCACATTGAGTCGCTTTTTAAATGTCTCCAGGGACAAAGAGTCCACCACCTCCCCAGGCAGCCCGTTCCAATGTCTGATCACCCTTTCCGTGAAAAAATTCTTTCTAATATCCAATCTGAACTTCCCCCAGCACAATTTAAGACCATGCCCTCTTGTCTTACTGAGAGTTGCCTGGGAAAAGAGACCAACCCCTGCTTGGCTCCATCCTCCTTTCAGGGAGTTGTAGAGAGCAATGAGGTCTCCCCTGAGCCTCCTCTTCTTCAGGCTGAACAGCCCCAGCTCTCTCAGCCTCTCCTCATAGGATCTGAGTTCAAGTTTCTTCACCAGCCTGGTTGCCCTCCTTTGGACCTGCTCCAGGACCTCAATATCCTTCCTAAACTGAGGGGCCCAGAACTGGACACAGTACTCAAGCTGTGGCCTTACCAGGGCTGAGTATAGGGGCAGAATCACCTCCTTGGACCTGCTGGTGACGCTGCTCCGGATACATGTCAGGATGCCATTGGCCTTCTTGGCCACCTGGGCACACTGCTGGTTCATGTTCAGCTTCCTGTCAATCCAGACTCCCAGGTCCCTTTCTGCCTGGCTGCTCTCCAGCCACTCTGTAGCGCTGCATGGGGTTGTTGTGGCCAAAGTGCAGGACCCGGCACTTGGCCTTGCTGAAGCTCATCCCATTGGAGTCAGCCCAACTCTCCAGTCTCTCCAGGTCCCTCTGCAGAATCCTCCTGCCTTCCAGCTGATCAACACTTCTCCCCAGCTTGGTGTCATCAGCAAACTTGCTGATGATGGACTCAATCCCCTCATCCAAGTCATCAATGAAGATATTGAACAAGACTGGGCCCAGCACTGATCCCTGGGGGACACCACTAGTGACCGGCCGCCATTTTGATGCAGCCCTGTTCAGCACCACTCTCTGGGCCCGGCCCTCCAGCCAGTTCCTAACCCAGCACAGAGTGCTCCTGGCTGAGCCATGGCCTGACAGCTTTTCCAGGAGAATCCTAGGGGAGACGGTGTCAAAGGCCTTGCTGAAGTCCAGATAGACCACATCCACAGCCTTCCCCTCAGGAAACCTGGGGAGGGACTTGGGACAAGGGCAGGGAGGGATGGGATGAGAGGGAAGGGTTTCAAGCTAAAAGAGGGGAGATTGAGGTTGGAGATTGTGGAATTTGAGGGTGCTGAGCCCTTGTGCCAGGTTTCCCAGAGAAGCTGTGGCTGCCCCATCCCTGGCAGTGTCTCAGGAAAGGTTGGATGGGGCTTGGGGCAACCTAGGCTGGTGGGAGGTGCCACCATCCCTGGTCAGAACTGCTGCCTGGCCACAGCTCACAACTATTTCAGGAATTTTTATTTCAGTTGAAGAATGACATTTTTTCTGATTTTTTTTTCTTTTTTACCCCTTTCACAGCACAAATAGCACAGCTATTTCCAGCCTGTCTCCATGATTTTTCAAATATGAGACCATTTTTAGATCTGAGCAGATTGCAGCTGCTCTGGGTTACTACAAATAGGAGACAGAACACAATTCACACCATTTCCACAAAGTCCATATGGCAGAAAAGTACCAGAAGCTCCTGGAACACCAACAGAAGAGCCCCAAACCCACAACTTCTGTGGATATGACCCAGAAAGAAGTTTATGTGTAGATTTAATGCCCCTACTAGTCATTTTTGGCCTGCCCTGAGCTCTCTTTTCCTACCCACAGATTAAAAATCCCATTAAAAACCCCATTAAAAAAATTAATGCTCTAAAGGTTCCCTTCTTTAGGCATCTTTCCCTTTCCACATCTAAGGGGCACTAAATATTTGAAGACAAGCTTGACGTTTGAGATGCAAGAAGCTGCCCAAAGGTTCAGGTGGTCTGGAAAAGAGATGCTGACATCAAAAACTTGTGGCCTTACCCCGGAGCCAAACATTTCTTGAGGACAAACTCTTCTGGGCAGCACTCTGGTGCCTTTTCCCCACACGGTACAGGTGGATTTAGCTCCTCCAGAACCTGAGTTGCCTCCAGAGGACATGGAAAAGCCAGCAAGACCTCAATGGGCTTCAGCTCTTGGTGGGAGATGGCTACAAGGAGGTGTCAAACACCAAGAAATCTTTGGAAAAAAAAAAAAAAAAAAAGGTTAAATATCAATCATCCTTCTTTTTTTATGTTATAAAGCACTCATGTTACACTAACCTTTCACTCCAAGCTTCTGCAGATAAAGTTGTGCCTTCAAAAGCTCCCTCTTGACCCTTCCCCTGAGGCCTTGCAGCCTTTCAATTCTTGCTCAGGGATGAGAGGTGACAGAAATTGGGGGATTTTCAGAGAGCTGTGGAATCATTTTGGCTGGAAAAGACCTGGAAGATCAAGTGCAACCCTGCCAAGGCCACCACTAAACCACAGCCCTCACCACCCCACTTACACTTTTGTTTTAAAGCATTTTTCCTCCATGGAAACTTGACCTTTTCCTTCAGTGAAAACTCCAGAAGCTGCTCAGATGTTTTCTTGGGGTTTCTGCAGTTCAGATCCAATTCCAAAATCAGCTTTGGGATGGTTTGGAAGCAATTCAGAGGGGTTTAGCTGCTGAGATAAAGGGTGAGCAGGAAAAAAAGGTGAAGGTCAATCCCTCAAGACTCTCCAGTAACAGCTGTCCAACTTTTAAGGAGCTTTTGCCACTTTTGGGGACAAACACATGGAGAGGAAGCTCTTCCTGACCAGAACACAAATAGGGATCAGTCCATGTCCTCCAGCTGAAGGTTTTATATTTTCTGAACCACAGATCTCTGCAAAAAATAACTCCTGGACCCTTTGCCACACAAGCTCTGACTCTACCTGAAGCCTCCTCCTCATTTTCTACCCTTTCCAATACAATCCAGGAGCATCCATAACATTCCCTCTCCTTTTCCCAATCCCTCCATCCACATGGAGCAATCAGATCCTAATTAGGTCCAGTCCCTTATTTCATGGGACCATAATTTGGTTCCACCACCCCCCTCTTCCATTCTCCTGGATGGCAGAGATCCAACCCCATTCCCTACACTTTATCCCACTTAAATCCCAGCACATCATCTCCATGGGTTTACCCAGGTTTTGGGGATGCTCTTCCTCAGTTCAGCTGTTTTTCTATTGGGATTTTTTTTGTTGGCTTTGTCTTTTATTCTTTTTTTTTTCTCCTCCAGGACTTCTGGAGCTTATAGAAGGTGACAAGAATCTAAACAGCCCCCCTGTAATCCTGAGGGACAGAGTCAGTGACCTACTGAGATGCTTGGATCCCCCCAAGTCTATGGGAACGGATGGGATCCATCCAAGGGTGATGAGGGAGCTGGCAGAAGAGCTTGCCAAGCCTCTCTCTGTCATCTACCAACAGTCCTGGCTCACTGGAGACATCCCAGATGACTGGAAGTTGGGGAATGTCACCCCAATCCACAAAAAGGGCTGGAAGGAGGACCCGGGAAACTCCAGGGCTGTCAGCCTGACCTCAGTGCCTGGCAGGGTTATGGAACAGATCATCCTCAGTGCAATCACACAGCACCTGCAGGATGGGCAAGGGATCAGACCCAGCCAGCACGGGGTTAGGAAGGGCAGGTCCTGTCTGACCAACCTGAGCTCCTTTTATCATCGGGTGACTGCCTACGGGATGAGGAGAAGGCTGTGGATGTGGTCTGCCTGGACTTCAGCAAGGCCTTTGACACCGTCTCCCCTAGGATTCTCCTGGAAAAGCTGTCAGGCCATGGCTCAGCCAGGAGCACTCTGTGCTGGGTTAGGAACTGGCTGGAGGGCCGGGCCCAGAGAGTGGTGCTGAACGGGGCTGCATCAAAATGGCGGCCGGTCACTAGTGGTGTCCCCCAGGGATCAGTGTTGGGCCCAGTGCTGTTTAATATCTTGAGGGAGGATTTAGAGGAGGGCATTGAGTCCATCCTCAGGAAATTCCCAGCTGACACTAAGCTGGGGGGAAGTATGGATCAGCTGGAAGGCAGGAGGGCTCTGCAGAGGGACCTGGAGAGACTGGAGAGTTGGGCTGATCCCAAGGGGACAGAATCTGGTTGGAGGTGTGTGACTAGTGGAGTCCCTCAGGGGTCGGTACTGGGACCGGTGTTGTTCAATATCTTCATCAACGACTTGGATGAGGGTATAGAATGTACCCTCAGCAAGTTTGCTGATGACACTAAGCTGGGAGGAGTGGCTGACACACCAGAAGGCTGTGCTGCCATTCAGAGAGACTTAGACAGGCTGGAGAGTTGGGCAGGGAGAAACATGATGAAATTCAACAAGGGGAAGTGTAGAGTTTTGCATTTGGGGAAGAACAACACGATGGCCCAGTATAGGTTGGGGACTGACCTGCTGGAGAGCAGTGGAGGTGAAAGAGACCTGGGGGTCCTGGTTGACAAGAAGATGACCATGAGCCAGCAATGTGCCCTTGTGGCCAAGAAGGCCAATGGCATCCTGGGGTGCATTAGAAAGGGGGTGGTTAGTAGGTCAAGAGAGGTTCTCCTCCCCCTCTATTCTGCATTGGTGAGGCCGCACCTGGAGTATTGTGTCCAGTTCTGGGCCCCTCAGTTCAAGAAGGACAGGGAAGTGCTTGAAAGAGTCCAGCGCAGAGCTACTAAGATGATGAAGGGAGTGGAACATCTCCCTTATGAGGAAAGGCTGAGGGAGCTGGGTCTCTTTAGTTTGGAGAAAAGGAGACTGAGGGGTGACCTCATCAATGTTTTCAAACATGTAAGGGGTGAGTGTCAGGGAGATGGAGTTAGGCTCTTCTCAGTAGTGACCAGTGATAGGACAAGGGGTAATGGGTGTAAATTGGAGCACAGGAGGTTCAAGTTGAATATCCGGAAACATTTTTTTCCTGTAAGGGTGACAGAGCCCTGGAACAGGCTGCCCAGGGGGGTCGTGGAGTCTCCTTCACTGGAGACATTCAAAACCCGCTTGGACACGTTCCTATGTGATGTACTCTAGGTGGCCCTGCTCTGGCAGGGGGGGTTGGACTAGATGATCTTTCGAGGTCCCTTCCAACCCCAAGGATTCGGTGATTCTGTAAGGGGATGAGGTTGAAGATTCCAAGGGCCGGGTCCTGCACTTTGGCCACAAGAAGCCCCTGGGGAGCTCCAGGCTGGGCAGGGAGTGGTTGCAGCAAGGGAGCTGGGAGTCTGGCTTGGCAGGAAGCTGAAGAGGAGGCAGCAGTGTGGCCAGGTGGGCAAGAAGGCCAATGGCATCCTGGGCTGGCTGAGGAAGAGCGTGGCCAGCAGGTCCAGGGAAGGGATTCTGCCCCTGTGCTCAGCCCTGGGGAGGCCACAGCTTGAGTCCTGTGTCCAGTTCTGGGCCCCTCAGCAAGTCCCTCAGGAAGGAGCTTGAGGTGCTGGAGCAGGTGCAGAGAAGAGCAAGGAGGCTGGGAAGGGATCCAGCAGAATTCCTGGGAGGAAGGAAGGGCTGAGGGAGCTGGGGGTGTTGAGGCTGGAGAAGAGGAGGCTCAGGGGAGACCTCATCACTCTCTCCAAGTCCCTGAAAGGAGGTTGGAGCCAGGGGGGGGTTGGGCTCTTTTCCCAGGCAACTCTCAGCAAGACAAGAGGGCACAAAGGGTCTCAAGTTGTGCCAGGGGAGGTTTAGGTTGGAGCTGAGAAAGAATTTCTTTCTGGAGAGGGTGATCAGACCTTGGAATGGGCTGCCCAGGGAAGTAGTGGATTCTCCGTGTCTGGAGATCTTTCCAAAGAGCCTGGATGTGGCACTCAGTGCCATGGGCTGGGAACCACGGGGGGAGTGGATCAAGGGTTGGACTTGATGATCTCTGAGCTCCCTTCCAACCCAGCCAATTCTAAGATTCTATGATTCTCATTTAACTCCCAATCACAATAATTTAAAGTTTTGCCCAACTCATCCTTTCAGAGGCCCAAAGTGATGCATCACTTGGTCACTGCCATTTTTTCCCCTGCACAAAGGAAGCATTGATACACCCTGACCTGTTCTGCTGCTACATTCCCAACCACTCATCACCTCTTTGTCTCTTGAAATGAGGTCAATATTCAATTATCCAGGGTTCAACACACAGCTTATGCCTTAGGAAAGCATCAGATTTCCAAATTTCTAAGCAGGCTTTGTCACTCAGAGCCTGAAAGGCCCAGCAAGTGTTCCCAGGTTTAAGTGGCATGAAAAAATTCATTAAATTCAGCTGGTTTGGACAGAGACTCAGAGTTCACTCAGCTTGTCCCATCCTCTTTCCACCCTGTGATTACCAAAACCACTCAGGATTTTGTTTCAAAAACCCCACAACACTTCAGCAGCCCCAAAATGTCCTCACTCCCCAGCCATTCCCTAAAAAATAACCTGGAGGCTCTGCACTGTTCCCCAACCACAAAACCCCAAAGGCACTGGGTTTCTTCTTCATCATGAAGATGCTCCCAAGTCACCACATAAATCATTATTTATGGATTTAACTCCTGCCCAGCAGTCTTCCCACTAAACCTTTTTTTTCTTTTTTTTTTTTTGAGGACACGTGTTGGTTTTTTGGGGGTTTTTTTGGGTTTTGTTTTGTCTGGGACAGGGGTGAGCAAATGGGTTGTTGGGTTTATGGTTTTTTTATTGCTTGGGACGCTAAATTTCCAATAAGAGGTTGGAATGCCTCAAGAACCAGGACCATCCACACATTCATCCACCTCAAGAGCAAACCCACAGAGCTAAGGGAAAGCCCCAGGCTACTGAATCAGCACAGAAAAGAATTCAAGCCTGAAAATCTTGTATTAAAAGAAGGGGGAAAAAAAGGCAATAAACAGCTCTCAT
Source organism: Calypte anna (assembly GCF_003957555.1). Classification (NCBI taxonomy): domain Eukaryota; kingdom Metazoa; phylum Chordata; class Aves; order Apodiformes; family Trochilidae; genus Calypte; species Calypte anna. The sequence continues at coordinate 24,865,423 of NC_044276.1, forward strand.
AATCATATGTGCAGCCACATAAATCAGGAGCAACTCCAGCAAAGCCTCTGAGCCCAACTTTTCCTGGTCTGAAGCACAGATATTAATTTAGATTCATGCAACCCAAATTCAGGCTGAAAATCCTCCTGCAGTGAGGACACAAAATAAGAAAAAAACCAAGAAAATAACAACTGCCAAGCTCTTCACTCTTACCTTGCAAACAAGAAGCAGCAGGGGAAGAAACCAAACCACCACCAGCATCCAAAGCACCTAAAAATGAGCTTGCTTCCCTGTTCTTATTAAATAACCTGACTTAATCAAGCCCATGTGTGCTGAGTTTTGCCCTTCCCTCATTACCTCAGTGCAGAGAAGGTTCAGCTCATTAAAAGCACTGAGGTCAAGCTGGTGGTCAGGAAGGAGCCTAATTCCAAAGTAGGAGGCCAGGTGACCTTTGCTGAACACCTCTGGAACAGCTCAGAGTGGACTTTTCTCAGATAAGGACAAAAGAAGGGAAAAAAAGCATTTAAGAGTTTTGTTTTGGGGTGCTTTTTTTTTTACTTTTTCAATTGTGCATTGTGAGTCCATAGAATCACAGAATGGGCTGGGTAGGAAGGGAGCTCAGAGCTCATCAAGTCCAACCCTTGATCCACTCCCCCCGTGGTTCCCAGCCCATGGCACTCAGTGCCACATCCAGGCTCTTTGGAAAGAGCTCCAGACACAGAGAATCCACTACTTCCCTGGGCAGCCCATTCCAAGCTCTGATCACCCTCTCCAGAAAGAAATTCTTTCTCAGCTCCAACCTAAACCTCCCCTGGCACAACTTGAGACCCTTTGTGCCCTCTTGTCTTGCTGAGAGTTGCCTGGGAAAAGAGCCCAACCCCCCCCTGGCTCCAACCTCCTTTCAGGGAGTTGCAGAGAGTGATGAGGTCTCCCCTGAGCCTCCTCTTCTCCAGCCTCAACACCCCCAGCTCCCTCAGCCCTTCCTTCCTCACAGGAATTCTGCTGGATCCCTTCCCAGCCTCCTTGCTCTTCTCTGCACCTGCTCCAGCACCTCAAGCTCCTTCCTGAGGGACTTGCTGAGGGGCCCAGAACTGGACACAGGACTCAAGCTGTGGCCTCCCCAGGGCTGAGCACAGGGGCAGAATCCCTTCCCTGGACCTGCTGGCCACGCTCTTCCTCAGCCAGCCCAGGATGCCATTGGCCTTCTTGCCCACCTGGCCACACTGCTGCCTCCTCTGCAGCTTCCTGCCAAGCCAGACTCCCAGCTCCCTTGCTGCAACCACTCCCTGCCCAGCCTGGAGCTCCCCAGGGGCTTCTTGTGGCCAAAGTGCAGGACCCGGCCCTTGGAATCTTCAACCTCATCCCCTTGGCATCAGCCCAACTCTCCAGTCTCTCCAGGTCCCTCTGCAGAGCCCTCCTGCCTTCCAGCTGATCCACACTTCCCCCCAGCTTAGTGTCAGCTGGGAATTTCCTGAGGATGGACTCAATGCCCTCCTCTAAATCCTCCCTCAAGATATTAAACAGCACTGGGCCCAACACTGATCCCTGGGGGACACCACTAGTGACCGGCCGCCATTTTGATGCAGCCCCGTTCAGCACCACTCTCTGGGCCCGGCCCTCCAGCCAGTTCCTAACCCAGCACAGAGTGCTCCTGGCTGAGCCATGGCCTGACAGCTTTTCCAGGAGAATGCTGTGGGTTCTTCATCTGCTCCCTATTTTAGTGCTGGCAGGGCATCTGCTGACCCTTTTAATATGGCAGGTAATAGGTTCATGGGGACCCAGATGCTGGAACTCAAATGCCACATGGGGTTATTGCTGCAATGTGCTCAAGCTCCTTTCCCAACAGCTTTCAAGCTGGAAAAAAAAGCAGTTGATGGCTTCTCCTGGTTGTCCAGGGGCTGCTGGGCAAGGAGGGCTGAGGGAGAAGCTCCAGATTTCACAGCATGCTGAGCTAGAGGAAGGCAGACACCTGCCCATATAATAAACAAGGATTTGGGTTATGATGGAAATAACCCCAAACATGGCAAGAACTCCAGAGCTGGAGAAAAGACAAATGGAGCTCCATGAAAAATCTGACAGGACAGGGCTGCTGCACTCCATTATCCACTAAAAAAAAGCAATGATCTCACAGCTGAATTCCATTTATGAATATCTTCCTCCTCTCTAAAATAATGCACCCTCTCTAAAGAGTATTACCAGTGTAAGAGGGGGGTTTGTTGCTGAATATGATTACTTTCAATTTAACATCTTGATTTTCCTCAGCCTGGTTTAAATCACTCAACCAAGTGCTCACCCAGGCTCTTTTCTTCCACGTGCTGTGTGGTTCTGGATGGAAAACCCAAACAGCTTTTCCAGTTCCTTTCAAGTAACTCAATCCCCAGCCTCAAGTTAAATCCAGCCCTGCTGGGATTTGTCACATGCATCCTTATAACTCCAAGTGGCTTTGGTTTCCTTTTGTTTGCTGGGAAAAGGGGAAAAGGCTTTGGAGAGGGTGTCCAGAGGAGCTTTACCTTCTCAGGAGTCTTGTGGCTGGGAAATACCAGGAAAACCACTGCCAAGTTTGAAAGCTTTTTGTCCAATCAGACCAGGGGCTTTGGGGCTTTTCAGATTTCTCCTCCAGTGTTGAAATTCCAGGCTGAATTGGGGAAAATCAGGGAATTTATCAAATTATTTTGGTTGGAAAAGACCCTAAAGATCATCAAGTCCAATTCTTAAACAAGGACTGCCAAGGCCACCACTGCCCCATGGCCCTCAGCACCACATTTCCATGGATTTCAGATCCCTCCAGGAATGATGGGGACTCCAGGCCCTGCCAACCCTTGCCAGGGAGAAATTGTTCCCCAGCTCCAACCTAAACCTCCCCTAAAGGCTCAGTGGAGGGTTAGGAGATGCCACCTGTCCCCATGGGGGGCCTGAGCTTGCTGGGCCACCCTGAGCTCTGCAGCCTCTGCACTTGGCTCTGGAGTGGCTCTGAGCACAGTTCCACTTGGAGGGATCTCATCAGGCTCTGCAGAGAGTCACACAATCCTTGGGCTTGGAAAAAAACCTTGGAGAGCATCAACTCCAACCCTTAACCCAGCACTGCCAAGGCCACCACTGCCCCATGCCCTCAGCACCACATCTCCAGGCCTTGGAAATCCCTCCAGGAATGATGGGGACTCCAGCCCTGCCCTGGGCAGCCTGGGCCAGGCCCTGACAACCCTTGCCAGGGAGAAATTCTTCCCAAGCTCCAATCTAAACCTCCAGCTCAATTCCTCTTCTCCCATCCCTTCTTCCTTGGGAGCAGAGCCCAACCCCCCTGGCTCCAACCTCCTCTCAGGGGCTTGCAGAGAGCCACAAGGTCTCCTCTCAGCCTCCTTTGCTCCAGGATCAACACCCCCAGCTCCCTCAGATGCTCCTGGGCAGACTTCTGCTCCAGACCCTTCCCCAGCTCCATTCCCTTCTCTGGACACACTCCAACCCCTCAATGTCCTTCTTGTCCTCAGGGGCCCAGAACTGACCCCAGGATTCCAGGTGCAGCCTCACAGGGGGACAATCCCTGCCCTGCTCCTGCTGCCCACACAGTGCTGACACAAGCCAGGATGCTGGTGGCTCCACAGTCACTTCAGCTGCCACATGAGAAGTGTCCTCAGCACAGAGCTCCTGTCCCCAAGCTGCCTCTGAGCTGCACAGAACCTTGGCTCAGCTTTTCATGGAATCATGGAAGGATTTGGGTTGGAAAAGACCTTGGAGATCACCCAATCCAACCCTTAACCCAGCACTGCCAAGGCCACCACTGTCCCATGCCCCTCAGCACCACATCTCCAGGCCTTGGAAATCCCTCCAGGGATGATGGGGACTCCAGCCCTGTCCTGGGCAGCCTGGGCCAGGCCCTGACAACCCTTGCCAGGGAGAAATTCTTCCCAATATCCAACCTAATCCATGGGTGTTAAAGTGAGAGGATTTAAGGACCACACTAGGGCATGGGTTGGGAGCCCTGGTTTAGCTCTAAAACATTTTTAACCACTGGTAGGAAAGATGTCAGCCCTCAAAAATCATTTTGCATCCTTCTGGATATCATCTACCCTCTCCACACACAAAAAAAAAGGCTGTGGGAGGTGTCCCCAGAGAGCTTCACCCAACCAGAATGAAGTGGGTGAAGGCTTCTCATGGAGAACATGAAAAAAAAACCTTCATTGTTGTTGGTTCAAGGGCAGCCCAACAGATGCCACGTCAGGGACCTGGATTGCACAACTTACAACCCATGCTATGACTTCAAATCATAGCTTTCAAATCTCACAGTGAAATTCCAAGCTTTCCTGAGGGCTGCTTTAGGAATATCAAGCCATGGTGCTCATATTTTAGGTGATAAGATTTTTTTCTAATGACTTTACAGTCAATTAAAAAAAAAAGTGATACCCTCCATTCCTGTCCATATTGGTTGTAAAATAGCCCCATAAATCTGGAGTCTGCAGGCCTGGGAAGGAATATGGGGCATATCAAATGACTCTGCAGGTGCAGTTCAGTTGCTGTAGCCTCTTGCTTGGCTTCACTTTGCTCTTTGGCTCAGCAAAATTCAGAGCTTGGGGCAGCAACGTGACTTGGAGCCCAAGAATCCCTCCCCATAAATCCAGGAGAGTGAGCTGGGGGAATTTTGGGATCACAGCTTAACAGTTTTTGGGTTTCACCACTCTCCTGCTCCCCTCCTGTCCTTTCAAAGGTATTTAAACCCCTCAGAGGACCTGTTTTCAAACAGCTGTAGGTCAAAGGAGGTCCCAGTTTCCTTAGTGTTCTCCAGAATGATAGCTCACCCCAAACTGTTGGGATTGGTTTGTTTGGGGTCAGGGAGAGAAATCCAGGACCTCAACCTACTTAATCCAAATCCAACCTCCCCCAGGACACCAGAACCTCCTCCCCAAAGGAAAGAGTAACCACAAGGTTCATACACACCTGAAAAATCCTACTCTGGTTTAGGCTTTTTTGCTGCAGAGTGAGGGGAAAACATAAAAGCAAGAAGAATTATGTGCTTAATCATAAACTGAGGTGGAAGATTAAGTCTGAAAAGAAGAATTACTTCTGTGAGGGCCTGTTGGGACCTGTTCCTCACAGCTCACTTCACACCAGCTGAGCAATTTTAACCCTCTGCCCTTCCCTGTTGATTCCCTCTCCCTCCCCACCACTGCTGAAGGAATTCATTTTATTCAAGGACATCATTCCAAGCCCAGCTGCAGCTCTAGTGACCTGAGAGGGAAGCTTCAGGCCTTTCACTTTTTCTTTCAGAAATTAATTAAGAGCAGCACCCCTCAATTAAGTGGCTTGAGAGGGGACAACACAACCCTGGGGACAGGAGAAGCTGTGGCACAGCAGGACCCCCTGTATCCTATAACCCCCCTGAGCCCCCCAGACTCATCCCCACCCCATCCCCAGCCACCTCAAGTTGTCCCCATCCCTTGGGGACCCAAAGCACAGTGCCCAGGACAGCCAGGCCACCACGATTTCACTGAGTTGTGGGTCACTCACTGATTTTTTTTTTATGTTCTCCAATAGCCCTGGAACCCAGGAGTAAAGAGCCAGATGACAGGAGATTTATAACAAAACCATAAAAAATGGGAACTCTGCACCAAGCACAAGTTGTTAAGCTTTAGTGATTCAAAAGAGAAAGCAGAAAATGTGGCCCACAAGCTCCCCAAAACTAGAAAGAACATAAAAACACTTCTGATGAATCAGAAATCCTTCTGACAAATGGCTCATGATTTTTGATGCTGAGTTTTGAAAACTAAATGTATATATCTCAGCCTTTCTTTGACTATTAAAGTTCTTTTACCACACCTGGAAAAGCTCTACTAATTCACCAGGGTTTTCCTGGGCTGTCCTGGACAACCTGTTGAACCCAGGAGAGCAGGAGAAGGAAGGAGAGCAGCAGGTTCTTGGGAACACTCATGTATTTGTATACCTGCTCCAAGAAAATCCCAATTTTGGGACAGGAAAAGACTGGACATCTCCAGCCCTACTCATCAGCACAGATCTTCATTTTCAGATGATTCCTAATTGATATCCCAAGGGTTTTTTCCAACATTAGCAGGGAGAAAAGGATATAATAACATGGAGATCCCTTGTGAGCAGTTCTGAGCACCAAACCCACTCCAGCTTTCCCAGGAAAACCAATCTCCAGCTGCTCTACAGCTCAAAAAAGCTTTTATCCACCTCTCATACCTTATCATCCCCTCAGCAACGTGGCTTCAGGCTGGAAGCTGGAGCTGCAGCAGGACTTTTTGTCCCTGAGGACATATTTTTTCAGGAATTATCCACTGGCAAGTTTCAGCAGCAGCAGCATAAAGATGAACTTCTTGAAAGAACATCTCCTGGAAAAAAAAATTATCTGGGAAGACTACTTAATTATTCCATATATCTTTGGCATCCTTGATGAGAGGCACTTTAGTGTGTGGGTGTAGCTTTAGTAGAGGAAATAAGATTAAATTTATCCAGAGAGATAAAGTTATTCTGTGCAATTACAGCCTGCTTTGAGATCTTTCCCTGGAGAGAGCATGTCACAGAGCTGGGTAGGGCTTACCTGGGACAATCTTCTTCCAAAAATAGAGTGTTCTCCAATAGAAATGTGGTTGTCAACCTTTCACTGAGTTCTTGTCAGTGATAACACCAAGTCCATGTGTCAGTCATAACTCCCAAAGCCCCCATTTTGTTGGGTTCATGTGTTGGGTTGGCCACCTCACCCTCACAGGAGAGAATTCCTTCCCAGGAATGATGAGAAATTCAGAAGAAATTCTGGAATTTGAGGGTGCTGAGCCCCTGTGCCAGGTTTCCCAGAGAAGCTGTGGCTGCCCCATCCCTGGCAGCGTCTCAGGTCAGGTTGGATGGGGCTTGGAGCAACCTGGGCTGGTGGGAGGTGTCCCTGCCCATGGAAAAGGGTTGGATTTGGATCATCTTCCAGGTCCCTTCCAACCCAAACCATGATTCTGGGATTCCATCAGTTGTTTGTGAGGGAGCTGCCAGCATCTTGAGGGGAGGTGGAACCCCTCAGGCATGGTTTTGGGGACAGGAAAACCACCCTCCCAGCTCTCCCTGGCCACCTTTCTGCTTTCTTTGAAGATGCCAACTGGGAAAGAGAAGAGGAGAGGGTAAATTTAGTCCCACTTCTCACCCAGCACCCCATTTTATCACAGAAATGTCTTTACTCACTTCAAGTGGTGCAAAAGTCATATGGGAGGTGCTTTCATTTAATTAGGAAATAAGGAGTATTGGGTTTTAATTGCCTTTCTGTTTTCCAGTGCCAACCAAGGGTTTCCTGCCACGGGGTGTTTCCCAAGACACCAACCTGCAGACAAGAGGAACACAAACCACAAGATGATTACAGAGAACAAGAGAAAGAGGAAAAAAAAAATCAATTGAGGGCAAGGCCACTGCCCACAATGGGTGTTCTGTATTTTGGAGTTAAAAATACTCTGCTAGAACAAGGAGGCTTTAACTCACCCCTGCCCAAGCAAACAAAATCAGGCAGGTTGAGGCTACATCCAGCTGAGAGGTCAGGAATAGGATATGGATGGCTTTTTTTGGGTTGGTTTTGTTTTTTTGTTTTTTTTTTTGAGGATATTTGTTTTCTTTTAAACTCACCCTTTATTCCCCCAGTATCTTTCTTCCCCCCCAAAATAAACCAACCATCCCTTTACAAAACAATCAATGTGCTAATGAAAAAAATCAGACTGAAAAACCACTTTCCCAACCCCCCAGGGAAAAGTTTTGCTGAGGAAACAACTTGCAGCACCTCTTTGTTCTTTTTTGGCTTCTTTGCAGTCGATCCATTTTTAGTGAAGCACTTCATTTGTCACCAGAAAGCAGCAGAAGGCCTTTCTATTTCAATTAATTTTATTTATTTATGCGTGTCAACCACACTTTTCTACCAGCTGTCTCTGTCTGGGACCATCTTTATTTGCTGCTGTCAAAGGACTCCAACTAAAAGCCTAAGAAGTAACACAAGGAAGATTTATATTGTTGGATCTACAGCCTGGTTTCACCTGTTTTGGGGGTTGGGGGGAGGGGTGGAAGCACAATATTACCAGGTTTGCAAATTATTTTACTGCCCATTTTGGCAGCTGAGAAGTGGAAAATGATGAAGTCAAAGAGAAAAATGCAACTTCAATATGTGGGGAACAAGCAAAGCACCTCAGGAGCAGCTTCATCCATGGGGAAGAGGATGCTCTGCCTGCTGCCCAACACCACCAGCTGGAGAGGAGAAGAGGAAAAAGTTGAGATGTTTCCTTTTGAAGCTGGAAAAATGGCTTTTTGCTCTTCAGACAACAGCTTTTAAGATGTCAACAGCCAGCCAGCTCCTCCTCAGCCTCCTCATAGAATCATAGAATAATAGAATTGGCTGGGTTGGAAGGGAGCTCAGAGATCATCAAGTCCAACCCTTGATCCACTCCACCCGTGGTTCCCAGCCCATGGCACTGAGTGCCACATCCAGGCTCTTTGGAAAGAGCTCCAGACACGGAGAATCCACTACTTCCCTGGGCAGCCCATTCCAAGGGCTGATCACCCTCTCCAGAAAGAAACTCTTTCTCATCTCCAACCTAAACCTCCCCTGGCACAACTTGAGACCCTTTGTGCCCTCTTGTCTTGCTGAGAGTTGCCTGGGAAAAGAGCCCAACCCCCCCTGGCTCCAACCTCCTTTCAGGGAGTTGCAGAGAGTGATGAGGTCTCCCCTGAGCCTCCTCTTCTCCAGCCTCAACACCCCCAGCTCCCTCAGCCCTTCCTTCCTCACAGGAATTCTGCTGGATCCCTTCCCAGCCTCCTTGCTCTTCTCTGCACCTGCTCCAGCACCTCAAGCTCCTTCCTGAGGGACTTGCTGAGGGGCCCAGAACTGGACACAGGACTCAAGCTGTGGCCTCCCCAGGGCTGAGCACAGGGGCAGAATCCCTTCCCTGGACCTGCTGGCCACGCTCTTCCTCAGCCAGCCCAGGATGCCATTGGCCTTCTTGGCCACCTGGCCACACTGCTGCCTCCTCTTCAGCTTCCTGGCAAGCCAGACTCCCAGCTCCCTTGCTGCAACCACTCCCTGCCCAGCCTGGAGCTCCCCAGGGGCTTCTTGTGGCCAAAGTGCAGGACCCGGCCCTTGGAATCTTCAACCTCATCCCCTTGGCATCAGCCCAACTCTCCAGTCTCTCCAGGTCCCTCTGCAGAGCCCTCCTGCCTTCCAGCTGATCCACACTTCCCCCCAGCTTAGTGTCAGCTGGGAATTTGCTGAGGATGGACTCAATGCCCTCCTCTAAATCCTCCCTCAAGATATTAAACAGCACTGGGCCCAACACTGATCCCTGGGGGACACCACTAGTGACCGGCCGCCATTTTGATGCAGCCCCGTTCAGCACCACTCTCTGGGCCCGGCCCTCCAGCCAGTTCCTAACCCAGCACAGAGTGCTCCTGGCTGAGCCATGGCCTGACAGCTTTTCCAGGAGAATCCTAGGGGAGACGGTGTCAAAGGCCTTGCTGAAGTCCAGGTAGACAACATCCACATCCATCTCACCCCCTACCCAAAAGCAGTCGCTGTGGGGTGCTGAATCCTCCTGTATGTGGGATTTGGGTTTACATCTGGATTTTTTGGGGTGCTCAGAGACTTAAGGGATGACTTTAGCAACAGCAAAAATACCCATGGAGGGCTTGCAAGTGGCCTGAAGGAAATTAAATACTTGTTATTGAGGACTGGGAGGCTCTTAGTAACAAATGTGTGCTGTTGGTTGGTACATTTTGCAGTTTACTGATCAGGGGATGAATTGTTCAGGGTTTAATGTGTCCTGATAAAAGCTCTTCCACCATGGGAAGCTCCTCAGGTGGGAGCTTCACTGGAAAAGAGGAGAGAAGACAGTTCCCAAAGACATGATCCCTGATCAGAACTTGTTTTTCTCACTGTTATCTCCTGAAAATGAGATTTCTGACCCAAATCCCTACCTACCAAACCTACAAAAAGAAAACCCCAAACCTACTCAGCCACCTGATGAGTTTGTTTGATCACAGAGAGAGTGGGATGAGACCTGGATCACCCGGATCCTGCTGCTTGCTGGCTGAACAGGCAATGGATTGTGTCACAGCTCCAGGCCAGAGAGATCTGGGGAAAAACCCCAACAATCCAGACCTCCAAATTTAGGATATTTACTGATGAAGATGCACAAGCAGATGGATTTTTAGCTGCTGCTAAGAAAATAAGGATGCTGAAGCTTGCTACAACAACATGGCTTTCAATATGGCTGCAGGATGTTTGACTCCAGCATCATAGAATTGTTCTGGTTGGAAAAGACCTTGAAGATCATGAACCCAGCACTGCCAAGGCCACCACTGTCCCATGGCCCTCAGCACCACATCTCCATGGATTTGAGACCCCTCCAGGAATGATGGGGACTCCAGGCCCTGCCAACCCTTGCCAGGGAGAAATTGTTCCCCAGCTCCAACCTAAACCTCCCCTAAAGGCTCAGTGGAGGGTTAGGAGATGCCACCTGTCCCCATGGGGGGCCTGAGCTTGCTGGGCCACCCTGAGCTCTGCAGCCTCTGCACTTGGCTCTGGAGTGGCTCTGAGCACAGTTCCACTTGGAGGGATCTCATCAGGCTCTGCAGAGAGTCACACAATCCTTGGGCTTGGAAAAAAACCTTGGAGAGCATCAACTCCAACCCTTAACCCAGCACTGCCAAGGCCACCTCTGCCCCATGGCCCTCAGCACCACATCTCCAGGCCTTGGAAATCCCTCCAGGAATGATGGGGACTCCAGCCCTGCCCTGGGCAGCCTGGGCCAGGCCCTGACAACCCTTGCCAGGGAGAAATTCTTCCCAAGCTCCAATCTAAACCTCCAGCTCAATTCCTCTTCTCCCATCCCTTCTTCCTTGGGAGCAGAGCCCAACCCCCCTGGCTCCAACCTCCTCTCAGGGGGTTGCAGAGAGCCACAAGGTCTCCTCTCAGCCTCCTTTGCTCCAGGATCAACACCCCCAGCTCCCTCAGTTGCTCCTCACGAGCCCACCCACCACCACCAGGGATCACAATGGGCTACACTGAGCCACAGGAGATGGAGGGAAGTGAAAATTCTCTGCCATGGTTGTGTCAAGTTGATTGAACTTCTCAAGCCATCTGTGGCTTTGGGAACAAGAGGCTGCATCCAGAAAGGAAGCATCCCAGCAGATGGTGGGTTTGGGATGGCAGCTCTCCTGCTGGGAGGCAGCAGCTTGGGATGGCTTCCTTTGGAATCAGCTGTCCAAGAGTTGGGGAAAAGCCTTCCAAAAAGCATAAATTCCCTGCTACCTGTGCATACAGACTCTGATTATCAGCAAGAGAAAGCAAAATTCCTGATTTCCTTGGAGGGAGGAGTTTGTCTGGATCCCTCCCTCCACCCTAGCAGACAGGACAACCCCTTGTCCATCTCCTTCTGTCCCTGCTGCATCCAGCCTGTATTTTTCTAAGAAGCTGGTCCTAAACTGATGGGAAAGCTGCCAAAATAAATCAATTTTTAAAATGCTCCCCAAAAGAAAGAGTCAAACATCATGGCGAGCTTTTAAATCAAACCTCCCATGGGAATCCTCATCCTGCAGCAGAGGCTCCACCACCAGAAGGCAAGGGATGGGTCAGTGTCTTACCTCCTCCTACTTATTCCTAAAAAAGTCCTTTTTCCTTGCAGAAGAAGCTGGATGCTTCTTCTGACAGGGAAACATTATTCAAGGGTGCTGCTAAAGAAGAGAAGATGAAAGAAGATAAATAATAATAAAAAAAGATGAAATTTGAACTTCCAGCCCCAAACTGGAGTGCAGATCCCAGCAGTCAGCAGAAATCTGAAAGGAATGAGGCAAATGGAGAATATCCCTGAAGCAGAAAGGAAAAAAAAAAGCAGTCAGAGAGCTTAGTGGGTTTCAAAGATCAAGGAAAAAAAATCCCACCTGATCAGCTTAAAAACTCCCAAGGCACTAAAGAGCAGAAATGAAAGCCCTGGGGCTGGAAATTTTGTTTTTGAGGATAAAAGGAAACAGCTGGGATTCAGCCATCATCCCAGGAGCTGGGACATCACTAAACCAGCAAGTTTCCTGAGCTTTGCAAGAAAAATCCTGGGGCTTGGCAAGGCTGAGGGTGCCTGGAGGAGGGGGGAGGACTGGATGAGAGGGAGAGAAGGAGCATATGGCAGAGGAGGACGTTCAGGGACACAGGGGAGGAGCTGAGCAGATGGAAGGGGAAGCTGAGAAGCAAAGCAAAGGAGGTTTGGGTCGGTACTGCAGGGAGGGAGGTGGTTCTGGTTCTCCCTGCAGTGGGCAGAAGGTGGTGCAGGGGCTCCAGGGTGAACTAAAACTAAAAATGCAAGGATTGTATCCAAGAAGTTACTATTAAAAGCACTCTCAAATTTCCTTTTGTCTTATAGACAGACAACTTAGTCTGCCTTAGTTTTTTCCACACCAGGTCCATGAATCATAGAATCATAGAATGGGCTGGGTTGGAAGGGAGCTCAGAGATCATCAAGTCCAACCCTTGATCCACTCCCCCCGTGGTTCCCAGCCCATGGCACTGAGTGCCACATCCAGGCTCTTTGGAAAGAGCTCCAGACACGGAGAATCCACTACTTCCCTGGGCAGCCCATTCCAAGGTCTGGTCACCCTCTCCAGAAAGAAATTCTTTCTCAGCTCCAACCTAAACCTCCCCTGGCACAACTTGAGACCCTTTGTGCCCTCTTGTCTTGCTGAGAGTTGCCTGGGAAAAGAGCCCAACCCCCCCCTGGCTCCAACCTCCTTTCAGGGAGTTGCAGAGAGTGATGAGGTCTCCCCTGAGCCTCCTCTTCTCCAGCCTCAACACCCCCAGCTCCCTCAGCCCTTCCTTCCTCCCAGGAATTCTGCTGGATCCCTTCCCAGCCTCCTTGCTCTTCTCTGCACCTGCTCCAGCACCTCAAGCTCCTTCCTCAACTTCCTGAGGGGCCCAGAACTGGACACAGGACTCAAGCTGTGGCCTCCCCAGGGCTGAGCACAGGGGCAGAATCCCTTCCCTGGACCTGCTGGCCACGCTCTTCCTCAGCCAGCCCAGGATGCCATTGGCCTTCTTGCCCACCTGGCCACACTGCTGCCTCCTCTTCAGCTTCCTGGCAAGCCAGACTCCCAGCTCCCTTGCTGCAACCACTCCCTGCCCAGCCTGGAGCTCCCCAGGGGCTTCTTGGGGCCAAAGTGCAGGACCCGGCCCTTGGAATCTTCAACCTCATCCCCTTGGGATCAGCCCAGCTCTCCAGTCTCTCCAGGTCCCTCTGCAGAGCCCTCCTGCCTTCCAGCTGATCCACACTTCCCCCCAGCTTAGTGTCAGCTGGGAATTTGCTGAGGATGGACTCAATGCCCTCCTCTAAATCCTCCCTCAAGATATTAAACAGCACTGGGCCCAACACTGATCCCTGGGGGACACCACTAGTGACCGGCCGCCATTTTGATGCAGCCCCGTTCAGCACCACTCTCTGGGCCCGGCCCTCCAGCCAGTTCCTAACCCAGCACACAGAAGCTTCTGGGAAGAAAAATGTGGGAATTAAAATAAAGTGTCCATTCTCTTCTGCCACTTCTCTTTAGGACAAGGGTTCAAGTTGCACCAGGGGAGGTTTCAGATTGGATTGTAGGAAAAATCTCTTCACTGAAAGAGTGAAAAGGGTGCCCAGGGAGGTTCTGGAGTCACCATCCCTGGGGTGTTCAGGGAACAGGTAGAAGTGGTTCTCTGAGAGATGATTTAGTGGTTAAGGTGTTGTAGGACTGAGGGGTGGACTCAGTGATCATGAAGGTCCTTTCCAACAATGATGATCCTCTAATTCTCTCCTGCTGAACACCCTGATTGCTGGCCCAGCACATGTTGTTTTCCTTTGTTGGGCAAGCATCATGTCCAAAGCCACCAGAGCTGCTTTGCTTCCTATTCCTAGCAGGATCATGGTGGGGTGATCCTTTGGGATCTACTGCCCAGGGAGGATGCTCCAAAGCCCTACACCAAGCAGGTTCTTTGCTTCAGCGCCCTGAGCTGGCCAGAGGCCATGCCTGCAATCCCCAGCAAAACCCCAAATTACATAAACTTAAATTCCTGGCATGACTTAGCTGCCTTGCAAACCCTGCTGCCCTGAGAGCCCAAACAATTAGTATACTGTTTATTCATAAGATTAAACCCAGCGAGGTGTAAAACAGCAGCTGTGGTGGCAAGCACAAGGCTGCATTTCACTGCCACAAAAGAGACACGAGCCCAGCTCCTGGCTGGCTCCCCAGCAATATTATTTTTTTTTTTTTGCACTCACCTCGAATGAAAGAACTGGTTGCCTGTTTTATTTCTTGTCTTTTCAGGCACCCAGGGATTAATTCTTTTCCTTAGGAAGAGAGCTGGGAGGTTCACCCTCTCCCAAAGCCTTCCACGGGTGATGGATTGGAAGGAATATTTCCCTTTTCTAACCCCATTAAAACTTCCTCCTTATGCAAGCAAATGATTATGGGATGGGTGTCAGGGAAAGGATTACCATCAGAATTACATATGTAGAGCCTGTAGCTGGCACAGCCCTGGCACACAGCTGACAAAACAGTGGATTCCAGGCTGATCCGGTTATTTATATTCCCAGTACACGTGGAGAAATCCCAATCCCTGGTACCCAGGGTGGTAGAGAGCTCTTTTTGCCTTCCCAGGTCATCCCACTGATCCTAATGATGGGAATGATGCTTCCCTCCTGGTCAGGAATAAGGAAAAAGGTCCAAAAAAGCAGCCAGGATCAGTTGATTCCGGGTTGATCTGATTATATTCACAGTACACATGGAGAAATCTCACTCCCTGGCACGCCGGGTGGTAGGGAGCTCTCTTTGCTTTCCCAGGTCATCCCACTGCTCTCTTTTTCCTGTAATGATGGGAATGATGCTTCCCTCCTAGTCAGGAGTAAGGAAGAAGGTCCGAAAATGCAGCCAGGATCAGTTGATTCCAGGCTGATCCAGATATTTCTACCCACAGTACGCATGGAAAACTCCCACTCCTTGGCACCCCGGGTGGTATGGAGCTCTCTTTGCCTTCCCAGGTCATCCCACTGATCCTAATGATGGGAATGATGCTTCCCCCCTGGTCAGGAGTAAGGAAAAGGTCCAAAAATGCAACCAGGATCAGTTGATTCAGGCTGATCCAGATATTTCTACTCACAGTACACATGGAGAAATCCCACTCCTTGGCACCATAGGTGGTACAGAGCTCTCTGTGCCTTCCCAGGTCATCCCACTGATCCTAATGATGGGAATGATACTTCCCTCCTGGACAGGAGTAAGGAAAAGGTCCAAAAATGCAACCAGGATCAGTTGATTCCGGGCTGATCCGGTTATTTATATTCCCAGTAAACATAGAGAAATCCCACTCCTTGGCACCACGGGTAGTACAGAGCTCTTAGCCTTCCCAGGTCATCCCACTGATCCTCTAATGATGGGAATGATGCTTCCATCCTGGACAGGAATAAAAAAACAGGTCCAAAAATGCAACCAGGCTCAGTCATTTCTCAGCCTGCAGGCTCACAAAGCCAAATTAGATCAACCAAGTTCATCTTCCCCCCAGAAGCCACTGAGATCCTTCCTGGTGCTGCTGCAGGGAAGGAGTTTTTCCAGGTCGAGTTGGCTTTCTTCTCCAGAAACTCAACTTTTGGGTCAGGAACATGGGTTGGTTTTCTTCTCCAGAAACTCATCTTTTGGGTCAGGAAGTTGGGTTACAGTCTCAGCAGTGCTTGAGCATCTCACTGGCAAGGATGGGGGGCAGGATCCAGCCCCCTGCACCGCATCTTAGAATCATAGAATCATAGAATTGGCTGGGTTGGAAGGGACCTCAGAGATCATCGAGTCCAACCCTTGAACCACCGTTGCGGTTGCTAGACCATGGCACTGAGTACCACATCCAGTCTTTTTTTAAATATCTCCAGGGACGGAGAATCCACCACTTCCCTGGGCAGCCCATTCCAATGACGGATCACTCTTTCCGTAAAGAAATTCTTTCTAATATCTAACCTAAACTTCCCCTGGCACAACTTAAGTCCATGCCCTCTTGTCTTGTTGAAAGTTGTTTGGTAAAAGAGCCCAACCCCCACCTGGCTACACCCTCCTTTCAGGTAGTTGTAGAGAGCGATGAGGTCTCCCCTGAGCCGCCTCTTCTTTAGGCTGAACAACCCCAGTTCTCTCAGCCTCTCCTCGTAGGGTCTATGCTCGAGTCCCTTCACCAGCCTGGTTGCCCTCCTTTGGACCTGCTCCAGAACCTCGATATCCTTCCTGAACTGGGGGGCCCAGAACTGGACACAGTACTCAAGGTGTGGCCTCACGAGGGCTGAGTACAGGGGCAGAATCACTTCCTTGGACCTGCTGGCAATGCTGTTCCGGATACAGGCCAGGATGCCATTGACTTTCTTGGCCACCTGGGCACACTGCTGGCTCATGTTCAGCTTCTTGTCGATCCAGACTCCCAGGTCCTTTTCTGCCTGGCTGCTCTCCAGCCACTCTGTCCCCAGCCTGTATCGCTGCATGGGGTTGTTGTGGCCAAAGTGCAGGACCCGGCACTTGGCCGTGTTAAACCTCATCCCGTTGGAATCAGCCCAACTCTCCAGTCTCTCCAGGTCCCTCTGCAGAGCCCTCCTGCCTTCCAGCTGATCCACACTTCCCCCCAGCTTAGTGTCAGCTGGGAATTCCCTGAGGATGGACTCAATGCCCTCCTCTAAATCCTCCCTCAAGATATTAAACAGCACTGGGCCCAACACTGATCCCTGGGGGACACCACTAGTGACCGGCCGCCATTTTGATGCAGCCCCGTTCAGCACCACTCTCTGGGCCCGGCCCTCCAGCCAGTTCCTAACCCAGCACAGGGTGCTCCTGTCCAAGCTGCGGGCTGACAGTTTTTTCAGGAGGATGCTGTGGGAGACGGTGTCAAAGGCTTTGCTGAAGTCTAGGTAGACCACATCCACAGCCCTCCCCTCATCCACCAGTCGGGTCACCTGATCATAAAAGGAGATCAGGTTGGTCAGGCATGACCTGCCCTTCCTAAAACCGTGCTGGCTGGGTCTGATCCCTTGCCCATCCTGCAGGTGCTGTGTGATTGCACTGAGGATGATCTGTTCCATGACCCTGCCAGGCACTGAGGTCAGGCTGACGGGCCTGTAGTTTCCTGGGTCCTCTTTCCGGCCCTTTTTGTGGATTGGCGTGACATTCGCCAATTTCCAATCATCTGGGATGTCCCCAGTGAGCCAGGACTGTTGGTAGATGATAGCGAGAGGCTTGGCGAGCTCTTCTGCCAGCTCCTTCATTACCCTTGGGTGGATCCCATCTGGTCCCATAGACTTGTGGGGATCCAAGCAGCTCAGTAGATCACAGACTGTGTCCTTCAGGATTACAGGGGGGCTGTTTAGATCCATGTCACTTTCTATGAGCTCCAGAAGCCATCCGTCTTCAGGGTAACCTGTCTTTCCGCTGAAAACTGAGGTAAAGAAGGTGTTAAATACCTCAGCCTTTTCTTCATCTTTAACAGCTATATTCCCACTCGTGTCCAGTAAAGAATGGATATTTTCCCTGCCCCTTCTTTTGCTGCTAATGTATCTGTAGAAGGACTTTTTGTTATCCTTCACAGAGGTGGCGAGATTCCGTTCGCATTGTGCTTTTGTGTCTCTGATTTTCTTTCGACATGACTTAACAATATTCCTAAATTCTTCCTCAGTAGTTATCCCTTTTTTCCATAATTGGTAGGCCCTCCTCTTAACTCTAATTTCTTTCAGAGTCTCCCAATTCAGCCAGGCCGGTCGTCTTCCCCGCCGGCTCGCTTTTCGGCATACTGGGACAGCCTGCTCCTGTGCTTTCAGAACTTGTTCCTTGAAGTACGACCAACCCTCCTGTACCCCTCTGTTTTCAAGGTCTGTTTCCCAGGGTATACTCCGAACAAGTCTTCTGAAGAGGTCAAAATCTGCCCTTCGGAAGTCCAGCGTAGAGGTCTTATTGACGACCCTCCTTGTATCCCTGAATATTGAAAACTTTATTATTTCATGGTCACTAAGTCCCAGGCGACCACCGACCACCACATCTCCCACCAGCTCCTCTCTGTTTGTGAAAAGAAGGTCAAGCGAGGCTCCATTCCTGGTGGGCTCATTTACTAGCTGGAGCAGGAAATTATCCTCTATACACTCCAGGAATCTTCTAGACTGCTTCGTCTCTGTGCTGTGGAGTTCCCAGCAGATGTCTGGTAGGTTAAAGTCGCACACGAGAACAAGGGATGACGATTTGGAGACATCCGCCAGTTGCCTGTAGAATACTTCATCATCCTCATCATCTTGATTGGGTGGTCTGTAACAGACTCCCATCACAATATCAGCCTTGTTGACCTTCCCCTTGATTCTGATCCACAGGCACTCCACCTTATTATTACAGACTTCAATTTCTACAGTGTCAAGGGACTCCCTAACATATAGGGCTACCCCTCCGCCTCTCCTACCCTGCCTGTCCCTTCTGAAAAGCCTGTAGCCACCTATAGTAGCACTCCAGTCATGGGAGTCATCCCACCACGTTTCCGTGATAGCGATTACATCATAGCTTTCCTGATGCATGATGGCTTCCAGCTCCTCTTGTTTGTTGCCCATGCTGCGTGCATTGGTGTACATGCACTTTAGCTGGGCTGCTGGTTTGTCTCGTACCTTGGGCAGACCACCCTTAGGCTCCTTTCTGGAGAGCCCAGTTTCAACCCCATCCCCCTTCAAACCTAGTTTAAAGCCCTCCTTATGAGCCTCTCCAACTTATACGCTAGAGTCCTTTTCCCCTTGTTAGTTAGGTGAAGTCCATCTGTTTTGAGTACACTAGGTAGTACGGAAGTTGTCCCGTGGTCAAAAAACCCAAAGTTCCGCCGGTGGCACCAATCCCTCAGCCACCTATTGATCAGATTAGTTTTCCTAGTTCTCTCCTCATTTAAATCTTCTATTGCTGGAACCGAGGCGAACACCACCTGTGCTCCTGACCCATCAACTAAACGGCCCAGTGCCTTGAAGTCTTTTTAATCACCTTTGTACTTCGTCCAGCAATGTCATCACTGCCAGCCTGGACTACCAACAGTGGATAATAGTCTGATGGCTGAATTAGTTGAGGGAGTCTCCTACTAATATCCCTCACTCGGGCACCGGGAAGGCAGCAGACCTCTCTGTGGGATGGGTCAGGTCGACATATAGGGCCCTCAGTTCCTCTCAGAAGGGAGTCACCAACTACAACTACCCTTCTTCTTTTCTTCGTGGCTGTGGTTGTAACCCGTCTGGTGGAGAGAGGGCAAGCAGGAGACCTTCCAGAGAGATCTTCCTCTTGTCTGGCCTCCGCCTCATTTTCTGAGTCCAGGGCCTCATATGTGTTCTTTAAGGACACCTGGGGGGGTGGTGGAGGTTGCGGGGAGATTCTTTTGCCTTTCCGATGGCGTACCTGTTTCCATTCCCCCCCATCCACCTGGTCTGCAACTACTGTTTGATCGGAGGAGGGGCAGGGTTTCACTGACTCCTTTTGGATTTCTTTTGCAGTCAAAAGGGTGCGACTCCACCTCTTGGAGAGGGCAAGAAAAAAACTTTGCCAATCTGATCTGGGACAAAACTTTGTCCTGGTGCCCTGGCTCACAGGGGATAAATCCTAGGTCAGTATAACAGAAATGACACCCAAAAGCTTCTCTGCTTCCCAACACATCTTGGCATCACCACCTTGAGGGAACCAGAGGCTGTACACAACCGCTGGGCACCACCCAAGTAGCCTCAGATGCCTCCAGGAAAAAAAAGAAAATAATAATCCAAGCACGAAAACAAACCAGGACTACCTGGACTTCAGCAAGGCCTTTGACACCGTCTCCCCTAGGATTCTCCTGGAAAAGCTGTCAGGCCATGGCTCAGCCAGGAGCACTCTGTGCTGGGTTAGGAACTGGCTGGAGGGCCGGGCCCAGAGAGTGGTGCTGAACGGGGCTGCATCAAAATGGCGGCCGGTCACTAGTGGTGTCCCCCAGGGATCAGTGTTGGGCCCAGTGCTGTTTAATATCTTGAGGGAGGATTTAGAGGAGGGCATTGAGTCCATCCTCAGGAAATTCCCAGCTGACACTAAGCTGGGGGGAAGTGTGGATCAGCTGGAAGGCAGGAGGGCTCTGCAGAGGGACCTGGAGAGACTGGAGAGTTGGGCTGATCCCAAGGGGATGAGGTTGAAGATTCCAAGGGCCGGGTCCTGCACTTTGGCCACAAGAAGCCCCTGGGGAGCTCCAGGCTGGGCAGGGAGTGGTTGCAGCAAGGGAGCTGGGAGTCTGGCTTGCCAGGAAGCTGCAGAGGAGGCAGCAGTGTGGCCAGGTGGGCAAGAAGGCCAATGGCATCCTGGGCTGGCTGAGGAAGAGCGTGGCCAGCAGGTCCAGGGAAGGGATTCTGCCCCTGTGCTCAGCCCTGGGGAGGCCACAGCTTGAGTCCTGTGTCCAGTTCTGGGCCCCTCAGCAAGTCCCTCAGGAAGGAGCTTGAGGTGCTGGAGCAGGTGCAGAGAAGAGCAAGGAGGCTGGGAAGGGATCCAGCAGAATTCCTGGGAGGAAGGAAGGGCTGAGGGAGCTGGGGGTGTTGAGGCTGGAGAAGAGGAGGCTCAGGGGAGACCTCATCACTCTCTGCAACTCCCTGAAAGGAGGTTGGAGCCAGGGGGGGGTTGGGCTCTTTTCCCAGGCAACTCTCAGCAAGACAAGAGGGCACAAAGGGGCTCAAGTTGTGCCAGGGGAGGTTTAGGTTGGAGATTAGAAAGAATTTCTTTCTGGAGAGGGTGATCAGCCCTTGGAATGGGCTGCCCAGGGAAGTAGTGGATTCTCCGTGTCTGGAGCTCTTTCCAAAGAGCCTGGATGTGGCACTGAGTGCCATGGGCTGGGAACCACGGGGGGAGTGGATCAAGGGTTGGACTTGATGAGCTCTGAGCTCCCTTCCAACCCAGCCCATTCTGTCATTCTATGAAATACTCACTGACTGTGCAGTGGGGGGAGGAAAAAGTCTCTGACCCTCAGAGGCTGAAACCCAAAATACCACAATTGATTGTAGTAACTGTTTGAAGAAAGTTCCATAAGGTGTCTGCAGGATGCTCTGCTCGGATGCTTGGCTGCCTGATGGCAGCAAAACAACATTTTCTGCTCCTCTCTTGGCCCTGGTGTTGTCTGAGAGCTACCAGAAATCTCCAAAATGAGTGTTTTTATCAGTAAATAAATACATAGTCACCCCTATATTCTGGGTCTGGCTATCTTTGCTTAGCTGGTGGACTAAAAGGACACAAATTAAGACTACCAGAAAAATATTCTTATTTATGTTAATATTAAAATATTAATCTCTTCAAGCTACACACAAGTAATCAAGTGCTTAAAATAGGCTCAGCACTGTACAAACAGTTCGTACAAAAACTCCATCTGAGATGTATTTTTACCAAAAAGAGCTTTAGCTCAGCCTGAAAGGGGAAGACTCAGTGGCTGGGACAAAACCTGGTGGATTTGGGCTGAAAAATCTAAAGGTGTTTGTTTTTAACACACACCTCTCCTCCATTTTAAAGCCAGAATTGTTCTGGAGCTTGGCTGAAACGTCCTGGAACAAGAAAACTGCAAAAAGCAGTTGAAATGAGCTTTGATTCACCTTTTTATGACCACTTGGAGGGATGTGTACACGTTTGCACACTTATCTAGAAAGGAATATTGCTTTTTTCATGGAAATACCTGCATTTGCCAGCATTTCAACCTCCTTATTGCTCTGTAAAACCTTTAGCTGCCCAATACAGGAAAGGAAGGAAGCCTGGGTGACAGAAATCACACCTACACTGAATAATCAACCTTAATAATCCCTACACGTCATCAACGGATATTAATTTGTATATAAATAGACCTGAAGGCAAAAATACAGAATCAGGACCTGCTGTTCATTAAAAATAAAAATGAAAATCAACCTTTCCACAAAGACACACAAGCACAAAACGGGTCCAAATTAGAAGATGAGATGAAATGGTGCTGGCTTATACAATGTTCACATTTTTATCCCTGTTTCCCCACTGAAACCAATTGTGGGCCCTGGTGTTACACAATTTCTTTTCTTTTTTTATTCCTTTTCTGCTCGGGGCTCTTTCAATACAGTTTTGGTGGTACAGCTTTGCAGATTTCCTTCTGCAGAATACGAAGCTATTTTAGCTTTTTGGGTGGGTTTTTTTTCCTACAAGAAACCATCTGCCTGCCAGACACAATCCCAGTCCCCACTTGGGAGGAAACCAGTTTGTTTTATGGCCAGGTAACTGGATCCATACAGAGAGGTGCTGGGCCAAAACGGTTTTCATGGTGACACCAAGAGCCAGCCAGGATTATGCTTCTCTTGTCTACCTGAACTTCAGCAAGGCCTTTGACACCGTCTCCTCTAGGATTCTCCTGGAAAAGCTGTCAGGCCATGGCTCAGCCAGGAGCACTCTGTGCTGGGTTAGGAACTGGCTGGAGGGCCGGGCCCAGAGAGTGGTGCTGAACGGGGCTGCATCAAAATGGCGGCCGGTCACTAGTGGTGTCCCCCAGGGATCAGTGTTGGGCCCAGTGCTGTTTAATATCTTGAGGGAGGATTTAGAGGAGGGCATTGAGTCCATCCTCAGGAAATTCCCAGCTGACACTAAGCTGGGGGGAAGTGTGGATCAGCTGGAAGGCAGGAGGGCTCTGCAGAGGGACCTGGAGAGACTGGGCTGATCCCAAGGGGATGAGGTTGAAGATTCCAAGGGCCGGGTCCTGCACTTTGGCCACAAGAAGCCCCTGGGGAGCTCCAGGCTGGGCAGGGAGTGGTTGCAGCAAGGGAGCTGGGAGTCTGGCTTGCCAGGAAGCTGAAGAGGAGGCAGCAGTGTGGCCAGGTGGTCAAGAAGGCCAATGGCATCCTGGGCTGGCTGAGGAAGAGCGTGGCCAGCAGGTCCAGGGAAGGGATTCTGCCCCTGTGCTCAGCCCTGGGGAGGCCACAGCTTGAGTCCTGTGTCCAGGTCTGGGCCCCTCAGCAAGTCCCTCAGGAAGGAGCTTGAGGTGCTGGAGCAGGTCCAAAGGAGGCAACTGGGCTGGTGAAGGGACTCGAGCACAGACCCTATGAGAAGAGGCTGAGGGAGCTGGGGGTGTTGAGGCTGGAGAAGAGGAGGCTCAGGGGAGACCTCATCACTCTCTGCAACTCCCTGAAAGGAGGTTGGAGCCAGGGGGGGGTTGGGCTCTTTTCCCAGGCAACTCTCAGCAAGACAAGAGGGCACAAAGGGGCTCAAGTTGTGCCAGGGGAGGTTTAGGTTGGAGCTGAGAAAGAATTTCTTTCTGGAGAGGGTGATCAGCCCTTGGAATGGGCTGCCCAGGGAAGTAGTGGGTTCTCCGTGTCTGGAGATCTTTCCAAAGAGCCTGGATGTGGCACTCAGTGCCATGGGCTGGGAACCACGGGTTGGACTTGATGATCTCTGAGCTCCCTTCCAACCCAGCCCATTCTGTGATTCTATGATTCTGTGATTCTTTCCAGTGGAGCAGCTCTGGCTTTTAAGCAGGGGTTTTTTTATCAGGTCACTCCTTAGCATTTCCTGCTACCTGAAGCTTTGGTCCCAAAAATGCAGAAAGCCACACTGAGTTTAAACATTCTCCCCAAGGCTCCAAAGTTCTCACCCTTCCTCCTGCCCTCACAAGATCTCTGGGAAGGCAAAAGCTCCCTGAAATTCAGCCTCTCTTAACAAGTCTCTAAACAATATATATAATATATATATATATATATATATAATGCAGAGTTGTAATCCAGTTTTCCAACAAAAAAACAGGAGCTTCCTGCCACAGAGGGGATCCAGTGATGGATCAGGAGGAGGATGAGGAGAGATGGGAGCAGGGGGAGCAGCTGAGCACCCAGAAACCCCTCCAGCTGCTGGATTTTAGTGGAAACCCCAACTTAATTCAAAGCAAGACCCAGGAAGGCACCACCTATCTCTGCTTCCCTGCAGCCCTCCCCTTCCCACGGGAAGAAAACCTGGAGGAAGAAGCCAAAGGGAGCTGAGACATGTCTGGGCAAGGCAGAAATCAGCAGGGGCCAAAAAAGAAACCACCATGCAGACAGAACCTCTGCTTTCTCTCCGTTCCAACTTTGTCAGGGAATTGCCCCATCTTGCCCTGCTTGTCATCCATCCCCCAAAGCTGTGGAACACCTCCCAAGGAACCTGCAGGGAATGCTTTTCTGAAATCTGAAGTCACTTTAAGCAGGCAACACCAAGAAGGGAGGGTTTTACTTGGCATGGAGGAGGAGTTCCAGGCTCCACCATGAGGTCACCTTGGGACAAGAGGTCACCCAAGGCTGGGTGCACCCTCAATCACCCCCCCCCAGCCCTGTGCTTGTAAATACTTGTGTGTAAGTACAAGTGGGAGAGTTCCCAGAGAGCCTGACTTGAAAAAAATCAAGGCTGCAGAGCACCAACTTTAACTTCTAATGGAGTAGGTGAGGGAAGCATTTGGATTCAAGAGGGATTTCTGAAGGAAAACCTAAGTGGTGGCATTGCACAACGTGTTCCACACAGTGTAAAGGTCCAACTGAGCCTTTCTCTCCATCTAATTTTATCAAGAAAGGAGGAAAAACTAAGAAAAAAAGCAGCAAGGATATTAAAGCCTGTGTGAGCTTTCTCAGTAGCCTGGGAGGATTCATCCCTATGCTCTCTCCCTCCTTCAACCCTACTTCCACCTCCCTCAGAGCCTCCCTCTGATCATAATTAAAAAAGTGAAGGGTGGGATTGTTTCAAGCCAATTCCATCAGTCTGTTTCTTTAGGTTTCATGAAGTCACCCTCACACGTCCAGGAATTTTACACTCAGAAACAAAGACACACAAAGGGGTTTTCAAAATAAAAATCAAGAGCTTGGGTTAATTAGTGATGCCTTTGAAATAGAACCCAAATGCTAAGAGTGGTGTTAGGAAAATCTTTACTGAGTATTTCTGGAGCAAATGTGAACCAGGGGAGTAAAAACTTCCCTCACTGCACCCTGGGTTTTTGGTTGTTAACCTCTGACCCAAGGCAGGAATAATGTTTTCAGCCCCCACTGCTCAAAGAAATATTTCTGAGAACTCTTTTTGTCTCCAGCAAATTATCTAATCCCTGTTCTAAAAATGTTCTCTATGAGAAGACAGAGGCTATTGTGATCATTTATCTACTTACTGGGTAAAAAAAAGAAGTGAAGGCCCTGCTTGTCTGAAGCTCAGCACAGGTCCTGTGCCTCCAGCATGGTGACCAAGAAGACCCAGGGAGGAGGTTCTCTGAGGGCAAGTGTCACCTCCCACTGATGGAGCTGTCACAGCAAGCCAGCTTGGGCCTCAGTCTCACTGTGAGCAGTGCCCACTCAGGTGCCAATTAACACCCCCAGTGTTAATGACATGGACATCTGCTTGCTGACAACATCAAGTGCCAAATCCAACTGCTGAGGGCTGGAGAGTTTTTCCACGGGTTCAGACTTCCTGTCTTCACAAGTCTTCCAGCCCAGCACCCTACTTGCTTTGCCACACTTGCAAGACTCTTCCTCCTTCTCCTGTCCACATTTATGTGACACCAGAATCAACCAGAGAGGTGGGAGATGCCCCATCCCTGGAAATATTTCAAGTCTGGTTGGATGAGGATCTGAGCAGCCTGATCCAGCTGAAGATGGCTTTGCCCATGGGTGGAGTGTGGCCTTGAAAGGTCCCTTCCAATCCAAGGCACTTGATGCTTCTATGATTTTATAAATCATGCTCCTCTCTTGGAAATCTCCCTTTCTCTTGCTGAAATTCCATAGGCTGATCCTTCTATCTGCCCTTCTGCACCATCTAAAGCTCTGCTGTCCCTCTCATATCTCTTAGTTGTCTGCTCCTACTCGAACGCTTCCCTTCAGCAGCACTGGGAAAGCCATTGACATCTCTAACATAGACTTGGACTTTTCCCCAGAACATTTTCTCATCATAACACCTCCAGGGATGGGCTACACAAGCCCAATTCTTGCCCCAGTGTTCATATTTCAACCATTTGCACATGGCTTTCTTTGGCAATATCAAGGACAACCCTGCTCCTCTCACAGGAGCTGCTGTTAAAAACTATTTTCCAGTCTGTTTTTGTGGAGAACCTCACCTTCGTGTTCCTCGTGAAACAGAAGTGAGTGGTCTTCAGTCCCTACCCCTCATTTCACATCAGATTCCAGAACTTCTTCCTCATTTCTGACCTTCTTGTTCTCTGCAGCTCCCTGAGAGGAGGTTGGAGCCAGGGGGGGTCGGGCTCTGCTCCCAAGGAAGAAGGGATGGGAGAAGAGGAATTGAGCTGGAGGTTTAGATTGGAGCTTGGGAAGAATTTCTCCCTGGCAAGGGTTGTCAGGGCCTGGCCCAGGCTGCCCAGGGCAGGGCTGGAGTCCCCATCATTCCTGGAGGGATTTCCAAGGCCTGGAGATGTGGTGCTGAGGGCCATGGGGCAGTGGTGGCCTTGGCAGTGCTAGGTTAAGGGTTGGAGTTGATGATCTTCAAGGTCTTTTCCAGTCAGGGAGATACAGTGCTGTGGCTCCTCATGACACCATTATCACATTTTGAAACAATTTTCTTCACATTTGCCTGAAAAATTTGTCTTTTGTCTTGACCACAGGCAATTTTTTTTTCTTTTTTTGAGGCTCACACCATGTAACCAGGATGGGTGACTTTAAAACCAGGATAATAGGTCTCCCAAATCCCCTCATAGATCCTCTACAGATCCCCTCACAGCCCCTGATAAATGCCCTCACAGATCCCCTGAAAAATCTCCTCACAGACCTCAAGGGTCCCCCCACAGATCCCGTTAGATCTTCTCACAGATTTACCCCCCAGATCCTCTCACAGACCCCTAAAGGATCCCCTCACTGATCCCCTAGAGATCCACTCACAGATCCCCTTCTAAACCCTTCACGGGTCCCCCACAGATTCCCTATGGTTTCCCCCCACCAATCCCCTCACAGATTCCCTATGGTTTCCCCCAACAGATCCCCTCACAGATCCCTAATGGGTCCTCTTTCTGATCCCCTAGAGTTCCCCTCACACATCCCCTCCTAAGCCACTCACGGGTCCTCCCCAGATCCCTTTACAAATCCCCCACAGTTTCCCCCCCAGATCCTCTCACAGATCCCCCTCACCAATCCCCCCACATATACCTCAGTTTCCCCCAACAGATCCTCTCACAGACCCCTAAAGGGTCCCCTCACCAATCCCCTAGAGATCCCCTCACCGGTCCCCTCACCGATCCCTTCCTAAACCCCTCATGAGTTCCCCACAGATCCCTTTAAAAATCCCCCACGGTTTCCCCGAGCAGATCCCCTCACAGACCCATAATGGGTCCCCTCACCAATCCTCCCACAGATACCTCAGTTTCCCCCAACAGGTCCCCTCACAGACCCCTGAAGGGTCCCCTCACTGATCCCCTAGAGATCCACTCACATATCCCCTCCTAAACCCCTCACGGGTCCCCAACAGATCCCCTCACAGACCCCTAAAGGGTCCCCTCACCGATCTCCTAAACCCCTCAAGAGTCCCCCACAGGGCCCCTTACAGATCCCCCCCAGTTTCCCCCAACAGATCCCCTCACAGATCCCCTCCTAAACCGCTCACAGGTCCCCACAGATCCCTTTACAGATCCCCTATGGTTTCCCCCAGCAGATCCCCTCACAGACCCCTGGAGGGTCCCCTCACCGATCCCCCCACATACACCTCAGTTTCCCCCAACAGATCCTCCCACAGACCCCTAAAGGGTCCCCTCACCAATCCCCTATAGATCCCCTCCTAAAACCCTCACGGGTCGCCCACAGATCCCCCATAGTTTCTCCCAAGAGATCCCCTCACAGACCCCTAAAGGGTCCCCTCACCGATCCCCCCCAGATACCTCACAGTTTGCCCCAACAGATCCCCTCACAGACCCCTCAAGGGTCCCCTCACCGATACCCTAGAGATCCCTCACAGATCTCCTCCTAAACCACTCACGGGTCCCCCACCGATCTCCTCCCAAATACCTCACCGTTTCCCCCAACAGATCCCCTCACAGATCCCTTCCTAACCCCCCCTCCCCGATTCCCCCCAGATCCCTTTACAGATCCCCCATGGTTTCCCCTCACAGACCCCCTCAGGTATCCCCCCACATCCCCTCACAGACGCTTCCCAGACCCCCTCACCCTTCCTCCCCCCATGCCTCCCCCCCGGGACCGCCGGTCCGCTAACGTCCCCTGCCAACCCCCGCCCAACCCCCGGGGCCCGCCCCGGAACCGGCTCCACCGCCCAATGCCGCTTCGGGCAGCACGGGGCGGGCTCTCCCCACCTCCTCCCTTCCCGCCCGCCCCTCTGCCGCTGCCGCCGCCGCCGCCGCCGCCCGCGGCCGCCGCCGAGGGAAGCGCCATGGGACAAAAGGCGCCTTGAGGAGCGCGGCCCCAGCGCTCAGGCCGCGCCCGCCACTCTCTCTGCCCGCCGCGGCATGACGGCTCCGCTCCTTTAGGTCCGGTCCGGCTCGGCCCGGCTCGGTCCGGTCCGGCCCGGCCCGCAGCGCCTCCCCCGCCATGCCGAGCGGCAGCACCGCCGCGGCCTCCCCTGCCGCCGAGCCCGCCGAGCCGCCGCGCCTCCCCCTCCCCCTTCCCCACCCGCCGCTGCCGCTGCTGCTGCTCCAGCGGCGCCTCGCCGGCCTCGGCCTCCGGGACCTGCCCGCCAGCAGCGGCGGAGGGGCGGCCCGGCGGAGGGCGGGTTTGGCGGCACCGCCTGACCCCCCTGGGGAGCCGGGGCCTGGCGGGGCGGAGGAGGAGGAGGAGGCGGCGGGGGACGAGGGAGACCTGGAGCTGGAGGAGGAGGAGCTGCTGGCGGGGGAGGACGAGGAGGAAGAGGAGCCGGGCGCGCTGCTGCTGCTCTCCTCGTCCTCCTCGCCCTCCCAGCCGCTGCCGCTGCTGCCGGCGTTGGGCTCCGTCCTGCTCTCCCCTGCCTTCGATGCTGAGGAGGCGGCGGCGGTGGCGGCGGGGGGGGGAGCAGCGCTGTGCGGGGCGGAGGATCCTCAGGGCATGATGGCGGCGATGCTGTCCCACGCCTGCGGCGGGGGGGCGGCGGGGCTGAACGGCGAGCAAGCGGCCCTGCTCCGCAGGAAGAGCGTCAACACCACCGAGTGCGTCCCGGTGCCCAGCTCCGAGCATGTGGCGGAGATCGTGGGGCGACAGGGTGAGTGGGGGACACCCGGGGACATGGCGGGGGGGGGGGGGTGGGCCCGCTGCTCGTCCCCGGGGTTCCTGACCGGCAGCTCCCCCGGGTTGTGCTCGGCTGGAGGAGCCCCTCGGTTGCCTCCGTGCTCCCCCGGGTTCCTGACCGGCATCTCCCCCGGGTTGGGCTCGGTTGGAGGAGCCCCTCGACTGCCTTGGTGCTCCCTGGGGCTGCTTCTCCTCTCCCAAAGCCCATCCCGGCTTGAGAAACCGAGAGCCAGCACTGGGTGACCTCAAACCTTGGGTTATTGTTCGTTTGAGCTGTAAAACGTGGTAAGAAAGTATAGATTTGATGTGGATGATTGGCTAGAGATTTTTACCAGGTGCTGGCACAGGCTTTGGTCTTCAGTGACACTTTGGTATTCAGTGACACCTGGGGTCTCCAGCAAGAAGCTGCTTTCCCCCCCTAGGAACTTGAGATCCTGTTTGCACCCACTTTTTTTTTTTTGGGGTGAAGGGCTTTAACTTGCTTGCCTTGCAGAGCTGATGCTCTTCCTCTGCCTCCCATCCAGCACCCTGAGACAAAGTGGGGACATCAGGAGCCAGCAGGATGGAGAAAGGAGCCACGTTGCACAGCCCCTTTTTCTTCTCTTTCTGCTGGGTTTGTGGCTTCCTGTTGATGGTTCTTGCTCCACTCCGTGGGGCTCTCAAAAGATAAGGTTATATCAGTGATGTCAGGTTCCTTGTCAGCCTTTCCTGCAGTCTCATGGGAGCCCTGCTTGGAGGAGTCAGAAAGATGCCATCTCGCCCCAGCTTTCTGGTGCTGAACCTTACTTGAAAAGCACTTTTTTTGGTTGGTTTTTTTTTTTATTTAATCCGTAGCACGAGGTGAAGTGGAGGTGTGGAAAGGCAGACAATGGAGCTGCTGGTCTCTTCCTCTTCCCTTTCTTCCTTTTTCTCTTTCTTTATGAGTTTTGGGGGTGTTGTGTCTCCTTTGCTGATAAGTTCAGATAACGAGTGGTTCTGCTGTCTGGTTTCCATCAATGTGGCTTTTGTTTCCTTTTTTTTTTTTTCTTTGAGTATGGAAGAAATAGTGAAAAAAAAAACCTTTCTCAACCAACGTGATACTAAAGAAGTGCCTGCTGAGCACTGATGTTGAGGCTTTTATTTCCAGTTCCTACATTTATTTTAGACTTGTAGCAGTTTGAGTCAAGGATGGGTTGTTTTTTGGTTTGGGTTTTTGTGCTGGGTGTGTCAAAAGGAGAGCCAAAGGCCCTGCTTTAAAAATTGGCAGGTACCT
Source organism: Calypte anna (assembly GCF_003957555.1). Classification (NCBI taxonomy): domain Eukaryota; kingdom Metazoa; phylum Chordata; class Aves; order Apodiformes; family Trochilidae; genus Calypte; species Calypte anna. The sequence goes on from NC_044276.1 coordinate 24,895,819, forward strand.
TCCTCTTATGCAGACGAGGCTGTTCTGTTCAATCAGAAAATATGGGGTTTTTTTCCAAGAAATGGCATTTTGAGTATCTTTAGACTTTGTGTGTCATTGGAGAGGATGGGGGGGAGGGGAGGGTGAGGTGGAAAACAAAACTGAAAACGTTTATTTCTCCAGTTCTAAGAGGGAAATACAAACTGCTGGGCTTTGAGGAGCAATTAGGCTGCTGTGTTATTCTCCACCAGCTCAGGACTGTTCTCTGAAGTTTATCTTCCAGTCACTTAAAAAACAAAGATAATGGAGTTTGCATAAAAAATGGGATCATTGTTCCTGCAGGGCTTGTTTGCTGCTTTTGCTTGGATTTCTTATCCAGTGTCACACTTGTGATAAAGTATTTAGCCTTGGTGGGGAGGGATTGTTTGAGAAAAAGAATTAGGGCTACAGAAGAAAGAGGAGGAGTGGAGAGCTAAAAGAAATTGTTACCAAATCTCTTGGCACAAAAGCTTTGCATGAGGAGGTGCTTCTCAAAGCTCATCCCAGGGAGCCTGATGCTTGCTGACCCATTCCCCTCAGTTATCAGTTCCACTAAATATTTGTCAGATTTCTCAGAAATAGTAGTCCTGGCCTCTCTTTTCGTGGCCCAGAGCTCTTGCTGACTTGTTGGTGTCTGATCCACCTGCTTTGCATGTGTCTGTGCTCCATCCTCAGCTGCTGAGCAGCTTGGAGTGCCTGGAGCAAGGCTGGATGGAGCTCCATCCTTCACCCATCTTCCTCTCTCCCTCTTTCTCTCTCTCAAAATGAAGATGCTACACATTCTTTTTCCAGCACACATCATAACCAGCTGCTTGGGCTTTAGCTTGCCCAAGTTCAGCTGAAGTTTTATTGCCAGATTTCTCTGTGCTCTTAATACTTTTAAGGTCTAATTACTGAAGGGTGATGCAATTGGAATGTTACTTCGGATGGGTTTTCAGGGAAGATTAAGTTGCTATTTTGTTGCTGCTGTCTTCCTGAAGGTACAAAAAGAATTTGAAATGGCTTAATTTCTGTTAAAAGGCAGCTCTGGAATACCAGGAATGCTGAGTTTTGAGGGAGGCTTTGCTGGAGGCCTCAGTGCTGTGGCTGAAAGTGTGTTTACTGTAAGTCCTGACAGAGCCATCATCATCAACTGGAATTCCACCGTGTTCTTTATCCAAATTTAATTTCATTTTGCACAGAGGAAGAGCATTTCCAGGCACTGCTGATCAGACTGAAGGAGCCCCCAATTCCTCAGAGAGCTGTAAACAAGGAAAAAAAAACCTTTCAATGCTTGCACTTAATGTTTTGGGTTTTTTTTTTTCCCTCCACTTCTGTCCAAGTTTCCAAATGAAACGGAGGTGGTGATCCCACAACCCTGCTCCTGGGTGGCTGCACTGCAGGTTCCCCCATGGATATATTGAATCCCTGCTGGTGGCTGGGCACAGATTTGGGATGTCACAGCTGCAGAAAGTTGGGAGTGCCTTGAAAATGCACCCTGTGGTTGGTGGTTTTCTTGTGGAGCTGCAGAGGAGGCTGCTGGGTTCCTGTGACAGTGTTTGAACGTGTTGCTACTGGAAGCATTTACATCACTGGAAAAAGCACTGGAAAAAGGCTTAATAAGATTTTCCTTTAATGAATAGTAGGTGTTCCTTTTTTTTTTTCTGTGAAGTAGTGTGTCTGAGTCTTTGGGAGGGGTTTTATGCTTTTTTTTTATTTGTTTTTCATCTCAAACTTTTGCTGATTCCTCTTACACCCCTCTCAAAAATCAAGCTGACAACTGGAGTAGTGTAACACAAATTCTTTGAATCTCAAAGGTGAACAACAAAGGAAAAAGATATTTGTAGCCCTTTTTATTCTTGTTAAGGCATGTGACTGGGAGCCAGGAAAACCAGATTCCATTCATGGCACTGTAGAGGCTTCCTGGATGAATGTGAAAAAGCTGTTAAATCCAACCTTCACACTGGTCAGAAAAGTGACTTTCTTTGCTGTCTGCAGCTACAAACTCAAAAATAAAAAAATATAAAATTAAGCTGGAGAAAGTGCTGTTGAAATGATAGGAAGAAAGCTGCATTGCTGAGGAGGTGACCTTGTTTGCCTGAGAAAAGCTGCCATAGGGTGTATACCCAAAATTGCCTAAGTGTGTAGCCAGACTTAGATCTCCAGAAGTTTGTGGTTTGTTGTGGTTTTTTTTTAACTTTAGGATTGTGTTTTAATCTCCAAATCACGTGAAGGACTTGGAAAAGTTTGCTGCCCATCACCTGGAAACTGGTTCCCAGAGGTGGTGGTGATTTTGTGGTGATTCTGGTGGATCTTGAAGGATCCGACAGAGTTCACTGGAGGCTTCAGTGCCCCCTTCCTGCTTTTATGACCCAAAAAGATGTGTTTAGACACTGAAAACTTTGGAATAGTGCAAAATAGAGGGGTGGTACCTGAAAGACAAGAAAGAGGAAACCTGAAGGATGCTGGCAAGGACAAAACCTGGAGAGATCATAGAATCATAGAATTGGCTGGGTTGGAAGAGACCTCAGAGATCGAGTCCAACCCTTGAACCACCGTTGCAGTTGCTAGACCATGGCACTCAGTGCCACATCCAGGCTCTTTTGAAAGATCTCCAGACACGGAGAATCCACTACTTCCCTGGGCAGCCCATTCCAAGGGCTGATCACCCTCTCCAGAAAGAAATTCTTTCTCAGCTCCAACCTAAACCTCCCCTGGCACAACTTGAGACCCTTTGTGCCCTCTTGTCTTGCTGAGAGTTGCCTGGGAAAAGAGCCCAACCCCCCCTGGCTCCAACCTCCTTTCAGGGAGTTGCAGAGAGTGATGAGGTCTCCCCTGAGCCTCCTCTTCTCCAGCCTCAACACCCCCAGCTCCCTCAGCCCTTCCTTCCTCCCAGGAATTCTGCTGGATCCCTTCCCAGCCTCCTTGCTCTTCTCTGCACCTGCTCCAGCACCTCAAGCTCCTTCCTGAGGGACTTGCTGAGGGGCCCAGAACTGGACACAGGACTCAAGCTGTGGCCTCCCCAGGGCTGAGCACAGGGGCAGAATCCCTTCCCTGGACCTGCTGGCCACGCTCTTCCTCAGCCAGCCCAGGATGCCATTGGCCTTCTTGCCCACCTGGCCACACTGCTGCCTCCTCTGCAGCTTCCTGGCAAGCCAGACTCCCAGCTCCCTTGCTGCAACCACTCCCTGCCCAGCCTGCAGCTCCCCAGGGGCTTCTTGTGGCCAAAGTGCAGGACCCGGCCCTTGGAATCTTCAACCTCATCCCCTTGGGATCAGCCCAACTCTCCAGTCTCTCCAGGTCCCTCTGCAGAGCCCTCCTGCCTTCCAGCTGATCCACACTTCCCCCCAGCTTAGTGTCAGCTGGGAATTTCCTGAGGATGGACTCAATGCCCTCCTCTAAATCCTCCCTCAAGATATTAAACAGCACTGGGCCCAACACTGATCCCTGGGGGACACCACTAGTGACCGGCCGCCATTTTGATGCAGCCCCGTTCAGCACCACTCTCTGGGCCCGGCCCTCCAGCCAGTTCCTAACCCAGCACAGAGTGCTCCTGGCTGAGCCATGGCCTGACAGCTTTTCCAGGAGAATCCTAGGGGAGACGGTGTCAAAGGCCTTGCTGAAGTCCAGGCAGACCACATCCACAGCCTTCCCCTCATCCCCCAGTCGGGTCACCTGATCATAAAAGGAGCTCAGGTTGTAGATCAGGAGATCAGATGCTTCATCCCTGAGTGTATTAACTCTTCAGATAAGGATTTTTAGGATGTATTTGCTAATGTATTCCAGCATTGTCACCCTATCCAAACCATGTGGGGTTTCCCAAGTGGTTGTAGCCCTGATAAAGCTGACAAAAGTGGGGTTTCTCCCAGGTTGGGAGCTCCTGAAGCCTGATGCTTCTCTTCCTTGAGGAAGAAGCCCTGGGATGATGGCTGCAGAAGGGGCAGGGCAGTCCCTCAGTCCCAGCTGAGTAAGAGGATGAGGAATGATTTCATCCCATCTCCCTGATGCAATCAATAATGACAAATCAGCTTTGCATGAGACAACAATAGCTCAAAAAGTGAGCTATTTGCTGAAATCCAATAGAAAAGCTATTTGTTAAAATCCAATAAAAAAGCTATTATTTAAAATCCAATATAACAACTATTTTTTTGGAGAAGTTATAGTCTTACCTGGCACAGCCTGAAATCTCTGCCTAAGTTTCAGTGGTTTCTTGCTCTGGGGTTGTGTTAAAACATCATTTCAGCTCTGCTGGGTCTCATTCATGCTGTGGTAGGATCCAAATCAAGTTGCAAAAGTCTTGGAAGTCTTTGGATAAAGAAGGGTGCAGGTTCTCCAGCTGGGATCTGAAATCCTTAGTCAGAAATTCTGCTCTCTTGTTGGGTAGGAAAAACACTGCACACTCAAGAGGTTTTTTTTATTTTGTGTAGTCTGCTGGAAATCCTGTAGATTTTAACATGAATAACTGCAAAAGTAAGATTTTTTTTTTTTTTAAATGAAGCTGCAATTAAAAATAATACAAATCTTGCAACATAAAATGTTAATTTCCAATCCTCTGGGCCTTCTATTTTTCTCATTAAAAAAAAGCTGTGTTCTAAATTGTTTTTTTTTAAAGTTTAATATACAGAAGGAGTCCTGATGAATGTGCTTCTAAACTCCTCTGGATTGATGGTCTCTTGAGGTCCCTTCCAACCCTGAGCATTCTTTGATTAACCTGTCTCTGGCAGGAGAAAACAGGGAATTTTTTCTGTGCTCTTTGCACATCATCTGCTGACTTGACATTTCCCTCTCTTCTACACCATACTCTGAATTTCTGGAAGAGAAACTTTGTGTAGAACAAAGTGGTGGCTATCTCAAAGATCTTAAATTTGGGTTTCATGCAATGTCTGTACCCTCCAGGGCTAATTCTTTAAGAACATCTTCCATTATTTCACTCTTTTTCAGGTATTCCTTTAAGTTCTTGCTCTTGCCAGCATCCAAGACCTCAGTTTCCATCCCTGGTGTGAGTCAGGAATTCTGCAGTCTGCATCAAGCTCTCTGCTGCTCCTTTGAACAAGAATCTCTCCCTTTTTAACCTTCATGATATACTGTGGAATTGGAGGTGAAGATTTGGGGGTTGTTTTGCTTTTTTTGGGGGTTTTGTGCAGCCTTGGCTACCGTGGCTGTTGAATTGTGGTCTCTTTCCCAACACTCCTCATCTGTTTCATTCCTTACATCTGTGTTTTTAATGAAAATATTTTTTTTACCTGTATCTACTTGACTAGTTGGACATATTCTCTTCTTCCTAGTGCTTTTCTCCTACTCTTATCTTTCTAATTTTAGTCCTGGTGCTGCAGTAGTGCAAGAAATTAATAACAGAAGTTGGTGCCTCTCGCTCTTGGGCTGTGTGTAAGTTGTTTTCTGAGTTGCTGAGTTTCTGAGTTGTATTCCTCTGCTTCTGAAATTCCTGCTTTGAGAGCTCATCCCAGCCTGAGATGTAGAAGGAAGCAGTGTGCAGGCTGACTACTTGAGATATAAATCACTTGGTAAATTGATGCATAGCTGAGAAATCTTAAAGAAAGACTTGGTCCATGGTTCTTGAACCAAAGGGTTTGTTTTCCAGAGGGGAAAATGTTTCCAAGTGCTTAGGAGCAGCTTCCTCTTGGGAAATGTGCTTCTCAGCATCATTAAAGATTCTTCATCAGATCATAAGAATCAGATGATCTTATGGGTTGGAAAGGACCTTAAAAATCATCTCATTCCAACTTTTATCCATGGGCAGGGACACCTCCCACCAGCCCAGGTTGCTCCAAGCCCCATCCAACCTTCAACATTTCCAGGGATGGGGCAGCCACAGCTTCTCTGGGAAACCTGGCACAGGGGCTCAGCACCCTCAAATTCAACAATTTCTTCTGAATTTCTCATCAAAATCTCCCCTCTTTCAACTTGGACATCATCCCCTCTTTCTCCCTTTTTTTCTTATCCATTAATTTGGTTCCCTCTGCCACAGCCAAGTGGTTGCCCCACAACTCCTTGGCCCTTGGTTGTAAAGCTCTGGAGATCTCCAGCTTGCCTTGGGCAAGCACCAGGCCATTCCAGCAGATGTTGGAAGTGTTTGTCTGGAGAGTGTCTTGTCTAAAAGCCCTTCCTGCAGTTCCAGCTGGATGCTGCCAAGTAGGAAAGTCCTGCATCATCTCCAGATGTGTCATCCATGTGAAAAATCCAAAGTGAAGTCAGCAGTCAGCAGTGGGTGAGGATGATGGAATCAAGATGGGAGCAGCCTGGGTGCTATATAAATATATATATAGAGAGAGAGAGTGATGGAAACATTCCATGGGCAGGCACCAGGACTTGCAGCCACAGCTTAACTCAAAGCCTTTGATTGCAGTGGGGAGTTAATGAGGGGGTCAGGAGGCAGGGAAAAATTACTTTGGGATTAAATGCTTTCATCTTGATTTTTCTTCCAAGCCCTGTGTGTCATCTTCCCTTGGAATAACTGGATCAGTGGGGCTGTCAGTGGAGGTTTTGTTTCTCCTCACTGTTGTAACCTACTTGTAGTGTTGCTTGGTGTAGTGGGAAGGAAAAGATGATTCTTTGCAGCACTTGGATTTCAGAAGCTGCTCTGCTTGGTGGGTTCTGATGAAGCATCCCTACTGTGAGAAATAAAAAAATTAATGGAAAAACACAACCTGGTGAGGGGCAGGAGCACATTCTTGTAGTAGCCTGGGCATCAATCTCACAACTCCAAGGAATTCCAGCTTCAGGACCACCAGGGGAGAAGATTCCCTGGTTTTTTTAGGTGAGCTGTTGCTTAAAGTCTGTGTTACACCCCTGTCCCTCCACAAGCAGTTAACTTCCTTCTTTTTTGGGGACTGTCACCTTCCAAACCTCCCAGGATCCAGAGCAAATCCCAGCTGGAAGTATTCCTAGTTGTTAGCTCTCCAGCATCTTCTGTCTCCTTATCACATGGGAGCCCTCATCTTACCAGCTAATTAACCCAGCTAATGAGTTGGCTGGGGGGGAAGTGTCAGAGGGGGAAGTGTCAGAGCTCCTGGTGGTCAATCTCATCCTGATTCCAGGTAAAGAAATCACTTTCTTCATCTTCCTTGACTCAGCTAACTTATAATCAACAGCCAGTGTGAAAAAAAAGATTTAAAAATTGATTTTTTTACAGTCCGTGAGAGAAGTTAATTGATCTTGGGTGGTAGGTGAGAGTAACCAGAGTCACTCTGACTCTGTAGGCAGCCCCCAGGTGCTATTTCATGACTTTAATAAGCCAGTCAAGTGCCAAAGATATTCTGGGCTTCATTTTCTGAGGAGATTTAACCCTTCAACAGAGTAAGATTGAATTTTCTGCCCCAATTAATAAATGAGGGCACTTACCAATTTTCTACCATACAGCCCCAAACTAGATTATTATTATTTTTAGCCAGGTCCAAAGCAAGAGGAAGCTCTTTATGTGCTTAAAAATAATTGCAGCTTTTACCACAGGTGGGAATTAACAACTCCTTGGAAAAAATACACATTCTTATGGCATAACTTAATTTTTCTTTGCTTTTCTCTCAGGTGGGCAGCCAGGGTTTCAGTCTCTGCAAATCCTTTGTTGCTTTAGCTGCAGGAGCCCCCAGCTTGCCAGTTCCAACCTAGCAGTGAAATGAGGCTCTCAAGCTCCATCCACACTCAGGACAGTCAGAGGTTTGTAGGAAATAAACCCTTTGATTTTCCAGGCAAGGAATTTGCTGTGATTCAGCACAGTTTGAGGTCCTGATTTCATCTTGTCACCACCTTCTTGGTGGCAGTGTGGTAGCAGAGTGCTGGAGACCTGGTTCAGGTGGAACCCAGTAGTGCCTTTCACCAGATAAACTACTGAAAAAAAATATTCCTGTGAGCTACAACTTTCTCCTCAGTGCAAACATCCCATGGACACCAAACCTTGGAGATTTTTGGTTGTGGTGGCTTCAGGGCTGAGTTGGAGGATGCCAGGGCTGCTCATCAGTCTTGTGTTGTGTGGAAGAGATGAGTTTTGGTGCAGCTTCACCCTGCTGGCTTTGATTTTCCAGGCAAGGAATGTGCTGTGGTTCAGCACAGTTTGAGGTCCTGATTTCATCTTGTCACCACCTTCTTGGTGGCAGAGTGGTAGCAGAGCAGTGGTTGGAGTGCTGGAGACCTGGTTCAGGTGGAACCCAGTAGTGCCTTTCATCAGATAAACAACTGAAAAAAAATATTCCTGTGAGCTACAGCTTTCTCCTCAGTGCAAACATCCCATGGACACCAAACCTTGGAGATTTTTGGTTGTGGTGGCTTCAGGGCTGAGTTGGAGGATGCCAGGGCTGCTCATCAGTCTTGTGTTGTGTGGAAGAGATGAGTTTTGGTGCAGCTTCACCCTGCTGGCTTCTCACACAGCCCTGGAATGCTGATATCTTCCCATAGGATTTGTGGGAAGAATTCCAGGAGGTTCTGAGTTTTCACCCCCTTAGCTGGGTACCCATCAGGAGCAGGGTAGGAGAACAAACTGCTCTTGGCAGTGGGTTGTGGGTCACAGGGGCTGCTCACTGGCTTTTCACAGGACTTCCAGGCTTCTCTTTAGATGAACTGTTGCAGTTTTTCAGTGTTTTCTTTTTCCAAAGCCCCAGATAATCAGGGATTCAAGCTGAAACAGACCTGGTGGGGTGGAAAGGACCTCTTAAGATCATCATCACAGGGCTTGGCAAGAAGAAAGTGGCTATGAGGTGTGTGTCCCTGCTTTGCCAGGCTACTTTTTGCATGAAGTTCTCCCTTCCCAGGGTGTAGCTGTTCACAAGAGACCCTTCAGCAAAAGCTTCCTCACCTGGAAACCAACCCTTGTCCCATTCCCAACAGGCAGCACTGAGGTCAAATCCATCAGATAGAAGAAACTCAGGGGAAGATTTCATTTCTCCTGTGCAGAGGAGTAACCTGTGGGATGCTTGATTTTATTTATTTCATGTTTTTGGGGTGGTTCTTGGCTGCTGCCAGCAGGTTGGGGTGAGGCAGGCTTGCACAGGCTTCCTGCTGGGGTCATTTGGCTCCATGGGGGATTTTTCCTTGTGGATAAAATGGCCTGGGACTGGGATTTGATGGAGCTCCTCCTGTTAGTGATGATGAAAGGTGAGAGGCTGAGCTGGGTGAGGACTGTGGGTGCTGTGTGGCTTAACTCAAACTTGGAGGGGAAAGAAAAGAGCTTCCTATTGCTTTTTAATTTTTTTTTTTTTTTTTTAATAGGGTATTATTTGATCATTTAAAATTGGTAGCAGATGAGGTAAACAATTCCTCCAGAGCTCCCCTGAAGTTTCTTGGGGACTATCATGTTCATTGTGGGTTTAAAATGTTCAGATAATCCTCCGAAGGGACAAACTGGGAGGAGGCTTGAGATGGATGATGCAAATCAGCCAGCGCACGCTGTCTGCAGGGCTGGGTCTAAAGTTTTACCTAAAATTAACTATTTAAAAAAAAAACCAACAACTTTCCTTTTGTTTTATCTCTGTCAGTTGGTTTTAAGGCTGAGGGTGCTCAGGAATGGTGGTACTGCTGAACCAAAGGTGGTAACTTGTGTTATTGTAGGATCATAGGGTTGGGGTCAGTGATCTCTTTGAGGCCCCTTCCAAACCCTGACATTCTGTGTCTGTAGCAAAACTGAAATTCCTTGGAAGGTTGTTATTTAAATTGAATTCCCACTCTAAAAGTCCCTTTTTCAGGCATTTTTATCTCTTGTCTTTCAAACTCTTGGCTAAAATGATTTCTTGCAAAAAGTGTGGGGAGATGCATTGCAGTTTTTTGTTTTGTTTTTTTTTTTTATTTCTTTTGTCTCCCAGTGGCTCAGGTCAGGAGATTGGGCAACTTCTTGATTCATCCCCTGGCTCCATGACTTCAGAGCTGGCTGACCTCATGTCATCGTGGCCACAGAGCCTCTGGACTTGTGGAAGAGGGGATGGGATCAGCCCTGCTTGGTCTCCTCAGCTGGGCAGTGAGTAATGGAGGAGGGTGGGAAAGCAGAGCAGCTGAGGACAAACAGAAAGCAAACAGAAACCTCATCCTGCTGGAGCCATCTGATGAGGTGCTGACCTTGTGTTTTGATGTCACACTCAGTGCTGGGGTTTTCCAGCATGATCCTTGCAAACAAAATCCAGCCTGGGGTGTTGACTCAGCCAGAAATGTTCATTCCTTGTCTGTGGAGCTTTGGTTCCTTCTGACTTGATAAATGAAGCTTGGGTGGTGAGCCAGGGGGTTGGAGGAGTCAACTTGAAGCCACCATTCCTAGGGTTAAAAGTCTGGTGTCATTGCTGCAGGAAATGTTCAACCTCTGCTTTCTAAGGATGTAAAAAAACAACCTCTGCCCATCTTGGTCTAGCCTGGGGAAGAAAGGAAAAGGCTTTCCCATTGGGAATGGGGCTGTGGCAAAGCAATCTCTGGAGTTTGTAGCCCAAAATAGGGAAGGAAGCTGAAGCCACAGACTTCCAACACCATTTGAGACTGAGACACCAGGAAAATCTTATCTAAAATATGACTGCTAAGAATTGGGAGGACACTTTGGGAAGTAGAATTAAGTAGGTTCTGAATTGTGGTTTATAAAACCATCATATATTTAGATGTATATATATATATATAAACCTTATGCTAGATGCTCCTAGCATTATCTTTTCAAATGCCTCTAATTTCAAGGAAATTATTGGGTGGAACAGAGTAAATGAAAGTCATTTGTGTAAATTAAAGATTAATTGCTATGTGTCAGGAGGCTGACTTTGATTTTAGGTGTTCCTAAAGGGCTTGGGTGGTGTGTGGCCCCATTTTTTTAGGGGGGGAACCCTTGTGGGTTTAAGTGAGGGCTGTTAGGAGCAGGGAGTGCCCTTTTTGGTTGGAGGCTGGAGGTTTGTTCTTGCCTGTTCCTCACTCCTTCCCTGGCTCCTCTCTGAGTTTTCTGGTGGAGGTTGGGCCTCCCAGAGCCCTCCCCAGGAGCTGCTGCAGATAATGAACTTCCTCTCCAGCTGTGGATTGGAAACAAAGGGCTGTTGTGTTCAGCCTCCAGCCTTCCAGGGGCCCTGCAAGAAGAAAAAGAAAGCTCTTCCTTCTCTCTAGTCCAACCAGCATCTACATATTTACAGGGACAAGTTTCACTCTGCTAGTAAAAAAAAAAATAAGATGCTTCACACACTTGCTCTGCAAATTGTTTATAGTTCTTTCAAGATTAACTCCCTCTAAAATGAAGTTTTGGGGCAGAAGGTTAGAATTAGTTTCAGTATGAACTGACTTCAGGTCAGACCTGAATCCACTCAACTGGCTCTTGTGTCACAGGACCTGCTTGTCCCATTTTTTTTTTTTTCCACCTTGCCAGAACACCCTGAGCATCTTAGGAAAGCAAACTTCATCCTTTAGTCCCCCCCCCAAAATAAAATCCAAGGGGTTTTGTTGATATTTTCCTTCCTTTTCAGGCTGTGTTTCCCCAGTTCAAGAGAGAAGTTCCTCATCTGCAAACTGCTTGAGCTCCTTGGCAGTTCAAGGAGTGGTTCCTTCATCCCAGAGTGAGGTTTAAATAACTCAGTGATAACAGGGAGAGTTCTCAGCAAATCAATAACTTTATCTACAGCCTCCCCAGGTTGTGCTGGAGACCCTTCTGCTCTTTGTCAATGTTTAATTTGCTTTTCAGGTCACGCTTGGCAGCCAAAGGCATCAGCAAACATGGACATGGGAGTAGATCCCTGAAATAGCTGAAGGACACCCAATCAATGGGGAAAAAATCCCAAATCAGCAGCATTTCTGGGGCAGTCCTGGAGAAAAAAGCCATTCGTGTTTATTCACTCCTAGCAGTTGAGGAGATGAGGAGCTAAACCAGCCCAGTGCTGAAATAGTTTGTGGTTGGAAGTGTCAGAGAGGTCTGTTGGGAAATAATAGAAGCTGTAGAGCCTTCTCTGGTGTGGTTTGTAGAGATAAAAACAGCTGCTTCTGGTTTCACCCTGGGCTTTCTTCAAACTCTCCACCAGCCTCAGCTTTCTCCTGGCTTTTTCAGCTCCATTGTCCCCCTAACCCGGCTCTGTCGTTTCCTTTCCACCAGGTTGCAAGATCAAAGCACTAAGGGCCAAGACAAATACTTACATCAAGACCCCTGTTCGTGGAGAAGAACCCATCTTTGTTGTCACTGGCAGAAAAGAGGACGTAGCCATGGCCAAAAGGGAAATCCTTTCAGCTGCTGAACACTTCTCCATGATCAGAGCCTCCCGCAACAAGAATGCTCCCAGCTTGGGGGGTTTGCCGTGTACCCCCAACCTCCCGGGGCAGACCACAGTCCAGGTCAGGGTGCCTTACCGGGTCGTTGGCTTAGTGGTAGGACCTAAAGGAGCTACAATCAAAAGGATTCAACAGCAGACCCACACCTACATCGTCACTCCCAGCAGGGACAAGGAACCTGTGTTTGAAGTCACAGGGATGCCAGAAAACGTCGACCGGGCGCGGGAGGAGATCGAGATGCACATCGCCATGAGGACCGGCAACTACATCGAGCTCAACGAGGAGAATGATTTCCACTACAACGGGACAGATGTCAGCTTTGAAGGAGGCCCTCTGGGATCTGCCTGGTTGGCTTCTAACCCCGTCCCTCCCAGCCGGACCAGGCTGATCTCCAATTACAGAAACGACAGCTCCAGCTCCTTGGGAAGTGGCTCCACGGATTCCTATTTCGGAAGCAATAGATTGGCTGATTTCAGCCCGACGAGTCCCTTTGGCACAGGGAATTTTTGGTTTGGAGAAACCTTGCCACCTGTGGGCACAGAAGACCTCGGGCTCGACTCTCCTGGGTACGACTCCTTCCCGACTCCTTCCCAAACCATTTGGACCCCTTTTGAAGCTGTCACCCCCCTCTCCAGCTTCGGGAGTGACCCTCTAAACAACTCCAAGCCTCACCGCCGAGAGAGCCAACCCTCTACACCTCGCCTCTCCCCAACCTTCCCTGAAAACTTGGATCACCCTCTGGCAAGGAGAGTGAGGAGCGACCCACCCGGAGCCACCCACCAAGCCGGGCTTCCCATCTACATCCCAGCTTTTTCCAACGGTACCAACAGTTATTCCTCTTCCAACGGGGGCTCCACTTCCAGCTCCCCCCCCGGAGTCAAGGAGGAAACACGACTGCGTCATCTGCTTTGAGAGCGAAGTCATTGCGGCCCTGGTCCCCTGTGGCCACAATCTCTTCTGCATGGAGTGTGCCAATAAAATCTGTGAGAAGGAGACACCCTCCTGCCCCGTTTGCCAGACCCCTGTTACTCAGGCAATCCAAATCCACTCTTAAACAAACAAATCAATAGATAGATATTATTATTATATACGGACTTTTTAAAAACCAAACTCTTTAAAAAAAAAAAAGGCATGGGTGGAATGGTTACCTTCTTAGTAAAACTTCCTGATGAATTATTTTTCTTTCCCTGACTCTTGGGCTTTCTTGGGATTAGGCTGAAGTTGTTCCTCAAATTTCCACTCTCTGGAAAGGCTGCTACGGTAACACTAAACCTCGGTGGGCTCAGTGTAAGCAGATGGCGTGGGGAGCAGAGATCCAGCTGGTGGTGGTGGGTGTGCTGGCAAGCTGGCATCAAGGAGACAACAAAGAGAAGGAAAAAAAAAACAAACAAAAAAAACCCAACCAACCTCAAATTTTCCAGTTTTTTTTTTTTTTCCAAAGGATCTCTGGGAAGCGTTCGGACTTCTGCGCGCCGGCAGCACCCGACCTCGTTGCCTGACTGCAGGAGTCCTTCCTCTGCCACGGAGGGGTTTGTGGCATTATCCACAATATCAAACCAACACTTCCAATGCTGCCTTCTTTACACTGCCAGTTTAAAAAAAACACAAAAAAACAGGAAAAAAAAAAAAAAACACACAAAAGAAACCAAGAACAGGTTTGGGGAGATTGATTTTTCGTGTTGTCTGACAACTTTATGCCTAATTCTTCAGCATTGCAAATACCTTTTTTGGTTTGTGTTTTTTTTTTTATTATTACTTTAAAGCATAGTTTGATTTCTTGGCAGGTTCAGGTAATAAATTCCAGGGAGGGAAGAGAAAAGCTGCCCACCACCACCTCCATGTCACCCCAAAGTGTTCCAGGGCAGGATGTTCAGAGGATCAGGAACGGCATCTCCGTTTGTAAATTGCTTTTCTTTAATGTGATGGGGAAAAAAAAAAGTCTTGGCTGGCTTCATCCTGTTTCAGTAAGAGCTCTGGGATGCATATATTTTGACTTAAAAGAGTGAGGATGCTGACATTCCGATCAAGCTGTTCTTAAATTACATTTTTACTGAGTCTCCAGTTGCAAATGTGAAGCATTTTTACGTTCAGTCCATCTTTGTCTTGCACATAGAGATTTTATTTTTAGTAAGGAAAAGGAAAAAGAAAAAAAGGGGGAAAAATGGGGGGGGGAGGGAGAAGGTGTGTGTGTGCCCTTGGATTGTTCCTGACAGCAGCTGTGGCCCTGCAAGCAGTTTACGTCATTTCAAGAGTGTCTTTCCAGGCAGAAGGAAAAAAAAAAGAATAATAATTTTTGAATGTGCTTCTTACATTTCAACCTGTGGATGCTTCAAGCTCTTGGGGAGTTTTTTTTCTGCCATCTTCAGTTCCCAAATCTGCTGGTATATAGAGAAGACACAAACAAAAGTGGAGTTCTGGTGGATTTGTTTCTTCTATCATTTTTTTTTTTCCTTGAAGCATTTTTTTTTTTCCTCAGTCTAACAAAAAAATGTAAAAAAAAAAATTATATGTGTACGGAACTGCTAAATAGAAAAAACTTTATTTTTTACTTCCACTTGAAGAAAAAAAAAAAATCAACAAAAAAGTTACATTTCCTCTCAAAGTTTACAAACAAAGGTTTTTATTTTCTGCTCTCAGAGTTGCCCTGAGGGCACCTGAGGCACCGCCGGGCTTTCAGGCGAGGTTTTGCTTGTAGAATTAGTTCCATGTCAGTATTTGAAATAAAAAAAACCTTCTCCTCTGGCTGCAGCCCTGCAGGGAAGGAACAAAACCAACCCCAGGTTCCCCTCACGCATGTTTTTTTTTCTATTTTCTTGCCTCCTACAACTCCAAAGCCAAGGAAACTCTGCAGCCGGGGGGGTTGTCTGTACCCTTTCTAGCAACCACCAACTAAAGGAGGAGGAAACTCTCCAGCTAGTTTAGTATTTGCTAATTTTACTACTTTTTTTTTTTTGTTATGTATATGTAGGGAGGTCGTAGGGATTATAAATTTGAGTAAAAGTTTAAAGAAAAAAAACAAAAAAACAAAAAACAAACCATATATTTTATGATAAAAGGGCCTTTAACTTATGATGGCCAAAGCACTGATATTATATATTTGCTGTAAAGAGAATTATAAGAGTTTTATTTTTCTGATATTAAAAGTTACTTAATAAAGACTTGTTTCCATTAACTTGAACGTTTTGCTCTCTTCATGCTTGGAGCTCCAGGGGGGCTCCTCCCAACCCCCAAGGGCTTTCCCACTGCTCACTCACCACACCAGGAGGATTTCTCAGGGGAAGAATCTTGGGTTGTGTTCATTGCTGGCTTCAAAAACCAACTTGTGCCCCTAACTCTGCTCCTCAGGGCCTCCTCTGGACCTCTTCCATGGCAGGGTTGCCAGGCGACCTCCTCTTCCTGGCACGTTTTTTGGGTCTCCTTTTCCATTTTCTCTCAGGTTTGCAGCCTATCCTTTAATGTCACCTCTTTGCCACCTCCTTGTCTCTCCTTTAGACTTTTGGCCACTGAGAGGAGCCCTCCTGTCCTCTCCTTTGCTGCTTGGTGGTGTCCCTGTTTATTCTTGCTCCCTGCTGACTCCTTCCCCAGCTGGGAGGAATAGAATCATAGAATCATAGAATGGGCTGGGTTGGAAGGGAGCTCAGAGCTCATCAAGTCCAACCCTTGATCCACTCCCCCCGTGGTTCCCAGCCCATGGCACTGAGTGCCACATCCAGGCTCTTTGGAAAGATCTCCAGACACGGAGAATCCACTACTTCCCTGGGCAGCCCATTCCAAGGGCTGATCACCCTCTCCAGAAAGAAATTCTTTCTCAGCTCCAACCTAAACCTCCCCTGGCACAACTTGAGACCCTTTGTGCCCTCTTGTCTTGCTGAGAGTTGCCTGGGAAAAGAGCCCAACCCCCCCCTGGCTCCAACCTCCTTTCAGGGAGTTGCAGAGAGTGATGAGGTCTCCCCTGAGCCTCCTCTTCTCCAGCCTCAACACCCCCAGCTCCCTCAGCCCTTCCTTCCTCCCAGGAATTCTGCTGGATCCCTTCCCAGCCTCCTTGCTCTTCTCTGCACCTGCTCCAGCACCTCAAGCTCCTTCCTGAGGGACTTCCTGAGGGGCCCAGAACTGGACACAGGACTCAAGCTGTGGCCTCCCCAGGGCTGAGCACAGGGGCAGAATCCCTTCCCTGGACCTGCTGGCCACGCTCTTCCTCAGCCAGCCCAGGATGCCATTGGCCTTCTTGCCCACCTGGCCACACTGCTGCCTCCTCTTCAGCTTCCTGGCAAGCCAGACTCCCAGCTCCCTTACTGCCTGGCTGCTCTCCAGCCACTCTGTCCCCAGCCTGTAGCGCTGCATGGGGTTGTTGTGGCCAAAGTGCAGGACCCGGCACTTGACCTCACCCTGGCTCCTCAAATCAACAAACCCACCTCAAATTCCCAAGCACTGCCCTGTCCCCTGCTAACACCCTCCAGACAAAGAGAACTTCACCCAAACTTCTTGGTTGCTTCCCCAAACCAGCAGAGATCCAGAGCTCTGCATTTCTTGTCTCCACGGAATTCCTCAGCTCCATGACTGGGTTGGTTGGTGTTTTATCTGGCTCTTGGGAGGACTTTCCTTTCACAGAGCTTGGCTTGGTGGCTTTTTTGACCTAATTTTGCAGTCATCTGAGCACTCATAAAACCATTCTGAAGACCCTGTAGAGCATCAGCCATGCTGGACACTCCACTTGAGTTTGGGTTCAATGCTGGTGGCACCAAAATGTCAGGCACATGGGACTCCAAAATCACCATCCTGCCCCTCAGAGCTCTTCTGACCATGCCAAAAGTGAAGATTGCAGCTCCAAGTTCTGCAAGCTGGGTGAGTGCTCTCCAGGGAATAAAATAAGGAAGCCAAAGCTTTGAATCTTGACCTTTTTTAATCAAAAACATACTCTGTTACAGAAGTTCAGGAAAGTTAACTACAGGAGATTATCCACAAACTAGGTCTAATGAAAAACAGACAGGAAAGCTACAAAGGAACTACTGGGAATTCTGGTTTGACCGCTTATCAAAAGGCAATGGCTAAAAGAAGAAACTTTTCACCAGGTTCTCATGCTGAAAACAAAACAAAAAAAAAGAAAACAAACCCTCTCGAGGTGAGTTTTGGGTCTCAGTGTTTTGCAGCTCTCAAGCCAGCTGAAGCACAATGTGGCAGTGCTACCAATTGTCACCAAAATAAAAAAGACACAGAAGGAGCTGGAGCAAGAAAGCACCAGGGGATGGATTTGTCTGGAGAGCTTGGAAGTGCTGTCAGTTTTCAAAGGATGGATCAGGATCACTCACAAGGCACAAGAGCAGCCAGCAGTGCCCCAAAAAATCTCCAGAGGTTCTCCTCTCACCAAGGATTTTCCCAACCTTGAGAAGTCAAGTTGGTTCTCAGGGACCTCAGCCTGGTGGTACCTCCCAACTGGGTTTCAGAACACACCATCCAGAACAAGGTTTTTGAGGTGGGTCACCCCATGATTCCCATCCAGCTCCTCCATCTGATGGAGAAGTGCTTTCCCATTGGGATTTTTTTCCTTATCTGTGATCAAAGTGCCAGCTTCTCCAGGTAAGGGGGGTTAGAAGCCACCAGCTTAGCGCTGAGGAACACCAAGGTCCTACAAGAGGCAGCTTGCAGACCTCAGTCCCCAGTCTAGCTCCTCACAAACCTGTTCCCAGTGACAGGAATCCTCCTGTTGTCAGCAGGACCGGGTGACAGCTTTTGTGGTACTTTCAACACACAAGAAGAAAGGAACCTCTCCAAAACTGCCTCCTACACGATACCTGAGAACTGAGCAGCTTCTGGTTTTATGGAGCTTCTGATTTTTATGTTAAGCAGCACAGGGCCTGAGAGAAGAAGGAGGAGGAAGAGGAGGGGAAAAAGAAAAAGGATTTCCTCAATCATGTCTAAAGCCCACTTAGAAGCAGCCCCATCTCTCTGGCTTGAATTCAAGAAGCAACCAGGGATTCCCCCACTCACTCCATGCAGCTCAAGAAGATCCTTTCTACAGCACTTACTCTTCCAAGAAGAGGTTCAAGATGTCTCCATCAAGACAGAAACAACATTCCAAGGGTTCCATGGCAGAACCCCACTCTCCTCACCCTCTTTTCCTGCAAAATAATAAGGTTTTTTGCATGATTCCTAGGCAAAGATTTGAGCTCCAAAGAGAGGATGCTGTCATCTTCAGAAGTGTCACAAGAAGTGAAGATGGCCTCAAAGGTAAGGCACAGGACTTGGACACAGGTTCCATGACTGCTGCTGCTACAGAGCTGTTGGGTGACCAGGGGAGACCCCTTGTACCCTCTGTCCTTTAGGTCCCTCTCTATAAAGCAGCCAGAGAACTTCCCCAAATCCTCCGTTGCTCATGAAGTGCTTTAGATCACAGCCAGGAGGTCCAGGTTCCTATCTAAGCCCAGAACATGGAACCATTTCTAACCAGCTTTGCAGTTTCAGCTCCTTCCAAGGACCTGTCAGAATTTTAAGTCCTTTTAAAGCATTCCAGGGAAAAGCTTTCCTTTCCTTTACCATCTTAACATAAAACACCCTGTGGCTTTCCAAACCAACAATAACAGGGCCAAAACCACCCAAACCTTCTGGTGCTGATCCCAGCTCCCCAGGACACAAAGGGCAATGAACAAGTGCTCCAGCACAAAGCTCATTTTGAGGTGAGATACCCAGGGAGGTGATTATCTTCATGGAAAGAAGCAAGGAAAGACATGGGGAGAGCAAGGAGAGCTGGCTAGCTGAAAAATGATTCATTGGATTCACCAAGTTTAGAACATTGGGTGCTGAAGAAGGAGATGGGATTGGAGGAGTCTTGATGGCTTTGCCTCCAGGGGGGATGGGGAGCATCAAGGAGCTTCTCTGAAGCTCAGATAGAGCCCTAAATGCAAGACTGTCAAGGTTCAACATGCTGGTGCTGAAGGGTTCCCAGCCCATTTCTGCTTTGCCATCAAAGTCCAAAAAGTACCAGGCACATGAAAGTGAGATTCTCTCATTTTGCCCTTTAACAGCATCCTCTCTGTAACTGCCTGGTGGGCAAGATGAAGTCCATTCAGAGTTCTCCTTATGATTTCTTGAGTCTCACAAACTCATCTGATGTTTTTTTGTTCCATTTTCTGAACAGTTTTGGCCATTTAAGTCACTGGAGGTACCATTCACTGTAGGTAGATATCCAAAACCAAAAAACCAACAACCAACCCCTTAAGAGCTGAATTCCTTCAGACTTTAAGACAAACAAGAACCCCAAGAGGCAAGGAAAAGTAATTTTACACTGTGTTTTATCAAAGTTTGGCACAATCAGAACATCAGCAGCCAGTACAGAGGGTTTTCTGTGAAGTAACCTCATACAGATCAGTATGATAAGGCCCTCACAAAACTGCAATGTGAAACAAGGATTAAACTCCTGGGCTTAACAGTCAATTCATCACTAAAAAGGTGAGATGCTGGGGAACTTGAAACTCAGCAGAAAGAGCAGACAATTCAAAAAGGAGGTTGGTAAGGAGAACGTGCAGTTGGGCTTTTCAGTTCTTCCCCCAAGTCAAGTTTTCTTTTGGGGGGGTGAAGGGTAATTTTTCTCCAAGGATGCTGGAGAATCCTGAATGTGTTCCTCAAGAAACTGATGCAGCTTCCTCTTTGGATAAATGAGATTGTTAGGGGAGGAAAGAGAATTAAAAAGGTTTGAAATTTAAAGAGAAAAAAAAGCAAACACTGTTTTTCCAAACGTCAAGAAGATGCCACAAAAGGGTGAGGGAGCAGAGAAGTTTTTTAGAAGTTAAGTCTGAAGAAAGCAACACTGAAATATGGAGAAAACTCCTCCATTTCTGGCCAGAAAGCATCATCTCTGAGTGCTTCTAAGATAGAAACAACGACTGCTGACTCCGATTTCAGCGCCTGGGAGAAGCGCTACCTGAACACTCTGTGCCTCAGCCCTCTGCAGATTCCTGACATGATTAAAGAAACTTGGCCAAAAGCTGCTGAATAATCTCTTCCAAGATCTTCTGCTTATGATAAACCACCACAACTATGCTGCCAGGTCAGCTCAGCACAGTCCAGCTCAGCAGGAGGAGCAGAACCGGCAGCGCTTGAAGGATTTAATCCGGAGCCGATGGATTTCAAAGCTAAATTCAGCTCCAACTCCTTCCACACAGGCTGGAAAAAAAAACCATCAGGAATTCCTCTTCATACTCTGGCATAAAAGCTGGAAGAGATACCCTCAGGAGGTGTTAAGAAAATTGGGACTTGCTCCCTGGTGACTTTAAACAAAAAACCTCCTCCCACTATTGGCTGCTGCTGGTCCTGCGAAGGAAAATCATCCATCAGGTGCAGAATTACATAAGAGAAGCAAACTAAATTTACATTTAAAAAATAAAAAATCAGGGTTTTCATTAGTTTATTTATACTATTAACTAGAGAAGAAAGCATACATATTGTATCTGTCATACAGTCAATACATTTGCATTTTTTTTTTCCTTTTCTACTATAAATTCTCTATACAAAGTCATTGCCAATTGATACGGTCGTTGATGGCAGAAGGGCTTCAAAGAACCAAGAGGTATAAAAACAAGTTTGCCATCTTGCCCTGAGAGGAAATGGTGAACAGATACAAAAACTGGATCCTAAAGATGGAATATTATCCATGATACACTCAAGACAAAAGAGGCATCCAACTGTTTGGTTGGAAAATACCTGCCAAGTTTTGACTTGAGTGACATCAGAGAAATCAGTAGTAATTTCAGTGGCAACTTTGCAGACTGGGTATTTCATGGTCTGTTTTCAGTTGAGTGCCAGCACTGAAAGCACCCATTTCTTTAGTGTTTTAAAACTCACGTGCCTATATAAATAAAAATCTAAGATATATATAAATTTTTTTTTTAACTAGTGAAGGGAAAGCCACACTTCCTTTCCTTCCTATTTTTAACCAACAACGTGTGTCTCGTCCCTCACGTTTTTGGCAGCTTCTACCTTTTCATCTGGAAAAAGATTAATCTGGAAAAACCCATGACAAAATAGTCAACAAAATATAAAAAGTTCTTCTGTTAGCTCTTGTTCCCTCAAAAAGAACATCACCAATCAGCTGGAATTTTAAAGTTGCTGTCAGGTAAATGTTTTATAACTAGTAGAAGGAATTTTCAGATATAAATATATATATAATATATATTCTGCATACAAAAGGCTCCTGGGAGGCTCATCACCAAGATGCCATCATAGAGAAGGGAAGTTTCCCAGGGGACAAACCCAACACTGTGAAGTCTCTAGAAGGCATTTCTCATTCACTTCAAGCCCTGAGCCACGTATTGTGAAAACTTCTGAAAAGAACTGAAATCCAAATTCTGCATGTTCAGTTTCTTTCTGCTAAGAGCAAGGTGGCAAACACATTTTTAAAACCAAGGGGGGGGAAAGGGAGTTTTGGTTTTGTTTGTTTGTGGTGTTTGTTTGTTTTTCAGAAGATTAAGCAGAACAAAAAGTAAAATATATCTTCAGGTTATAAACAGAATTGTATTTTACAATCCACCATCCTCACAAGATAAGGGCCCGCAGCAGTGCAGAGGGGGGGGTCTCAGTCTAAAGGCTGTGGGTCTGCAATAGGCATGGTGTGAAGGACTTCATCTAGGAGCTGGAGGGCCCGGTGTAAATGAATTTCAATCCAGCAGGGGGTCTCTTTGATGCTCTGCCTTGGGTAATCAGGTCCCCAACCTTTTACAAAACTCATCCTGAGTATGCACAAGCGGCGAAGGTCATCTACACCGATCCCAGCGGCTGCTGACAAACCTAAACAGGAAAGGGTTCAAGTCAGTCTTCACAGACATGATCTTTTTTGGGTTTGGGGGTTTTTTGTTGGTTTGGTTGGTTGTTGGGTTTTTTTTTTTCCAGCTGTTTTGTTTAGCCATTCCTGTCTGCTGGAACAATCTACAACTCCCTGTTGGCACAGCCAGGGCGGATCTTTAAAAGGCAGCAATTTTTTTTGGCATTTCTTCCAGTTACAATTTGTTCTGCCATCCTGAAATGGTGCTGAAATATGGAGCTCCTTATGATGGAGGAGACAGAATCACAGAATCACAGAATTGGCTGGGTTGGAAGGGAGCTCAGAGCTCATCAAGTCCAACCCTTGATCCACTCCCCCCGTGGTTCCCAGCCCATGGCACTGAGTGCCACATCCAGGCTCTTTGGAAAGATCTCCAGACACGGAGAATCCACTACTTCCCTGGGCAGCCCATTCCAAGGTCTGATCGCCCTCTCCAGAAAGAAATTCTTTCTCAGCTCCAACCTAAACCTCCCCTGGCACAACTTGAGACCCTTTGTGCCCTCTTGTCTTGCTGAGAGTTGCCTGGGAAAAGAGCCCAACCCCCCCTGGCTCCAACCTCCTTTCAGGCAGTTGCAGAGAGTGATGAGGTCTCCCCTGAGCCTCCTCTTCTCCAGCCTCAACACCCCCAGCTCCCTCAGCCCTTCCTTCCTCTCAGGAATTCTGCTGGATCCCTTCCCAGCCTCCTTGCTCTTCTCTGCACCTGCTCCAGCACCTCAAGCTCCTTCCTGAGGGACTTGCTGAGGGGCCCAGAACTGGACACAGGATTCAAGCTGTGGCCTCCCCAGGGCTGAGCACAGGGGCAGAATCCCTTCCCTGGACCTGCTGGCCACGCTCTTCCTCAGCCAGCCCAGGATGCCATTGGCCTTCTTGCCCACCTGGCCACACTGCTGCCTCCTCTGCAGCTTCCTGCCAAGCCAGACTCCCAGCTCCCTTGCTGCAACCACTCCCTGCCCAGCCTGGAGCTCCCCAGGGGCTTCTTGTGGCCAAAGTGCAGGACCCGGCCCTTGGAATCTTCAACCTCATCCCCTTGGCATCAGCCCAACTCTCCAGTCTCTCCAGGTCCCTCTGCAGAGCCCTCCTGCCTTCCAGCTGATCCACACTTCCCCCCAGCTTAGTGTCAGCTGGGAATTTCCTGAGGATGGACTCAATGCCCTCCTCTAAATCCTCCCTCAAGATATTAAACAGCACTGGGCCCAACACTGATCCCTGGGGGACACCACTAGTGACCGGCCACCATTTTGATGCAGCCCCGTTCAGCACCACTCTCTGGGCCCAGCCCTCCAGCCAGTTCCTAACCCAGCACAGAGTTAGGATGAAACCCAGTGTCTTAAGTGGCATTTAAAACTTTTTTAGGAAATGAGGCTTAAAAAAAAAAATAAATCTCTTCTTTAGGTTTGCCAAATTCTGTGTTTTCAGTGTAAGAACTCGAGACTGATCACCTGGCAGGAAGCTGGGTTAACAAATTACTGACATCTAATAAAATAAAAAGATGAATCCAGCTGGCAAGCTTCAAATCACAAATATGGCTAAGGCACAACTTCAATCCACTCCCCAAAATGCCTTCAGGAATTTAGAGAATTTGGCAAGGCAAAGAATTCAGAAAACACTGTGGCACGTGAAGCAGTCAGAGACATGGGAGGATTTGCACTTTCACAAGTACTCAGGTCCGATTTCAAGGGTTTAGAATTTAGTAAGAAGAGGAAAGTCTTAGCTCAGAATAACTCTGAAGAAAAAAATCAAGAGAAAAAAACCCCCTCACACTCTCTTCTTCCCCTTCTCAAGAATAAAGTTTCCCTCAACCTACTCAAGGACTTTTTAAAGCAGCCAGAAGTATTTTTAATGTAAGAGGGTTATGTCATTTATCCTTCTCTATAAACATTTTCTGTTGTATGGCACATCTGACACCTTCTGAAGACTCCAGAGTGAAACAGGGAGAGAGGGAACCACTCCAAACTTACACCTCCTCACATTCAGAGTTCAGCTGCTGGGGCAGCAGGTGGATGGATAGGGAGGGAGAGCTGTGGTGTGTGGGTTTTAGGTGAGAAAGAGAAAAAAAAAAAACAGGAGACCAAGGAGTTAATTTACTTACTAATGGCTGGGGCTATTCCACCTACTGATCCTGGTCCTGGGATGTTTCCAGCTACTGCAGCAGCTTGAGCAGCAGCAGCAGCTTGGGCAGTGGCAGCCTGCTGTTGCATCTGACGATGACACTGGCGTAAATCAAACACCTTTGGGGGAAAAAAAGAAACCACCAAACTATGTAAAGTCACCCAAAACAACAAGGGGAAGAACTCCTCAAGTCCCATCCCCAATAATCTGGACCTGTCTTCTATTCCACACACACTTGGGTAACAGCAAACCCACCCTAAATAGTTTGATTTCTAACTGAAAGTGTTATTTCTAAATATTAAAGCTGGTTCTTGGAGATTCTTCTACCACACAGGACATAACTAACTGCAGAATCAAAGTCTACAGGCTAATAAAATCCCAAATTTTCAAGTAAATCCCCAGATTTCCAAGGAAAGAGGCATATAAATAAATATGGAACTCAACAAGTCTTGCTTGACTTTCTCAGACTTCATTCTGCTTTACTGAAATGTGTTAAGTTGAAAGCAATACCAATCATTACTACACAGAGCCTGCTGGGGTTTCTTTCACCTTCATTACACAACCTGCCTGCAAAATCAATTATTAAAAAAATAAAAATCATCACTAATTCAAAAATATTTTGTTTTTACAAGTGAAACTTGTCCCAGATAAAGTTTCAAGTTCTGCAGTCACCTGCACAAGTAAGAATCTCCTGAAAATAGTTTTGTTTCCATGCAATTGTGTAACCTCTGCATCATTTCATGTTCATAACACAAACATCTGTATTTACACATTTACACACTTGCTCAACTTTTTTTTGGAGAGAGAAACAGAAAACCTATGCTGGGAATTTTAATAGCAGTTAATTGGAAACTATAAGGCTGAAAATACAAAAAACTGCTAGCAAGAGTGTGACAAAATACAAAATTAGTTCCTTTAGGAGCATCTGGATGATATTTCCAGTTCAGAGTCACCTACAGAAGTCATCTTAAGTCAGATGGAAAGTTTTAGGTTTTAAAAGGATAATGAAGGGAGGCTACAAGAAAGCTGGGGGAGGACTTTTGACACGGAGGTGTAGGGAGAGGACAAGGGGAAATGGGTTAAAACCAGAAAAGGGGAGATTTAAGTTGGATATTAGGAAGAAATTATTTAATTTGAAGGTGGTGAGACACTGGAACAGGCTTCCCAGAGAAGCTGTGGCTGCCCCATCCCTGGCAGTGTCTCAGGTCAGGCTGGATGGGGCTTGGAGCAACCTGGGCTGGTGGGAGGTGTCCCTGCCCACGGCAGAGGGAACTGGATGAGTTTTAAGGTGCCTTCCAAACTCAAACCATGAAAATCAGAAGCAAAGCTCCATTTATTTCAGGGTCTCATCATTTCCCTTAGCATTTTTAAGACATCTATCCCCTAGGAAGAGCAAACCAACCTTTATATATGCACTTGGGTAAATCTTGTGAACAGCATCCCCTGGAGCACGCCCTGCTTCTCGATCCAGGTAGTAACTCTGCACGAAGACAGCGTGGTCGCTGAGGCATCTCACCCACACATCTCCTTCCCCTTTGCACTCCAGCTGCACCCCTTTACCTATGTGCAACCTTAAAAAGAAAACCAGTCCCATCATGCCTGTGTCTAGCTGCTAGAAATCACACTTCTACTAAATAAACCCTCATTCTCATTATGGTTTCTTTATGGTCTGCGAGATTTTCATTTCCACCCCACTGAAAAAGGACTTGAAATTGTAGTTATTATCCCAGGCATAAAGCCACAAAAAAAACCCTGTAAAGTAAAAAAAAATAACCATCTGTAATAGCATTCAAAGATCTACAGGGAACACAGAATGTAGAAGCAATGATAATGGAGTGGCACCTATAAAAGTGTCTCAGAGTGACACCAAAGACATTCAGTGCAAAATCCCACGAGTGTTAGTTCAGAAAATCCCTCAAAACCACATCTTAATGCAGAAATGTTCCTTTGGATCACCTTCTAGCTCTCTGACTCCTGGAACACAATGTTTCTGAGGACATGGGGTTGTTTTCTTCCTCTTTGTTTCAAAGAAGGAGGGAAAAAAAAAAAAAAAGGTGCAAGATTTTGGTTCCACATTAGAGCCTGAGGCGTGCAGGGTGAGAATGAATGAAAACCCAACCCTCTGCTCCTCTGACAAAGCTCTGTATTGCAGATCTTCTCACATCCCTCTGGGGTGGGGAAAGCTAATATTCATCTTGCATACATAATGGCACAGGTTGCTAATTTTATCCTGGTAGGCACAGCAGTGAAAGGCAGGGGGGTTGCACTGAGGGTCTTTGTCAGGCAGCTCCCATTTTGAACGTGTCAGAGAAGCAGCCTTGAAAAATAAACTTGACTGGGGCTAAATCAATGAAAAGCACCATGCCCTGCTGGTTGTTTTGACAGGGAGGAGAAGAAAGTGTTATCAAATCCCCCAGCCAGCTGAAGCTTTTGAGATCCAGCCCAAAGAATACCTTGCTCTCTCAATGGCTTCTGTTCTGTGCACGTTGGAAAGCTGGCCCAGGCAGAACCGGTCTCCTCCAGAAGGATCCACGTAGCCATCAACAGTGACAATGGGACAGCTGGAGGGGACTTTAAATGTCTCCCCAACTTGCACGTCCATTTCAAAATATGCAATTGAACACCAATACTCTGGAGCTGAAGAACAGAAAAATGCATATTAAAAAAAAAAGGAAACAGAAATCAAACCAATAAAAACCATTCCAGACAATCAACTGAGCTTCCTGCCACAGCGTTGGTCGTGCAGGGTCTGGGTGCACACTGAGAGGAGCCAAGTTGAGGCAGGCAGAGACATGTCTGCTAGCAGAGAAAAATACTACACACAGCAAGAAAGAGGGGCTTGTTGGTTTTATTTGAGCACACATCAAGTCTTTGTAAGGTTTAGGATACAAGTTAGGTTTTGTAAACCAGCTGCGTTCCTGCGCCTTCTGTCTGCAGCTTGGCTTTTTTGTTCTTTTTTAACATAAAGAATAGATATTTGCCTCCTCAGGGCTAGGCTGAGAGGAACTACCTCTCAACCAGATCTGGGTGAAGACAGAACTACCTCCTAGGTGAAGTCTGTTTTCTCTATCCTTCCTGCAAAGCAAACTGCATCTGGAAAGCAGGGCAATGGGGGGAAAAACCATCAAAGATCAGAGAGTGATCTTGTCTGCACACAACAAAGTCAGGCCTGGGATAAAACAAGGAAGTATCAAGCAAGGGAGCAGAAGAAAATGGCATGTTTTAACAGCAAAAAGCTGCCTTTTATTTTGTCCTATTTTAAAAATTAAAACTGGCTATGAAAACAGTATTTGGAAGAAGCAACCATGTGAGGAAAGGGAACCCCAGCTCTCTGGAGGTTCCCTCAGACCCCAGCACTCCAGGGAAGGAGGAAAGCTGACAAAACACATAAAATTTTACTTTTTTTTTTACATGTGTATCTCTGCCTGGGAGGACCCAGCTCCTGAAGCTTCTGCACTTTGCTGCATGTGCTTTGAAGTGTTGAGTTTCTCTCTTCAGACACATGAAAACCTAAAGTCACAAGGAGCTGAAGCCACTGGGGATTTTGGGGACCTTTGCTGAATCCAAGAGCCCATTCCCACAGCAGAAAAGCACCTTGTTGGGGAGGGTCAAGAAAATCAGCACTCCAATGTGCTCAAAAAAAAGGGCAGCAGAAGAGCTGATGTGCCAGGGTCTAAATCCAGAAGGAAAAAGAGCTCTGCCAAGGCCAGAAGTGGTACTTGTTCATTTACAAACAGCTGCACCCCAGAGCTCACCTTTTATTAGGAAAAAAAATAATAATAAACCCAAGTGCCTGAATCCCCTGAAGTTTTTTTAATCTTCCAATAAATACTCATGTGCCTTAAGACTGAATAAAGTGAAACCCCTGGGTGAAGCAATAGGGTGAAAAAAAAATTAAATAATGCAAAATGACACCGTCTCCCACAGCATCCTCCTGAAAAAACTATCAGCCCGTGGCTTGGACAGGAGCACCCTGTGCTGGGTTAGGAAGTGGCTGGAGGGCCGGGCCCAGAGAGTGGTGCTGAACGGGGCTGCATCAAAATGGCGGCCGGTCACTAGTGGTGTCCCCCAGGGATGAGTGTTGGGCCCAGTGCTGTTTAATATCTTGAGGATTTAGAGGAGGGCATTGAGTCCATCATCAGCAAATTCCCAGCTGACACTAAGCTGGGGGGAAGTGTGGATCAGCTGGAAGGCAGGAGGGCTCTGCAGAGGGACCTGGACAGACTGGAGAGTCGGGCTGATTCCAATGGGATGAGGTTTAACACGGCCAAGTGCCGGGTCCTGCACTTTGGCCAAAACAACCCCATGCAGCGCTACAGGCTGGGGACAGAGTGGCTGGAGAGCACCCAGGCAGAAAGGGACCTGGGAGTCTGGATTGACAGGAAGCTGAACATGAGCCAGCAGTGTGCCCAGGTGGCCAAGAAAGCCAATGGCATCCTGGCCTGTATCCAGAACAGCGTGGCCAGCAGGTCCAAGGAAGTGATTCTGCCCCTATACTCAGCCCTGGTGAGGCCACACCTCGAGTACTGTGTCCAGTTCTGGGCCCCCCAGTTCAGGAAGGATATCGAGGTCCTGGAGCAGGTCCAAAGGAGGGCAACCAGTCTGGTGAAGGGACTCGAGCACAGACCCTATGAGGAGAGGCTGAGAGAGCTGGGGTTGTTCAGCCTGGAGAAGAGGAGGCTCAGGGGAGACCTCATCACTCTCTACAACTCCCTGAAAGGAGGTTGTAACCGGGTGGACGTTGGTCTCTTTTGCCAGATGACTTTCAACAAGACAAGAGGGCACGGTCTTAAGTTGTGCCAGGGGAAATTTAGGTTAGATGTTAGAAAGAATTTCTTTACGGAGAGAGTGATCAAGCATTGGAATGGGCTGCCCAGGGAAGTAGTGGATTCTCCGTGTCTGGAGATATTTCAAAAGAGCCTGGATGTGGCACTCAGTGCCATGGTCTAGCAACCGCAACGGTGGTAAAAGGGTTGGACTCGATGATCTCTGAGGTCCCTTCCAACCCAGCCAATTCTATGATTCTATTCTATGAAAATACAACTTAGCTCTAGTTAAGTTCAGCCAGCAATTATCAACAGTTTTATCTCTGGCACTGATTTATTAAGTAAAAAAAAAAAGAGTTACAACTTTCAGACTTCTCAACTATGCAGCTCTCCCCATGCAGGCAACAACTTTGATGTTGTTAAAAACAAAAATACCACCCCACACCTGCAATGGGGCTGGTTTGTACCTCAAGACATGATCTCTTTGGTTCCCTGAACTGCTACCATTAATGAGGAATCTGGATCAAGCTTCTATACAAAGGTCCAAAGAGGAACTTCAGCCCCAAAATGTTAGGATGGAGGCACCTCCAGGGTAGGGACAGGCTCAGGGTGGGTTTAAGGATTGCAAATCTTTGACTTGGGTATCTAAATTAAATTGAGTTCAGAGAGTAGGTTGCTGTTTCAAAAAAAAAATCCCAATTAAAAAAAAATCCCAATTCAAATCCAGACTTTTCACAAAATGGTTCCTTCTCCTTCTTCTCCCACCCCTTCTGAACATGTAACTCAGAAATTTCAGAGTACTTGATACAAGAGAACCAAACAAAACCACCCAAGACTCAAAACACCACTATTACATGTTAGATTTTACTCACCAGGATGATTTGATATAGGAGGCTGGAATGCAAGTTCATTGTGAACTGGCCCTTGAAAAGAAAAGATGCAATTTGTTTTACACAAGGAAAAAATAAGGTTTGCTTTCTTAACCTGTTTTCCTACAACAAAAGACTTGTGAGGATGCCAGGTGGTGTAAATCCCAATAATTTCTGAATCAATTGGCTAAATCTGACAGGGGAGAAAAATGCCCAGAGAAGAATTATATTCTGAGAGGTTTCCTAAAAATTCAGAAGCTGAGTAAAGCTAAAAGCTCCATTAGTATCTCAGGAGGAAAGGCTGCAAGATGCTCAAGCCAGACCCAGCTCCAGGAGAGAGCAGAACCCAGAGGCAGTGTGTGAAGATGTAATAAAAATAGGACTTGGGCTTCACATCTGCCCCCAAGCTGGGGCAAAGAGAGACCCATCAGCTAGAGGCATGTGACAAAAATCTGTCAGAAATGGCATTTCATGAGTCCCATCAATGACAGAACAAGCTGGCCATCAGAAACACTGCCTGCAGATGGAAAAAAATGCCCTAGAGAAGGCATTTTCTAAAGACAAAATGATCTTGAGACTGCTCAGTTGATTATCTCCACTTTTACAAACTAATGAGGTCCCTCACAGGCAGCAGAGAACAAGAAATTTTGTCTCCCAAGTAAAAGCATCTTTTGCAACAAGATGTCAAAACAGGCACCACTTTGGCACGTGCCAAAAGGTGCACTTTGTGAAGAAAAACTCTGAGTGGTCTCACCAGGCAGTTACAAATATGAATCATGGAATGATCCAGGCACTGAGAAACATTTAGAGAGCATCTTCTGCACCACTGAAGTTTTGACATCCTGGTGTTGCTGAGGAATAAGATGACAGTGAAGTGGGATCCTAACAGCAAAAATAATGACACTAAATAACCACATCAAAGCCACAATCTCCTTGAAAAGCTGAGAAGTCATCAACTCAGAGCATATTCTCCTCTCCCCTAACAACAACTGCTGCAAACAGGTTCAGTGCTGGAGCAAGATATAAAGAACTGTTGGAGCTTTTTGCCAATAAATTTAGAAAACCTTTAATTTGGGTGTTTGGGGTTATTTTTTTTCACTATACTCTTATAATGCATAAGCTGTGCTAGACACACAGCAAGTTTCAGCACTTCTTTTTCCTTCTCATCTCCTGTACCTTAAAACAAGATTGTTTGGTCCTGGTTTCCTAGATGAGAAAGATTTTTCAAGTTTGGGTGTCAAATGCACTCCTGAGTCAGGCTGTGGGCAAGACCACTTTATTGACAACTATTTTACTAATCAAAGAGTTCTTTTAAACTGCTTATTGGACTAGGGACACACCTTCCAAAGCATACTGGTGGTTCTTACATCATTAAGAGATGACTTTGAAATTTCTAGAAAATGAAAAGAATCATCTAGAAGATAAAACCAGCCAGTTTTGAAAGAAAAATATCCAAACAACATCAAACAACACATTTTGAATCCACTTCCTTTTCTGATGAAATATTTACTACAAGAAAAAAACATGAAAAAGAAAAATTTCTTTACTACAAGAGATTATTTCTTTACTACAAGAGATTATTTCTTTACTACAAGAAAAAAACATTAAAAGCAGAGGTTTAGAAAGACAATGCTGGTTTTGTTTAAGAACAGATGGGATCCCTCTAGCTATCTGATTTTCTGATCTCTGATGGAGAACCTCATTGGTTGGACTCAGTGATCTTGAAAGTCTCTTCCAAGCAAGGTGACTCTGTGAAAGCCCATCAAGCTCTCATATTGAATACACTAAACACAACCAACGGAGTGGAAAAACTCAAAGGGGATCTGAGGGTCAAAAATAATGACAAGGGAAGTGAAACCAAAGGTAGAGCAGCCGGCAGCTTGGACAGGAGCACTCTGTGCTGGGTTAGGAACTGGCTGGAGGGCCGGGCCCAGAGAGTGGTGCTGAACGGGGCTGCATCAAAATGGCGGCCGGTCACTAGTGGTGTCCCCCAGGGATGAGTGTTGGGCCCAGTGCTGTTTAATATCTTGAGGGAGGATTTAGAGGAGGGGATTGAGTCCATCCTCAGCAAATTCCCAGCTGACACTAAGCTGGGGGGAAGTGTGGATCAGCTGGAAGGCAGGAGGGCTCTGCAGAAGGACCTGGAGAGACTGGAGAGTTGGGCTGATCCCAAGGGGATGAGGTTTAACACGGCCAAGTGCCGGGTCCTGCACTTTGGCCACAAGAAGCCCCTGGGGAGCTCCAGGCTGGGCAGGGAGTGGTTGCAGCAAGGGAGCTGGGAGTCTGGCTTGCCAGGAAGCTGAAGAGGAGGCAGCAGTGTGGCCAGGTGGCCAAGAAGGCCAATGGCATCCTGGGCTGGCTGAGGAAGAGCGTGGCCAGCAGGTTCAGGGAAGGGATTCTGCCCCTGTGCTCAGCCCTGGGGAGGCCACACCTCGAGTACTGTGTCCAGTTCTGGGACCCTCAGGAAGTTGAGGACGGAGCTTGAGGTCCTGGAGCAGGTCCAAAGGAGGGCAACCAGGCTGGTGAAGGGACTCGAGCACAGACCCTGTGAGGAGAGGCTGAGGGAGCTGGGGGTGTTGAGGCTGGAGAAGAGGAGGCTCAGGGGAGACCTCATCACTCTCTCCAAGTCCCTGAAAGGAGGTTGGAGCCAGGGGGGGGTTGGGCTCTTTTCCCAGGCAACTCTCAGCAAGACAAGAGGGCACAAAGGGTCTCAAGTTGTGCCAGGGGAGGTTTAGGTTGGAGATGAGAAAGAATTTCTTTCTGGAGAGGGTGATCAGACCTTGGAATGGGCTGCCCAGGGAAGTAGTGGCTTCTCCGTGTCTGGAGATCTTTCAAAAGAGCCTGGATGTGGCACTCAGTGCCATGGGCTGGGAACCACGGGGGGAGTGGATCAAGGGTTGGACTTGATGAGCTCTGAGCTCCCTTCCAACCCAGCCATTTCTATGATTTATGAGTCTAAGAGATGTGCAAAGCTGCACTACTTACAGTAATGTCCAGGATGCATAGGTGGGTGATGCTGAAGATGGCCATTCTGGTGGTGAGGTATGGTGGGTGTGTAGGCTGCTGTCCGACTTCCAGTCCAAGTTGTGGTACTATCTAAAAAAAAAAAAAACAAAAGAAAGGAGGAATTGGTTTTTTAAGGGAGTTTTGCCTCCTCTTGCTTCTAATCCTCCATTTTCTCCGGAACGTTTGGAAACTGTTTTTTTTTTTTTTAGAAAACTAAGAAGAGTGCACAGATGTTTATACTCACTGTGATGGTAAGTAGCTGGCTGAGCTGTAAACCCATTCTGCTGAGTTCCTGGCTGAGGCCCTGAAGCAATCTGTAAGAGTCCATCACTATGGCTACCTGTCAATATACTGGTAGGTTGACCTGGTAAAAGAACACACTACCTATTCATGAACGTTCCAAAATTTTAATTAAGAAGAGCTCAGCACTACTGGGGAGGAAAAGACACCCAACTAAGGGCACTGCAATACACTACAAGTCTGCTTTCAGAATTTTTATTTTTTTTTCCACCCACCAGAGTGTCTCAGGAAACCTGGAGCAAGATGCTCATTTTTGACCCCCTTCATATTTCAGGAGTTGAAGGAAGAAGAGAACTCTGGTTATCAACCTCATCTTTGGTTTGTTCACATCTTGCTTTTTAGTTTGAAAGGCAAGAAGGGATGTGGCAGGGTTTTATTCAACAGCTGGAGTAGATTTGGTAGCAATCCAAACAGGCCAGCAGCAGCTCCAGCAAGTTGCTTCTTTTCAGCAATTTTTTTTTACCTGCTGTTCCTAAGGAGGACACTTGCTTGAATTCATGGCCTCCAAAGCATACTGAACAGTATTTTATTTTTAAAAATAGTGCTGGAATAGAGCTGCATACATCACCTGAATCCTTCCTGAAAAAAGCTGCTGGTTGGGGTTTTGTTTGGTTTGGTTTTTTCCCAAATAAATATTTCAAGAGTTGCCTAAGCTTTGAAGTAAAACTAGAGAGATTTCAGAACAGGTTAACAGAATTTGATTTTAAGAAGGCTTCAGCTCAGCCATTAACACTAAACTGATCAGCAGTTCCACAAGTTATTCTTGCACTCTCAAGCTGGTCTGGCTACCAGAACTGAAAAACTTGAATTAAAAACCTAAAAACAAGTTGTTATTTTGTGTCCACTTTGCTCCAACAATTACAGCACTGATGAGATAAAAGTGATTGACTATCAACTGTTTTGCAAAGGCAATAGGATTCAATTTCCTCTCCTTTTTTTCTCTGCTGGCAAAACCATCATTAGTTGTAGCAAAAAAGTCACCAGCTGAAATTAAAGAACATTATCAGAACATCCCAATATCACCAGAATTCAAATCTGATAACATGAAATCCATTCTATTCACACACATCTTATTAAATTCCTGAAGAGTAGATGAAAACTCCTCCAAACTTCACAGGTTTCCAAGTTAGGGGTGCAGGACACTGCCTACAGATCTGCTTCTGTCCTACAAATCCTACAGATCTGTCCTGCAGGAGAAGTGTGAAGTTTGATGTTGGCAATCCAGAGGCTTCCAACCAGCACCAAATACACACAAAAAGTACAAAAAACTACAACACAGACTGCTGAAAATATTAATTAGGGCTGTCACTCTGGTAGTCAGAAGGCCATTAGAAAAATAATCTAGTTAAATAAATGGAAGACTCATTTTGTCAGCTGTGAGACACTAAAGAATCACCTGGAAACCTCTGGATATTGCCACTTTTTGTGGTTCTGCTTGGTGGTGTAAGAAAATAATCAAATTCTTCCATTCCTACAGCAATTTTTCCAGTAGTAGTCACAAGGTTTTGTCAGTGGTCAAAAGTTCTAATATTGTATCACTGAACCTCTGGTATAATTGAAAGAGCTGTTTAACATCAGTCTCACTTAAAAACCACTGGGTCACACCAGGAAAAGTCACTCTGAGGATGCTCTAAGTCAGAAGCTTTTCTCAACAGTTGTAAAACTGCCAAATCATACTGGCCACACACTTCATCAGTTCAGTGTAGCCCTGTAAGACAAGTGATTATCTCTGAGCCTTTTTTTTCCCCACACACACACATTTTCACATACAATCTTGAGGATCTTACTTGTTGAAGCCACAGGAATGTTGGGAAAGTTAGTGGTGCTGGTAGTGCTAGCCTCAGTAGGAGCTAACATGGCTGGGGTGCTATAAGGCTCTGTAGATGCCCTGTTACTTGGGGGGTGCTGGATGGTTTGAACAGAATGCCCTTCAGCAGAAGACAACGATGGCTGCCCCTCGTAGTCATGAACGTACTCGTCTTTCACCAACATGCTTGATGGAGCTGTGGAGGAGCAAATCAAAAGCAACTTCCAGGTTTCAGCTACAAAACAGCACTGAAGCTTTCAAGCAATCCCAATCCCAAGACTCCTGGGAGGAGGATTTAACCTCTGGATGCATCCCTGAAGGACTCTGCTGCCCGCCGCGAGTCGGCGGGAGGAATTTTCAGAGCTGAACTGGATGGGGAAGCAAATTAATTCTTTTGCTTTCTGCCACTTTAGTCCCACTCTAGGATTTTGTTTTCTAGCCCATAACCATGGGACTGGACACAGTAAATCTATGGGAAACCCATGCAAGCCCCCAAATAAACACTAAAGAAGGAGCTAAGGCACCAATCTCTAGCGCACAAACCTAAACCTGAGCCCCTGGGAAAAGCAGAATTCATCAACACAGCCCAGAAAAAAAAAAAAACCCTCATGAATCCCTCCAGTAATTTTAAACTCCCATCCAAATTGACTAGAAACATGAAATTCCCATTCCAAGACAATATAACACCACCTCCTCTATTTAACAGCTTAGCCATTAATTCAGAATACTCCACAGCCAGGCTCAGGAAACTCCTAGCACCATCCCCACCAGAACTGATTTTCTATTGAGCATATTCAAGTAGAACTCTTAACACTACATTAAGTTCCCATGCTCCTTTTTAAAGCAGCCTTAAAAGTGCTAAAATGTGCAGCAATGTTCTGTTTCCTGCTGCAGAGAGAGTAGCACACAAGGAAACACTTTTAACTGCTGGCTGGTGAGCTTTGATTCTGGTACAAAAGGCTCATTTTTCAGCAGGCAGAGGTAATAATGCAAATTAGTAGAAATGAGCACACAAGTTAAAGCTTGTGAAATTAGCAGTTGGTTGGGTTTTAAGTCATCTTTGCTTCAATACTTTGAATAAGGTGCTAAAAACAATGGATTTCCCAAATTTCCTCCTCTCTGAGGCTCTTCTGGAATAATAAAAATATTCAGTTTTGAAACAGCAGTTACCAGCTGCACAAGCTCAGGCTTCTGAATAATGTATATTGGCCATTTAATGACTGATTTTTTCACAAGTTTCAGCACAAATATTAGAAGACTTCATTCAACTGCATCTTAATTACAGAATTCTTATTATTTTCTTGTTAAACTACTTATTAAATCATAAGCACCTATTATTCCCAATCCAATTAATGAGCGTATCATACAGCTGCACACCTTTTGGGTGTTGATTTTAATCAGAGATGTTTAACAGTGAGATTTTTTCTTTTCTTTTTCTTTTTTGTTGGAGATTTTAATTTCCAGGCACAGAAAGCAGAACCTGCATGCTGAGCTAAAGCCTCAACTTAAAGAATTTATCACAACTTGCCTCTCATCTTCTATTTATCTGTTTTTTCCAAAACTAGAGAGACAAATGCACTTTCCATCTGCTCTCTGTACTCCCTCCCAAGGAGCTACAAAGGAATAAACTGAAGAGTTTAACACAGTTTGTGCTCACAGAAATGCAATAACAAAACTACTTACCAGAACTCTGTAGTGTCAGTCCTGAGAGATCTTTAAAAAGAAGAAAAAGAAACAGGATGTGTGTGGAGGATTAAGTTTATAAGCTTTTAGATATTAGTACAATAAACTCTACATATTCTACCCCCTCAACACAACACAAGTTTCAATGCTAAGTCACTCCTAAGGTGCACATGAACTGTAAGAACTTTTTACCCAAAAGCCACAAACTGTTCCTTCAGAAAGGTGTAAGAACAATTCCATTAAGCTGGACATGACCACACAGGAACAATTTCTAATTCAATCCTTCAAAGTTAATTATTTTTTTTTAATTTAAGCCTGCACTTTCTCCACTCAAAAGGCAAACATTTCCCATTTTCACCCTTCCCCCCTGTTTTATTTTAAATCCAGTGTCTACTCACCAATGCCAGGTGATACTACACGCTCATAATGGTAAGGATTTACACAGACACTGTCACATTTTAAGTCAAAAGCATACTGACAATATTTAACATGCTTGAGTTCATTTTTATGAAGATCAGGCCACCTCCAAAGTCGAGCATAAATCACATGAGGGAATCCCTTGCGACCAGCCACCTAAAAAAGCAGACACAAAAGTTGAGTGGGAAAAGCAGCAAACTGGTTTTTTTGCTTTACTTAAGTGAGGAGCAAAGCTGGAAGAGGACAAACACCACCTCAACCTCTCTCCCATCATCAAAATATGCCAAAAAAGAACCCCAAACAAAAAAAACAAACAAAAATGTGTGCTGTTTACCTCAAGTTTTGGACAGAAATCAGTTTTTGACAGGGTTTTGCTGAGGTTAAGTGATTTTTTTGAAGAAAAAATAGTGGCTACAAAATGGCAGAAGCAGGCTTTATGTTTAATGTTTTCTGTATGGTCACCATCCCCACCATGCTGAAGGAGCTTTGCCCCAGAAGAGGAAGCAGACATTAAAAGAAATTTACAAGTAGAAGAATGCCACTATACTGAAAAATAATAATTAAAAAATATATATATTTCTAGGCAGAAAGCTAGCCAGCAAACATGACATCTGTCCTGGAAGGAGGAAATCACAACCCAAGCTAGGCAGGTACTGAGTACTGCAGACTCCTTGGAGTACTTAAGCAAGGGAGGAGAGCTCTTTCTTCACCCTGCTGACCAACACAGAGCTAAGAGAAGCTTGCAGTGAAAATCCCAGGGTAAGCAGCCCAATTTGTTACATGCCCCTGCTTTCTCCTGCCCCCCCCCCCCCCCCCCCCTCGCTGATCCAATGCCTTCTGCTCCTTTTGGAAAAAAAAAACATCAACCAGCAAACACTGCAGCCACAAAACCACAAATGGGGGCGAGGGGGGGATGCAAGAGAAGAGCTACTCTTCTTCAAGACTCTAGGATCCTGTGTCACTCCCTTCTGCTCCACCCTGAGTAGGAGGAAAACAGCTGATTGGCACTGGTACTGACCTGAAGCCTCCCATCCAGGGTTCTCTGGATTGTAACACACTTGCTAGGATGAGCTCCATTTGTGGTTATAGCTGTAATCAAAGAATCCAATTCATCTTTTTTCTCCTTTAGCTTTTTAACTAAACTTTCAATTGCACGCTTGGCAAAGGTTTCACTCTCTCCCCCTTGGCGATGGCACATCAAGCTGTGGACAATGCTCAGACAAGCATCATTACTTGTTGGGGTGTTAGTAATAGACATATTGTCCATTTGTCACAGCTTTTTTATAGGTTTTTTATTTTTTTCTTTTTCAGTTTGAGGGGGATTGTTACAGTTTTCAAGCTGATGAACACAAGAGATGATCCAAGTTAAGTGTTAGATGTACTGTCTCTTGGGAAAACCTAGGAAGAAAAAATAGCTACATTAGAATTGTTTGTCACAAACTGCAGAGCATGTTTCTAAGGAAGGTTGTGGCTTTTTTGCTTCTTTTATTTTCAAGCTAAGTGCAGGATATTAAAAGTACATGAAAAAAAAAAAAACTGCATCACTTGTTCCATGATAGAATCATGGCTGGGTTGGAAGGGAGCTCAGAGATGATCAAGTCCAACCCTTGATCCACTCCCCCCGTGGTTCCCAGCCCATGGCACTGAGTGCCACATCCAGGCTCTTTGGAAATATCTCCAGACACGGAGAATCCACTACTTCCCTGGGCAGCCCATTCCAAGGTCTGATCACCCTCTCCAGAAAGAAATTCTCTCAGCTCCAACCTAAACCTCCCCTGGCACAACTTGAGACCCTTTGTGCCCTCTTGTCTTGCTGAGAGTTGCCTGGGAAAAGAGCCCAAACCCCCCCTGGCTCCAACCTCCTTTCAGGGACTTGGAGAGAGTGATGAGGTCTCCCCTGAGCCTCCTCTTCTCCAGCCTCAACACCCCCAGCTCCCTCAGCCCTTCCTCACAGGAATTCTACTGGATCCCTTCACCAGGCCAGTTGCCTCCTTTGGACCCACTCCAGCACCTCAATCTCCTTCCTAAACATGCTTAAGACACTGCTTAGGTATAAGGCTATTTTTTTTTCTGCCCTACTACCAGTATTTAAATAAAGATTGTATACATGTAAACATAGTAGGGACATATAGAAAGGGAGGGATTATTAGATGAACAGGCTCTGAATCAGGAAAAGGAGAAGAGTGACAATGATTTCCTAGGGAGGATGAAACCAAGTGAAAATCCTGACTGGGAATCAAGGGGCAGTGACCAAACCAAACTCTGAATGGTGAAGAAGCCCAAATGCAAACCAGAATCATCTTTATTTAATAATCCTCTTTGAATAGTTCAGAGCTATGTTCTGACCTCAGACTAACCCTAATTCTCTTGGCTAATCAGAAAGGCAAAAAACTCTGCCTGGCCATTAGCTTAATACACATTTATGTAAATTAGTCCTGTGAGTATCTTTATGTATGA
Organism: Calypte anna; assembly: GCF_003957555.1. Lineage (NCBI taxonomy): Eukaryota > Metazoa > Chordata > Aves > Apodiformes > Trochilidae > Calypte > Calypte anna. The sequence goes on from NC_044276.1 coordinate 24,935,254, forward strand.
AAATCCCAACTGGCACATTTGTCTCCTGTTGTTTGGATCCAGCTTCTTCTGGATCAAGCCACATCAACTGAAGTCAGGAAAAAAAAGCACTTTTAAATGGTCTCAAGCAGAACTGTCTGAATTACACTAAGAAAAGGAGTAAGTCTGTCCCAAAACATTTGGCCTTTCAACTCCATCTGGTAAGAACTTGCAGTAGTTTCTGCTCATGAAGTCATCCTTCTCAAAGCTCATGGTTTTCAAGTTGCCTTTAATTCACAAATTAGAAGAGCTGGTCTTATTTTCTCTGTTCTGTGAGCTGATTTCTACACTTTATATTGTTTGATCCAGAAACATAGACAGCAGGTTTTGTGCACTTCCAGAGAAGGAGTCCAAAAAGCTGCTCTGGTTCTTCAAGCTTCAGGTAGTCAGCCACTAAAACCACCATTTTACCATCTATTTGGTCTGACTTGAAGACACTGGCAACAAACACACAGAAATTATTTTCCTCCATTTCTGTTTTCTCAGTGAACTTAAAAACTAAGCCTTTCTGTTGTCCTCAGTATAGAATCATAGAATCATAGAATTGGCTGGGTTGGAAGGGACCTCAGAGATCATCAAGTCCAACCCTTGAACCACCGTTGTGGTTGCTAGACCATGGCACCGAGTGCCACATCCAGGCTCTTTTTAAATATCTCCAGACACGGAGAATCCACTACTTCCCTGGGCAGCCCATTCCAATGCCGGAACACTCTCTCCGTAAATTAATTCTTTCCAATATCTAAGCTAAATTTCCCCTAGCACAACTTAAGACCATGCCCTCTTGTCTTGTTGAAAGTCATCTGGCAAAAGAGACCAACCCCCACCTGGCTACACCTTCCTTTCAGGTAGTTGTAGACAGCGATGAGGTCTCCCCTGAGCCTCCTCTTCTCCAGCCTCAACACCCCCAGCTCTCTCAGCCTCTCCTCATAGGGTCTGTGCTCGAGTCCCTTCACCAGCCTGGTTGCCCTCCTTTGGACCTGCTCCAAGACCTCGATATCCTTCCTGAACTGAGGGGCCCAGAACTGGACACAGGACTCAAGCTGTGGCCTCCCCAGGGCTGAGCACAGGGGCAGAATCCCTTCCCTGGACCTGCTGGCCACGCTCTTCCTCAGCCAGCCCAGGATGCCATTGGCCTTCTTGGCCACCTGGCCACACTGCTGCCTCCTCTTCAGCTTCCTGGCAAGCCAGACTCCCAGCTCCCTTGCTGCAACCACTCCCTGCCCAGCCTGGAGCTCCCCAGGGGCTTCTTGTGGCCAAAGTGCAGGACCCGGCACTTGGCCGTGTTAAACCTCATCCCCTTGGGATCAGCCCAACTCTCCAGTCTCTCCAGGTCCCTCTGCAGAGCCCTCCTGCCTTCCAGCTGATCCACACTTCCCCCCAGCTTAGTGTCAGCTGGGAATTTGCTGAGGATGGACTCAATCCCCTCCTCTAAATCCTCCCTCAAGATATTAAACAGCACTGGGCCCAACACTCATCCCTGGGGGACACCACTAGTGACCGGCCGCCATTTTGATGCAGCCCCGTTCAGCACCACTCTCTGGGCCCGGCCCTCCAGCCAGTTCCTAACCCAGCACAGAGTGCTCCTGGCTGAGCCATGGCCTGACAGCTTTTCCAGGAGAATCCTATGGGAGACGGTGTCAAAGGCCTTGCTGAAGTCCAGGCAGACCACATCCACAGCCTTCCCCTCATCCACCAGTCGGGTCACCTGATCATAAAAGGAGCTCAGGTTGGTCAGACAGGACCTGCCCTTCCTAAACCCGTAAATACAGGAATGTAAATAAAACACATTCAGCTTCAACAAGTAAGGAAAAAGAAGTCTCTTCATATTATCTGAGGAATACATCCAGTCAAAGATCTGTCACTGCACTGGAATTTTCCATGGTGTTAGAGGTACAGGAGTAGAAGCTATTTATTGGAAATAAATGCACAAAAATAAGAGTGGGAAAAAAAAATAAGAGTTACCTTAGAAAGTTAATGCCTCACACAAACTGTAGTGTGAATGCATGGTTTCCCTGCTTGTAAAAGGAATCCAAAATACCACAAAAATAAAATTATAAAAGGAAATTAAGTCTTCCCTATTTAATATTTCCTCCAATTTGAACTTGAATACAGCATGGTTTGGTACACTTGGAAAAAACCACCCCAAATCCTTCCCTCTGCTCCATTTTTAAGCATTTTCTTCTTTTGGAGGGATGCTTTTTGGACCTGATTTCTCCCAAATAAAGCAATCACCTGCAAGTTTGAATAAGATCATTTTACCTAGCTAATAAAGTTTCTCTCTTCAGTGCTACGTTGGGGTTTTTTTGCACTTCAACTCAATAAGCCTCTTTTTAAAAGTCAAGCTTAACCTGCCAGTCATTCTCCATGGCAACTCACATAAATCCATAAAAGCTTGCCAGCTAAAACAGAATAGAACATCATTTTCCTTAAATATAAACCAGCATCCCAGAGAGATATGCATAAATAATCATAAATAAGCAACTAGATAAAGCCATTAGTCAAAAAAGCTTGAAATAAGATGCTTAAAATTAGATATGCAGCTCCACCTTCTACACCCCTAAAACAATCAATGAGAATTTTGCCTGACAACTTCCAGAAGACTAAGACCAAGCAAATAAACCCTTATTTTAAGTGAAATAATCTTCAGAAATGTTGAGTCACCCCTCAGCTGCCACTGCACTCAATAGGAGCTTCTGACTATTCAGCACTTTTGAAAGCCAGGCCACTTGTTTAGGGTTTTGAATGCTGTTACACACTTCTGGCACATGACTACAGGATAGTTCAGGAGCCTTCCTTTAGAAATTTCCCTTTCCAAAAATCCTGGATGTATTATTCTTGCCTTTTCCACCCCCAGAAAAAAGGGGGGGAGGTCAGGGAGGGGCTACCAACCTGGCACATATTTCTGGCACCACAATGTATTTCTTCTGAAGCACCAGAGTGTATTTTGCAGCCAAGTTTGGACCTTCCACAAATTTCAGCTTCTCACCCAAGAGCTCCACAAGCCTATCTTTGACCAAGTCACTCCTTCAAGAGGTGCCTTGACACCTCCTTCCTCTATTACTTTCCTGTGTGCAAATAAAAGTGAAATGCAACCTTAACACCTAGTATTTTTAGAAGACAGCCTTGGAAGAGAAGGTTCCAGCACGCCCTCCACAACCAGAGTGCTCCATGTTCTGCACAACAGCAGTGTGGTTGTGTGATTTAACCTTTACTTGATGCAAGCATGAGATCTGGAAATCATTCTTCAGCACATCCCTCCACCCAAGGAGGGGAGAGAGCCCAGGCGACAGCTTTATGGTGAAATACAGCACCAAATGTGTTGAGCAAAGATTTGGTTTTCCCTCACCCTGGAATTTCATGGACAACTAAGAGTGTGTTTTGGGGGAAAAGGGGCAGAAAGAGAGGCAGGAAGCAGGAGAAAGCAGCAGCAGGAGACAGCTTGCAGCAAAACTTTTGGCTTTGCCTCCCGAGGAAGCCAAAGGTGCTCCTCTCCCTTTGGCTGTGGGGTGATACAAGGAGAACACAGAAAATAAAATAAAAAAAAATGGGACATGCTAATGTGAAATGCTGACAAGTTACAAAATTATCAAGAGGTAACTCATGATGTTAGAGCAAGTCATTTATTTCAACAACTGAGTATTAAGAGGTCTGTTACAAAACAACAACTCCTGTCCTGCCACAGCCTAAGTGTGGGGACAAGGATAAGATCCTCTGGAGAGGACATCAAGCTGCAAGACAAAAGAAGTTGAGATTGCCAGGTAATTAAAACCACCAATTAAAGCCAACACACTACTGAGAGACCTGCTAAGTAACCATGAGCTGAAACTCTTCCTCCAAGCCTGCTGCAGACTTGAACAAACACCATCATTCTTCAGTCCATCCCACTTCCCTGTGGCTGCTTGGCTGAGAGGTGATGGATCTTTTTAGCCTCTGCACTGAAATTCAAAACATGAAGCAGCTGTCTCAAATTAAAAATGCAACACTGAGGCCACATGCCCCTGGTAAATTCTGCCAGAAATGGTTACCTTAACAATATAGATTCTAAAAAAAAAACCAACACAAAACAACACAGGAAGCTGTAATTGTATGTGACCTCTGTAATTAAAATTAAAAATATTATTGATTTATCTATGTGGAAATAATTTCACTGAGCTCTCACACTTAAATTTACCTTATGGGCAGGAAAGCAAAATAAACACCCTACTGATTCAGACTATTCCACTGTTCTCAGATCAACTGCTAAACAGAGATCATTTTGCTAGAAAACACAGATGGGGCTTAATGTTCAGCATCTCCTGCAAAAACCAGCTCAGAGTTCCAGGAGAGCATTCCCCTTGGTGGAAGTAAGGTGCTCCTGGAACAACTAAAAACAATGGAGCAAAGTCCAAAAAGCAGATGAGATCTCACCCAAAGGGATAATCCATGAGTTTATGGAACAGAAAATTAATATTCCACCTTGTTTGCCAGATCTCCTCAAGCTGCACCAGCAAGATAGAATATTCTAAGCCAGAAGGGCTTAAGAACAAGTGCTTTTCACGTGCCAAAAAACCAAGGGTAACAAAAACAGCCTGAGCCATGACTTCCAAATATTTTGCAGCAACTCTTCAGGCAGCACATGAGCATTTGTAAGATAGGATCTCTTGGAAAGCCTCACGCAAGGCCAGAGAGCTGCTGGGGTTTCAGTTTGAAATTCTTCATCAACAAGAGCCTGCAGGACACATGAAGAAGGCACAAAGGGTTTAGGAAGGGGAGGGGGGGGGAAAAAAAGGGTTTCTGCTTTCCACAGGATTGTTTTTCCTTGCTTTTACACAGACATTACTACAGTCAGCGAGACATCGAAGCTAAAAACATGTGAAGACTTCACCTAAACTCCCCTCAACCAAGCCAAGCACATTTTGAAACTTGTTTAAAAAAAAAACCATCTCTATATCCCAACAATTCCCACTGTAAAAATGAAAATTTGCTGTGAAGTTACTTGTGTTCTTTATTTCTCCCCCTCAAGTGGCTTCTCTTCCCCCTCTCCTCCCACAGAAGCCACAGGTTGCAATTTGGGGGCAAGGAAAGAACAACAGCTTGACCCCAAAACAAGAAGAGGAAATAACAAGGCTTACTCAGAGAAAGCAGGAGGTTAGGGATGGAGCTGGAAGTCAGGGATGTAACCCAAAGCAGAAAAAGGGTTTCTGCTTTTCACAGGATTGTTCTTCCTTGCTTGTAGAGCCAGTGAGACATTGGAGCTAAAAAAATGTGAAGACTTCACCTAAACTCCCCTCAACCAAGTCAAGCACATTTTGAAATAAACAACTCTATATCCCAACAATTCCCACTGTAAAAATGAAAACTTGCTGAGAAGTTACTTGTGTTCTTTATTTCTCCCCCTCAAGTGGCTTCTCTTCCCCCTCTCCTCCCACAAAAGCCAGAGGTTGCAATTTGGGGGCAAGCAAAGAACAACAGCTCAACCCCAAAACAAGAGGAAATAACAAGGCTTACTCAGAGGAAGCAGGTTAGGGATGGAGCTGGAAGTCAGGGATGTAACCCAAAGCAGAAAAAGGGTTTCTGCTTTTCACAGGATTGTTTTTCTTTGCTTGTAGAGCCAGTGAGACATCAGAGCTAAAAAGATGTGAAGACTTCACCTAAACTCCCCTCAACCAAGCCAAGCACATTTTGAAACTTGTCTAAAAAAAAAACCCTCTATATCCCAACAATTCCCACCATAAAAATGGAAATTTGCTGAGAAGTTACTCCTGTTCTATACTTCTCCTCCTCAAGTGGCTTTTCTTCCCCCTCTCCTCCCACAAAAGCCACAGGTTGCAATTTGGGGGCAAGCAAAGAACAGCTCAACCCCAAAACAAGAAGAGGAAATAACAAGGCTTACTCAGAGAAAGCAGGAGGTTAGGGATGGAGCTGGAAGTCAGGGATGTAACCCAAAGGGACAAAATCCAGGCAATCAGCAAACCAACAGCTCAGGCAAGAGGGTTAATCTGGGTCTGGTGCTGATCCCCTGCACTGCCCGGTTCATTTACAGGAGGGTTGGAACCAATCACAGCTGTGGAGGGATCAAATTCACCACCAAACTCACATCTAAAAATGTGACAGCCCAAATGCCACTGGATAATTAACTTTAAGATATGGGCAAGAGGCCAAAGCCCCCCCTTCTTGCCCCCCCTGTCACTTTCTGAGCATGGATTTTATGAAGTTTTGACAACAAACGAGGTAAATTCCCACATCCCTTGGAGTTGTCATTGTTTGCAGGAGAAATGAGGTGAGAAGTGGGATGAGGAGGGATTGCCACTTAGTTCTACAAACTAAGATGCTAAAAACTGTGAAGCACTGGAAAAAAAAAAAAAGAAAACTAAAAAAATATAGCACAGCCTTGGCACAACTGGAAAAACAGCTCCTGCAGGTGTCAGGGAAGCAATGACCCCTTAGAACAGCTTTTGATGGATAAATCTTGCAGCTCAGCTCAACTCAGGAGAGGTTCTGGATCCAAACGTGGTGCTGAAGGTCCAAGAGATGCTTGTGGAACATCTCCCCAACAATGGAGATCAGTAGTGAAGAACACAAGATGGATCTGCAACCCCCTGAGAAACCTGAAGTGAAGAGTGGTGATGAAAATCCAACCAGTCTGCAAAGTTAAAATAAAAAAAAAAAAAAAAAAAAAAACCACAACCCAAAAGGTTTTCCACATGCTAAGTATCAGATGACACATTCAGAGCTCAGGAGGCCTTGAAACAGCAAGAGAGGGAAGAGAGATTTGCCATTTTTTTGTGGAAAATCATCAGGCAAGAGTCCTGTGTCACCTCAGATGATGGGTGTGGGTCCTTTCATATTGAACTGGGCTGTTCTAGAGAAGAGGAACTCAGCTTTTTAGCAGCATTTATGTAAAAATACTCTGTGATGCCTGGAAAGATACAAGCCTGGGGATTTTTAGCACTGGTGTGTCCATGTAAGGGCTGGTGTGCCAAACACAGGGTTGTTGAAGAGGATAATGCAGGGCTAAAGTGTTCAGCAGGTGGAATAAAGTCCTTCTAACAGTGCCAAAAATCTTAAGAGAACTGCAAGACAGTGTAGAAGGGTCTAAGCAAGTGTCCTGGTTTGGGCCAGGATAAAGGTGGTTTTCTGTTTCTGTACTTTTGCTTTTAGCTAAGTCCCTTGTAAGTAGTTGCATTTGCTGAAATTAACAGCAAGTTTCTCAGACAGTGTATGTGCTTCTAGGACTGATAACACTTGATGTTTATAGTTACTGCTAGAGACTGGTATGCAGGGCCAAGGACACTGCTTTCCTCAGCTCTGAGGAAAATATTTTACCGTCCAGGAGGACACAGAGGCCCCACCTGAACCCTCCTTTAGGGAGGATCAGACAAGATAGATGCCAGAATTGACCAAACAGAGTATTCCATCCCATATACGTCACACTCAGTATAAATTTGAGGCATCACGAGGGCCGAGCCAGATCTTTTCCTGATTTCCTGCTTCCCTTCCTTCACCCGGCATCCTGGAAGGATCCTGTCTGTTCATCTGCCTGTGGTCCTGATCCGTGCCAGCCCATATCTGTGTGTTCCTGCCTCCAGTTCCCGACTGCTGCCGACTCCAGGAGTCCAGCCTGGACTTTCCCAGGGCTGCCCTACAGCCTCGGTGGTGACGTGAGAGTTATTGGGGGAAAGGGGGGAGGAATGTGGTTTCCATTTTCCTGTATATTTGTATATATTTAGTAATTTTTCCCTATTTACCATTACTGTTTCATTAAAGTTGTGTAGTTTAGTTTCCAACTCATAAGTCTCTCTCCCTTATTCTCTCTCCTTTCTTCATCGAGGGGAGAGAGAGATTAAAGAGAGCGTCTGTTATTCGGTTTAATTGCCGGGTCAGTGTTAAACCGTGACAGATTTATTGGCGCCCGACGTGGGGCCCGAGCTAATTGGTTCGAGTCCAGTTTAAATCTTGACCAATTTGCCTGAATAGTCTGAATTCCAACTCCAGTGGGAGAATGGCTTTGCTGAGTGGGAATCAGACTTTTTCCTTTGGAAATTTCACAGGGTTGGAAATTAAACCAATCATGCCGTACCTTTGGAATTTAGGGAATGTGATGTGTATTTTTGCAGCTGGAATGAGTGCTAATATGTGGCTTTCCTATCGTAAGAGACGCTTAAGGACCATCGTTGCAATATGGTCCTCAATATTGATGTATATCATGGTGTATGGTGCAGTGATGTTTCATAGAAGGATTAAGAACTTTGTTCGTAATCATGTTTTCAGAGTTCTTTTGAGGAAACATACCACCCTTGGGCTGAGTTCAGTGGATTCTTGTCTAAATGGCATTATGATTGTTATAGGTTTGTGCCTCCTGATTTTTGGTGTTCAGGTGTTCATGTGCTACCATATATTGGTGAGGAGTAAGACAACTACAACTAGGGGAACGAGCTCACCTCGTAAAGAGAGCACCCCCACTCCTGCCTCTGCAGCCGCTTCTCGCCCCCCCTCACGCAAGGGCACAACTCAGATAAGGTCAGCAAGCATTGCCAGTGTTTCTGCTACAGCTCCAGTTGCTGTGTCTACTCCCACAGACACTGCTGCTGCTCAGAAAACAAGCCCTGCTGCTGGCACTGCTGCAGATGCCTCAGCCTCTCCCCCTCAGCCCACACAGTTACTTGTTAACCCTGTAACTAAGAGAAAAGGAAAACAATGGAAATCAGAAGCGAGCCTTAACCCTTCCAAGTCTGAACAAGATGACCAGGTGATAGAGGAAATAGAGGATACTGCCTCTCCTCGTAGAGCAGCTAGTGCAGAGTCAGATGAGGACTCAGACTCAGAATCTGCTCAGCCCTATTCCATGAGAGACTTGCGTACTCTGAGAAAAGACTACAGCCGTTTTACAGGTGAACCACTCCTCTCTTGGTTATTCCGATGCTGGAATGATGGGGCTGCTACCATAACATTAACTCAGAAGGAAGCCAGGCAGTTGGGCCCTGTAGCCAAAGATGCAGCTATTGATCGGGCATTTGGGGAAAAGGCTGGAACTACTAGCCTGTGGAAACGACTCTTGTCAGCTGTCAGGGAGAGATATCCCTATAAAGAGGCAATAGATTGCCCACAGGTCAAAGCAGCCACACTTGGAAAAGCTATCAGGTATCTGGAAGAATTGGCTGTACGAGAAGTGATCTATAATGATGATGGCATTGAAGACCCTTATCACGTACCATGTCCTAAACCTATGTTGCAAAGGTTTGTGCATGCTGCACCATCACCTTTTAACCATACTCTATCAGTACTGCTATGGGTTCCTGCAGAAGTGGATACAACTGTGGGTGATGTGATTAAAACTGCACGAGAGTGTGAAGAGGCTGTCACAGCCCCTCATCGGGCCTGGGTCTCAGCTATCAAGAGAGCATCTGAGAAACTGCATTCACCCCTTTTTCCTCAGACAGACGGAGGACGCCCCATTGCCACCATTAAGAGGAGACGCCCTCCTCTGAGACAGAATCGAGGGAAACAGAATTTCGCAAGAGGAATTCTATGGGCACTCCTGTGTGAGTGTGGAGAGGACATGACAAAGTGGGACAAGAAACCTACTGCTGACCTACAGGACCGAGTGATTAAGTTGATGAGTAAGCCGAAGGCAAAAGGAGGTCCTTCTAAAAAGATGGCTGCTCAAATCTCCAGTGTGGAGCTACCCAATCCAAATATGCTAGTGACTCAAGATCCCTGCACATCAGGTGTGAGTACTGGGGATGCAAGCTCCAGTAATGCACATACTGACAATGCTGTATGTGCTCAAGCTTAGAGGTGCCCTGCCTCCAGCCAGGTGGAGGAGAGGGACAACCGAATCTATTGGATTGTGTGGATTCGATGGCCTGGCACATTAGAGCCACAAAAGTATAAAGCCTTGGTGGACACTGGTGCACAGTGCACCCTAATGCCATCGAATCAGAAAGGCACAGACTCCGTCACTATTTCTGGAGTGACGGGGGGATCTAAAGAACTGACTATTGTGAAGGCTGATGTGAGCCTCACTGGAATGAAGTGGCATAAACACCCAATAGTGACTGGTCCAGATGCTCCTTGCATCCTTGGCATAGACTACCTCAAGGGAGGTGATTTCGAGGACCCGAAAGGGTACCGCTGGTCCTTTGGTACTGCAGCTATTAAGACTGAGAATGGAGAATGGCTGCATACTTTGTTTGGCCTTTCAGATAAATCCTTTGTAGTGGGATTGCTGAGAACTACAAACCAGCGTCTGCCAACTGCTACTTCAGTAGTGCATCGTAGACAATATCGTGTCAACAGAGATGCTGTGGTCCCCATTCACAAGCTGATCCGGCAATTAGAGAGCCAAGGAGTAATCAGCAAGACTCATTCACCCTTCAACAGTCCTGTATGGCCAGTGAAAAAGCCAAATGGAGAGTGGAGGCTGACAGTGGACTATCGTGCCCTGAATGAGGTTACACCACCACTAAGTGCTGCTGTGCCGGACATACTAGAACTTCAGTATGAGCTGGAGTCAAAGGCAGCCAGGTGGTATGCTACTATTGACATTGCTAATGCATTTTTTGCTATTCCTATAGCACCAAAATGCAGGGCACAGTTTGCCTTCACCTGGAGAGGTGTCCAGTACACTTGGAATCGACTGCCCCAGGGGTGGAAACACAGTCCTACCATCTGCCATGGACTGATCCATGACACCTTGGAAAAGGGGGGAGCTCCAGAACATTTACAGTACATCGATGACATTATTGTGTGGGGTGACACAGCAAAGGAAGTCTATGAGAAAGGCAAGAAGATAATTGAAATCCTTCTAGAGGCTGGTTTTGCTATTAAAAGAAGCAAGGTCAAGGGACCTGCACAAGAGATACAGTTTCTGGGAGTTAAGTGGCAAGATGGACGTCGCCACATCCCAATGGACGTGATTAACAAAATAACAGCTATGGCCCCACCAACTACCAAAAAGGAAACACAGTCCTTTTTAGGAACTGTTGGTTTCTGGAGAATGCATATTCCTCTTTATAATCAGATTGTGAAACCTCTCTATGAGGTTACCCGGAAGAAGAAAGACTTTACATGGGGCTCAGAACAACAAGCTGCTTTTGAGAATATTAAACAGGAGATTGTACAGGCAATGGCCCTTGGACCAATTCGAACAGGGCCAGACATCAAAAATGTGCTTTACACCGGAGATGGAGGTGATGGTCCTACATGGAGCCTCTGGCAGAAAGCTCCAGGAGAGACTCGAGGCCGACCTCTAGGATTTTGGGGTCGAAACTACAAAGGCTCCGAAGCCAACTACACAGCCACTGAGAAAGAGATATTGGCCGCATACGAAGGAGTCAGAGCTGCTTCAGAAGTGATTGGTACTGAAGCACAGCTCCTCCTAGTGCCACGATTACCTGTACTGGGTTTTATGTACACAGGTAGAGAATCTTCCCATCATGCTACCGATGCTACCTGGAGTAAATGGATTGCTTTAATCTCACAGAGAGCTAGGATAGGAAGACTCAATCGTCCAGGAATTGTAGAAGCAATAACACATTGGCCAGAAGGCAAACACTTTGGAATGCCACCAGGAAAAGTGGTAAAACGGGCTGAAGAAGCCCCACCATACGACCAACTACCAGAGAGTGAGAAACAATATGCTCTTTTCACTGATGGATCCTGTCGTCTGGTAGGAGGCCATCGAAGGTGGAAAGCTGCCGTATGGAATCCTACACGACTAGTTGCAAAAACAGATGAAGGAGATGGTGAATCAAGTCAATTTGCAGAGGTAAAAGCTATCCAATTGGCTTTGGACATTGCTGAACAAGAAAAGTGGCCAAGACTTTATACTGACTCATGGATGGTAGCAAATGCCTTATGGGGTTGGTTAAAGCAGTGGAAGCAAAACAACTGGCAACGTAGAGATAAACCTATCTGGGCTGCTGAACTCTGGAAAGACATTGCTACTAGGTTAGAGAAACTTGATGTAAAAGTGCGTCACGTAGATGCCCACGTACCTTCATATCGAGCTACTGAGGAACATCGAAACAACCAACGAGCAGATGAGGCTGCTCAAGTGTTCCAAATAGATCTGGACTGGGACCATAAAGGTGAACTATTTTTGGCCAAATGGGCCCACAATGCTTCAGGTCATCAAGGCAGGGATGGAACATATCGATGGGCTCGTGACCGAGGGGTGGATTTATCTTTGGACTCTATTATGCAGGTTATCCACGACTGTGACATATGTGCTGCAATTAAGCAAGCTAAAAGGTTGAAACCTCTATGGTATGAAGGGAGATGGTCAAAATATAGGTATGGGGAGGCCTGGCAAGTCGACTACATCACACTGCCTCAAACTCGCCAGGGTAAGCGCTATGTGCTTACAATGGTGGAGGCAAGTACAGGATGGCTGGAAACATATCCTGTGCCTCATGCCACAGCCCGGAACACTATCCTGGGCCTAGAGAAACAAGTCTTGTGGAGACATGGTACACCAGAAAGAATTGAGTCAGATAATGGAACTCATTTCAAAAATAGTCTCATAAATAACTGGGCCAAAGAACATGGTATTGAGTGGATATACCATATTCCCTATCATGCACCAGCCTCAGGTAAAATTGAAAGGTACAATGGTCTGTTAAAAACTACCTTAAAAGCAATGGGTGGTGGAACTTTCAAAAACTGGGACAAGCACTTGGCAAAAGCCACCTGGTTAGTTAATACCAGGGGTTCCATCAATCGAGCTGGTCCTGCTCAGTCAGATCTTCTACACACAGTAGATGGGGACAAAGTGCCTGTGGTGCATGAGAAGAATCTGCTAGGGAAAACAGTTTGGATTTATCCTGCCTCGGGCAAAGGTAAACCCATTCGTGGGGTTGCTTTCGCTCAAGGGCCTGGACACACTTGGTGGGTGATGATGAAAGATGGAGAAGTACAATGTGTACCACAAGGGAATCTAACACTAGGTGAGAATTCCTAATTTCTGTTTGTCTAGTTTAATCAGTAATGCATGGACTCTTTGGGAGTCATGAACTTGTATCCCACCATAACTACTGTTATGTGAACTGTTGTATAAACTAACAGTGTCCTATGAGTGTTTTTCAGGATGATTTTGTGGTGATAAAACCAGAACTAGGTTCATCGGCTGGCATCCAGTAACTTTCTTGAAATTACCATCTGCAACCTGCAACTTGTGGACCATGGACATGAACTGTGAAGACTGGTCCTTCTTTTGAGAATCTGCTACAATAGATGAACATCTGCAATTGTAGACTGAATTACTTAGTGATTTTTAGCACAGAGAGATAGTAGTAATTTGTGTATAGATATGTTTAGGGATAAGAGTTAGTAATGATTGGAGCATGACGCAAATGGTATGGAATAAGGGGTGGAATGTCCTGGTTTGGGCCAGGATAAAGGTGGTTTTCTGTTTCTGTACTTTTGCTTTTAGCTAAGTCCCTTGTAAGTAGTTGCATTTGCTGAAATTAACAGCAAGTTTCTCAGACAGTGTATGTGCTTCTAGGACTGATAACACTTGATGTTTATAGTTACTGCTAGAGACTGGTATGCAGGGCCAAGGACACTGCTTTCCTCAGCTCTGAGGAAAATATTTTACCGTCCAGGAGGACACAGAGGCCCCACCTGAACCCTCCTTTAGGGAGGATCAGACAAGATAGATGCCAGAATTGACCAAACAGAGTATTCCATCCCATATACGTCACACTCAGTATAAATTTGAGGCATCACGAGGGCCGAGCCAGATCTTTTCCTGATTTCCTGCTTCCCTTCCTTCACCCGGCATCCTGGAAGGATCCTGTCTGTTCATCTGCCTGTGGTCCTGATCCGTGCCAGCCCATATCTGTGTGTTCCTGCCTCCAGTTCCCGACTGCTGCCGACTCCAGGAGTCCAGCCTGGACTTTCCCAGGGCTGCCCTACAGCCTCGGTGGTGACGTGAGAGTTATTGGGGGAAAGGGGGAGGAATGTGGTTTCCATTTTCCTGTATATTTGTATATATTTAGTAATTTTTCCCTATTTACCATTACTGTTTCATTAAAGTTGTGTAGTTTAGTTTCCAACTCATAAGTCTCTCTCCCTTATTCTCTCTCCTTTCTTCATCGAGGGGAGAGAGAGATTAAAGAGAGCGTCTGTTATTCAGTTTAATTGCCGGGTCAGTGTTAAACCGTGACAGCAAGTCAGTAAATCTGGAGGCAGAATATCTTCTGTGATGAGCCATGATTAAAGGGAATGTTGCCACTATGGTCTTCAAAAGGAAAAAAAAAAAAAGCTCCTAAAGTCTGAGCTTTTGATTAAAAAAAGAAAAAAAACACATTTATTGTAGTAGCAAAGAAAAAATCTCAGCCAGGCTAAGGCTTGCAAAGCTGGAGAGTCATCTACTGGGGTGAGGAAGGCAAAAAAAGACCCAAATCACCAACAAGGTTGGGAATATGAAGAGAATTTTTAGGAAAAAAAAATCAGAAAAAAATAAGAGTTGTTGGCTCAAAGCTGCCACTAATGTTTGGGGAGCACCATCTAGCAGAAAGAGCCCTCCCAGTGTTGTAAAACTGGGCAGAAATGCAACACTAATGAACTGGCTAATTAGAACAACATGCAAACTGCCATCTTGCTGCACCATTTCACGTGCAGAAAGGACAAGAGAGGCTCTGTTGCCTCCAAAAGGAGACAAACCCAAGGATGGCAGAAAAGCAGAGTGGTTTTGATAGCTTTTAACCACCAAAACACAAGAGTTTTGCTCTTTAATAATGCAGTGCTCTAAGTTTTAGGCTAAAAAGTAAATCCATAAACCAATATAACAAAAGGCAGGTCAGGATTTGATGAAGATTATGAATAAGTGATTAAACTGCAGATACTTTCCAGCACATTAGACTATTATCTACTTGCCCAAAGGGTGAACAGGGACAAAATGTTTGTAGGCAGAAGAATAATTAGCATTAAAAAGCAAGAGAAAGAGCACCAAGAAGGTCCTGTACTTAAGGAAGAGCTAATATTCCCCAGAACACTATTTTTCTCCATGTACCAGTGTCAATTCTGCTCATCCCACTGGCAGTGACAGCAAAAAGGGAACTGGAGAAGACTTTTCAGCCAATACTGTGTGGCAACTCATTCATCTTCACAAGAAATCCAAGGAGGGAGAAGCAGGGAACAGCCATTTCTTTGTGGAAGCAACTGATGTGATGGAGCTGCCCAGCTGCACCTTTCCTCCTCTCAGCTTCTACCTGTGCACTGCTTTCAGACTGAGCCTCTAAACACTGCTGCTGCACAAGGTTCCAGGGTTGTTTTGGGGGTTTTTCTCATTCAAGAAACTAATAAAACAGTAAAAAAAAAAAGGCAACTCTTGTCTTGTCTCTGAATGCATAGAAGGGATAGGACATCATAAAAAGATCATGCAACTATGCTGATGTGACTATATGCAAAGGTTTTTTAACCCTGAAAGTTCCTTTTTTTTGGTTTTTTTTTTTCATTTTTGTTCCCCTTCCCTTTCTCTCCTTTTCATTTCTGAGAAGGGACAAAAGAGAACAAACTCCTCTTTTCAATACAGGCTTCTGGGCAGACAGAAAAGGAAGACAAGGCTCCATCAGGAGAGTGGGGAGGGCAATAAACTCTACAGCTGCATCTGGTTCACCCAGGCACTGAGACTCCCACCACCAAGAAGCCATCCTGGAATTCCTAGGGGATGGAAACCTGGGAAGGGCAGGAGAGGCTCAGAAAGGAGGAGGTGATGGAAATCCTTGTAGGATGAGAGCAAACCTGCCTGAACTCTTCCACAGAGGATCCTGCAAATCCCATCCCCTTGCAGAAGGCTCCTTTCAGCAAGGAAAAACACTAATTTGTCAAAACCTCACAAACAGAGGAAACAATTGTGGCTACACCACGCAATAAAAGGGAAGAGTCAGACTTTGCTGAGGCAGAAGCGGTGTGATTTTTCACTTGGACACAATGTTTCAATGCCCTAGTAATAGGTGTATTAGATAACATCTGTTCTTTATTGTAATCTGCACAGGGGTAATGTTCTCCTTGTTTAGTTCGAGCTTTAAACACACACCGAAAAAAAAAAAAAAAAACCACCTCTGGGCAAAGCAAGTATGGAAAATTCCAGTCCCAACCAAAAGTCGAGTTTTTCAGAAGGTTAACATAGGAAAACAGAGTCCTCGAATTCCAGCAAGAGCTTAACAACAGCACGGCAAAGGCTGCTCCTCACCAGGCTGCTCTCAGCACCTTTGTTCTCCACTAAATCTGCTCCTACCTCTCCAAACTCCCATCCCTATTGTGCTGGCTGCGCCCGAATGCATTATGTAAAGAGGCACCTACTTAAAAAAACAAAAAAAAAAAAAAGGCATTCTAATCAGTTTGAGACACTTGCTTGCTTCTATTTCAAAGAGCTGAAGCCTCAAGAAAGTTTCTGTATCAATATTAAACGCGCCTGCTTATGCAACAAGCAAATCAAAAGAGGTTCATGAATGCAAAGAGAGAAGGAACTCCTAGTAGCAACCTGGGGAAGATAAGAGGAGGGCCAGAAGGACAAGTTGCCTGCTTGCAAACACCCTCGTTTCGCGGGGCAGTTGTAGCTCCGTTTCAAGAGCCTCTCCTGGGCCCACCCAGGGTGTTCAGAGAAGGAGAAAAGCTCCGAAGATTTCCAAAAGCTCTGGCGGAATAAACCCCAAACCCCTCTCTCCTGTTGATAGTGGCAACACCGTTCAGCCCCGAGCTAATTTGAGGGGAAAGACACCACGATCCCGCTCCGGCCGTGTGTGTCTGCCAACAATAGGGTTGCAGGAGTGTAATTTGGGCTCCGAGTTGTAATAACACAGCATAAACCACAACCAGATTACCCCACGAAATGAACCAGGTAAAACCTTCCCAGGTGAAACCTCCAACTATGCAGCGAGTCCCAAAGCTTCCCCCCCAAAACCCAACAGAACGGGGGATGGGAAGAAGGGGAAAAGAAAGAGTAAAGCTGGACTAATCTTTAATTAACAGCTTTTTAATGAGAAGCCTGGAGCTGGGTGAAAAGCAGCTAAAAGCCCCGTTTTTCTGTGGTTATTGGAAAGAAGATGGCAGGTTGGGGAGAAGCAGAAAGGCGAAGCGGCTCACACACACTCAAATAATGATAATTAAAAGAAATAATAATAATTAAAAGAACATCCAGGGCATTTTCCAGCGGCTGGAGAGAGCGGAGGAAAAGTTGAAGCGGGGACAGGGCCGGCTGCAGAGCCGAGAGGACAGCGGGATTTTAAATCAATACCACGGAAAAGTTTCGGGGCTGGCAGGGGTGGGAAAAGAAGGATCTGATCCTTTCCCTCGCCGGGAGAAGGGAAGAGGATGCAGCGGGGTTGAGGAGAAACCCACCCCCCCCCACACCCACCCCACCCCGGGGGTGAGGAGGGGGCAGCGGCTGCTCCTGCTCCCCGGAGCGGGGCCTGAGGGAGGCGGGAGCCGAGAGCGGATGTTACCTGGGCCTCGGCGGAGCCGCCGCTTTCCCGGGCGCGGCCTTGTGGTGAGGGGCGGCGGGGAGAAGGCGGGAGGCGAAGGGAAAGGAGGGAGGGAGGGGGGGGGGGGTCGGGATCCTTCCCTCGCCTCAGCCGGCCCCGGTGCGCCGGAGCGGGCCAGGCCTCCGCCCCCCCAACCCGCCCTCCCCTTCCCGGGCTAGCAACCGGGCGGGGCGGTGCTTGGAAGCCCGGGAAGGGGGGAAGGCAAGGCGGGTGCCCCCGTGTCCGCCTCCCGGGTGCTGTCGGGGTCGGGGTTGTTGTTGTTGCCGCGGCTCCGGCCGCTCGCACTCCGCGGCCGCCGCCGACACGTCCAGCAGCCACGGCACATGCGCCACATCCGGGTATCCGCCACCCCCCTACCCCCTATCCACACACACACACGGCTGCACACACACCCGCAGCCACTGCGCCTGCGCAAAAGGCGTCCCCGCGGTTGTCGCGCAAGCGGGCGGGCGGAGAGTGAGGCGGGCGGGTGGGTTGTCCCTGAAGTGAGAAGGGTGTCCCCCAACTCAACCCCCACCCCAAAAAAGAGGTCAATAAAAAAAAAAAGGGACACATGGATTAAAGGGCAGGCCCGCAAACTTAAGGCGTAGCAGTGGGAAAAACAAACAAAGAAAAAAAAACCCACAAAAATCCACAGATCCATCCCCATAAATGCGTGGCCTCCTAAATGCAACCCCCCAAAGTGTGAAACCCCATAAATGAGACACCCAGGAGCTGTAAAAGCAACCCCAATAAATGCCCAGGGGTGCAAATGTAACCCCAAGAAAGGCACAGTCCCAAAAATCCAATCCCCTCAAATCTAAGGTCCTGCACCTGTAACCCCCATCAATGCATGGTCCCGACAACACAACCCCAAAACCCCAAAATGCAACCCCCCAAGTGTAAGACCCCCACAAATGAGACCCCCAGGAGCTGAGAGCCCTGCAAAAGCAACCCCAAAAATGCCCAGGGGTGCAAATGCAATCCCTAGAAAGGCACAGTCCCAAAAATGCAAACCCTACAGATTCAAAACCCCACAAATGAAACCCAAATAAACACATAGGGCCACGACTGAAGCCCCCCAAAAATGCAGATCCCCACAAATGCAAACCCCATAATACACAGCCCTACACCTGCAAGACCCATCAATGCATGGCCCTAACAACACAGCCCCCAAACCCCCAAATGCAACCCCTATAATTGCAAAACCCCACAAATGAGACCCCCAGGAGATGAGAGCCCTGCAAATGGAACCCCAAAAATGCCCAGGGGTGCAAATGCAACCCCAAGAAAGGCACAGTCCCAAAAATGCCCCAAACATCAAGCCATGCATCTGCAAGCCCCATAAATGCATGGCCCAACAACAAAACCCCCACAAGGGCAAAACCCCCAAAAAGTAATCCTCAAAATTGCAAAACCCCATAAATACAACCCCAAGAGCTGAGAGCCCTGCAAAAGGAACCCCAGAAATGCCCAGTGGTGCAAATGCAACCCCAAGAAAGGCATAGTCCTAAAAATGCCCCAAATCTCAAGTCCTGCATCTGCAAGCCCCATAAATGCATGGCCCCAACAAAAAACCCCCACAAGTGCAAAACCCCCATAAAGTCATCCCCAAAATTGCAAAACCCCATAAATACAACCCCAAGAGCTGAGAGCCCTGCAAAAGGAACCCCAAAAGATGCCCAGGGCTGCAAATGCAATCCCAAGAAAGGCACAGTCCTAAAAATGCCCCAAATCTCAAGCCCTGCATGTAGCGGGAGGAGCCATTCTTGCTCCTGAAGCTCGACGAGCTGCTGGTCTCTTCCAGGACTCCAGCCACCACACAGCACTTCCAGGGTAGAAGTGTAGCGGGAAGAGCCTTTCTTGCTCCAGAGGCTCAACAAGCTGCTAGCCTCTCCATGCCTCGCACCAGAGTGAGCTGAGGTTCTCTCTGTGGGTGTGTGTCCCACCTTTATTGGCCCCCTGGCCTTGCTCATGCCCAATAGGGGCCTGTCCTAATCAGGCACAGGTGGACTCACACCCACTCACTGGCAATTCGAGGCACCTGGTTGACAATGTCTCTCTACACTGCATCTGCAACCCCCATAAATGCATAGCCCTGACAACACAACCCCCAAACCCCAAAAAGCAATCCCCATAATTGCAAAACCCTACAAATGAGACCCACAGGAGATGAAAGCCCTGCAAAAGCAACCCCAAAAATGCACAGGGGTGCAAATGCAATCCCTAGAAAGGCACAGTCCTAAAAATGCAAACCTTACAGATGCAAAACCCCACAAATGAAACCCAAATAAACACATAGGGCCACGACTGCAGCCCCCCAAAAATACAGATCCCCACAAATGCAAACCCCATAAATACACAGCCCTACACCTGCAAGCCCTATCAGTGCATAGCCCTAGCAATACAACCCCCAAACCCCCAAATGCAACCCCTATAATTGCAAAACCCCACAAATGAGACCCCCAGGAGATGAGAGCCCTGCAAAAGCAACCCCAAAAATGCCCAGGGGTGCAAATGCAACTCCAAGAAATGCACAGTCCTAAAAATGCCCCAAATCTCAAGCCCTACACCTGCAAGCCCCATAAATGCATGGCCCTGACAACACAACCCCCAAACCCCCAAATGCAACCCCTATAATTGCAAAACCCCACAAATGAGACCTCCAGGAGCTGAGAGCCCTGCAAAAGCAACCCCAAAAATGCCCAGGGGTGCAAATGCAATCCCTAGAAAGGCACAGTCCCAAAAATGCAAACCCTACAGATGCAAAACCCCACAATTGAACCCAAATAAGCACATAGGGCCACGACTGCAGCCCCCCAAAACATGCAGATCCCCACAAATGCAAACCCCATAAATACACAGCCCTACACCTGCAATCCCTAGAAATGCATAGCCCTGACAACACAACCCCCAAACCCCCAAATGCAACCCCTATAATTGCAAAACCCCACAAATGAGACCTCCAGGAGCTGAGAGCCCTGCAAAAGCAACCCCAAAAATGCACAGGGGTGCAAATGCAATCCCTAGAAAGGCACAGTCCCAAAAATGCAAACCCTACAGATGCAAAACCCCACAATTGAACCCAAATAAGCACATAGGGCCACGACTGCAGCCCCCCAAAACATGCAGATCCCCACAAATGCAAACCCCATAAATACACAGCCCTACACCTGCAATCCCTAGAAATGCATAGCCCTGACAACACAACCCCCAAACCCCAAAAAGCAATCCCCATAATTGCAAAACCCTATAAATGAGACCCCCAGGAGATGAGAGCCCTGCAAAAGCAACCCCAAAAATGCCCAGGGGTGCAAATGCAACCCCAAGAAAGGCACAGTCCCAAAAATACAACCCCCAAAGTTGCAAAACCCCACAAATGAGACCCCCAGGAGATGAGAGCCCAGCAAATGGAACCCCAAAAACGCCCAGGGGTGCAAATCCAACCTTTTTTTTCCCCGTTCCTCATCACCTTGTCCAGCAGAAGGAAAATTTCCCATGAAATTCAGCTGAAAAAAAACCCAATTAATTAATACAAATTATTTTATTATATTTATTTTTTATTATTTTTTTATTTTTATTTATTATATTTATTATTATATTATGGGGTTTTTATACCAGTTATATCTTTCTCCCAAAAAAGAGGAGTCACTTCCACATCCTGAAGCCCTCAGTGATGAAAAGCCATGTAAAAAAAGCTGCTATATTTGTCATCTTTTCCCTGAGAAGATGGAATTGAAGCTTCTTCACAGCAGGATTTGCTGAGTGTGTTGTAAAATTATCTATTTTTAGAGGTTTGGAAGCTTTCTGGCTGAGGGATGAGAGCTTTGGTTCACCAGGGAGCACATCCCATGCAGGGCTTGAGGACCACGGGGGGGAAATTCCAGCTGCTCACAGGAAAAATCCTCAATTTCAAGGAAATTATTTTAAATTTCCTTCTGTTGGAAGCTTGGCTTTCAAGGCTGGAGTCAAACACCATCAGTGATCCTGGGGATTAAACATTTTTTTACCTTTATGGGTGAAAAATTTGGGGTTTAAGAGAGGAGATGAAAGGGTGGTTGGAAATGGGGTGGGATCCAGCTGTAAATATACCAAGGAAATCCCAAACCATGAGGTGGCAGCTGGGTTGGGGGGGAGGTAGTTATGTTGGGAGAGAATTCAGTCTGGAAGGACCTGAATTGGAATTATTGATCCTTCCAGTTGGACCTTGGAGAGCATCAACTCCAACCATTAACCCAGCACTGCCAAGGCCACCCCTGCCCCATGTCCCACATCTCCAGGAAAATCCCTCCAGGAATGATGGGGACTCCAGGCCCTGCCAACCCTTTCCAGGGAGAAATTGTTCCCCAGCTCCAACCTAAACCTCCCCTAAAGGCTCAGTGGAGGGTTAGGAGATGCCACCTGTCCCCATAGGGGTCCTGAGCTTGCTGTGCCACCCTGAGCTCTGCAGCCTCTGCACTTGGGTCTGGAGTGGCTCTGAGCACAGTTCCACTTAGAGGGATCTCATCAGGCTCTGCAGAGTCACACAATCCTTGGGCTTGGGAAAAAACCTTGGAGAGCATCAACTCCAACCCTTAACCCAGCACTGCCAAGGCCACCACTGCCCCATGGCCCTCAGCACCACCAAGACAAGAAATCAGCTGTTGGGTTGCTGAGCAAGGACCTACAAAACCTGTTTGGTTTCTCAGCCACTCATTCTCTCTCTTTTTTTCCATCAGAAGGGTCAGAAAACCTGAGAGCAGGACAACCACCAACCCCTGTCCCCAGGAGACACACACTGCAACCAGCAACCACTGCTGGATCAACCTTAACTTAGGCAGTTACAGACCCAGAGAATCATTTGGGATGGAAAAAACCCTGAAAATCATCAACTCCAACCCTTAACCCAGCACTGCCAAGGCCACCACTGCCCCATGGCCCTCAGCACCACATCTCCAGGCCTTGGAAATCCCTCCAGGAATGATGGGGACTCCAGCCCTGCCCTGGGCAGCCTGGGCCAGGCCCTGACAACCCTTGCCAGGGAGAAATTCTTCCCAAGCTCCAATCTAAACCTCCAGCTCAATTCCTCTTCTCCCATCCCTTCTTCCTTGGGAGCAGAGCCCGACCCCCCCTGGCTCCAACCTCCTCTCAGGGGGGTTGCAGAGAGCCAGAAGGTCTCCCCTCAGCCTCCTCCAAACCCAACATTCCCAATTCCCTCAGCTGCTCCTCACAAGTTCTCCAGATCCTTCTCCTTGTGCTCCAGACCCTTCCCCAGCTCTGTTGCCCTGACACAAGCCAGGATGCTGGTGGCCTTCTTGGCCACCTGGGTACCCCCTGGCTCCTCTTGTGTCACCCCCAGCTCCTTTCCCTCTGGGCACTTTCCAGCCCCAAGCCTGGAGCATTGCCTGGGATTGGTGTCACCCAAGTGCAGGACCCAACACTTGGCCAGGCTGAACCTCACCCAAGTGACCTCAGCCCCTTGTCCCAGCCTGGCCAAGGTCCCTGTGCAGAGTTTTCCAAGCCTGAGGCAGAACAACCCTGCCCAGCTTGGTGCCATCTGCAACATCCCTGAGAGTCCACTCCATCCCCTCAGCCCCATCACTGAGCTGACCCAGGACTGGTCCCAGCACCTCGGGGAACACCTCTTGGGACAGGCCACCAGCTGTCACCATCACTCTCCAGTGTCCCAAGCTCAGCTCAGTGCCCAGGAGCCTCCCTGCATGGTGGCTGCTGGGGACACGTGGTGAATCTTGAGGAAAAGATGACCTGGAGATGAAAGAGATTGTGGTGCTTCACCAGGGAAATGCTGAGCTTCTTGCTGCCTCATATTAATCCAACAAAAACAGCTCCAACAAGAATTATTCTTGGGAAGGGACTTCACCAGCCATTAAGTCAGACTTTAAAAGGCTGCAGGGTGTCCAGAAAAAAAGGAAATTTTCCAACCACCTCAACTCCTTTAACTCCATTTTTCAAGTATTGAATGCTGGTATGTGCAGCATCCATTTCAGCTGTTGTGTTTTAGCATCTGTCCCCCTTCCCCTTCTCCAAAATGTTCATTTCATCACATTTCTGCAGCTCGTTCTACTTCAAGATCCTGATCAATATGTTTTTATTATTAATAAAAAATACATTAAGCTGTTGGAGTCACTTTGTGCCAAACCACCCACATCAGTGAGACCTGCAGCAGCCCCACCACCTTGCCAGAAATGAGATTCCTAGAATCAAGCCACCCATGGTAAATAATTAATCACCTTTTCCTTATAAATGAACATAATTCAGGAGGAGGAAATGATTTTAAAAGTCTGTTTAAAAAAAATCAAAATGCTCCCAAATGAAGATCATGTTTCTCCTGCTTTGACAGACACAAAATCCCATCATGGACCACAGGGAATGGTTGATACCAAGAGCAGAACCACCTCTAGCATCAGGCACAATGTGACCAGAATCTCGCCACCTCTGTGAAGGATAACAAAAAGTCCTTCTACAGATACATCAGCAGCAAAAGAAGGGGCAAGAAAAACATCCATTCTTTACTGGACATGGGTGGGAATATAGTTGTCAAAGATGAAGAAAAGGCTGAGGTATTTAACACCTTCTTTACCTTAGTTTTCAACAGAAAGACAGGTTACCCTGAGGACAGATGGCTTCTGGAGCTTATAGAAGGTGACAAGAATCTAAACAGCCCCCCTGTAATCCTGAAGGACACAGTCAGTGACCTACTGAGATGCTTGGATCCCCACAAGTCTATGGGACCGGATGGGATCCACCCAAGGGTGATGAGGGAGCTGGCAGAAGAGCTCGCCAAGCCTCTCTCTGTCATCTACCAACAGTCCTGGCTCACTGGGGACATCCCAGATGATTGGAAGTTGGGAAATGTCACGCCAATCCACAAAAAGGGCTGGAAGGAGGACCCGGGAAACTCCAGGCCCGTCAGCCTGACCTCAGTGCCTGGCAGGGTCATGGAACAGCTCATCCTGGGGGCAATCCCACAGCACCTGCAGGATGGGCAAGGGATCAGACCCAGCCAGCACGGGGTTAGGAAGGGCAGGTCCTGTCTGACCAACCTGAGCTCCTTTTATCATCGGGTGACTGTCTGGGGGATGAGGGGAAAGCTGTGGATGTGGTCTGCCTGGACTTCAGCAAGGCCTTTGACACCGTCTCCCATCGGATTCTCCTGGAAAAGCTGTCAGGCCATGGATCAGCCAGGAGCATTCTGTGCTGGGTTAGGACTCTGTGCTCGAGTCTCTTCACCAGCCTGGTTGCCCTCCTTTGGACCTGCTCCAGGACCTCGATATCCTTCCTAAACTGAGGGGCCCAGAACTGGACACAGGACTCAAGCTGTGGCCTCCCCAGGGCTGAGCACAGGGGCAGAATCCCTTCCCTGGACCTGCTGGCCACGCTCTTCCTCAGCCAGCCCAGGATGCCATTGGCCTTCTTGGCCACCTGGCCACACTGCTGCCTCCTCTTCAGCTTCCTGGCAAGCCAGACTCCCAGCTCCCTTGCTGCAACCACTCCCTGCCCAGCCTGGAGCTCCCCAGGGGCTTCTTGTGGCCAAAGTGCAGGACCTGGCCCTTGGAATCTTCAACCTCATCCCCTTGGGATCAGCCCAACTCTCCAGTCTCTCCAGGTCCCTCTGCAGAGCCCTCCTGCCTTCCAGCTGATCCACACTTCCCCCCAGCTTAGTGTCAGCTGGGAATTTGCTGAGGATGGACTCAATCCCCTCCTCTAAATCCTCCCTCAAGATATTAAACAGCACTGGGCCCAACACTCATCCCTGGGGGACACCACTAGTGACCGGCCGCCATTTTGATGCAGCCCCGTTCAGCACCAAAAGATGGCCAAGAACATATTCCCAAAACTTTCCTGCTGTGGGGAACAGGGATGCAAATTCAGGGCTCCCACTGGAAAGCTTTAAATGAATCAAATTAAGAGAAGATTCACTTTTGAAAGAAAGCCTAAACTATTTTTATTTATGACTTCATAAGCAAAAGGAGAATAATAGGAACTCCTCAGCTTGATCAGAGCAACACCCCCAGCCACAAACACTTGGCAGAGCTAGAAATAACTTTATTAGTTGCAGTGTAATGGTCCTCTTACATAGCAATCAGATAACAGTTAGAAAACCCTGTGTATAAGCTGGAAATAGATGTTTTTCAAAAGCTTGCATCTGGCAAGGTACCTCAGAACCTGGTGCACAACCCAAGATTTGCCCCACAAACCTTCCTGAGGGCTGCATTAAGGCAGAAGATCCAGTGCTCTGCTCTAGGAATCCAGGAATGGATTGCAGTGGGAATCCAGGAAGCAGAGGAAAAACCCCTGGGCCAGCTGGTTGGCTTCTGGGGAGGTTGGGTGTCCGAAACCACCACTGAAGAATTGATTCCAACTTTCAGAGGTCTGAGTATCCTTTCTTCTTGCTTTGCTGACTGTACCTGCTACTCTCTCTGGTTTGCAACAATTCCCTGCCTGCCAAAGAGGAGAACTGAGTGGATCCCCAAAACCCCACCATTATTTTTCCCTGCTCTCCAACACCCTCCTCCTTTTTCTGTCTTCACACAAGCACTTGCTAAGGCTGCTGCTTTTCTTTCTTCATGGGGATCTCCATGGTCATGAAATCCTCAGCCAGCACAACCTCTTGAGCACCCAACACTGCCTCTGCCTGTCTCTTCAGCTGGGTGATGTCCAGATCCCCCTCCCCTCTCTGTGCAGCTGGTTTGTACCTTTGGCAGAAATGAGTCAGAACCAGTTGCTTCACTTCACACAACCTTGCAAAACCTGAGGCCATTCTGGGAGTGCTGTGTCCATGTTCTCTGGCCTTCTCCTCTTGGGAATCATCCAAGGTGGCTTCATGTATCAGGACATCTGCTCTCCAGCAAAGCTTTAGAGCTGCATCTCCAACCACCCCTGAACAATCCCCCAAAATGCAGATTTTTCTCCCAGGTATTGGGTCTTCCAAGACATCTGAAGGAGAAACTGTGACTCCATTTTCTAGAACAACTGCAGTTCCATTTTTCAGCTTCCCATATAAAGGACCTGGTTGAAGTCCTGATAAATAAAAGCCAAAGACCCCATAAGTATTATGATGCTAGGTTAAAAAACAAACAACAAACCCAAACCTCAACATAAGCAGCAATTGCTGTTTCACATCCTTCATACAAATAAAGAGCTTGCAATGATAGCAGGAAGTGTGTTGGAAGAAAATCTATATTCTTCAGATTAAAGTCAGGCACATCCACTGGGCCTACATTTCCCCCAAAAGCCACACCATGCTTTTTAAACTTCAAAATCTGAGTTTTTTGGCTCTTCCCAGGATGAGAATGCTCTGCCCCAGTGTCATACACCAACTCAATGCTGCAGTGGGATGAAGTATTAAAATGTCTTCCCTAAAGTCACATTTAAAAGTCATCTACAAGTTTAAAGTCATTCACAAGGAGTCCCAAGCCAAGGGGCAATGGGCACAAGTTGCTCCTGGGAGGTTTTGATTCACAAGAGGAAGATTTTTTTTCCCCATGAGGACAGTCAGACATTGGAATGGTCTCCCAAGAGAAGTGGTGGATTCCCCCACTTGGGAAAGTTTGAAGTCTCAGCTCAATGAGGTGCTGAGACATCTCACATAAATAATAATATTATGGACCAGATGGTCCTTGAGGTCTATTCCAGCCTGAGATTCTATGATTTTAGGAAAAGGAGACTCAAATTCAAATGGATTGCAGAGAGAAACAGCAGCTCTAATTTGCTGAACACCTAGAAGGGTGGTGCTGAGATCTCAGCTGCTTGTGAACCCCAATTTGTTACGTTTGCCAAGCACCAGAGTCACAGCTCAGCTTGAACCCATGCATTTAGACATTAAAAAAAAATTAAAAAGAGGAAAAAAGAAGTCAAAATAGTTACCAAGGTCTTTCAGTTTCTGTACATTGAGTTTACCAGGCCTGGGCTTCTCTTCCACCACAAAGCCAAAGGAAGGAATTCTGTGAAACAGGCGGAAACCTTTCACAACCAGCTGCTCATCCTCAACCAGCAGGTAAGAGTTCTCTGCTGGATCCAGGTGGAGAATTCTCCTTTGTGCTCCTTGGGGAGATCCCTCATCTCTTTCCAAGTCAGAAAACTCTTTAAATTCCTCAGCAGGGCATTGGTCTCGTGTAGGTACCAGCTCGTGAACGCAGTAGGGAAAGAGGAGTTGGGAGTGGGAGAGCTCCATGCTCCTCCAGATGAAATTCCCCAGTCCCAAGGGGCCATAAATCTCAATTTTTGGTGGTTTGGTTGGGTCAGGGTTGCTTTGGAGGCTGAGGGTACACAGCAGGCCAGGGAGGCCAAAAAAGTGGTCACCGTGCAGATGTGTTATGAAAATCTTGGTAATTCTGCCTATTGATTAGAAAGCCAGGAAAAGGAAAACAAAGCAGAACAAGACAAATAAATGAACACCCAAACAACTGGGAAATCAAAAGCAGAGAATAAAGGAGGAGGGAAATTCAACTCAAAACAGTGTTTAAGGAATAAATCCCAAACCACAAAGCATTATTATTTTTCCACCGTAGTGATAGGTTTGCTCACAGGGATTATTTTGGCTTAAATCATCAAGAAAAGCCTGAAAGAGAGGGAAGTTTTAGGTGCTGCTAAGCAAAACATGCTACAAGGATGAAACTGAATTGACTGGTGGTGTCTGCCACATTAAAATGCAAAGAAGTGCTGGAAAGTGCTTGTGCTTTCATACATGGAAACTGTAAACTAATAAGAAAAATAAAATTCATGTTGCTCCTTGGTTTGGATCTAGAACATGAAATGAACATAATTATTAAAACAAAAAGCACCCAGTTTTGATTTCAAGGCTTTTTAAAAGAACCCCACAGCTCCTGACTAGTTTGTTCTGAATGGATAAAAAGCTGAACTAAAAAGATCTGGTCTTTTTTTTTTTTTTTTTTGCATCTCAGTTTGTCTCACTCCAGCTCTCACTCAGCCCTGCCCTTGCTGGATTTAAAAAGCCCAGAATTTTCTCTCACTACAGACAGATGGACTTTAACCAGGCTGCCTCAGTCTCCTAGCTCAGTGAACTGAGTCCTCAGATCCTTGTGGGAGAGCATTTTCTCCAGCATCTGTTAGTCCAAATAGGAAACACAGAATCTCTTTGTTTTGACTGAAGAACAGTTTAGTAAAAATCACTAAATTTCATCTGATCATTTGGTGATTAAATCCCCCAAGAGTTTCAGGTTTATGGAGGAGCAGGAGGTTGGCTTTCTGTTTATAATTCCATCTTTGCAACTTGAGACTCAGCAGCAGATTGCAAAAGCACAGCAACTGAAGGCAAACCTGGTTTCTCCTTTATTTGCCAAAATATTACCCCTGATACACACAACTTTACATGAAAACAAAAGCACATTATTTATTGGCAGGGAGACTCACAGCAGGTACTGTCTGAGAAGAGCTTTCTTCAGGCAAACACAACCCCCCCCCAGCTGAAAATGCTGGTTTGTGGTGCCTGTTTGAAATCCCAAAGCCCAAGAAATCAAACCTGGAGAGTTTGGTTCCCAAATGCAATTCTTTTCTCAAAGGGCAACCAAGGATTACTGCTCAGCAGGTTCAGCAGCTGCCACCCTCAGACACTCGCGGCTGTTTAGCGTGTATTCAAATACCACCAGGACAAGGGATTTGGTTTAGATCTCATGAAACCTCTCCCCTTTCCCTCTCCACAACACCTCCCAGCAGCACAAACCTGCTCTGAGGTGGCTCCTCGTGAGCTGGGTCTGGGTTCCCTCTCCACAGTCAAAGAGCCAGCACTCCCCTTCCCTGCGGAGCACCAGCGCCGAGGCTCCTCTGCTTGGAGAGGGATAGGCTGAGCCTGTGCCAAGGAAAGTGATGTCCATTGACATCTTAAATATGTTGCTGGCCCACCTGAAAGAGAGATTTTTCAGCTGTTGAACTTCTCTATGTATGGGAAACAGAGTTTTTTGCTTGAAGGCAGCCTGTGTGCTTCAGCGTGAAGTCAAGTGTCCCTTCTCTTAAAAAAAATACCAATAAAAACCTCCCAGAGTAGGATATGACTTTCAGACAATCTAATATATATATTTATTTCCTTTTGAAGCCACTGGAAGGCTGCAAACATACAGCCCAAATGTTAAGATCTTTGTTTTCATTTCCTACAGAAACAGGCCTATTCAGCTGGAGATGTTCTCATCTTTAAACCCACTTCAATTTTCTTCTTCCCTTGATTTAAACTTTAAAATTTCCTACATGTTTTTTTGTCTCTAAAAGCCTTTTCAGGATGACTAACACCAAACAGCCACTGCTGACACTTGAAGCACCATTCCTGGCCATCAGGAGCAGAATTTGCTTCCCTCTAAACAACTTCAGAGAGCTGCAAGAGGCAGAAGTGACTGGATTTAAAACCAGTGAATCATTAAGGTTGGAAAGCACTTTAAGATCATCAACCCAACACCAGCAGGCAACTAAACTCAAGTGCTACATCCACAGATTTGGGACAGCAGCCAAGTTTCTTTGACTTTGTGATAGCATCCTTGAAAGTGACTGATGTTTGCTGCCTTCTGGTGCCTGGTGACAAATTAAACACCAGCAAACCTTCAGGAGGCCTGGAAGCTGTGTGACAGAGGAGGGGACACTTATAGCAGCAGAAGGAACTATACCACCAGCTGCCATACCTTAACTGTTCATGGACCAAACATATCCAGACAAGGAGCCTGGACAGCCTGCAGGAGCAGGACAATTTTTGGGAAGCTGGTGAGGTGCAGGACAACCTTTGGGAAGCTGGTGAGGAGCAGAACTCCGACCTGCACCCCTCGGATGCTGTCCCACCCTAGGGTTTGGGTGCTTCCTCCAGCCTCAGTCTTCCCAGACTTGGTTCCTACCTCGTTTTCAGCTGGATTCCCCCCTCCTGTCACTACTCCAGGTGATTCAACAGCTTCA
The DNA here is from genome assembly GCF_003957555.1 of Calypte anna. NCBI lineage: Eukaryota > Metazoa > Chordata > Aves > Apodiformes > Trochilidae > Calypte > Calypte anna. The sequence continues at coordinate 24,965,613 of NC_044276.1, forward strand.
GATACCTTTTGAGAGAGAAAAAAAAAGAAAAAAAAAAGAAAAAAAGTTACCATTTTTCTCTGTTGTGCTTGTGGAGGAGCCAACAGAGCTCTCCTGAGGTAAGCAGCCCGGGCGCAAGATCACCTCAGGCAGAGGGGTGGGGGGGAGGATCGGTGCCCATCACGCCCCCCAAAAAAGCAGAAATAAACATTTCTCTCTCCCTTATCCTCAGCCTACAAGCAAATTAACCACCCCCTGCCTTTGTGCCGGGGCACAGAAGGGGCTGTGGGGCGGTCCGGAGCCTTCCCGCCGCGGGCAGGGGATGGCGGAGCTGTCAGGAAACGCGCAACGCGCAGGCTCGGACCAGACACAACCTCCGCCTCCTTTTCCTCCTCCGCCTCTGCCTTCTCCCCTTCCTCCTCCCCCGGGAAGCGGTGCCGGTACCCCGGCCCAGTTCCCTGCCCGATGGGAAGGGCGGTTCCGATAGCTGTGGGGCAGCCCCAAGAGGGCTCCGTCCGCTATAGGAAGGCAGAAGCCGCCGTCAGCTCCCGGTGTTTTGTCGCTGGGACAGGAGATCCCCAAGGCTCTTCCTAAAGAATCCCTGATAGGTTTGGGTTGGGACCTTAAAATCCATCCAGTCCCATGGGCAGGGACACCTCCCACCCGCCCAGGTTGCTCCAAGCCCCATCCAACCTTCATCTTTAAGGGATGGGGCAGCCACAGCTTTTCTGGGCACCCTGGTGCTCAGCACCCTCACCCCAAAGAATTTCTGCTTAATATCTCCTCTCAATCCCCCCTTTTCCAGTTTAAAGCCATCACCCTACCTCCTATCACTCCATCCCCTTATAAAAAGTCCCTCTCCAGGGACTTCATTTAAAAATGCTGCCAAGCAGCCAGGTATGCTAGAAAATTAGCTTGGAGATGGAGTTGTAATTGCTTCACCTGCAGCCCAAGAGCTTGTTCAGTTTGCTGATCACCTGTAAGGGGCTAAAGGGAAACAGGGAAAAAACCATCAGTGGTTTAGGCAGCTCCAGATCAATTCCATATGATTTTTCCCCACCCCCCAAATACACAAAACCAAATGTAATTTAGGCAAAGGGAATGCATTTTACTAAGAAAATAGAAGACCAGAATACACATTTTCAATAGAGTTACAACATTATAAAGGAGGGAAAAAAACCCCAAACTAAACCAACCAACCCAATCAGTTCACATTTAAATACAATTTCAGCTTCAGCTGAGCAAAGACCCTCCCAGGGAAAGTCAACCTCAGGCAGCTGAGGGTAGAACTGTTCTCACTCCAGTAGACCTATGTTTGTGTAAGGTAGATATGTTTAAGTTCCAAATCAACACAGATGATGGTGACATCTTGATAAATTGGCCATCTTATTATGTCTGTGTAGACCTAAAAGGATTTTTAGTCCCATTTGCATTAGAATCACTTCAAGAATAGGTAAGTCCAAGTCAAATCCACTCGGAGAGCTGAGTTCAACCCAGAGCCCACTTCGTGTGCAGGGAATAAAAATGAAGGGCACAGGGTTCCTGCAGATGCTGGAAGCTTTTCCCATGGGTTGTAGCCATGGTTCACCATGCCACCAGGTACCAGATTCCCCATGTTCACCTCACTGTTAGGACATTCCTCTGGAGAAGGGAGGAACAAGCTGCATCCTCAGGCAGTGCTGCGACTCAGGAAGCAGAAATCTGAAGTCTGCTGAATTTTCCTCCTCATGGTTCACCCAGAACATCTGCAGAACATTCCAATCCCACAGTCAGGTGTATTTTGGGAGTAGGTAGGTAGGTCAAGGTAGATCCACACAGAATTAGATGGCCCTTTGCAAACTGAAATAGTTGGCTCAAATTCAGCTGTCGAGTGGGCGCAATTAGAGCTTTGCTCTAAATTTTCTCCTTGCTCCAGTATCCAGTGTAACACCCAGCCCTGCCTCTTAGGTATGGCTGTTATGAAACAGGACAGCAGTACACATCATCTTCAAGAGTCCAAAAAAATGACAGTGGTTTTCTTAAACTGAGGAACAGCACTTAGAGCTGAGACAGGACTCCAAACTGTACAGTCGGATCTGAGAGTCTTGTACTTCAGGAGTAACCACTAAGTAGGGCTGCTAGTGAAAAACTAAAAGGTGTTATCATTTATCTTTACAGCAATTACCACAGGAGTGTGACAAAGGGTTACTTTACCCCCTTCCACATTTTTTTATGGAAAAAAAAACCCAAACAGTACAGAGGAACAGACCCTACCACAGGAAACCTGTTCAACACCCATCTGCGTGGGAAGTGGCACTGTGGTTTAGGCTTGGAAACCAAACACCAGCTCATGAAACATCACTGTTCACAAACAGAACCAAAACCTGACACCAGGAGTCACATTTTGGGGTTTTGACTCTATCAGATACAGCATTTTAATAGTCTCCCCTCTACATGTCAAGTGTGGCATGAGCATAAAAACCTTTGTGACATCTTTGAACAAGGATAAAAATATTTAATTAAAAAAAACCCCAAAACTGTGCTCCCTTTGCTACCTTTCTTCTCCTTTCCTTTACAGTGCTACATGAGGCTCAGTCCTGCTCGTTTTAAGGAACCAAATCTTGGACAAAGCATGGAAAAAGTCTGACTGACCTCAGCAGGAGCTTCTGATCCTTTCAGAAGTATTCTGTAAATCCAGGATTGTATCCTTCCAGAAGAGACACTAAAGACAGACTTGGAGGGCAAAAGTCACCAGGGCTGTGTGAAGAGCTAGAATATTATTCATCCTTTAGGTGATATATTGTTTTTAAAAGTTTGATTTACACTACATAGCATTAGAAAATGCAATCTGCTGACAACTTTTTCCCTTTGCATACTGTGTAAGAGAATTTTCTGTATAGAAGAAGATTGGTAAATGCTTTTGAATAAGCCAGCAAATAGAAAAAAAAAAATCCAGTTAAGCAGAATAAGAAACAGGCTGCTGTGGTTCCTTAAGTAATATTAACAGTTGTAATCATTCAAAGATGAAACAGATCTGAAGAATACAGAAACCTGAAGATGTATTTAAAATAAATCTTTGATTTAAAAAACACAGGGAGACTGAAATGCAGTTAACACTCTGGGAGCTGGCATGTTACCTGGTGCTAGAGGAAAACAAGAGCTACACATTAAAGGTAAAATTCTACAAGCTAGACATGATCCACAGAACCCAATTAAACCAAGTCCACAGGTGAAGTCTTAACTGGTACCACTGAGCTGCTGTAACTGGGATGGGTTAGAGACAAACTGAGTCCTTTTCTACTCTAGAGCTCTGACAAATCTGCAGCCAGGGAAGGGCTGGATTAGAACTGCAGCCTCAGAGTTCAAGATTTGGGTTTTTCCTCACCTGGGCACTGGGATTTTTCCAGGAAATCCTGCACAGGAGCTTCCTTGAGGCACCAAAGCCCTCTCCTCCCTAAAACATGACTCCTGCTGAGTGCAGGTAATGCTCTTTTCCAAGTGCCAGGTTTTCCTGAGTGCTACTGATGCCCTCATTGCCTAAAATAATAATCAACAGATGGATGCAGAACTTTATTTTGTAAGATGGAGTCGTTATTTAAGGAGTCATTGCCCTGCCTCTCTGATCATTCTCAGCCAGGACACAAGATCAGTGCACATGGGGTATTTTTATTACTCATCTGCCTAATTAGCAGAAGGGAAGGAGTGTGAATTCCCAAGAAACTTGAATCCAATGCTGCAGGAACCCCACTGGCACACTGCAACAGGCTTCAGCTGGAGTTGAATTTTTCAGAAGGTAAAAAGAATTGGTACACTAAATAAATAATTTCTCAGGAAGATCACAAATTTAAATACAATAAAAACAGGCAAAAAACATAGCAAAAATAGATGAAAAAAAAAAAAAAAACATTCTTTGTAAAAACATCTCATGTGTGTCTTGGTCTTTTTTTTTTTTTTTTTTCTACATATACTTACACATACAAGTTCCAAACCACATATGTCACCCAACTTGGAACTCAGCATTTTGAGTCCTACCAGACAGCACTTTACCACAGTTTGAACATGCAGCCTATTCCCCACATCACTATTTTCTGTGTTTAAATAATCAGTCTTCTTTCCTCACACAGGTAAAGCCTTCCCAAAGTTGATTCATCTTTTTCTCTAATACAGAAACCTAATTTTTAAATCAAATATTAGGCAGTAAGTGACACAGAACATGCCTAAGGAGGTAGAGAGACTATTTTGCCTGTTGTATTTTGGGCTTATTCTTCATTTTCCAATATAAATGAGGATAGGAACTGAGGTGCTTGTCAGGGATAAATCCTGAGCAAGCTTTATTTCATCTCTTTGGATTCTGGCTTCAAGTTTGCTAATATAGCCCTTTTACAATCTATTCTCATCCTTTTTCACCCTGCTGCAGCAATTACCTTTATTTCTGTTCCTGCCACATCATTCTCACCACAGAGATGAGATGCAGAGAAGCCTTAAACAGCCTCATGTCCCTGCCTGCTCACCCAAAGTCTGAGCTTAGGGGACTCAAACCTTCTGTGAATGAAAGGAAATGCACATCATGGTGTCTGTAGCAAATGTGCATTGCAAGGAAAAAAAAATCAACTTGCATTTTTTGTTTTCACAAAGAAAACCCCCCCAAGAAATTAAACCTGTAAACAGAGTGAGGAAAATGAAGTGATCACCTTCAAGCTTGTGATCCTTCAAGCCCTGTGTTCACTGGGCACCAAGTGAACTGGATGGATTGGGCTGAGAGCACAAGAAACTCTGTCAAACCTCTAAAAATGTGCCTGTCCATAGCTGTCTTTAACACTCTCTGTTCCAGCTGCCTGGGAGGGTTTGTTCAAGGTGGCACATGAGCCCACTGAGGAGTTTCCTTGTCAGCTGTGTCACAAAAACATCACACCCAAGCCTCTTTTTTTATAAGAAGGGTATGCAAGGGAGAAAATTGAAGCTTAGGAGCCTTGAAAAAAAATTAACAAATGAAACAAAACCCCTTTGGTACATCACTTTGGAGCCTTTGCAGATAATCTTGTAAAATCTTCAAAAGATTTCCATAGATTATTTCAAATCCTGCCTTTAGGTGATAGAATTTATTCTCCAACAGCCTCCCTTTGTTTTTAAAAGCTATTAAGTGATTAATCTTCTTTTCAGGCTTCCTAAGGATAACTTTAACTAGTTAACTGCTTCCTTTTTTTATTTTTTTTTTTTATAAGACCACTCAGTGACATAAATGTGAGATGCTGCAGATCCCACAGCTCCACCCCACACTGCTCCTCAGACCAAACTGAGGGAAACAGAGCAGCCAGTGCCACCAGGAAGCCTGGACATTGGCATCTTGAAACACCAGACAAAACAGAAAGCCCACTAGAGTGTTAAATAGGTTTTAAACTGCCTTCTTTTTTGTGTTCTTTGGGTTGTGGGTTGGTTGTTTTTTTTTGGACAAAAGCTCTCTGGTGATGTCACCCTGTGAGAACATCAGGGCAATTAGAAGACTGATTATTAAAAGCAGAAATAAATCATTCTGGAAATCAGCAGTGATGAGAGAGCTGTAGTTCATCAAACGCACAGAGCTAAAAGATCATTAATGGAATTCTTCAGCAGCTCTAAGCTAGAAGTGCAATGGCATTATTTAAAGTCATCTTGGAGAGCTCTCTCATTCCTGTGATCCAGAGAGTTTAGCAGGTACTTGGGAGAAAGGGAGGAGAAATCCATGGCAAGTGAAAAAACAGGGGAAAAAAAAAAAAAAAGAGACAACAAAACGAGCGAAAAATAAATTACAGGACTCAAAGATGATGATTTAAATTGGTCTGGAAAAGGGATCCCTGCAGAGTAGAAGGTACTGCCTGAGGAGTGTGATCTTCTGAGGCATCAGTGGACCTTAGATTCAGGCCAGTCATAGACATCTGGCATGAAGGATTCATACTCATAGGACCAAACCTTTGATTGGATGTACCGGTTCTTGTCGGCGGGCTCAGGGTAGTGGAAAGCCATGTTGTTGGCATACAAAAATTCCATAACCTGGGAAAAAATTCCAGAACCAGGCAGGTTTGTGCCTGTTACCACATTCACACAATACCCAACGCTCCCCCTAAGCTATATTTAGGACACAGAGGTAAAGACAAACACCAAAATCCTCATTGTTACAGCTCCCGAATGCTTCATGAAAACTGAGGTTGAGAAATCAAAGAAGGAAGAGTTTGAAGCATCCAACAAACCCAAGATATTTCTAAGTGTTTCCAGTGAAAGGCACAAGGAACTGGGTATTTGATACCATACTGTGCAGTTCAGCAGGTCGATCACAGAATGGTTTGGGCTGGAAGGGACCTTAAAGATCACCTAGGTCCAACCCCCTCTATGTGCAGGGTCACCTCCCACCAAGACCAGGGTGGTCCAAGCCCCAGCTGACTCCTTGTTAAAGCACCTTTCAAACACTCACAAGGTCCTGTGGATGGAGCTCTTATCTCTCATCAGAGAGAAAAGCCTGAGCAAAGATTAGAAGCCAGAAATTCTTTTGGTTCTTCTCAGATACTTCCTACATGGCCCCAGACATCCTCCCCCTTTGTATACAGTGAAACTAAAATGACTTATCACTTTTTCAAGGGGTAGGAGGACCAGTTGAAACATTTTGCACAGAGGACAATGTAAACTTATGCTTCATACTCACCTTGACAGCAATATAAATAGAAACTTCCCTGATATTGGACAGTGGAGGATAAAGTCTTCCTTGTGCAAGTTCCTCATCGGTCAACTGTTCTGCCAGTGCCTGAGTTAGAAAAACAAACAAGTTCTATTTACTGCAGCCAGAAGGAGATCAATAACATGCTAAAACACCTGAGAGGAAACAAGTTCCAGTGTTCTTACACCTGCCAAAGCACTAGAGTAAGGCAGTCAAATCCCAAAATCCTCTGCAATCTGTGCCCATGCCAGCAAATTGCTTGCAAGCATTCAGCAAAATAAGATCCTATTTTTTTTGGAGGCTGAACTCTTTCTAATCATGGAAGTTCCAGAAGCACAACATCCCTGCAGGACTGCCTGTGTCTTTGGCCAGTTTATTCAGTGGTTACTTGGATGTGGGAAGTGCTCCTGCTCCAGAGGGGAAAGGCAGGAGAGGATGGGAGCCTGGGGACCACGTGCAACCCTGACCACACCACGAGCTATGGAAGTCAGAGTGGGGCAGAAGGAGGAGAGGCCTGCCTGCTGTCAGATCTATGAGCTGGGAGGCAGCTTACACCTGGATAAATTTCCTATTTGGGTGTTTAGTTTCTGGATGAAAAAAATAAATTAAATTGCAGTGCACGCTGGTATTTTTCACACTTTTGTTTGATCAAAATACAGGGTTTTTTCCATTGGGAAATGATAAAACCAACAGAAAACAAAGAGAAGAACCACAGAGAGTTAAGAAATTGCCCATCATGTCAACCCCCATCAGAAGCCACAGCCTACTCTGCTTCCACACTTACCTTAGCAGCCTCTAGGAAAACCTTATCACTAATATGTCGAACACTGCTGAGGATCACAGCCAGAGCCACTCCTACAATAAAATCATTGCCAATTAGGGCCACATCATTTTAAAATCTGCTGCTGAGAAGCTGCCAATCAACCCAGAACAAGATTTATTTTTTTTTAATCTCCCCACAGCACTCTACACACATTCATGTAACTGTTACCATGTGTGCTCATCGTGGCTTTTGACAAGGGGGTTGGAGCTTTTCAGCTCAGGGAGGAAAGGGAGAGAAAGGGGAAAGCAGCGAAATATCCCTACTGCTTCTTTTGTATGCTCACTTGCAAAGATATAGCTTCAAGAGGAGCATGCTGACATTTATTTTCTCCTTCCCCCCCAAAACAAGCAGAAGAATCCTTAATGCAGCAGCTTTCAAAGCCTTTAATAACACCCTTTTGTTTTCTTAGGAATATCCAGCTGGGTGAGCTCACTGCATGCACACACCTAAGCTCCATCCTCAACTGATTTTCTTGCATTCTTCCTTTTGGTTGAATTCTCAGCTTTTAAATGCTGGTGTCACCTCTTCATTCTGCTTCACTAACTCTGCCTTGTATAAGCCAGGGAACCCCCCAAAAAAAGGGGGCAAAAAGCCTAGGTTTAAAAGATTAAAAGATGACAATTTGATTTGTTACCTGGAAATATGTAAGCATTGTTTCCTTGGCCTGGTTTGAAGGTTCTTCCATCTGACAGAGTCACCAGCTCAAAGGGACTGCCACTGGCAAACAAGCAACGGCCCTGTTAAAAAGAGGAAAAATCCCAATCAGTCCCATGGAATGATAAGGTCAGAATGAAATACTGGGAAACCAGGGTGCTAGGGAGACCTGAGAGCACCTTCCAGTGCCCAAACGGGCTCCAGGAAAGCTGGGGAGGGACTTGGGACAAGGGCAGGGAGTGACAGAATAAGAGGGAATGGTTACAAACCAAAAGAGGGGAGATTAAGATGAGATTTTAGGAGGAAATTCTTTGTTGTGAGGGTGCTGAGCCCCTGTGCCAGGTTTCCCAGAGAAGCTGTGGCTGCCCCATCCCTGGCAGTGTCTCAGGAAAGGTTGGATGGGGCTTGGAGCAACCTGGGCTGGTGGGAGGTGTCCCTGCCCATGGATAAAAGTTGGAATGAGATGATCTTTAAGGTCCTTTCCAACCCAAACCAGTCTGTGTTTCTATAGGGTCCCACAGAGGCTTTAAACTGGAAGAGGGAAGGTTTAAGCAAGTTATTAGGAAGAAGTTGACAGTGACCTCCCTGCCACCTTGGACTTGTTTTCAGAAGAACCCCCAGCAGGTCTGAGCTCTGCAAAGCTGCAGCCTCAACCATGAGATGGACAAAGTGGGTTGGGAGGGAGACAGCCAGGCACCCCAACTCCATCCCAGTTAATCCCAGCTGAGCAGCAACCCCACTGGGAACATGAGTGGGCACAAGGTGCAGACAAGGGACAGGCTGGGGCTAAATACTATTTACATTTGACACAGAGGAGGGAACAAAAGAAAAAAAACAACAGTTTCTGCAGTCCATAAATGCAAGAGATTTGACCCACTCTGACCTTCCAGTAGGTCCAGTTTGGGTTCAGCCACAACATGCCAAAAAGTTGGTTTTTTACCTGCTTAGTGGCTCTAGTGTTAAGTCAAGTGCAAAAAGGCAAATGTCAAGAACCTCTTATTGACTTAACTCCTAAAATGACACCAACCAAACCCAGCAAGGCCTGAGAGGGACACAAGCACCACCTGTACATTTCTCCAGCTACAGAGCATGATGGTTCTGCAGCCAACACCTGTGCAGCTTTCAGGGGAGCACAACCTATTGATTTTATCATTTATCCTTCTTCAAGTCAGCAATGACTTCAAGCAGCTACTCAGACACAGCAAATAAAGTACTCGCTGTGGTAACCGTTAGTATAACCATAACCAGCTCTCAAAAACCATGGCCAGGAGCCACCACTGTGGGGACTGAACAAAGGGAGACTGAAGCTGTCAGGCCATGGCTCAGCCAGGAGCACTCTGTGCTGGGTTAGGAACTGGCTGGAGGGCCGGGCCCAGAGAGTGGTGCTGAACGGGGCTGCATCAAAATGGCGGCCGGTCACTAGTGGTGTCCCCCAGGGATGAGTGTTGGGCCCAGTGCTGTTTAATATCTTGAGGGAGGATTTAGAGGAGGGGATTGAGTCCATCCTCAGCAAATTCCCAGCTGACACTAAGCTGGGGGGAAGTGTGGATCAGCTGGAAGGCAGGAGGGCTCTGCAGAGGGACCTGGAGAGACTGGAGAGTTGGGCTGATCCCAAGGGGATGAGGTTTAACACGGCCAAGTGCCGGGTCCTGCACTTTGGCCACAAGAAGCCCCTGGGGAGCTCCAGGCTGGGCAGGGAGTGGTTGCAGCAAGGGAGCTGGGAGTCTGGCTTGCCAGGAAGCTGAAGAGGAGGCAGCAGTGTGGCCAGGTAGCCAAGAAGGCCAATGGCATCCTGGGCTGGCTGAGGAAGAGCGTGGCCAGCAGGTCCAGGGAAGGGATTCTGCCCCTGTGCTCAGCCCTGGGGAGGCCACAGCTTGAGTCCTGTGTCCAGTTCTGGGACCCTCAGGAAGTCCCTCATCAAGGAGCTTGAGGTGCTGGAGCAGGTGCAGAGAAGAGCAAGGAGGCTGGGAAGGGATCCAGCAGAATTCCTGGGAGGAAGGAAGGGCTGAGGGAGCTGGGGGTGTTGAGGCTGGAGAAGAGGAGGCTCAGGGGAGACCTCATCACTCTCTCCAAGTCCCTGAAAGGAGGTTGGAGCCAGGGGGGGGTTAGGCTCTTTTCCCAGGCAACTCTCAGCAAGACAAGAGGGCACAAAGGGTCTCAAGTTGTGCCAGGGGAGGTTTAGGTTGGAGATGAGAAAGAATTTCTTTCTGGAGAGGGTGATCAGACCTTGGAATGGGCTGCCCAGGGAAGTAGTGGATTCTCTGTGTCTGGAGCTATTTCAAAAGAGCCTGGATGTGGCACTCAGTGCCATGGGCTGGGAACCACGGGGGGAGTGGATCAAGGGTTGGACTTGATGAGCTCTGAGGTCCCTTCCAACCTAGCCCATTCTATGATTCTGTGATTCTATGATTTGTTTCCTGCTGGGTGGGAGGGTGAAGGAGGGACTGCTCTATCATTCTTGTATTGCTGAGGGCTCTGAGAAGAGTGATGAAGGCAGTTTGCTCTTTTTTCCTTGGAAAATGATTTTAATCGACACAAAATCTGAAAAAAAATGCAGAGTTTGGAGGGTGAAATGCACCCTCCATGTGAAAAAACCCTTTAAGTAAAAACCCCTTGATTTTCTTTTGAGTTACAGGTTTAATAACATGACTTTAAAATCCTTAATGCCCCCCAGGATGAGAAAAAATTACCAAAGAAGCTGAAGACTGTGTTTAAGGTGTACTCATGCCAACAGCTATTTTGTGTAGGGACCAAAGCCCATGGATGCATGGAAGGAGAGGACCAAATAACAATAAAAAGGAAAGCCCAGAAAATCCCACACAATACACAAGCACTACAGCTTTTCCAAGTGCCATCTAGTGGAAAAAATACCTAAGGGCAGTCAGAGAGGATTTTCTAAGCAACTATCCTTATGTTGAAGAGGGAAATATTAAATGTTTTGAAGGGGAAGCAGTGGATAAACTGGGGATGTTTCAGAGAACTACTCTGAGACCAAGCATGAGATACTGAGAAAAGTCTAAAGAGCCAGAAACATTACTAAAATTTACTAATGGACTGGAAAAAAAAAAGATTTCTGTTCATCTACTGACCAAGAAGATTTAATTGTCCAAATAACCCATATCTATAGATAGTAACTTATGGAAAATCATGAATAAGAGGATATATCCATCCAATAAAGAGAAAAAAAAACCCCAAAAATTCTCTCACTGTTTGGCACAAACCTTTTAAAGAGGTTTTGCTCAGGAATACTTCAGTGAAGACATGCACCAAACCCCAATCTAACCAGCACTGCATCTTCTGCAACAACTGCCCTGAGGTCCATGGCACTCAGTACACAGCCATGGAAAACTCTTCCATGAAAATATTTATTGCTCTCTTGATATTCTGTAGAAAGTGCAAGGAAAAATTATGCTGAATCTCCTTTTAGCAGTGCTGATGATCTCCTTTAGCCACCAGAGATGCTGGTTTGTTTGTGCCAGCTAAAAGCTTGGCTGTGTAACTAATTTGTGTTTATAGAAATCCAAGATACTGGAATTTTATATATTGAAACACTCCCCAACTCACTGCTCTGGCTAATGCAGAGTATCCAGGAGATATTAAACCATCTTCACTCTCATCTACTGGTAAAAGAAAAGGTCCAGATCTTGTCCAGAGGCTCTGTGAGGCTTACTATGGACCTGAACATTTCTGCAGCAGGAATTCTCTCCAAGCTGATGGGCTCAGTAACAGGGAAGAAAACCTGGGTGCCTACTGGAGAAGAAATTTTACCCTCCACAGCTGGAAACCAACCCCACTGAGGTCATGTGGGAGTTAGCAGGAGTTTGTAGTACTGCCTCAAGAAAGGAGGAGAGATCTCCACCCACTCCTTTTCAGTCACTGGATTTGGGACTGTATTTAGGAAAAAAGGAAAAGAAAATAAAACTAAAGACAAGTGTTTTGATGAGCTCCACCCCTGCAGTCCGCAGGAGAGGCCACAGGGAGCTGGAGGAAAGGCATCACCAGCCAGCTCAGCCTGCCTGGTGCTCCCTCAGCCTCACCTCCTTCCCTTCAGGCTCTCCTCAAAAATGATAATTTTTTTTTATATAAAAAGTTGTGCAGAAAGATAAAAGATTTGGATGAGCTGGGGAGAGTGTTTTAAAAAGAAAACACCACCCCAAAACCTCAAAAGTGTAATGGCTTGGAGGTAAGAGGGCAGAATGAGGTGTTTTTATCCTCATCTCAAGGTTTGGGGGGCCCAGTCCCCCAGGCACAGGCACTGTGACAAGGGACATGAGGACAAAGAGCCACCACCCTCTGCTGCACTTGAGAGGTGACTGTCACTGAGGTGACCTGCAGAGACTGGGAAATGACAGAGTGCAAAGCAGAATTCCTTGACTGGCACAAGGACTTTGCTCAGCCATTAACTTTGTGAAGGTTGCACTTAAAGGTTTGGAGGTTAACATGTTTCTTTAGAACCCAAAATCATTTAAAAAGCCTGGTGGGGAACAAGTCAGTTGATTAAAACTGTAAAACAACACCTCATGGTCATTCTCTTAAACAGTAGTAACAAGATTTAGGCTGCTTTCAGCTTTGCAAAATGCTTAAAAACCAAGCTTTTTTTTTTTTTCCCCAAATCTCCATTTCCTTCTGCCAGAAGACAAGAAAAATCTGTGTTATTATGTCAGTAAGTCCAAATATTAATAAAATAATTAGAGTGCTGGCCTTCTCACAGTAAATAGCTCCTTTTAAGATGGTTCTATGATCATTCTTTCACCAAGTAGCAACATCTTTAAAGGTTTCATACCTCTGTTAATGTGTATGCTTCCTCTGCTGTGCATTCAGCTTTGACTGTGGGGTTACTTAGTGCAAATATGATGGGTCTCTCATTGATAGAGGCCATTGCTTTGATCACATCCTGAGAAAAGAGCCTCCCAGCTCCTGCAACTCCTGGAGTGAGCAGAAACACAGAAAAAACAGTGCTTGGGCAGATGACAGAGACTGCAGATGAAGTTCATGGAATCCCTGAAGTCTACCACTCTGAGCAAAGCTTTTCCAGCAGCAGGAGGTGGAAACCAGGCACTGGCTGCTAAACATTTCTCATTCACATCTAATTTATCTGCCCCAAAATCCTATTTTACATCACTTTTTTGTGTTTGTTATATTGATCTGTGTAAAGAACATTTATTACTGTCCTGGATATGCAAGTGGGAAGTCCAGGTTCTCCACCAATGATGTGTGAACAATAAACAGACCCTTGATATTGGTATTTCTAACCATACCCAGGCAGAAATCCATAAAAAATGCTGTGCATTTCTACACTGGCTACAAACTTCAGGGTGGCTCCTCAGCCAAAACACTTGTCCAAATAAATCCTGGGCAAAAGAAACTGCAGGGTTGTATCAGGAAATACCTGGAATCCCATCTCTGTAGACAGTATGTCAGTGACTTAATAGGTATTGGTGACCTGCAGGATGAAGGAGCTCCTGCTGCTGGAAAGGTCTGGTGAATGGGGAAAGGAAGGTCAGAAAAAAAAGTTTACTCCATTTAGGCAATTGCTGTAAAGCAGAAAACAGGGTATTTGTGACTGCTCTTTCCCTTTCTGCTGGAAAGTGTTGTATTTTTGTCTTCATGACAGTTTGGGATCATTGTCCAGGTTGGATGGGCCTTGGAACAACCTGGGCTGGTGGGAGGTGTCCCTGCCCATGGAAAAGGGTTGGAATTAGATCATCTTCCAGATCCCTTCCAACCCAAACCATGATTCTGGGATTCCATCAGTTGTTTGTGAGGGAGCTGCCAGCATCTTGAGGGGAGGTGGAACCCCTCAGGCATGGTTTTGGGGACAGGAAAACCACTCTCCCAGCTCTCCCTGGCCACCTTTGTGCTTTCTTTGAAGATGCCAACTGGGAAAGAGAAGAGGAGAGGGTAAATTTAGTCCCACTTCTCACCCAGCACCCCATTTTATCACAGAAATGTCTTTACTCACTTCAAGTGGTGCAAAAGTCATATGGGAGGTGCTTTCATTTAATTAGGAAATAAGGAGCATTGGGTTTTAATTGCCTCTCTGTTTTCCAGAGCCAACCAAGGGTTGAAGCAACCTGGGCTGGTGGGAGGTGTCCTTGCCCATGGAAAAGGGTTGGGAATGGATGAGCTTTAAGGTCCCTTCCAACCCAAACCATTCCATGGTTGTGGCCATGAGAGTTTTCTCTTGGAGTTTTGTGGCTCAGTTTTCTCTTGGAGTTTTGTGGCTCAGAGTTTTCTGTTGGAGTTTTGAGGCTCAGAGTTTTCTCTTGGAGTTTTGAGGCTCAGAGTTTTCTAAGAAAGGTCCAACACCAGGTGGACAAGGACTGGAAGAAGCAGTTAGCAAAGACACCAAGATCCAACCTGCAGCCCAGCACATCCCCAAGCAGCAAACAGACTTCAGATTTTCATCTTATTCACACCAGCAGGAGGCACTTCACTGGCACCAACCTTCTGGAGGCCACATTAGGAAATTAAATGTAGCAAATAACCAAAGGGTGGAAACACAGGAAGAAAAATAACCTTTCTTACCAATGATAGCTGAAGGCTGAAGTATATTCACTGCCTCCACAAAGGTCTTTGGTACCTTGTCTGGAGCCTTATGAGTAAATGGTTCTTGATTGGAATCCACCTTTTGCTCTCGACCCTGTGGATAAAAAGTGAATTATTTTGGGGGGAGGACACAAAGTATTGGCTACTGTGGTAGTTCAAAGCATTGTGAATCCCTTACCTGAACCAGCAAGCCAAATTTGTCAAACATCCATATTCTCCTGTAAGCTTCTTCAGCAGAAACACCACTTTCCATCATAGCCATAACAATGAGGTTTGCAATGCCCAGGGCAGCCTTGGGGGATGAAAGGATTTGGGGTTTTTAACAAGTCATAAAAAAGGGTCTGTCATCACAACAGCCACCCTTTATTCAAGATTCCCCACACAAATCAGTCAGGAAGTCAGTTCTGAAACTGTGTCCCTTCTCTTGGCTCCTTGCACATGCTGCTACATCTGGCAGGAGAAGTGAGAGAGGGAAGCACAGAGCAGATATCTCAGTGCTCAGGCAACATCAACCAATTATTGCAATCTGGACTTTCCCTTGCTGGAGAAATTGGCAGCTAATTAAGTTTATTTTGTCAGCACCAGAGAAGCAATTTTGCTGATCCACTAAGAAGCAGAGTGCTGGTCCTGCTGCTGCTGCCCCAGTGACTGTTTTCTGCTGCCAACAGGCACTCATTTAACTGCACTTCTCTCCAATGCTGTAAAATCCACAGATGTCTCTCTCCCCTTCCTTATTAAAGCTTGATTTCATGAGAAATTCTCCTTCAATGACACCCTAGTGCTTATTTCAAGGCCATGGAAGCAAAGTGGAAAGCTTAAGTCCTTGCAAATGTTAAAACACCTCTCAAGTAATCATCTTAAAAGCAAGTTAATATCTGTTAATATATTCCAGCTGGCTTCTGTAAAAAGTTCTGCAACATTCAGAGAATGTGGCTCTCCTCAAGTCCTACAAAAAATTAAATGTTTTGTTCTCCTGCAAAGAACTCACCTCTCCTGCCCCTAGGAACAGCACTTTCTGCTCTGCAAGTGGTTTCCCAGTGGCTTTTTGTGCTGCCAGCAGTCCTGCCAAGGCCACTGATGCTGTCCCTGTAAAAAGCAGCACAGGTAGAGGTTGAGGCAAGTTGTTGTTTGGGTTTTTTTTTCTGCCTGAACATTTAGGGGATATAAAACAAAACGTCTACCTTGAATATCATCATTGAAAGTACAATATTTCTCTCTGTATTTTCTTAAGAAGCGAAAAGCATTGTGGTTTCCAAAGTCTTCAAACTGGATAAGTGTGTTCTGGCCATACCTACAGAAGATGGCAAATATTCCTATCACTAGACACAACAAAGAAAGAAAACCAGTTCAAAACAAATCCTGTATACAGTCAATTATCCATGGCAAGAAGATGTCCTCAGGGTTTTCACTGTTCATACCAGTTCCACCTCTGTTCTGGGAGCATTTCACAGCTGCCAGCATGTTCCAGGTCACAGTGAAAAACCACTAGAGAGCCAGAAATGCAGCCACATCACTTCTAGTCCTTTTTCCTCAAATGACTGCTTCAAGGACAGAGTGTTCTGGAGGGTTTTTTTTCTTTCCCTGGGGAATATTCAGTGTCCTACCTGTCTGTTATGGCTTCCATAAACTCATCAATGAGGTCATCATAGACCTGTGAACGATCCCTTTTTTGGTAGAGGCCCATATAAAATGGATCTTTTAAAAGTGTCTGCAAAAAAAATAATAATAAAGGAATAAATCAAAGACAGCAGCAGGATGAATCACTTCCTCAATAGTGAGTTCACAGTCACACATTTCACACCAGATATCCTGCACTGACAGAGCCACTGCCCCCAAGCTCTATCAGTGCTCAGGAATTTCAGCTGGCCACTCAGGGTGCTTTTAAAATGGAACAAATCAATACTGTAAACAAGAAACTGCTTTAATAAATCTGATTCCCATTCCCAGCTTCTTAAAATCAAGTCAATCTGTCTTTTTTTTTTCTTCTTTTTAGTGTCCCAGCATTGAAACTACTCCCAAATGAGCCATTTCACTGGCTTTTTTTCCATCATAGAATCATAGAATCCTTGGGGTTGGAAGGGACCTCGAAAGATCATCTAGTCCAACCCCCCCTGCCAGAGCAGGGCCACTGATATGTATC
Source organism: Calypte anna (assembly GCF_003957555.1). Classification (NCBI taxonomy): domain Eukaryota; kingdom Metazoa; phylum Chordata; class Aves; order Apodiformes; family Trochilidae; genus Calypte; species Calypte anna. Next base: position 24,982,422 of record NC_044276.1, read on the forward strand.
CATCCAGTGAATTCCAAATTATTGACCCTTAAATAAAATTTCCTTTAAACAGAAGTGCTCAAATCAAAATCTACTCTTATGGTACCAAATACTTTTAAATAAATATTTTTCATAGGGGTATTTTCACAGGGAGATGTATTTCATCCAGTCAGACTCACTGTGTTATCAGTCCCAACATCGATGCAGACAGGCAAACATTTGTCTGGATGGATTCCTGCACAGGCTGTATACAAACACAGTTTTCCAACTGGAATTCCCATCCCATACACACCCAGGTCTCCAAGACCCAATATTCTTTCCCCATCAGTGACAACAACAGCCTGAAAACAAAAGCAGAGTTAAAAATGTCACTAAAATTGAACAAGTTTAGAGCAATACCATTTGTGGGGGGTTTTTTTCCAAGCAAAAATCAAGTAGCTTTGCTGAATCCACAAAGGAATAGATTCCAAGGATTATTTTTTGCTTCATCTTAGAATCTGCTGTGTTCCTTTTGCTCTGCTGAAAATCCCCTGCCCAAATCCCTGAAAACCAATTGGGAAGGATCCAAGCTGCCATGTGAAGCAGCAGCTTGACACTTGGGTTTAGAATTTCCCTTTGCAAATCCCAACCTAAAATGTTTGGATAATTATCATTCCCCTCATCTCCCTTTGTGCTTCTTGACTCAGCTGGGTCAAATAAAGGCTTTAATTTCAAAATCTGGGCTTTCCAGCTACTATTTTTTGCCCTCATCTGATCACACCTCCTTCTGCTTTGGGACAAAATAAGATTAAGAGGTGCATTTCCCCAAAATGTGGAATAATGAAGTAAAATAAGCAGTTTACAAGGTTATCTCATCACTACAGTTTACTCGAGCCATAAAACCTCCTGGTTTGGATAAAAACACTTGGTAATATATATCTTAAAGATATTTATAATCTTCTTTAGCTACATTTTGCCATCACTGCCAATTAACTGCCAATCATAGAATCATAGAATCATAGAGTGGGCTGGGTTGGAAGAGAGCTCAGAGCTCATCAAGTCCAACCCTTGATCCACTCCCCCCATGGTTCCCAGCCCATGGCACTGAGTGCCACATCCAGGCTCTTTTGAAAGATCTCCAGGCACGGAGAATCCACTACTTCCCTGGGCAGCCCATTCCAAGGTCTGATCACCCTCTCCAGAAAGAAATTCTTTCTCATCTCCAACCTAAACCTCCCCTGGCACAACTTGAGACCCTTTGTGCCCTCTTGTCTTGCTGAGAGTTGCCTGGGAAAAGAGCCCAACCCCCCCTGGCTCCAACCTCCTTTCAGGGACTTGGAGAGAGTGATGAGGTCTCCCCTGAGCCTCCTCTTCTCCAGCCTCAACACCCCCAGCTCCCTTAGCCATTCCTTCCTCACAGGAATTCTGCTGGATCCCTTCCCAGCCTCCTTGCTCTTCTCTGCACCTGCTCCAGCACCTCAAGCTCCTTCCTGAACGGCCCAGAACTGGACACAGGACTCAAGCTGTGGCCTCCCCAGGGCTGAGCACAGGGGCAGAATCCCTTCCCTGGACCTGCTGGCCACGCTCTTCCTCAGCCAGCCCAGGATGCCATTGGCCTTCTTGGCCACCTGGCCACACTGCTGCCTCCTCTTCAGCTTCCTGGCAAGCCAGACTCCCAGCTCCCTTGCTGCAACCACTCCCTGCCCAGCCTGGAGCTCCCCATGGGCTTCTTGTGGCCAAAGTGCAGGACCCGGCCCTTGGAATCTTCAACCTCATCCCCTTGGGATCAGCCCAACTCTCCAGTCTCTCCAGGTCCCTCTGCAGAGCCCTCCTGCCTTCCAGCTGATCCACACTTCCCCCCAGCTTAGTGTCATCTGGGAATTTTCTGATGATGGACTCAATCCCCAATGATGCCTTACTGAGCATTTACATTTACACCACTTATTAAAAATCTTAAGAAGCTCAACTGAGATTAAAAAACAACCAGGAAAAATAAAATTACACCCAGTGGTAGTACCTTGACGTCATTCTCTGGCCAGTTGTTCACTATTGACCTTATGTGGCCTCTGTCTGAGATAGAAATAAATAATCCTCTGGAAAAACAAAATAAACAAAGGAGAAAGATCTTATAGGCAGCAATGAAAATTTACACATTGCTTTGCAAAATAACATGTTAAAAAGCACAGTTGAAAGTGCTGCAGTCACTGACATAATTAATGACAACCTGAGAGCATCTTAGGTTGGAAGGGACCTCAGGGAGCTGAGACTTCAAGCTCTCCAAAGTGGGGAAATTTCTAACACACAAGTTTATTTGGCTACTTGACACTAAAACAAAAAGCAGGAAAGAAAAGTTTTCATGCTGCTACTACAGAAATTCATGTCTAACACTCCTCTAGGTCACAACATCTCTGATGTCAGGATCAGACATGGCAGGATTCACACTCTCCTGTGAGGATGTGAGAACATGGTCCTCAGCTTGGCTTTACCTTTGGGAATTTCTGCTCCCAACATTACACAAGGAGAGGGAAAAGAAAGGAAAGACAGGGACTGAGCATATTGTCTTCTCCAAGGGTAGGAAGAGAGCAGTGCCACTGAGTGTTCCTCTGTGGGAACATGGGAGGTGAAGTTCTTGGATTTTTCCTGCTCCAGAGCTGACTGTGGTTAGGAAAAAAGGGAATATGAAAGGCTCAGCAGAGGTGGGGACAGAAATTCCCAACCCTTTGGAAAATGCTGGTTCTGGGAGAAAAAGGGGCACAGCCTGAGTTCCAGCTGTTTCTTGTACAGACAACTTCCAGAGGACAGCTTTAAACTGGTCTGTAACACACTCAGAGGTGTGGAAAAGGAATATTCACATCCCCTACACCAGATCAGGAGCCAAACCATGAGCTCCTCACTGGCTTTATTCCAGCAGCCACACTAAATCCCAAAAAAAGGATGAGCACAGCACTAACTTCAAGCACTAAAGAACTCAGACAAGAAGGCTGGAGAAATAAGGCTTTGAATTGCAGTGAGTAGCATGGAAATGAGCTGAAATGCCTTCCCCAACACTGAGCTAATAACCTGAGCAGTTTTTTGGAAGCTTCTGCTTGGACCCAAAGCAGATCCCAGCTAATAAAACTTGTGCCAGAACAACTGGAAGGTGCATGGGTTGCACAGGGGAATGTATCTCATGAAGCCACCTGAAGTGACTTCTTGGACAGATCTCCAAAAATCCCTTTTTATCCACACTTTCTTTCTCATGCTGTGTCCTGGTACAGACTCACAGAGGTGATTCTGAGAGCTGGAGAAAGCCACAGCATCTCCTCTGAATTAAAGAGCTGGGTGGCATCTCAGGAGAGCTGGAAATGGGGCTGAAGCTCTGCATTTGTGGTGTTTGTGACACAAACCCACTTCTGTTTTCATGGGTTATGTTTTCCAGTGTAAACTGGCTCTTGAGATATTAATTAATGAACTTTTACTGCCCTAAACTGGCACAAGTCTCATGTAGCTGAATCCAAATGAAAATAAACTATTCCCAAACCTAAGGAAAGTAAAAAAAAGATTATAGTAGCAGCAATATATGTATGTCTAGTGTTCTTACTTTGGTCTCCTGAAGATGTGCCCATACTGGGAGCAGGCAAGGCCTACTGTTGGTGTGTATACAATTGGCATTAACCTCTCAATATCATCTTGTAATACCCTGTAGAAAAGCTTTTCATTTCTCTCTTGGATTCCCATTATGTAGATGTACCTGAAATTAAAGAAAAAAACAAACAAACAAACCCCAAAACCACTTATTGTTTCATATTTATGCTTATTTAAAATGGGCTAAATGTCAAAGCAAAAAACATGTTGTACCTCTTTCATCAAATTCCTGCTTCCACTCAAATCAGGCTTTGAGCTTCCAAAAAACTTGGAAAAAAGAGCAGCACAAAAAAGCTGACATAAACCCTATGACAGACCCTACAAATGAATGCCCCAACATGCCTGTCAAGAAAAGGTAACCCATGGATTTATTCCAGGATGCAGCTGGGAATCTCATAACTGTTCACAGCCAAAAGTTATCAGAGAAAGAATTTGTCATCCTAAAAAGCAACACCCTGACTGGAAGGTCTTGTTAATCCTGCCACTAGCACAGCTGTCAAACAAATTAACTCCTCACAAAGAGTTCATTTTGAAGGGCTTACTGAGGTGTGTAAATGAACCCTGCATTTCTGCACATTTACCTGCCAAATATATCAATATATCAACTCATACTCAGTCTTGCTGAGCCATCAACATCATGATTTAGCAATCTGTCTTAGGCTGCAGCACCCAAGCACTTTGCCAAGCCAGATGAGATGAGTGGTTCAGCTCAGCAAGTGACAGGATGTGTATTTAAAAGTCAGCTTTCAGTTTTCCTGGGAGCCAAAGGGTTTTGATGTGGTTCAGTAAGCCTCAAACCCTTCCAGAGCTCCTTTAGGAGCTGATGTATTTCCACAGACAGTATATTTCTTCTGAAAAGAATAACAGGAAGCTAAAAACATGCCATTCTAAAACAAAGAAACAAATCAAAAGCCTTCACATGTTTTTTTTTTCACCAAACCAGTGGGCTAGAGAAAAAAATCAGATTAATAGAAAAACATTACACAGTTCTAAGACTCAAAATTCTAACCCTGTCATTCCTTTCTTATATCTAACTGGATATAAGCACTGCTTTGCATACCTAAAAACCAAACTCTCCATTTCTCTTAGTTCTTATGTATTTTTCTAGCATGCACAGCTCCTCTCTCCTCCCCTTCTGTGCTCTAAAAACCTGCCCCCAAGTCCTACATGCTACAGGAACACACATTATGTACCACAAAGTTTTGCAGCTTGGCTGCTGCCTAAATTCCTGCAGGTTCTTTTTTGTTACCTTGTGACTATAGAATATAAAGAGAAAAAAAAAAAAAGCTCCACAACCTTATATAGCCACATGATTGATGCAAGTTTTCTGTGCCAAAGTAAAAATAACCTCCAGCAACTGAGAAACTCAACAGAGGCATCAAAAACTTCTTTGGTTATCCCCACACAATTATTTTACAGCAATTTCCATTTCTTTGACTGGCAAAGACCAGAGGAGTGCTTACTTTTCCAAGGGGTCTGTCATTTTTGACAAGTTCTTGTGGAAACGTAAGGCTTGAATGTCTTGAGTCTCAATTTTAGGAGGCAGAAGTCCTTGCAACCCAAGCATTTGTCTCTCATGTAATGTAAAGGCCATACCCTGGGAAAAAAAAAAAAAAAAAGAGGTGAGAAATAATTAGCAGTTCTTCCTCTAGCATCTCTGAGATATTTTCCATTTGCCACTTGTGTTGTCTACCCCTTGCATCCTTTCCTCCTGGTGCCAGAGTAGGGGTTTTCCACATCCTTTGGAGGAAATCCCTTTTCCACAGCTAAGTTTTCCTTTTCAGATTCCATTTCCTCCTCTTGGAAACTGGAGAACAAGCTCTGAAAATCCCACTGCAGGCAGGTTAAATTTAAAAGTAAAATAACAGCTGCTTCTTGAATTGTTTCAGAGGAACATTTTGATCAGCCAGTCTGGTCCCCCCCATGTATTCCAGGGAGATTTCATAGAATCATAGAATGGGCTGGGTTGGAAGGAACCTCAGAGATCATCGAGTCCAACCCTTGAACCACCATTGCGGTTGCTAGACCATGGCACTGAGTGCCACATCCAGGCTCTTTTTAAACATCTCCAGACACGGAGAATCCACTACTTCCCTGGGCAGCCCATTCCAAGGTCTGATCACCCTCTCCAGAAAGAAATTCTTTCTCATCTCCAACCTAAACCTCCCCTGGCACAACTTGAGACCCTTTGTGCCCTCTTGTCTTGCTGACAGTTGCCTGGGAAAAGAGCCCAACCCCCCCTGGCTCCAACCTCCTTTCAGGGAGTTGCAGAGAGTGATGAGGTCTCCCCTGAGCCTCCTCTTCTCCAGCCTCAACACCCCCAGCTCCCTCAGCCCTTCCTTCCTCACAGGAATTCTGCTGGATCCCTTCCCAGCCTCCTTGCTCTTCTCTGCACCTGCTCCAGCACCTCAAGCTCCTTGATGAGGGACTTCCTGAGGGTCCCAGAACTGGACACAGGACTCAAGCTGTGGCCTCCCCAGGGCTGAGCACAGGGGCAGAATCCCTTCCCTGGACCTGCTGGCCACGCTCTTCCTCAGCCAGCCCAGGATGCCATTGGCCTTCTTGGCCACCTGGCCACACTGCTTGCCTCCTCTTCAGCTTCCTGGCAAGCCAGACTCCCAGCTCCCTTGCTGCAACCACTCCCTGCCCAGCCTGGAGCTCCCCATGGGCTTCTTGTGGCCAAAGTGCAGGACCCGGCCCTTGGAATCTTCAACCTCATCCCCTTGGGATCAGCCCAACTCTCCAGTCTCTCCAGGTCCTCTGCAGAGCCCTCCTGCCTTCCAGCTGATCCACACTTCCCCCCAGCTTAGTGGTCAGCTGGGAATTTGCTGAGGATGGACTCAATCCCCTCCTCTAAATCCTCCCTCAAGATATTAAACAGCACTGGGCCCAACACTGATCCCTGGGGGACACCACTAGTGACCGGCCGCCATTTTGATGCAGCCCCGTTCAGCACCACTCTCTGGGCCCGGCCCTCCAGCCAGTTCCTAACCCAGCACAGAGTGCTCCTGGCTGAGCCATGGCCTGACAGCTTTTCCAGGAGAATCCTATGGGAGATGGTGTCAAAGGCCTTGCTGAAGTCCAGGCAGACCACATCCACAGCTTTCCCCTAAGGATTTATCTGGATTGTTTTATTTGCTGATTTTTCCTACATGCTTTAAGGTAACTCAGACAGTTCCCAAAGTTTCTCAACTCCCCCACTGCTTCTTTGGAGATCACAATTCAACCCAAATCCTTCCTTGGGGTTAGAACTAAAATATTTGTCTCCAGCTGGAGTTGCTTACCACCAAAAAGCCTCATTTGTAACAGATTTTTCAGAAATTTCAACTGCAAAACCAGAGGGTTTCCATTCTTCCCTGTTTCAAGGTGGATGAAAAATTTAATAGATTGGCTTTTTAGGTACTAATTTGTATTATTTAATAAAAATGTTCACTAAAAGTGGCTTTCCACACAGCACATCCTGCACTGAGCAGCTCCATGGGGCAGTTAACTCCTAGGTGCAGCATCACTGACCCAAGGTGGGATTCACAGCCAAGCTGGCCCAAAGTCCTGACCCCATTTCCCACACCAAGTGACCCCACTTTACATTTGCCACTTCCAGAAGAACCAGGATCAACTTCCCTGACTTCAGCTGATCACCCTGGGTCAGGGCAGGGAATGATTAAATCAACTCTTTGAGAAGGCAGGAGCTGAAAACCCAAGGAAGCCTTTGCTGTACATCAATCTGCAAGGCAAAAAAAAATAAAAATAAAAATAAAAGCACTTGGAAGGAAAAGGTCTGGTAGTTGTAGGCACAAGGAACACCAGTTCTGCTCACAAACAATACTCCCTTTGTTTACTAAAGCAGCCAGATTAAAAAACAAGAGCCCTTTCTCTCAAATTTCCTCACACTTACTGCCAACATAAAAAAAAAAACAAACACCTAAAAGTTTGTCATTACATTGCTAATTCCTCAAACAACCAGAAAAATCACAGGGTAAAAAAAAACCCCCAGTATTTTTTCCACTTTAGACTGAAAATACACAAGTTCAGATTATCTATTTTTCACCTCTCTTTATGTTTGAAAAGAGTTTCACTGATATTGGTAGAAAACATGGCCAGTAACAAAAAAATCTCTAGTTTTAGAGGCTATATTTCATGGAAAACATCAGATTTGAATCATTATCATCAATAAAACTACTCCATAGGAAAAAAACTTATTTTAAAATAAGAATAAATTTAATACACTTCTCCTCTTTGCTTAAATCACACTTCATATCAGTTTTCTGAGCAAATTTTAAGCACTCCATCAGCTTCTCTATACTAACTCTACACAAGGTTCTCAATTAATAAATGATCTCAATTAATATTTGAAGAGTTAAAAAGCATTATATATATATAAAAAAACCCACAGTGCTTTGAAAGAAAAACTGAAAATACCTTTTTTGCGTAAAACTCAAGTATTTAATCCTAAATTAGATTGATGCTTCACATTTCTGACACCCATCTAGGAAATTCAACACTGAATTTATATCCTATCCATGAGCCATTTTTAAACCATTTTTTCCCCTTTCCTGCTCTAACTCTTATTCTTAAGCATGCCAGAAAGGAAATTTAAGATGACAGCTTATTCCTGGACTTTTTACCCTTGCTGCTGACCTTTTGCTGGGTGTCAGAGCCACTTGGTAATTTCTTTTTTTTGGAAAAGTGAGTTGAATAATCTGAAATTTCCACTGAAATTTCCCTTTTCCTCCTAAATTTGTTCCCATCAGCAGTCAATGCCTTTTCTAAACAACCTTTTCCTCAACACAAACTGCTGGATTTAGGATTTAGTGATTTAGGAGAGGAAACCCAGCCCAGCTGGTAAAATTCCTCTAAGATTTTGACTGTGATTTTAAGCACTACAAAAAAGATGCTAAAAAATTTGTGATAATAAAAAGGAAAAAAAAATAATTTAGTCTCTTCAGAAGATAAATAAACCCTGGTTAGTGAAGCCACTAGTTTAAGGCATTTTAAAGGCCAGAATTCCTTCAGTGCTACCATACTGACATTTTACTCTGAAATATTTCAAAGGCAAAACCTACAGAAACCCCCAAATTCCTGAAAAATAAAGTCTACCTAATTTCTAATTTCCACTTCTAGCATGGCACTGGGATGTGGCTTTTCCTTAATTCCCTTAAACAGGGAAACCAGTGACTTTAACCTACCTGAGTCCTTAAATAAAAGCAAAGGAGCCCTGAGGATTAAACACAACAGTTTATTCAGTTTATTCATATTTTTTCCACTCTATAGGTAAAAAGTTTAGCTGTTTTCAATGTTTCTGACATTAAACAGTGGTTTTTAAAATGGTATTAAGGACTTCCAGCTGTTTATTTACCTGCCTACCAGATCTTACCACATTAAAAGATGCTTTAATTTCTCCCAGGCTTAATTAAGGAATCTGAATGCCATCAGCCTCCATCCTGAGATTCAATCCTTGTTCCAGCAAGAACAGAACTAGCACTCTGAAAACACCAGAACCCTTCCAACATTTGCTATATTCCTACTTATTATCTTTATCAGCTGCCTTTTGGGTTGGGTTATGGGGCTGTGGCTTGTTCCCTGCACCTTGGCAAGATGGATGTTTTTCCTTAAAATATTATTTTAAGAGTTGCAGTACTAATTTTATGAGCTCCAGTTCAATCAGACAGAACCAGCCACCAGTTCCCAGTCCATCAGGAGGAAACCAGCAGCACTGGGACTGATGCTCTCAAAGGCACCTTAAAGGCAAAATTCCCTCTGGTTTCCACTGGGATTAAATGCCTCAATAATTTAATGATTTGAACTTGAGTCCCAGGCATCTCTTTTTGGTTTCCTCTGCCCCCCAGTGCTAGGTGTCCTTTCTCAGGGTGTTATCCTCTGACTTTCACTTAGATTAGTTCCCTTAATCCTCTTTACAGCTCAGATAAAAACCAGGTGTCCTTTCAAAGACATTACAGACAAACCCAGGAGCTCATCTAGGAGAAAACCCAGCACACTCCTAAGACCACCAGTGAATTAATTAATAAGCAGGGACAAATTTATCTCAACAAAAGGGGGAAAAAAATAAAAAAAGGCAAATAAAATGAAGTGTTGACACTTTTCTGTGCCTTTAATCCACAAACTACCTGGCACTGGGACATCACTCCAGCCCTAATTGGGTTCTACACAAACCAGTGGTGCTATAAATACCAGCAAAAAAAAAAAAATTCTGTTTTTTTACTTTGCATGAAGGTGAATGAGAGACCTGAATCCTGCAAGCATGTTTGTTTTTTTTTTTAAGCACCACTAAATATTACTGAGAGGTTTTTAAGCAGAGATGTCTTAGTGGTGATCAATTTTACCTCAATTTCATACCTTTATTCTCCCAGAAAATCCAATTTCATACCTTTATTCTCCCAGAAACAGCACAGTAGATCCTGGAAGGTACAACTGACACAACATCTACTCCCTGCTGAAGTGGGAAATGACCCAGACCTTTCCCAAGGTTATTAAACCTCTGGAAAAATAGCCTGATTTAATCAACTGGGTTTCACCTAACTTCTAATAATTGTTACAGCACATTGAGCAGCAGATTCTAGGCTTTGAAGCAGCATTATAAGCATTTTTTAAAATCAAACAGATCTGTGGGCTGCTTAACTCTGTTGCCTTCTGCTGAATCAGAGTTCACTCTTGCATATCTCTTGCAAATGAATAAACTTCACTCATATGAATTCTTCATCCACAGATTCCAAGTTTCCCTGTGTTTAGGAGAGAAATGTGGAATATGGAAGCCTCCTTTGATTTCTTTCCTTTTGAAAATCCAATTTCATACCTTTACTCTCCCAGAAAATCCAATTTCATACCTTTATTCTCCCAGAAACAGCACAGTAGATCCTGGAAGGTACAACTGACACAACATCTACTCCCTGCTGAAGTGGGAAATGACCCAGACCTTTCCCAAGGTTATTAAACCTTGGAAGAGCTTGGAATCAGAGCCACCAGCTCCTGCACCACCTCTGGATGTGTGGAATCAGATGAAAACCCTTTTGGCTGCTGAACCAGCCTCACCTCACCCCCAGCAGCTCCCCTGTGACATTTCCCTGCAGCAAATGGGGAAAAGTCAGAAGCAGAAAAGCTTTAGAGGGTCATCCAGGCTCTCTGGGGTTTATTTCCATGCACCAATGATCATAACAGAGCAAAATAATGCCTGAAATGGCTCTGAAATGGTTCATCTACACCATCCAGCAACACTGAACACTCAGAGATGTTTCATTTTCTGATGCCATTGCTTTTGCTCTCCCTTAATGGCATTAATCCCACAGCAAAACAAAAAGAAACCAAGAAGTGGAAAAACAAGACAAGTTTCTTCCTTTCTTTCCCCTCTGTCCCAGCAGCTCCTGAGTCCTGAGCAGAACAGTTCATCCAAGTTAAATGAGGTGCAATATCACCTGCCCCTTTTTCTGACAGACAATAAAAGCTGGTTACAGATTAAACAGCTCCATCTTTCCACCTTCAATTCCCTTTTCAAACACACAGATCCCAAAGAAGCTGACAAAAGCTGCAGAACTACAGCCATGCAGCCTTCAGCCAACAACCCAAACCAGTTGGGCAGGACACAAAACTCCTGCTGGGATTTTGGGGCATGTTGAAGGAAAATTCAGCAGCTTCTATCACTCTCCTGCCTTCTGTGATCCTTCTTCATGACCCATCAGCAACTGCTGGGGATATTTCAAGGGCTGCATTTCTTACTCAGAGGACAATTAGCAGGACATCTGCACCCCCTGTTTATTCCCAGTTTCCCCAGAATTCTGTGTATTCTCCACCCTGGCTGCTCAACCCACCTGACACAACCTAAAAAGTATTAAAATAAAAGAAATCAAAGGGCAGTGGAAGGAGAAATGGAGCACCTGCTTTTACACCTTCAAGTTCATATAATCTTCACACTCTCTGGTCCTATTTTGTCCATCAAGCTTCAACTTTTGGTTGGTTTCTTTTTTATTTTTCATTTGTTTTTCACCCTGAATTGGAAACACCTTGTTGGGATATTTGCCAGAAGCCAGGGAGGTGCTGGGAATCTTGGCTAAAGAAACTGATTCTTTAAACAAAGGTAATCTAGCAGAGTTTCTGGAAGTATTATGAAAATAAATTGGGTCCAAAAAGAGGGGAATGAATACAGATGATTAAAGGTATAGCTAAATATAATATATGAGAAGATAACCACTCAGTATGGAAGGTGGACAGTGAGACAGCTCCTCAGGAATCAGTCTGGGATTAAACTGTGACACTGCCACTGAATTATTTTTAAAAATTTATCAATATTCCCAGGCATACACACTCAGACATATGTGTGCATCTATGTCTGTGTTTAATCCCATGTCTGGATGCCACTTCCCAAAGAAAAAAAAAACCTGAGAGGCATTGTTAGTACAGGAGAATGATATTAAAGAATGAAATAACCAAGTAATATTGAGGAACAGAGTAATAGAAAAGAGGTAATGGAATGAACTGTCTAAAATACTGTCACACACTTGGAGAAAAACAAGAATAGTTGAAAAATCACCAAGCAAAAGTGTGACAGGTTATTCAGAATCACAAAATTTGCTGCAAGCACCCAGGAAATAAACATAGGAATAATGTCACAGGTCACATATTTCCAGGGAAGGCAAAGACACAGTGACACCAGGCCACATGGCCAACATCACCAAGGTGAGAAATGAGCTGCTCATCCATCAGCTGTTCTGTGCTGCAGGAGAAATCCTGGCCCTTGAGGGAGACCCCCAAGCATCATCCCAACAAAAATAACAAACCAGCTGCAAATGCTAAACAAATGAGATTGGCACAGCAGTTTTTCTGAGCACCCAACCAGCTTAAAATGGGCACAGCAGGGATCCCCAGCAGCATAAAAGGTCCTGAAGCCAATTTACTGCAATTTGAAACCAAACATCCTGCAAGTCTGTAACTGTACACAGATGCCAATGATGCAGTTACAGCCTGTGCTGCTTTGGGAATTACTGTTACAGCTCATGACCTTTTCTGAGCCACCCTGACAAGAAACACTTAAAAGCTGCTTTTCCAACATAAACCCCCCCAAACCAGCTGAGGGAGGTGCAGGGTTCACCAGTAGAAGACAAGTTAAGGATAGGAAAGAAAATAAAATTAAAAAATAAATAAATAGGAAGAGAAAAAGCTGCTGGGATGGCAAAGGGCATGAGCAGATTAATGAGGACAAGGGGAAGGGGTGGGTTACTGTCAGTGATGCATCTTGCAGGGCTTATTTTAGGGCCCAGAGATATTAAAGGAGATCAAGTGTTCTGTGGGGCTGTAGAAAAGAAACAGCAGCAGCTAAACCAAGAGTGGTAAAAGGACAATCTCAACAAGAGATAAAACCATTTATCTCTGCCTCTATGTCTGAGATATATATCTGCACACCAGGTACTCTGGGGAAGAGAAGCACAAAGGGTAAAGTACTTTGCATATTTAGTCAATAATTTATTTTCTTCTCTATTTCCTAAAGGCATTTCTGCCTCCAGTATTGAGCTGGATCATTTCACCAGCTTACAGATCCAGACAAACCTTATCAGCCTTAAGGACACGCTGGGATAACAGAGCAGAATAAATGTGCAAAGTTATTTTTCCCTCCTGCAAGCATCATTTCTTGGGGATATTACTTTTTTTTTTAAATCAACTGTTATTAACAAGTAGCTCTCTGCTTTTCCCTCCTCCTGAAGAAAAACAACAAGCCATAAAAACACCACATTGTGCTCAGACCAGCAGAGAATTCCAACCTTCAAAAAAAAAAAAACAACAACCCCCCAAAACCCAAACTAAAGAGATATTACCACTGGAAAAAAAACACAATAAGAAGCTATTGTTTTTGTTTCTGAACACTGTTGCATAATCAGCACTTGGAAGAGCTGGCAGGGCTTGAAATCATTTCTGCTGGCACATTCTAGTGCAGAAAAGTCTTGAGATAATCTGCCCTTGACAAAATCACACCCACCTATTCTTTCCTCCTTCCCCACCATGGCAATCCTCATCTTATTTTTTACCATCTCTTAATTTTTCCAGTTCTCAGGAAGAGCTGCAGCTTGCAGTTCCAAGCTGAATATCCTCCCCACTTATTTTAAACCCGTGGGCCAACTTTTAATTCTGACCCAAAAAAATAAAAAAGGGGGACAAAGAAAAGGAAAAAAAAAAAGATTTTTTTGCTGTGCAGAGGGACAAGCTGAGAGAAAGGCTCAGGGCTACATGGCTGGCTTGCCAGCTGGCCAGTTTATAGCAGCAAATGCTGCTGTGTCTAGGAGGTGGCAGGGGACACAAGGAGGAGCTAAGGATACAGAGAGAGAGGAGTCAGGGCCATGGGAAGAGAAGGAAATTTTGAGGGAAAAGGAAATACAAGGTAATAGAGGAGGGGGAAGGGGCAAGGAGAAAAGCTAGACATGAAAAATACAGGATAAAACTATGAAGTCCAGCATTCATAGCTCCATTGCTCCTAAAAATCCTGCCAGAAGCAGTGAGGTTTGTCACCTTTCTTGGCCACTTCAGACACCTGGGGTCAGCTATCAAAAACCTTCATCTCATCTCTGATTAGTTTTAGCTTACACATGAATTGTTTCAATGTTCCTGAAGGCTGTGGGAGGAAAAACAGACTGGGGATGGGGAGGTAGAAAACAGGGTAAAAACAAAAAGGAAAATTGTTGTGGAGGGAAAAAAAAAGCCACTTTCCTAGGAGAAGTTTCTTCTGGATGGCATTAAGATAATGTCTCTACTTTCCAGCTAGCTCCACTTGGGATATTTTTAGATGTTCTCTGCCTGACTGTCTGCACAGGGATGTTTCTTACTGATATGGCTTGGTCCCAATTCAGAATCCCACAGGAAAAAGCCAGGACTAGGACAGAGAGGCTAACACTTCCTAGCTCCACCAAGACTCAACTTGGAATTAACTTTTGCAAACTTTAAAACCCTTTATCTGCTAGAATACAACTCAGCTTGCTTGCTTGGCACAAGGAAGCAGCAGCACTGGTTGTGTAAAGCCCAGCAAAGCAGGCTGCCAGCAGCAGAAGGTGTTCTTGGAAGTCCTTGTATTTTAAGATGCCCATGGAGTAAACTGGAAATGATCACCGACTCCTCCATCCTCTGTACCCTCTGGGGTTTTTCTTTTTTGGCTGCTGCCCAATCCACCCCCTAGCATGGTTTCACCCTGGAAGAAGGTCGACTGGGTGCTTAGCAGATGTAGATATTTGAAAATGCCAGGCTACCAACCTTATTTGTTCTGGGGTTTAACATCAGGGGTTTGCCTTTTTCTTTGGTGTGCGCGCTGCGACGCGCGGCCACGCAGGGAACGGCGGCGACTCGGAGTCGGGAGAACATTTTGGGCTTCTTTTGTCCTGTAACCTGGGAAAAAGGTAAGAAAACCATTCAGATACAGAGGTGGTGAAACTCCTCTTCCTATTTGTAGGCTATCTGTTGGCCTGTAAGCCTGTATTTGTATCTGTTGGGAGAGAAAAAATGACATGCTGGGTAAGCTCTAACGCAGTGATAATAAACCCAAAGTCGCCCCGCAGCAGCAAGGTGGGAGAATAAGAAGGATGAGAGCACCTGAATGGAGAGAAAATAAAAAGATATTAAAAATGTGAGCTAGGACTACACCAGGGGCTGCACTCACTGGGTTTTGTCTTATAGCAGCACCATAAACTCAGAGCAGAATTGCCATTAGCAAATATTAACCTTCCCTGGTGACTCCTGCAACTGGCACCAGAGCAAACAGCAGGGAGGACAAAAATGACTTGGGCTACTGCAGCAAGAAGGCTTAAGCTGAGGTTTGGGGTTTTTTTTTTATTCCATTAGCCTTCTGAGAATGAAATCTTGTAGCCTGGAGGGCAGTAAGGAAAGAAGCTGTCTGTTAACAGATTAAAAGCAGATTAGAAGAAAACACAGAATTAAAACGGTCATAAAAAAGAAAAAAAAAAAAAGACTGCGTTGAGGATTCCATGCTTAGATTTTAAATCCTTGAATAACTCAGGACCACCAGGGAATGTGTCCTGGCCCAGCTGGATGTTCCCATCCAAGCCATACATGAGGACAGTCAAGCAGGATTGAGACTTTTTTTTTTTTGAGGAATAAAATGATGCATGGTTTGGATTTTTCCTTTCGATTAAGGAACAAAACTTCATGATCTTAACTATAGCTTGCATACTTTAAGAGGACCTTCCCCTAATCAAATTTACACATAATCAACTTTTCAGATGGCAAACTGATCTTCCAAGTTCCAACCTGTGAAAAGAACATGCAAACATTTCATATTTTCAGCATTTTTCTGAGTTCCTCTTCTAAAGGACAGAGCCATTCAGCTGGAACCTTTGCTTCTCATCCTTTATTTATTTGTTGAGGCCTTGCAATTGGAAAAAGTTCCACTCAAAACCCTCCTGTTTAGTTGTTTTGTGGTAAAGAACATAAATTTACTGTGTGGGGACAGGAGGAACTGGAAGCCTTGCCAGCACTACAAACAAATGTTGCTTTTAACATGCTAATTCCTCCCTAAACCAGCTTGGGGTGGACTAAACACAGCTGCTGGGCCAGAACTCTGAAAAATCAGGATCAGATAAGCAAAATTCCATTTGTCCTGCAAAACAACCAGCTTTTAGGAATGGCAAATTCAGCCTGAAGTGGTTTTAATTCCCCCTCCTCCTTGGCCCACTGAGTCCATCTCCTCCTCATGGATCTGTGGCCACAGAGAACCTCAGACTGGATGAGGTTGACTCCAACCTGTCCTGAGCAAAAAAACCCTTCAGCCAGGAATTAAAAAGCAGGTTAAACACCACCACACCTTCTCTAATTAAATCTGAAATTACTTCCTTGTATTGGTTCCTAAATGAGCATTTAGGAACCCAACAAGATTGTGGTCCAGATTTCTCTGAACTTGATCAGTTAATTCATCAATAACACAGAGAAAAAAAACAAAGAACTTTTCAGGGGTTTAAACCTTACAAATTCTGTAAGGTTGGGAATATTTGCTCCCTGAGGTGCCACACCAAGACCCAAACTCTGATGCGGGAGGTATCTCAGCTGCATAAAGCAAGTGGGAGAACCAACCTTCATTTTCCTCCCAATCCCTCTGTTCAGACCCAAGGGTTATGATCCTCTTAATTTATACCCAGCCTAAAACCTGACAGGTTATTCAGCCCTGGGCTCTCCTTCCCTTGCTCTTCTAATTGCCTGCATATCTCCAACTCCTTTTCTCTCCTTTAAACATGTTCTGCCAAGAAACTTTACCCTGGCTTATCCTGAAACCACCAAACAAGCATCCTTTCCCCATGCCCTCTCCACACTCCTCTGTAGGAATGCCAAGGGTTGTGCTCTGCATGGCCTCCACCCTCTCCTCCTGCCCACCAACCTGGCAAGAACCAGCCACAGTCCATCTGCACAGGTCCTTCTGCTTTAAAAGTCCTAATTCCTCTTCAAGAATACATCCACAGGACATTCCAGGCAAGATAACACCAGATAATAAAAATATTTTGGATGCAACGTGGTCTAACAGACAATAAAGAAGCCACACAGCCCCTTCTCCTCATGGGAAAGAAAGGACCGTGAAGCTTCATGCCTGGTGGCTCCTGTTTGCCAGCTCTGGTTTTAGGGTTTTAGGCAGCTTCTGGTTTTAGGTCCTCAAACCCATACCTGGGTTCAAGGAGATGAAAAGGTTGGGTCATGTTGCAAGGAGAGGTTTGGAAGGTCCCCCAAACCCAGACCTGGGTCCAAGATGAAATACTTGGGTCATGCTACAAGGAGAGGTTGGTCTCCCAAACCCATACCTGGGTTCAAGAAGATGGAAGTGTTGGGTCATATTGCAAGGAGAGGTTTGGAAGGTCCCCCAAACCCATACTTAGATTCAAGGAGGTAAAAAGGTTGGGTCCTGCTGCAAGGACAGGCTTGGAAAGTCCCCCAAACCCATACCTGGGTTCAAGGAGATAAAAAGGTTGGGTCCTGCTGCAAGGAGAGGTTTGGAAGGTCCCCAAACCCATACGTGGGGTTCAAGAAAATTAAAAGGTTGGGTCCTGCTGCAAGGAGATGTTTGGTCTCCCAAACCCCTACCTGGGTTCAAGAAGATGGAAGTGCTGGGTCATGTTGCAAGGTGAGGTTTGGAAGGTCCCTAAACCCCTACCTGGGTTCAAGAAGATTAAAAGGTTGGGTACTGCTGCAAGGACAGGTTTGGAAAGTCCCCCAAACCCATACCTGGGTTCAAGGAGATAAAAGGGTTGGGTCATGTTGCAAGGAGAGGTTTGGAAGGTCCCCCAAACCCACACTTAGGTTCAAGGAGATGAAAAGGTTGGGTCCTGCTGCAAGGATGTGTTTGGAAGGTCCCTAAACCCCTACATGGGTTCAAGAAGATGAAAAGGTTGGGTACTGCTCAAGGACAGGTTTGGAAAGACCCCCCAAACCCAGACCTGGGTTCAAGATGAAATATTTGGGTCCTGCTGCAAGGAGAGGTTTGGAAGGTCCCTAAACCTATATCTGGGTCCAAGAAGATGAAAAGGTTGGGTCATGCTGCAAGGATGTGTTTGGAAGGTCCCTAAACCCCTACATGGGTTCAAGAAGATGAAAAGGTTGGGTACTGCTCAAGGACAGGTTTGGAAAGACCCCCCAAACCCAGACCTGGGTTCAAGATGAAATATTTGGGTCCTGCTGCAAGGAGAGGTTTGGTCTCCCAAACCCAGACCTGGGTTCAAGGAGATGGAAGTGTTGGGTCATGTTGCAAGGTGAGGTTTGGAAGGTCCCCCAAACCCATACTTAGATTCAAGGAGGTGAAAAGGTTGGGTCCTGCTGCAAGGACAGGTTTGGAAAGTCCCCCAAACCCATACCTGGGTTCAAGGAGATAAAAGGGTTGGGTCATGTTGCAAGGAGAGGTTTGGAAGGTCCCCAAACCCAGACCTGGGTCCAAGATGAAATATTTGGGTCATGCTACAAGGAGAGGTTGGTCTCCCAAACCCATACCTGGGTTCAAGGAGTTAAAAGGGTTGGGTCATGTTGCAAGGTGAGGTTTGGAAGGTCCCCAAACCCATATGTGGGGTTCAAGAAAATTAAAAGGTTGGATCCTGCTGCAAGGAGATGTTTGGTCTCCCAAACCAATAAATGGGTTCAAGAAGATGAAAAGGTTGGGTCCTGCTGCAAGGAGAGGTTTGGAAGGTCCCTAAACCTATATCTGGGTTCAAGAAGATGAAAAGGTTGGGTCATGCTGCAAGGAGAGGTTTGGAAGGTTCCCCAGATGCAAACCTGGATTCAAGGAGATAAGAGACTTGGGTCCTGCTGCTTCATGGGAAGGTTTTTAACTGGTTTATGATGGGTTTTGTAGAAGATGTCAGGCTTGAGATGGTGGCACTTCAACCATAAGAAAAAGGAGAGATGATGGTGCCAGTGGAGGTTGCTAGAGAAGGGGGGAAAATGTCATCTGAGGGGAAGATGGGGGGGTTCAGTGCTGTGAAAGCAGAGACAGAGCTGAGGTTGTGCAATGTCCTGTGAGGAGGAAACAGAGCAAAAGCAGAGGAATTGAAAGAGGAATAAAATTCCTGCTGAAGCACGTGCCAGTATAACCAGAACAAGGGTGTCTTTTCTCCATCCAGTCCTTGCCAGGGGTAAGGACTAAAACCAAGACTGTGGAGCACCACCAGACTGGATCTGATCCACCTAGTAATTCTGAAGTTATTCCTCAAGATTTGCTGGATCCCATCTGAAGAGAACTAAAATCTTCCCCATCTGAGGTGAGAGCTTCTGCTGTGCCTTATCAGGAGGCATCAGGCCAGGTCAAACTCATTCCCAGTGCTACAGGAGTGGCCTTATCTAGGAGCAAATGTTTGGCTGCTGCAATTATGGATTTGTTAAATTACAGAAGCTCCTTTTAAGGGGAAGGCTCATCATACTTTTAAAAGGCACAATTACATTGCTCAGAGAGTCAGGAAGCTCAGTGTCAATTAAAGCTTCAATTACTGCACAGGTTGTCTTGATTATACCTTAATACCAAAGAGCAGCTCTCAGTGCTCAGCAACTTGCACCTGATGACTTTGCAATCTTGCTTTCAGCTTCAAGGCCATCAACAGACTTCAATTATTCCTGAAATCCTCTAAAAAAGATTTCCAGTCTTTCTTTCAGGCACAGAAGACCAACACCTCTAAAAGGTCAACAAACATTTGCTCTCATGTAGCCAGCACAGCAAATTATCCTCTGAGGCTGCACTATCACCATTGCCCTCTATTTTTTTTTCTTCTTTTTAAAGAAAATAAATTAATCAGACAAGCCTGGTCTAGCCAAGCATGACACAAACCAGGCCCCCACTAGCTGGCTTCATCACTTCACTGATGATAAAGCAGTCTAAAATTATTACATTAGGCAAATGCCAACTATAAAGGTGTCTCCCAGTGAGACTTTTACTGAAAGCCAACTCCTTTCTTTCCCTCTTTCTCCTCAGGAAACCAGTTCAACCAGGGGAAAAGTTAAGATGTGAAGTAGTTCAGCAGAGTAAGAAGTTCAAGGCTTGAAGCACCCAGCAAATGGTGAGTTGAAATAAGAGTAATTTCAGAACTCCTCTGTAAAAAAAAGATGTATTTTCTGAATTACCTGAACTTAATATTATTAGGAAAACTTCTCACAGTACAACTGTGAGGACTAAATAGTTTGGTGGGGGAGTTTTGGCTCATAAAAGCTCTGACTACACAACATCAAAGAGATTTTTTTTATTTATACATTAATAGATCTGAGCTAAACATTTTCCTTAAGCATCAGACAGTCCATTAGCTTGTTTCTGGGAAGCTGCTGTGCAGTACAGCAGCAGTATTTTGGGTCTATTCAAGGCAAATTCCCATTTTTATGTTTTCCCTGTCTTATTGCTCTGTGTGGGACAGAAGCTTTATCCTGCAGGCTCCTCAGAAAGACTGCAAAAATAAACAGAGAGCAACTGTTGTTTTATTCTGGAGAGCTGCTGCACAGCTGCATTTGAGCTGTTTTCTTCAGTTCAAAAATAGAATTTAGGGGGGGGCTAAAAGCTGAGAGAGAAAGAAGGATGTCCCAAAAATCAGCTGCACATTTACAAAGGGGAATTCTTCCTGGGAAAACAGCAGCAAGCACGGAGAAAACAAGCAACTGGCTGATTGAGATTTACCTCTCATGGAGATTATGCAAAGTGGAAACCTGTCAACCACTTACCAACAAGACTCCTTAAAAAAAAATATATATATTAATAAATCCACCCTTAAATCTCAGAACAAGCTGAAAAACTCTCCATACAAACAACCAGCTACCACAATACCAGCAAAGTGCTCCTTCTGCTGCTGCCAGCACTCAGGCAAGCACACCCTGACAGCTTCTGTCTCCTTCCTTTGCAGGAGAGCAAAGCTTCAAATCCTGCCTGCACTCACACTGCTGACTCAGAACTTTACTGCAAGGAACCATCAGAAGTTTTGTCCTGGCTTTGTAACATTTTCTTTTTAAAATAGAGGCATCTGATAGAGCAACACCTTAGACACTGCTGGCTGCACGCACACATGGATCACTTGCAGGGTTCATATTAATATTTCCATGTTTATTACATATATAAATAAAGTATATATATAAAGTGTATTTATATATGTAGTGTGTATATATACGTATATAAAGTGTATATATGTGTATATAAAGTGTATATATATATAAAGTGTACATATAAAGTTTCTCCTTGCTGTTCACTCAACTTCCTGGAACTGAGAACACTGACCCCAAATAATTAACATCTTGCTTGGCTGCCAGATGATCCGTTTGGGTTTGTTGTTGGTTTTCTTTCCTTAATCAGCTCTCCACCATCCCTGTACCTTTCTCCAAGTCCTGCCAAGCCACCAGCACACCCATCTCTCCCAACCCAGCGTCCCCCACACCCCACTGAAGGTTTGGGGGGAGGCTGGCACCCCTCACGGCCACTTCTTCCCAATCAACAAAACCCCGAGCCTGCCTTCCCAAACTTTCGACTCTCTCCGCTATTTTAGGGCAGAAGTTGAGGGCGGGTGCTGAGGGGGCTGTGGGACCGCGGCCCCCCCAGAAGAGAAGGGGGATGAAGCAGAGAGGGGGGGGGGTGTTTTCAAGGTGTTTGTCCCGCCTTTTGACAGCTGCTCAACACACCCAAGCTTAAATCCTGTTTCCTCCGAAGCCAAGCAGCCACCTTGGGTATTTTCCACCTGCTGCCAGGCCCAGGGAACCGGGCGGTGGCCTCCATCCCACCCCCACCCCCCCCAGCCCTACACACCCCGGGATGGGGGGGGGTTCCCCGCAGCAGGCCGAGCCCCCGGGGCCTGCCAAGAAACCGGGCCCGAGCTGCTGGTGTTTTTGGGGCGAGTGGAGTTCATCCCCCCACCTCTCCCTCCATCTCCCTTTTCCCCCTCCCGGGAGGGCTTTTTGCCCCCTGAGGGCGGGAGGGGCTGACCCCAAACCCGGGCCCTCCCGGCCCCGAGGCCGCTGCCCGCCGCACAGCGGGGTGAGGGGCTGGGACAGGGCACCGAGAGCCGGGTTCCTCAGCCTGGCATAACACGCAGGGCCGAAGGGTTTCAAAGAAGGGAGGGGGGGAGGGAGGAGGCATTGGAGGAAGAAAGGGTCGAGGCTCTGGAGAAAACGCCCCCAAAGATACGGGTTTGTCGAGAGAGGCGTTTCGTACGCCATTGCAATTGTAAAATTGTTACCAGAATGGGATCTACCTCCTCCTGCGGCTGCTGCCCGCTGGGTGATGCTGGCCGAGGACCTGTTTCTATTGTGCGACAGCAGCTCCCATCCGCCGGAGCTCCGTCCGCCTCACAACCCGCCACTGACTGGAGCCGACACGGAGGCACCAGGGAGGGACACCCCGGAGGGCGGGACGTTCCCTGTGACTGACACCCCCACCAGCCAATGACAAGGAAGCTTCCGCGCCGGCCGGCAGCAGCTCTCGGCCAATCAGCTTTGTTCTCCGCGGCTCCCCGCCGTGACAGCGGGGAAGGAGCGCCGGGTCTGTTGTATGCTAATTAGGGTAGGAGCGACAGCCAATCAGCAGGGAGGGGCGGGGCGATTGGGAGCAGCGAGCCGGGAAAGGGGCGGGGCCAGGGGTTGTGTGAGAGGGCGGGAAGGGAGCGAGTGGGGAGAGGAGAGAGTAATGGGGGGACTGTGAGGGGACTGTGAGGGGAGAGGGATGGGGACAGTGCGGGACTGAGGGGAGAGGCAGGGACAGGAGGGGACAGTGAGGAGAGTGCGGGGACATTGAGGGACTTTGAGGGGACAGGGAGGGGAGAGTGAGGGGAGAATGAGGGTACAGTGAGGGGACTGTGAGAGGAGAGGGAGAAGACAGTGAGGGAAGAGTGAGGGGGGACAGTGATGGGACAGTGATGGGGACAGTGAGGGGAGAGGGATGGGGACAGTGAGGGGACAGTGCAGCACTGAGGGGAGAGGCAGGGACAGGAGGGGCAGTGAGGAGAGTGAGGGGACATTGAGGGACGTTGAGGGGACAGGGAGGGGAGAGTGATGGGGGCACATTGAGGGGAGAATGAGGGGACTGTGAGGGGAGAGGGAGGGGAGAATGAAGGAACAGTGGGGACTGTGAGAGGAGAGGGAGGGGACAGTGAGGGAAGAGTGAGGAGGGACAGTGAGGGGACAGTGATGGGAGAGGGAGAGGAGAGCGAGGGGACAGGGAGGGGAGAGGGAGGGAACACTGAGGGGACTGTAAGGGATGAGTGAAGGGACTGTGAGGGGACATTGGGGAACTGTGAGGGGACATTGAAGGGGGACATTGAGGGGACTAAGGGGAGAGGGAGGGGACATTGAGGGGGGGACAGTGAGGGGAGAGAGAGGGGACACTGAGGGAAGAGTGAGGGAACACTGAGGGGAGAGGGAGGGGACAGTGAGTGGACTAAGGGGAGAGTGAGGGGAGAATGAAGGAACAGTGAGGGGACTGTGAGAGGAGAGTGATGGGGACAGGGAGGGGACAATGATGGGGAGAAATGAGGGGAGAGGGAGAGGAGAGCGAGGGGACATTGAGGGGACAGGGAGGGGAGAGGGAAGGAACACTGAGGGGACTGTAAGGGATGAGTGAAGGGACTGTGAGGGGACATTGGGGAACTGTGAGGGGACATTGAAGGGGGTCATTGAGGGGACCGTAAGGGGACAGTGAGGGGAGAGAGAGAGGGGACACTGAGGGAAGAGTGAGGGAACACTGAGGGGAGAGGGAGGGGACAGTGAATGAAGGGACTGTGAGGAGACAGGTTGTGACTGGCTGAGGGGAAAAGGAGAGTGAGGGGATGGGGACAGTGAGGGTCTGGATGGGCTGTGAGAGCACACATACAGTGAGGGGACAGGGGCTGTGAGGGGATGGGGACAGTGAGGAGTTGGAGACAAGGAGGAGATGAGGACAGTGAAGAGATGGGGCTGTGAGGGGACGGGGACAGTGGTGCTGAGGATGTCAGGGGCCACATCTCCTGTGGGGTGGCACACTGGGGAGGAGAGGAAGGGACAAGCAGGTGGCAGAGCCCTGGTGTCTGGGTGTAGTTACCTGAAGCAAGATGGATGCTGCTTCCCAAGGGCCCAGGAGCAGTAACACCTCTGAGGAGTTCAGCCCCGTCCTGTGTGATGCCACACAGAGCCTGGAGGGCTGGAACCTGCAATGTGCCTATCACTGGTGGGATTAAAACACCAGGCTGGGCAGGAGGTGGTGAGGCAGCTAATGCTGCAGGTCAGGACTAAGACTGTCAGGTCCAGAAAAAAAAAATTAAAAATCATGGTCTGGAAAAGCATCAATTTCATGATAACGTCTTAATGCTGCTCTTGCCTTGAAGTGCTAACTCTCCCCCAGCCAGGCTGCACACTGCTTGGAAAGGGAAGGTACAAGGGTATGAATTGTGGCTGCTCTGCTCAGCTTTGCCCATCTCCAGCCCAGCCCCTGAGAGGTTTCCCAGTGCTGTGAATTCCCCCTGCTGGCACTTCAGCCCATCTCACACCTTGAGTCCTGTGTCCAGTTCTGGGCCCCTCAGGAAGTTGAGGAAGGAGCTTGAGGTGCTGGAGCAGGTGCAGAGAAGAGCAAGGAGGCTGGGAAGGGATCCAGCAGAATTCCTGGGAGGAAGGAAGGGCTGAGGGAGCTGGGGGTGTTGAGGCTGGAGAAGAGGAGGCTCAGGGGAGACCTCATCACTCTCTCCAAGTCCCTGAAAGGAGGTTGGAGCCAGGGGGGGTTGGGCTCTTTTCCCAGGCAACTCTCAGCAAGACAAGAGGGCACAAAGGGTCTCAAGTTGTGCCAGGGGAGGTTTAGGTTGGAGATGAGAAAGAATTTCTTTCTGGAGAGGGTGATCAGACCTTGGAATGGGCTGCCCAGGGAAGTAGTGGATTCTCCGTGTCTGGAGATCTTTCAAAAGAGCCTGGATGTGGCACTCAGTGCCATGGGCTGGGAACCACGGGGGGAGTGGATCAAGGGTTGGACTTGATGAGCTCTGAGCTCCCTTCCAACCCAGCCCATTCTATTATTCTGTGAATCAAAATGTGCAGTAAGCCTGTCAGGAGGAGAGCCTCCAACAGAACCCAGAACTGAGAATGCTGTGGAAATTACCAGCAGTTGAGCTTCTTCCTCCTTCAGCTTCTTCTCCTCCTCCTGCCGAGCACTGAGCTCTGCCATTTGGGCACTGAGACCATTCAGGACTTCTTGGTTCTGCTCTGCCAGTTTCTTCCCCTCCATCTCTCCTCTCCTTTCCTTAGCCAACCTGTCAGCTTCCCAAAGCTCAGCAAACATCTGCTCCTCCTTCTCTTGTTGGGGGAGTGGATCAAGGGTTGGACTTGATGATCTCTGAGGTCCCTTCCAACCCAGCCCGTTCTATGATTCTATGATTCTCAATGGGGAGATGTCCCCATCAGCCCCGTGCACCTCACAAGGAGCAGAGTTGCTCTATGAACTGTAACAATAAAGATAGGAACTCACTTCCTAAAATCCTCCCCTTTTCTTATGATTTTGGAGGTCAGCTCAGGTATTAAGATAAAAATTATGCTGAGGGTGCCCAGAGAGGTGGGAGATGCCCCATCCCTGGAACCATTCCAGGTCAGGTTGGATGGGGCTCTGAGCAACCTGATCCAGTTGGAGATGTCCCTGGGACTGGACTGGATGGACTTGAAAGGTCCCTTCCCACCCAGAGCACTGGATGATGCAGATCCAGCCTCTACCCCACCAAACCTTCTCCAAGCAGCAGGTTGTTGTGGGCAGGAGGTTTCTTCACCTCCACAACCACCAAAAAACTGGGAGATTCAGGGTGAATCCATCTGCCTGCCTGTGCTGTAGAAGAGGCTGCACTTCCTCCTCTTCCTCCTCCTCTTCCTCCTCCTCTTCCTCCTTGTCCTCCTCTTCCTCCTCTTCCTCCTCTTCTTCCTCCCCTTCCTCCTCCTCCTCCTCTTCTTCCTCTTCCTCTTCCTCTTCCTCTTCCTCTTCCTCTTCCTCTTCCTCTTCCTCTTCTTCTTCTTCCTCCTCCTCCTCTTCCTCTTCCTCTCCCTCTCCCTCTCCCTCCTCCTCCTCCTCCTCCTCTTCCTTGTTTGCTTCCTCCTCCTCCTCCTCTTCTTCCTCCTCTTCCTCCTCTTCCTCCTCTTCTTCCTCTTCTTCCTCTTCCTCCTCCTCCTACTTCCTCTTCTTCCTCCTCTTACTCCTCCTCTTCCTCTTCCTCCTCCTCCTCCTCCTCCTCTTCTTTCTCTTCCTCTTCCTCCTTCTCCTCCTCCTTCTTCTCTTCCTCCTCCTCTTCCTCCTCCTCTAGCTCCTCCTCCTCCTCCTCTTTCTCCTCTTCCTCCTCCTCCCCAGGGCTCTTATCACCCTATTTAGTGCTCAACACCCAAGAGTTTCTTCTGGCACAGGCGATGTTGTTGCTTTGCTGTTGCCAAGAGAGCAACTGGGAGCCCTTGGCGTTCCTCAGCTCCCCAGATCCCTCTGCCAGGGCTCTGCTCTCCCTCCTGCCTGCAGAGCAGCCTTCAGCAGCCTCACAGCTGACTCCCTGCAGGGCATGAATCCAGTCAGATATTTTCCCCAGAGCTCGACTTGATGTTCTTACACCACAAATTTGAAGCACACCCCCCCAAAAAAAATTATAAACCACTTTTCTATTCTCCTCACCTACATCCAGTGCTCTTTTTCCTTCCCTCCATATTCCTGCCCCAACACCTACACTGTCCCTGCCATAAATACACTTTTTTTTCCAGCACCTATTTTAGTTTTCAGCTCCAGAATTCTGACAGCATGGACTGGCAGGCAAGCCAGCACTTGGGAAGAAATTCCCCCCCCCCCCCCCCCCCCAATTAATTAATTATGTTAAAGAGGGCTGAGGGTTAATTACATGGTTAGATTAATTCCCCCATAGAGGCATGACCCTAATGTCTCATCTCCTTTAACTCATGAGGCTGTAGCAGGAACTGGGCAGTAATGATTGTGATCTGTGATGATTGTGGTTTGTGGTGAAAAACAGTGGGGTTTATTACACTAATTCCACTAAAAGCTATTACAGCACCCACCCTGTTGAAGTGTTTTACACCACCCCAAGCAACTCCTTAGTTGTCTGATGGGAAATCAGAACATTTTTGATGGGAAATCAGAACATTTTTGATGGGAAATCAGAAGGACACAGGACCTGAACTCAGGCTCAGGAGAAAAAAAAAATCTGTCTTTAATATTAACTACATGAAATTTCTAATTAACCAATTAATTTTCCTCCCCCTTGACCTGTGTCACCGGCTCAGCACCAACATCAACTCCCGGCTTTGGGGCTGTTCTTCGAAGCATGAAGCACAGCAAGAAGGGAAGGGACGGACTGCCCTCTGCTGGTCCCTCAGGGTATAACAAGTTGAGATCGTCTTGGACAGAAAAAAAAGAAAAAAAAAGATAAAAAGCACTCGCTGAGAGTTTGGAAGCCCTAAAATCCCACTGGATCTCTTTTGGAAGGGACAGGGGTGTTACTCAGACACCTCAGGGGAGAGTCGAAGCCCAGCAGGAAGGGTTTGGTGCCATTGCCTCTGGGTTTAAAATCTTGAAATCAGCACCCAGCTCTTTTCTGTCTCTCTTCCAGCTGAGAAGAGACAGAATCACAGAATAATAGAATGGGCTGGGTTGGAAGGGAGCTCAGAGCTCATCAAGTCCAACCCTTGATCCACTCCCCCCGTGGTTCCCAGCCCATGGCACTCAGTGCCACATCCAGGCTCTTTGGAAAGATCTCCAGACACGGAGAATCCACTACTTCCCTGGGCAGCCCATTCCAAGGTCTGATCACCCTCTCCAGAAAGAAATTCTTTCTCATCTCCAACCTAAACCTCCCCTGGCACAACTTGAGACCCTTTGTGCCCTCTTGTCTTGCTGAGAGTTGCCTGGGAAAAGAGCCCATCCCCCCCCCCTGGCTCCAACCTCCTTTCAGGGAGTTGGAGAGAGTGATGAGGTCTCCCCTGAGCCTCCTCTTCTCCAGCCTCAACACCCCCAGCTCCCTCAGCCCTTCCTTCCTCACAGGAATTCTGCTGGATCCCTTCCCAGCCTCCTTGCTCTTCTCTGCACCTGCTCCAGCACCTCAAGCTCCTTCCTGAACTTCCTGAGGGGCCCAGAACTGGACACAGGACTCAAGCTGTGGCCTCCCCAGGGCTGAGCACAGGGGCAGAATCACTCACACCATCTACCTCATTAATGATGACCACATTCCCTTTTTCCTCTTTGGCAAGTCACCAACACATGGAAATTTATTGAAAAACCTTGCACTGGAGGGATTCTTCAAACACCTGCAAGAAGAAGCAGTTTGGAGAAGTCACCATGTTGGGTGAAGAGGTCTAAATCCTCCCCATAGCACTCAAATGGATCACAGCAACCAAAGAGAAGCTCAGGGGAAAGCCACCCAGCACAAAACAACCCCAGAATTAAATATTCATGTTTTATATCCACTAATTCAGGTGGTTGCAGAAGAAACCTGGATGTGAGTGCTGGAATAAATGTTGGAAGCCTCAGAAGAAGCAAATAATAATGAGGAGCCACCAAGCAGGGAAGGCTCAGGGCCTTCAAAGTTTATTGTTGCAGATGAGAACCAAATCTGGCTGAGCACACTCAGATAACAAATCAGAGCCCCCCCCAACTCATCTCCCCCTTTCCCAGCACGTGAAATTTGGGAACAACATTAAATAACAGCTCATGAACCCAGATGGAAAAACCCCAGAGCAGGGGCAACAAGCTCCTGTGAAGTTTGGCTTCTTGTGAAGTTAATTTTAGACCCAAGCTCCCCCTCTCCTCCTTAGATGCCATTCATATAGCAAAACTCTTCCTTTCATGGCACAAAGAGTCCCATCCACCTCTGGTGAGGACGTTTGGGCTGAACACAACAAATGGGTTCTGGTTTCAGAGGACACAGTGCCTGATGTTGGCCAGAGTGGGTTTGGTGGCTGCTGATTTCCTGTCTCAGCGTGTGGTACCCAATGGCTGAAGCTGTCAGAAGAGAGTCTGAGTCAGCCCTCACCTTGCTGATCTGATCCTGCAGGTTTAAACTCTGTCCCCTCATCTTACCCTGAAGATTTAAACTCTGTCCCCTTCCCAAACATCAGATCTGATCCTGAAGATTTAAACTGTCCCCTTCTCATTGCTGATCTGATCCTGAAGATTTAAACTCTGTCCCCCTCCCAAACATCAGATCTGATCCTGCAGGTTTAAACTCTGTCCCCTTCCCAAAAATCAGATATGATCCTCAAGATTTAAACTCTGTCCCCTTCTCATTGCTGATCTGATCCTGCAGGTTTAAACTCTGTCCCCTCATCTTACCCTGAAGATTTAAACTCTGTCCCCCTCCCAAATATCAGATCTGATCCTCAAGATTTAAACTCTGTCTCCTCATCTTACCCTGCAGGGTTAAACTCTGTCCCCCTCCCATTGCTGATCTGATCCTGCAGGTTTAAACTCTGTCCCCCTCCCAAACATTTGATCTGATCCTGCAGGTCTAAACTTTGTCCCCTCATCTTACCCTGAAGATTTAAACTCTGTCCCCCTCCCAAACATCAGATCTGATCCTGCAGGTTTAAACTCTGTCCCCTTCCCATTGCTGATCTGATCCTGAAGATTTAAACTCTGTCCCCTTCTCATTGCTGATCTGATCCTCAAGATTTAAACTCTGTCCCCCTCCCCCATGGCTGATCTGATCCTGCAGGTTTAAACTCTGTCCTCTTCCCAAAAATCTGATCTGATCCTGAAGATTTAAACTCTGTCCCCTTTCCATTGCTGATCTGATCCTGCAGGTTTAAACTCTATCCCCTCCTCTTACCCTGCAGGGTTAAACTCTGTCCCCTTCCCATTGCTGATCTGATCCTCAAGATTTAAACTCCGTCCCCCTCCCAAACATCTGATCTGATCCTGCAGGTTTAAACTCTGTCCCCTTCCCAAACATCTGATCTGATCCTCAAGATTTAAACTCTGTCCCCCTCCTAAACACCAGATCTGCAGCTGTGTTTGTGCACCTCCTGGTGGGTGTCCTCTGCTCCTTCCAAGGTGCCCCCACAGAGCTGTGGCTGCTGCCACCTCCTCCTCTCTGAACACACTCACTCAGGCACCCACAATCCTGCACCCAGACTTTGCTGGCCATAGAGTGCAGCTGAGCAGGACCATGGGTGCTGAGTTGTTGGCTGCTGGGGACAGATTCAGACCTGCTCCACATTCCTTCAGCATCTCAATTTCTGCCACCAGGAGTAAAAGTGCTGAGCTTTAGTTGAGGTATATCAAGAATCTGTGACAAGCTGGAAACCAACTCTCTGGTTTTCTTCCTTGTTTCTCCTTTCCATTGGTGGGGGGATGTCCAGACACTGGAAGCAAAGACCCAAGCCTGATCACTTGGCCTTCCAGAAGTCTTCTCCAATGGCTCCCAGATGCCTCCTCAGATGCCTTTGCCTTCCAGATGCTTTCTCCTCCCCTGCCCCAGGACTTCCACCCCATCCCATCCATGCAGCCATCAACCTTCAGATCTCTGCTGCTGCTCAGCTGGAGTGCCAGCATTTTAATCAGCTTAAGGAGAGCTCTTCACAATACAAACAAGTCTGGGAGCTTGTGTCTTGCACAAGTTCTCCTACAGCTAAACCTGGACCTGATCCCACCAAGACCAGAAAGCAGGGTTAATACAGTAAATGCTGCTGTCAGTCATCACCCAAGGCTCAGTTTCAGAACATGTAGTAGATTGCTTGTTAAAAGGCTTGAAATAACTGGTAGAGGAAGAGTTAAATATGGACCTTGGAGTTACTAAGTACAACTCTTTTACAACTGGAAGTAGTGCTTGGAGAGCAGAGCAACACAACAGCAAGGAAAGCAGAGATTGGCTTTTATGGCACTATTTACAAGTTTCTCATTTTAAAAAAAACTGCCAGGTTTGATTAAATATAAGTATAGAACATTTCTCCCATATACAAACTCTCGTTAGCTGATTAATTAGTAAGGTGCTCAGTGGATGAAAACAGGAGTTACAGTAGATCAGTTGTGTTTATGTCTATTTACAACCCACACCAGCACCTTCCAAAGAAGCTGGAAGCAAAGTGGCCAGTTCCAGATCTAATGCCACAAGAACTCTTTTGTTTCCTTCACAACATCTTTGTCAGATGGTAAAAGTGTTGGAATTCCTTTTTTTTATTATTTTTTAAATTAGCAAAGCTGCCCTTGCTGAGTCTGTGTGGCTGGTGGTGCCAGGCAGTGTCACAAGGGAGACACCCTGGTTTTAGCTCTTGCCTCCTGTCCAGCCTTGACCACCAGAAACTTTGGGCAGCTGCCCAAGAGAGGACTTGCAGCTGCCACACTAAAATGCATCAAATGGGACCTTGGGAAGCTCAGATCTATCTTGTACAACAGAAGGGAAAAAACTAATGTGGGAGAAACCAAACCATGGGCTGAGCAAAAAAAAATTCCTCTTCCTATAGGAAAAAAAATCAAATGAAACCCCAAAGTGGCCCCTATTTTGTAGGTCAGATTTCTTCTCCAAGTTATTTTCTGACTGATGGTCAAACTCTACCTCTAGTTCCATTCCTGCCTGACCAGGGATGCTGCCTGGCATCACTTCTCTCTGTCTCACCTGGACTCACAGAGGAGCTCAAAGTTGGGTGTTTTGGGAACCAGGAGGGCACCTGAGCCCCATGAAAATGCTGA
This sequence comes from Calypte anna, assembly GCF_003957555.1. Lineage (NCBI taxonomy): Eukaryota > Metazoa > Chordata > Aves > Apodiformes > Trochilidae > Calypte > Calypte anna. The sequence continues at coordinate 25,014,106 of NC_044276.1, forward strand.
TTTTGTCCTTGTCATTTTAAGATGCTACAGAAAAAAAAAAAAAAAAAAAGGAAAAGGAGTTGATTTGACTTCTGTTTGTAAACTTCTTGTGCCCCATCACACCTTTCCCTCATACATTAAAATTCCCAACAGGTCCCAGAGATTTGCAAGGCAAGAGTTAAGGCAGTAGAATAAAACTCAGTATTTCATTCACACCTCTTGCTTCCCTCAAAGGTATTTCTAAGGCATCAGAAGGGGCAGGTGGTTTGTGTTGGCCTTTTCAGAGAAAGGCATGGGGGACAGGGTGAAAAAACAGATGCTCAGTGACAGATGGAAACCACTCCACACCATCAGAGAGGAACAAGGAGATACAACCAGGTGTTAAGTTCCTCACCATCTCTCTTTCTGGAACACCTCTGTTTGTACAATCTCTCCGGGGTGCTCAGGTATGCAGGCCCCATTGATGTCATTGAGTTTGTTGTCTGGAAGATCCTCAGGTTTTGTGCAAAGTTTCAGTGCCCTGGAGATGAAGACGTCCAAGTCAAAGTCAGGGTCTGTCTCACTGCTCACCACTGGGGGGGGTTCTTTGTGGAGATGGGGAGGAGAAAGTGGCAGGTTCTGTTCCTGAACCTCTGGAGGAGGAGGATTGGGACACTCAATACCCACCTGAGTGCTCTTCACCCACTGAGCAATCTCCAGGAAAAGGTTGGATGGTTCTTCTTCCAGAGACAGCTCAGCTGCAGGTGCTATTGTTGCTTTTTTCCAGTGGGATAAATCTAAGATCAGCTTGGGCTCTGAGTAATGATGGGGTTTATTATCTCTCCATAGCAATTTGTCCAAGTAGGATGGTGACCCCACTTTGTAATCACACGATTTCCCACAATCAGCATCAAACACTCTGTCCATGGATGAGTGAGAGAGCTCCAAGAACCTCTCTGAGCTGCTCTGTGAATATTTCCGTGGATCAACTTGTGCTTCTTCAGCGATGGATTCGGATCCTGCCCGGGGATCCCGTTGGACCTCATCCATCTCCTGGTATTTCTCTTGTCTCCATTCCAAATCAGAGGAGAGGCTGACATGATACCTGCAAAAGACACACTGCAAATTAGACAGACAGGCCACTGCCTTCCTTAGAAACAGCTTTGCTCAAACAGATGCAGAGGCTGCTGCTATTTCTGCCTTTTTCTTGCTAATGTCTCTTACCTGCAGCTCAAAATCTCCTTATAAATATTAGAAACTTTTTCTTAGAATCACAGAATCATAGAATTGTCTGGGTTGGAAGGGAGCTCAGAGCTCATCAAGTCCAACCCTTGATCCTCTCCGCCCGTGGTTCCCAGCCCATGGCACTGAGTGCCACATCCAGGCTCTTTTGAAATAGCTCCAGACACAGAGAATCCACTACTTCCCTGGGCAGCCCATTCCAAGGTCTGATCACCCTCTCCAGAAAGAAATTCTTTCTCATCTCCAACCTAAACCTCCCCTGGCACAACTTGAGACCCTTTGTGCCCTCTTGTCTTGCTGAGAGTTGCCTGGGAAAAGAGCCCAACCCCCCCTGGCTCCAACCTCCTTTCAGGGAGTTGCAGAGAGTGATGAGGTCTCCCCTGAGCCTCCTCTTCTCCAGCCTCAACACCCCCAGCTCCCTCAGCCCTTCCTTCCTCCCAGGAATTCTGCTGGATCCCTTCCCAGCCTCCTTGCTCTTCTCTGCACCTGCTCCAGCACCTCAAGCTCCTTGATGAGGGACTTCCTGAGGGTCCCAGAACTGGACACAGGACTCAAGCTGTGGCCTCCCCAGGGCTGAGCACAGGGGCAGAATCCCTTCCCTGGACCTGCTGGCCACGCTCTTCCTCAGCCAGCCCAGGATGCCATTGGCCTTCTTGGCCACCTGGCCACACTGCTGCCTCCTCTTCAGCTTCCTGGCAAGCCAGACTCCCAGCTCCCTTGCTGCAACCACTCCCTGCCCAGCCTGGAGCTCCCCATGGGCTTCTTGTGGCCAAAGTGCAGGACCCGGCCCTTGGAATCTTCAACCTCATCCCCTTGGGATCAGCCCAACTCTCCAGTCTCTCCAGGTCCCTCTGCAGAGCCCTCCTGCCTTCCAGCTGATCCACACTTCCCCCCAACTTAGTGTCGTCTGCATCTTTTTGTGTTAAAAGAGGCCGAGGGGCTCAGTAATTTAAGAGGAGCCTCAGGCTTGGCCAGGCTGCCCAGAGAGGACAAATACTGGCAATAAAAGCACAACCAAACCAACCTGCCAGCCCCTTTCAGATGGTTTGGGTTGGAAGGGACCTGGAAGATCATCTATCCCCAACCCCTTTCCATGGGCAGGGACACCTCCCACCAGCCCAGGTTGCTCCAAGCCCCATCCAACCTGACCTTAGACACTGCCAGGGATGGGGCAGCCACAGCTTCTTTGGGAAACCTGGACCAGAAAATTAAAGAATTTCTTCCTCATGTCCAGCCTAAATCTCCTCTCTTCCATTTTAAAACCATGACCCCTTGTCCTACCACTTGTTTAGCTGATCATCACCTTCTCTCCATTTAGGAGGAGCTCTAGAGGAAAGTCAACCTAGTTAATTCTTAACTCTTTATTTTGTCCTACCTACTTTGGTGCTGGGATTGGTCTGGTAACTGGGCTAACCATCTAGGATATGAGAGATCTCCACTCCAGGCTTCCATCTGCTCTAAACTTCCAGCAAACCACTTAAAAGTTAATGTGATTGAAGATTTTTTGGAAAAAAGACCCCGGGACCTGTGGCCTCTGTTGCTTGCATGTCCTAAAAAGGGATAAATCCAGTGCTTCAAATCAGGCTTGGTCCCCAGAAGGTAGAAGAATGACCTCATTTTATAATTTATTATAGGGACAGGAGCTATGGAATATAAATGACACCAAAATTGGAGAGATACCAGAAAGTGGAACGTGCAGACTCAACATCTGCTACCTGAGGCCACCAATGATGGCTCATTGGCCTCAGCAAGGTGCCAGCCTGAGCTGGAGTTACAGTAAGGCATGAAGAGGATAAACCTGGTGTCCTTCATGGGTCTGGAGCTCCCCTGACTGAACCCATTCCAGAGGCTCACCAGTCAAGCTCTGTCTGAAGAATTAAAGCCAGAATTTAAGCCCAACCCTGAGGACTCTACCTGTCCCAGTTTGCCATCTGACTCTGGTTGGCTTCCATCAGTAAAATATCATCAATCTCATCCTCAATCCTGAAGGGATGCTGAGACACTGGCTCATCCTCAGGGCAGGAATAGGGACTCATGTAAGGATGCTGCAGCCCCATCTCAGCTGTCAGTCGATCCATGGGGTTAAATGTCAGGATCTTCTCCAGGAAATCAATAGCTGGGAAAGAGAGAGAAACAAACTCACTCATTCCTCAAAAGCAACCCCAACTTCCTCTCCAGGATCAGCCTCCCAGGTTCCCCATAAATGGAGAAAAGAACTGGAATTAATATCCCACTGTGCACCCAAAACCCAGGGTGCAGCTCTGGGTGCAGCTCTGTGGGAGCTGTGTGCTCACAGCAGAGATGATGGTGAAAGCACCACACCTTCCCAGGACAGCACATGTGTGTGGTGCAATCCCACACCCAAAAAAACCCCTTTGGATCACATCAGGATTTGATTCCATGCTCTTGGATCCACCTGATGAGCACGCTGCATTTTTGACAACGATTTCACATCCTCCCACGCAACTGAAGAGGGATGAGATCTAAGGCCCTATTTAAAAAGAAAAAAATAATCTTTGGTGTGACAAACACTGTGAAATTATTTTCCCCCCCTCACTATTTCAAGAATTATGAGTCCTAAAATTATTTCAGAAAGCCTGGGGAGAGTGCAGCCTTGATGATGGAAGGAGGAAATTAGGTGTAGTGAAAGTGATTAGCATGAAACCTACAGGCAGAGGGGTTGTTGGGATTTCTTGTGATGATTCCTTTTACTGAGGTCCTGTGAAAAAGAACATTAAAAATGCTGCTGATTCAGTTGATTCTTGGGAATGGAAAATATCCCAAATAAATATCCCCATTAAAGGTGTAACTGTGTGACTGGTTCTTTCAGGGCCAGATCACTCAGGAGAAAGAAAGAGACACACCTCTTGCCCCAGGGCTTAAACATTAACCAATATCTGATTGGCTCCCACAGGATTATTTCATTACTTGGACTAATTAAGTAGGAAGGAATCAATTGCTCCAGGAGGTCACAGTGGAATGATGCACTCCAAGTCACAGATGATGATTTATTATGGGTCAGAGAGGTAGGAAAACGTCCATGAATTATGCAAGGGACAGAGTTGACCTTTCCTCTGGTGGTAGTGACAGGGAATAAATCCACTCCTGCTTGCTGGGGGCTGACGTGGGTAACCCAGGCTGCTGGGTATCCCCTTACCAAGCCCATGTAGAAGCCATCTTGTAATGCAGAGTTCTGAACAGAAGCTGGGCTTGATGTCTTCCCAAAAGGAGGTGGCCAGCCCCACCAGCTTTAACCCTTGGAAGGAGTTTGGAAGAGCTGATGTGCTCAGGCTGCTCAAAGTCCTACTTCAACCTACAAAGATGTTCCAGGTTTGGGTAGAGTTTGGGTCCAAAAGTTGGTGTGTTGCAAGCCCTCTCACTACAGTGCTTGGACAACGTTTCTGCCTGTAGCAACCATCTCATGGGGTTGAGATTTTTGTGTAGTAAAAGCACTGAATTTTTTGTCCTATCAATGGCAAGAGAAGGAACAGGGAGTGAAAAAAAACCTTGGGGCTGAACCCTTACCTCCAGCTCCAGAAGAGGAAAGGGGAAGGGAGGGAAGCAAGGCCTAGCACTTTGGAAGTGCCTTAGGATAATCCTGGAAGACTATTTCACCCTTTTTTCCTGGATGAGCCACAAAGCTACTCCACCACGAGCACCATCCTGCAGCCCACACCCCCATGGAAGGCTGATGAGCAGGACCTGAGGTGAGACAGCTGAGCTACAGGTGGGAGAACGTGCTGCAGACCCCTGGCTATCAGAATTCCATTCCCCAGCATTCCTGCACTTGGCTTAGAGGAGAATTCCAGTGATCCCCTGGGGAAAGAGGTCCAGAAAGGCTTCTCCTGAAGCCCCAGGAGAAGGCCACTGCTGCAGGTACCTTCAGCATCCACCTCGGGGAGCAGCTTGCGCAGAGGTTTCCTCACTTCCCAGGTGCTGTTGATAAAGGTGGGCATCACTTTGAGCAGCTCCTCTTTATCCTCCTCATGGATAACAGGGATTGTCTCCAGGATAAGCTGCATCTGTTCCAGCTCGTGACCCCCTAAATGGGTAGAAAAATGGCAAAGATTAGACCAAGAAGATAAACTGTGGGGAAAATGGTGACTCCCAGCTAGGGCACCTCTTTTTTTTAGGGTGAAAGAGTTAACCCAGACAATTTGTCCTCTTGGTGTGACCACCCTGAAGCTGGCCTCCAAGATTATTGCCTGACTTAGCCAGCTGGAGATATCTGGAGCAAAGGAGGCTGAGGGGAGACCTTCTGGCTCTCTGCAACCCCCTGAGAGGAGGTTAGAGCCGGGGGGGGGGTCAGGCTAATTCCCAAATTGGATCAAAATCACAGGGTGACAATAACCTGATGGCTGCTATCCTCTCACTGGAGGTACCTGGCTGCTGAAAGGTTGAGTTACACAAACAAGATGGAAATGTTGAATTATAGCTCTGAAGAATCCACTTTTCCACCATTACCTTCTGTTGGTGTTATTCCTAAAGACCTTCTGGAGGTGAAGATCCCTGAAAAGGAAAATGATGAATCCCTGAAAAGGAAAAACATGAAGTACAGACAGCAGAAATGCCAGGTGCTGTGGTTACCTCTGCATCCTGGCTTGGAAAGGGAAACCCTTCCCTGAGCTTGTAACCAAGTCCCAGGTGAGCATCTGAGTCCTGTTAATGGCTCCTCCAGGAGCAAGCGCTGATCCCATGGGAAAAAAACACTCTGTCACCTTCTAGCTCCTGGTGAACCCCACAGAGGTGTGCAGAGAGAGAAGAAATTAGGTGGAAACTGTTGAATTTGAGAGTGCTGAGCCCCTGTGCCAGGTTTCCCAGAGAAGCTGTGGCTGCCCCATCCCTGGCAGTGTTTCAGGTCAGGTTGGATGGGGCTTGGAGCAACCTGGGCTGGTGGGAGGTGTCCCTGCCCATGGAAAGGGGGTGGGAATGGATGATCCTTAAGATCTCTTCCAAGCCAAAGCAGTCTGGGATTCTGTGACAGGCAGAATCTTTCTCCTGTTTTCTCTTGCTCCTATCAGTGACCCTTTCAGCTCCTCTGGAGCAGCAGAGTGAAGAAGTCACTGGAGGGAGCTGTAGGCACTGAATTACAGATGCTCTTCTTTGTTTTCCACAGGGGGAGCTCCCTCAAGGTTTCTGAACCAGATTTGAGCTGCTGTGCTCCTTGGTTTAGCTGCACTTCTCATGCCCTCCCAAGGCTCTGCCACAGCTGAAGCTGCTCCTGCCACCACCTTCCCCAAAGAAGGGTCTGCCAGGTGCTGCTTAACTCGAGTAGCAGGGTGAAATGAATCCAGTGTCAGGCAACCACTGGAGGTTTGCAGCTTTCTGGGAACTCCATGGCTGTTATTTCCCACGGGGTGTTGTCTGCTGGTGACCCAGGACTCTCCAAAAGTCTCATCCTGTCACTCTCTGCAGCTGCCCAGGGACAATCCCTTTCTCCCCAGCAGAGAGGAGAAAAGCAAAAGGAAAGGTGAAGCCTTGCTGCCCTGCAAGTGTTTGTCAGTTTGAGCTGCTCTGGTCAGCTGGGCTTTTATTTTCCTCCTCTTCAGACACCAGCTGAATGCTGGTGAGTGGTGTGGGACACCACAGGCACCCTGCCTCACTTCTATCCCAGCTCTTTTTTCCTTACTGGTAGAGGAGGAGGCCAGGAGAACAGGGCATGGGGCCAAGACCTTCCCATAACAAGTCTACAGACTATTTTTAAAGCAACCTAAAAGGAATATGTATTCTGAGCTCTGGTTTTTCATCCCCACCCATTAACTAAGGATCCAGCCATCAACAGGGCTGGGAAGCAGAGAAGCAGGGATGTTGGCAGCACAAATCCAGCTGAGATCCCAGTCTGGGATCTGCCAAATCCCATCTCCTGAGCTCTAACCTATGAGGTGAGTTCCCCTATCACCCAGGGCTAGGGCTGGTTTGGTGCCCTGGACTGGCAGATCCTTAACTCTGCTCTCCAAAGGCATCATCCAGTTTGCTTCCACCCAAAAAGCGTGGAGACCCTTCCATGGTGCAACCAATGGCTTGGAAAGATCAGAAAATGTCCTGTGTCTGCTGGGACATGTGGAGGCATCCCTGCTCCTGGAATATATTCCAGGGAAGTGGAAGGAGGAGCTAGGGCTGGTGCAGGATTTAGAGCTGGACTCAAACATTTTTGGAGAGGAGAGAGAAGAGGAAGGGAAGGGAGGAAGGAAGGGAAGAGGGAGGGAGGAGAGGGAGGAAGGAGAGGGAGGAAGGAAGGAGAGGAAGAAGAGGAAGAGAGGAAGGAGAGGAAGGAAAGAAGGGAGGGAGGGAGGGAGGGAGGGAGGGAGGGAGGGAGGAAGGAAGGAAGGAAGGAAGGAAGGAAGGAAGGAAGGAAGGAAGGAAGGAAGGAAGGAAGGAAGGAAGGAAGGAAGGAAGGAAGGAAGGAAGGAAGGAAGGAAGGAAGGAAGGAAGGAAGGAAGGAAGGAAGGAAGGAAGGAAGGAAGGAAGGAAGGAAGGAAGGAAGGAAGGAAGGAAGGAAGGAAGGAAGGAAGGAGAAGGAGGAAGGAGAGGAAGGGCACTCTTAATGATCTCTTCAAAATGCCACTGACTGCTTCAGTTTCAGCTTTCACAAAAGAAATATGGAAGCTGCAAGCAGGGAGGGAGCACCAGAACAGCTGCAATCAGGGCCTGGCAGCAGAGCTCTGCAGGCTGCTGGAATATTTGTGAAGAAAATGTCCTTCTCCATTATTAATGGCTCTGATTATTTATTTACACAATGCTTCCAGCAGCTGCTGGGGAAAGGCATTAAACCTTGTCACTCAGAACACCAACGGGTGATGGGAGAGACAACCAAGGGGGAAGAGTTGTTGCAGGAGCTTCTTGGACAGCAGGAGAGCAGCTGGTTCATTCCTGAAGGAATGACTCTGCATTCCAGCTTGGGAATATTTTTTTTGAGTCATGTTAAACACAAGATTTGCTTCTGGAGAACATGGGAGCTGAGCTTCTTCACTGGTAATTAAGAGATCCTTGCCAGTGTTTCTTATATCGTGTTTTCTTTACAACTCCACTATCAGCTTACAAGAAAATCCTGAACATAAGATCCTGAAAATGCTTTCCCTCAAAGCAAAGACATAACTTGAGGGCACCACCCAAGATTAAAAATCCCAGCCCAGCAAAGCTTGGCACAGAGGGACCGTGGACCCTGATGAGCTGGTGGCTTCTCACTGGGTGCCATCCCAGGCAGGGTGAAAAATAGAGGGTGACTCTTCTGCTTGCCTGTACCATGGAATTTTGCACCAGACAAGGGAACACCTGATAGCAGAGGTTATGCAAGTGAAGTTTGCTCTGGAAACATCTCTCATAACAAGCACCAAACCCCCCAGAGCAACACTACAGGCAGTGCCCAGCTGTCAGAGAGAAAGGAATTCCCTTTGCCAGGCTAAAAAGCTTTCCAATTGGGTAGGAAGGAAGGAAAAAAAAAATAAATTAATCAACCTACCAGCAAAGAGCATCCTTCCTGTCAGCATCTCAGCCAGGATGCAGCCAGCTGCCCACATGTCGATGGCTTTGGTGTAGTTGTTTGGTGAGAGGAGGAGGCGAGGGGAGCGATACCACTTGGTCACTAAGCCTTCAGAAAGGTAACCCTGAAAAAGCAAAGATATCAGTAATTTTAGAAGAAAACTCCTTCACTCGTCCCCAGTCAGCCCTGGGATCCTGCAGAGAAACCTGCCCACACCAGGCTTGTGTTGTAGCTATCTTGCAGGAAGCAGAGGTGAGATATACAAAAAGAGGTGAGACATCCACCATGGGAAACAGAGATGAGGTTGAAGATTCCAAGGGCCGGGTCCTGCACTTTGTCCACAAGAAGCCCATGGGGAGCTCCAGGCTGGGCAGGGAGTGGTTGCAGCAAGGGAGCTGGGAGTCTGGCTTGCCAGGAAGCTGAAGAGGAGGCAGCAGTGTGGCCAGGTGGCCAAGAAGGCCAATGGCATCCTGGGCTGGCTGAGGAAGAGCGTGGCCAGCAGGTCCAGGGAAGGGATTCTGCCCCTGTGCTCAGCCCTGGGGAGGCCACAGCTTGAGTCCTGTGTCCAGTTCTGGGCCCCTCAGGAAGTCCCTCAGGAAGGAGCTTGAGGTCCTGGAGCAGGTCAAAAGGAGGGCAACCAGGCTGGTGAAAGGACTCGAGCACAGACCCTATGAGGAGAGGCTGAGGGAGCTGGGGGTGTTGAGGCTGGAGAAGAGGAGGCTCAGGGGAGACCTCCTCACTCTCTCCAACTCCCTGAAAGGAGGTTGGAGCCAGGGGGGGGTTGGGCTCTTTTCCCAGGCAACTCTCAGCAAGACAAGAGGGCACAAAGGGTCTCAAGTTGTGCCAGGGGAGTTTAGGTTGGAGATGAGAAAGAATTTCTTTCTGGAGAGGGTGATCAGACCTTGGAATGGGCTGCCCAGGGAAGTAGTGGATTCTCCGTGTCTGGAGATCTTTCCAAAGAGCCTGGATGTGGCACTCAGTGCCATGGGCTGGGAACCATGGGGGGAGTGGATCAAGGGTTGGACTTGATGAGCTCTGAGCTCCCTTCCAACCCAGCCCATTCTATGGTTCTATAATGTTTGGGTGCTCTGGGAGGCAAAGCACTTACTGCTCCCTAAAATATTATTTCCTGATTGTCACCCTGGTGTTGAATCATCTTCTGCAAAGGACAGATGGCTTTAACAGCACAGGTTTGCATATTGGCCCTGAAAAAATTACTTCAAGGTCACTGTCAGAGGACTTAGATGTATTATCATAGAATCCCAGACTGGTTTGGGTTGGAAGGGACCTCAAAACTCATCCATTTCCACCCCCTTTCCATGGTCAGGGACACCTCCCACCAGCCCAGGTTGCTCCAAGCCCCATCCAACCTGACCTGAGACACTGCCAGGGATGGGGCAGCCACAGCTTCTCTGGGAAACCTGGCACAGGGGCTCAGCACCCTCAAATTAAAGAATTTCTTCCTAATGTTTAACCTAAATCTCCCCTCACCACCATCAGAGACAATTTGGAAATGAAGGACAATTATTTAAGCACTTTGCTGGGGCCCAGCTACAACCCACCAGTGCCTGAAGGAGCTCTGTCCCTCTGAGCCCAGTGCTTAGATTTCCGAAGTTTGCACCTTTTTACTGATTCCATCCCTAGTTAAGTCTCTGTAGTCCCTCACAGCTACAGAGCAGGCAAGAAAACAGGCAGAAAACCAAAATTTAAGGAGAAAAAAAAAATAAATCCATCTTCTGTCCTACTTTGGTGCTGGTGGGTTGGGATGCTTGACCTGGTTTGAAAGGAGATGCCCTCAGCAGTGCCCCACGGAACAATGTATGAGCAGTGGCATCTCTTTGGAGCACTGCCTTCTCCTTCCTCAGCTCACCCTGGAGATTTCACACAAATGCCAAGAGCTTGGCAGCTCCAGGGAAATCAAAGGGGATGTGTCCAAGCCTGGAAACAACCCTGCATCTGAAGGAATGTCCCAGTGCTCCCAGCTCTGCCCAATGGCTGAGCTCCAGATGAGGGGGTGCCACAAAAGGCTTGGACCCCATTTATTTCTCATTTAATCAGGAGAATGGTGGGGTATCCATAAGTGTTGTTTTCCATATTAAATATAAAGGTGTTAACAGAAGGAGGGAGATGGAAACACAGTGGGAAAAGGCAAAGTAAAAGGAAAATATAAAGCTGAGTTGCACTCGAGTGCCACAAAGCATTGGAAATGCAACAGCAGCATGAAGACAGCTGACATGAGAACTGGGGCAAACCCAGCAGCCAAAACTGATAAGGGTTTTATACACTGATTTAAACTATTCTCTTTTTAAAAAGAACATTTTCATTTCAGTCTTTTTAAGAGAAGTGGTACTGGAGACTGATGAGCTGAGAAGTTTAATGATGTTACATTTTTGCTACAGCTGCTGAATCCAAACAGGCACAGAAGCCTCCCCAGGCGTTTCCTGATCAGACTTTTCAGATACTGCAATTATTCCCAACAATGGAGATGAGGGGGAAAATCCTAAGAAAATACAATTTGGGGATAGTGAACCAGGTCACTTCCTGGCTGGAGAAATTCCTTCTCTTTCCCAGAGCCCTCCAAGATGGATTTGAGTTCTCAGGGTGGGTGTGTGCCCCATGCAAAATGCATCAGCAAACGATCTATAATGTTGCAACAATCCAAACCTTTTCAACTCTCACATAGTGATGAAAATATTCCGTACAAAATTCCCTGGTTTCACCAGGAAATAACCCAGACCATTGCATTTCACCTTGGTTCCCAACACCAAGCCCAGGAGTAACCTACAGCTTCTCTCCATCCCACCAACTTGTGGACCATACAGATGGAGCCCTGCTTGCTTCTCAGGACATTTTGCTGCTGGGCTCTGGGTTATCCCTCCTCTTCTTGTCAGCCCACAGCTTGGACAGGAGCACTCTGTGCTGGGTTAGGAACTGGCTGGAGGGCCGGGCCCAGAGAGTGGTGCTGAACGGGGCTGCATCAAAATGGTGGCCGGTCACTAGTGGTGTCTCCCAGGGATCAGTGTTGGGCCCAGTGCTGTTTAATATCTTGAGGGAGGATTTAGAGGAGGGGATTGAGTCCATCCTCAGCAAATTCCCAGCTGACACTAAGCTGGGGAGAAGTGTGGATCAGCTGGAAGGCAGGAGGGCTCTGCAGAGGGACCTGGAGAGACTGGAGAGTTGGGCTGATCCCAAGGGGATGAGGTTGAAGATTCCAAGGGCCAGGTCCTGCACTTTGGCCACAAGAAGCCCATGGGGAGCTCCAGGCTGGGCAGGGAGTGGTTGCAGCAAGGGAGCTGGGAGTCTGGCTTGCCAGGAAGCTGAAGAGGAGGCAGCAGTGTGCCCAGGTGGCCAAGAAGGCCAATGGCATCCTGGGCTGGCTGAGGAAGAGCATGGCCAGCAGGTCCAGGGAAGGGATTCTGCCCCTATGCTCAGCCCTGGGGAGGCCACAGCTTGAGTCCTGTGTCCAGTTCTGGGCCCCTCAGGAAGTTCAGGAAGGAGCTTGAGGTGCTGGAGCAGGTCCAAAGGAGGGCAACCAGGCTGGTGAAGGGACTCGAGCACAGCCCCTATGAGGAGAGGCTGAGGGAGCTGGGGGTGTTCAGCCTAAAGAAGAGGCAGCTCAGGAGAGACCTCATAGCTCTCTACAACTCCCTGAAAGGAGGTTGGAGCCAGGGGGGTGTTGGGCTCTTTCCCCAGGCAACTCTCAGCAAGACAAGAGGGCACAAAGGGTCTCAAGTTGTGCCAGGGGAGGTTTAGGTTGGAGATGAGAAAGAATTTCTTTCTGGAGAGGGTGATCAGACCTTGGAATGGGCTGCCCAGGGAAGTAGTGGATTCTCCATGTCTGGAGCTCTTTCAAAAGAGCCTGGATGTGGCACTCAGTGCCATGGGCTGGGAACCACGGGGGGAGTGGATCAAGGGTTGGACTTGATGAGCTCTGAGGTCCCTTCCAACCCAGCCCATTCTATGATTCTATGATTCCTTGGGAAAATACTGGGATGGGAGGATAAAATACATATTTTGGTTTATCCATAGTGCCAAGGCTTACAGGAAGGAGGCAGCCGTGCCAGGATGGGAAGCCCCAGCACGTCCAGCTGTCACCTCTGCAAGGCTGTAGCAAAGGAATGTCAGTGTTTAAGCAGATTCAACCAGTCAGAAAGACCAAAAGTAGAAACATATTAATTAATTCTAATTAAGATGGATCATACAGCTCCATGACAATATCCCATGGATTCAGCACAGCCCTTTCTGAACTGAAGAACTATTGGAATCTCTTAAAAAAGAAAAATAAAGGAATTAATTTCAAACCAGAAGTAGCTTCAGATCCCAAGGTCGCTCTCAAGCCCTCCCACACCAACACGCAGGGACGGAGCTTCCACAGCTTCCCAGGACAACCCATTCCAGTGCCTCACCACCCTCACACTGAAGAATTCCCTCCTACCTTGTGTGAGTAGTGCTGATCCACGATTCTGGCCAGCCCAAAGTCCCCAATTTTCAGCACCAGGTCCTCTGTGCTGATGAAAATATTGGCAGGCTTGAGGTCTCGGTGGAGGACGTTGGCGGAGTGGATGTACTTCAGCCCCCGGAGCAGTTGGTACATGAAGAGCTTGGCGTGCTCTTCAGCGAGCTTCCCTTGCTCCAGGAGTCGTGCCAGGTCTGTCTCCATGTACTCCTGGACGATGTAGACCACGTTGAACTTAAAAAAATCCCCTTGGAGGTTGGTGCCTTTGGGCCCCAACACCTCGTAGACTTTGACGATGTTTTCGTGCTCCAACCTACGGATGATTTTGACCTCCCTGAAGGCGTGCTTCATGCTCCTGGCATCACTGATGTTGATTTTTTTCACTGCCACCTTCCGACAGCTCTTGCTGTCCAGGGCTGAGAGCACCAACCCGTTGGCCCCGAAACCCAAGGGCCTGAAGTTGACGAAGCGGCAGCCCAGGTCGTAGCCGTAGACGTTGGCGATGCAGTCGCACTTCTCGGCCATGGCGGGCTCCCTCCTCTCCTCCTTGCTTCCCTTCTTCCTCACTTGGAAAGCTGAAGGAGAGCCCGGGCTTCCAGCTCACAAAGGTGGGTGGAAATCAAGAGCTTCATTGTTGTTCCCAGGTGATCATCACTTCGAGGTCACACACAGACAAAAATTTATTTAAACCAGGTGAGAAATCAAGGGGTAGGAGATAACACAGCCTGGAGATGTCAAGCAAACCAGGAAGGTTCTTTTTTCTTGAGACTACTGCTACATTTTTCAGCCTTCTTTTCCTTCCTCAAGATGATGCTGAAGTGTAGGGCTGGTGGCACACTTGGACACCTGTCCCTGTGTCCCCAGTGGCTCAGTGCTGGGACAACCGGCCAGGCCCATCGCGGGGCAGAGCCCAGAGCAGCCCCATGGCCCCTCTGTTGCCCCAACTCCCCCCTGCCCACAAGTTCTGCTGGTGCTTCCCCCACCAAAGAAGAGCATCCAGGCACCAACCAGGTTTCCAGAAGGTCAGTAAAGCTTCAGCCTTCTCGTGGCTCCCTTCTGGCTATGAGCAGACCCCATCTTCCCCAGCAGCAGATCCAAATCCTGATGGTTCGCAGACCAAACCTCACATTACCATGTGCTGCATTCTGCACAGTGAGTTTCCACGTTGGAAGTTCCTACACCTTCTCCTTGCAGGTCTTTTTCCAAGCACCATCTGATCTTTGCAGCTTGGCAGGAGCAGGTCCTGGTTGTCCTTCAGCAGCTCTCATTCCTGGAAGAAAAGAGGAGATGGATTATTTTGATATGCACTTTGGCCACAAGAAGCCCATGGGGAGCTCCAGGCTGGGCAGTGGTTGCAGCAAGGGAGCTGGGAGTCTGGCTTGCCAGGAAGCTGAAGAGGAGGCAGCAGTGTGGCCAGGTGGCCAAGAAGGCCAATGGCATCCTGGGCTGGCTGAGGAAGAGCGTGGCCAGCAGGTCCAGGGAAGGGATTCTGCCCCTGTGCTCAGCCCTGGGGAGGCCACAGCTTGAGTCCTGTGTCCAGTTCTGGGCCCCTCAGGAAGTTGAGGAAGGAGCTTGAGGTGCTGGAGCAGGTGCAGAGAAGAGCAAGGAGGCTGGGAAGGGATCCAGCAGAATTCCTGGGAGGAAGGAAGGGCTGAGGGAGCTGGGGGTGTTGAGGCTGGAGAAGAGGAGGCTCAGGGGAGACCTCATCACTCTCTGCAACTCCCTGAAAGGAGGTTGGAGCCAGGGGGGGGTTGGGCTCTTTTCCCAGGCAACTCTCAGCAAGACAAGAGGGCACAAAGGGTCTCAAGTTGTGCCAGGGGAGGTTTAGGTTGGAGATGAGAAAGAATTTCTTTCTGGAGAGGGTGATCAGACCTTGGAATGGGCTGCCCAGGGAAGTAGTGGATTCTCCGTGTCTGGAGATGTTTCAAAAGAGCCTGGATGTGGCACTCAGTGCCATGGGCTGGGAACCACGGGGGGAGTGGATCAAGGGTTGGACTTGATGAGCTCTGAGCTCCCTTCCAACCCAGCCCATTCTATGATTCTATGACTTGTTCTGCCTCTAATTGCAGGAGGTGCTGCAGGGTCACCACTCAGCTGGGGACTGGGATGTAGCCAAGAGCACCAAGAAGGCCATTCCTTTGCTTGTGAGATGGAAAGGGGCTTGGCTCTTCCCTTTGAGTCTCCCACATCACATTTTCCCTTTCAGTGCTTCTAGAGCTGTACTAATTATTAATAATGAAGCTGATGAGGCAAAACTTGGTTTCCTTCCATTGCATCTAGAACAAACCAAGCAGCTTGGTGTGGGAGCTGGCACCTCCACCTGGTCTCAGCAAACCCTGGGGACTTTGGTAGTGCCAAAAAGCTGAGAAATGTGGTGGGATTTGGGGGATGGGGCACAGAGATGGATCTCAAACCCCAACGTAGCACCTAAGTGCTATTTAGAGTTCCCTTAGTAAATATTTTACCACTTTTCCCCAAGCCCTTCTCCTCAGGGCTGCTCTCCATCCATTCTCCACCCAGGTTCTGTGGACCTCCACGAGAAGAGCAAAGCTGGGAGGTTGGGAGGTTTCTGTGTGTTGCAAATCAAAATGGAAATATCAAGCATCTGAAAAATGCTTGGGAAGGATGTGTGCTTTTGGAAGGGATAATGAATGAGTCTCCAAAAGGTCACAGTTGTGCTCGTGGTTAACCTTCAGCAAGCAGGACATTGGCAGTGCTGGTATCATAGAATCATAGAATGGGCTGGGTTGGAAGGGAGCTCAGAGCTCATCAAGTCCAACCCTTGATCCACTCCCCCCGTGGTTCCCAGCCCATGGCACTCAGTGCCACATCCAGGCTCTTTTGAAAGAGCTCCAGACACGGAGAATCCACTACTTCCCTGGGCAGCCCATTCCAAGGTCTGATCACCCTCTCCAGAAAGAAATTCTTTCTCATCTCCAACCTAAACCTCCCCTGGCACAACTTGAGACCCTTTGTGCCCTCTTGTCTTGTTGAAAGTCGTCTGGGAAAAGAGCCTCCAACACACCCCTGGCTCCAACCTCCTTTCAGGGAGTTGGAGAGAGTGATGAGGTCTCCCCTGAGCCTCCTCTTCTCCAGCCTCAACACCCCCAGCTCCCTCAGCCCTTCCTTCCTCACAGGAATTCTGCTGGATCCCTTCCCAGCCTCCTTGCTCTTCTCTGCACCTGCTCCAGCACCTCAATATCCTTCCTGAACTTCCTGAGGGGCCCAGAACTGGACACAGGACTCAAGCTGTGGCCTCCCCAGGGCTGAGCACAGGGGCAGAATCCCTTCCCTGGACCTGCTGGCCACGCTCTTCCTCAGCCAGCCCAGGATGCCATTGGCCTTCTTGGCCACCTGGCCACACTGCTGCCTCCTCTTCAGCTTCCTGGCAAGCCAGACTCCCAGCTCCCTTGCTGCAACCACTCCCTGCCCAGCCTGGAGCTCCCCATGGGCTTCTTGTGGCCAAAGTGCAGGACCCGGCCCTTGGAATCTTCAACCTCATCCCCTTGGGATCAGCCCAACTCTCCAGTCTCTCCAGGTCCCTCTGCAGAGCCCTCCTGCCTTCCAGCTGATCCACACTTCCCCCCAGCTTAGTGTCAGCTGGGAATTTGCTGAGGATGGACTCAATCCCCTCCTCTAAATCCTCCCTCAAGATATTAAACAGCACTGGGCCCAACACTGATCCCTGGGGGACACCACTAGTGACCGGCCGCCATTTTGATGCAGCCCCGTTCAGCACCACTCTCTGGGCCCGGCCCTCCAGCCAGTTCCTAACCCAGCACAGAGTGCTCCTGGCTGAGCCATGGCCTGACAGCTTTTCCAGGAGGATGCTGTGGGAGACGGTGTTAAAGTCCTAAAAGGGTGGCTCTGGAGGATGGCGAAATGCCCTCCTGTCCTCCATCTCACTGACCCATCCAGGGAAATGGTCTCCTGGTCACCTGGTGACACCATGGAGGCGCCTCGTGGCCAAGGGACCAGCAAATTGTTTCTGTGTTACTGACTGTTGCCTCCATTATCTCTTCTCCACCATCTTCTCCATGGATCCACTTTACCTCTGCCTCCAATCCCAGCCACAGGATCAAAACCTGAAATCCTACAGGAGTTATTTTCCAAAGCATCATCAGCAAGCCCTGCTTTGGTTGGTTTTTTTTCCTCTCTCTTCTTGGTTTTCCAAGTCTATTGTAAATAATAAAATATTATTTAAGTGCCTCCATGAAAAGAGCTGCTGTGACAGGGGTCATAAAACCAGCAGTGATGGCTGCAGATGATGGAAACCAGGGGGGTTTTTTCCTGGAGAAGCAGAGGACCAGAGGATTTTTTATCTGAGGGGGCCAGGATCTGCCATCTACTTGCAAAGCTGAATTCAGTGGGAGCCTCAGGGCAAGCTGCAGCAGAACAATGGCCAAGGAGCAGGTCCTGAAGCTCAACACTGATAAAACTTGTGGTCACACCAAGACAACACATGGGGAAATAGACTTGTTTGTATCAGGGGGGTCACCCCCATCTTTTGCTTGGGTGCTGGAAAATGGTCAGACACAGAGGGAGAATAGATTTAAGGGATTGGAGCCTTAACTTGCTTCCCAATCCTTTTTCCCTGGTTTCCAAGCTAGGAAAGCTTCTGGAGTACTTTCAGAATGCACATCCCAAAACCTTTTCCCTGTTGGAAAATTTTCCTGGGTCTGCAAGAGAATGAAACTCTCAGTTTAAGGAATATGTGTGAGGTCAAACTTGAAGCATGGCCAGAGGGAAGGCTCAGAAGCTCTCAAGATGCCCTCCAGAGCACAGAGAGACCAAGGCAGTTGCTTATACAGAGAATTACACAATCCCATTCCCAAGGAAAATTGTGCATGGAATAATGCAGGAGATGGAGAGGGATGTTCTCTCCTTAGGAATTGTGAGCATATTTTACAGTTTCCATGTACCTCTCACTCATTTTTTCACTGGGAGTAGCACATGGGCTTCACCATTTACACCACAGACCTGAGAATCAGGGCCCCTTGTGCCATAAATTAGTGGGGTGAGGGAATTAAGGAAGAATTCTTAATTCTTTAATTCTTCCAACCTTTCTCCCTCCCACCCCTACCCTGGGCAAGGAAAGCATCTGCCCCCATGTCACTGCTGGGATTTGCACTGATTTTTCTGCTCCCTTCATTCCTCGAAAGAGCTCTGGGTGCTCTTGGGGGGAGCTGTGGGTGCCATCCCCCAGCACAAGACCCAGTGGCAAGGTTTGGATGAGCTTTTCCTTTCCACCAAATCCTCTCTCTCTTTCTTGCTGGATTGATTCATTAAACCTCAAGCACTGGAACAAGAGGTCTGGAATTACCACCACTGGTGCTAATTAAAGGAAGAGAACAGCAATCTCTCACTCAAAGAGCTTGCAAAGGGCTGGATCCTACAAGCCCTGACATCTCAGCACCCTTTTCCACAGTGCCTTGAATTAAACCCCCCCAAAAAAAAAGCAGGGAGCAAAGCAAGGAGGATCTCTCAAGGGCTGTGCTCATCAGGCTGAGCTTATTGATCCCCATTTCAAGATCTGGCAGGAGGAGATTCATCTTTCTCTTCCAACTCTTTGACTCAGCATCCTTCCCCTTCCAGCAAAAGCCTTTCCCAGCCTATCAGTCATCTCCAAGCTGGAGAGGTGAAGCAGCAGACACTCCATGGCAGAGGGATGAAGACTGAGGAGTTGGGTGCCTCAGGATGGACCAAAATGTCTTCAGGAGGTGTCTCCAAGCTTTAGTTACAGAACTGGAGTTACTGAAGCAGAGGGAAATGTGGGCAAATCTCCTGTGGCTCTCAGCTCCCAGGCCAGTGACTGCTTCAAGGCTAAAATTTAATTAGTCCTTCCCATCAATGAACAAGGGAGGCTCCAGGTGCTCATTTCTGCAGGAACATCTCCCAGAGAGCCCCAGGAATGTTCACTCCTCAAGGTTGAATGGAGGTAGAGGCATCACTTCTGCTCTCATCTTGGAAAACAGCCTCTTCCCTTCCCTCCTACAGCTCAAGCTTGAAGCTACAGCATGAGGTTCCCTGCTTCCCCACTTCCTGCACCTCCCAGGGCCAGAAGTTTTCTATCATGGAATTGGGGGGGCTCCATCCCAGGACCCTCTGTACACCACTATGTGCATCACCCCAAGAGAAAAAAACCAAGGAAATGGGGAAACCTGGGACAAGATCCCACTCCCAAACCCAGTCTGATCTCGGAGGAACAAGGTGCTCCCCAAAACTCATGATGAGCCAGCAACAGGAACCACTCAGCCTGTGAAGGATGCTGAAGAAGAAGAGATGCTCTTGTGTGGTGTGTCCTCCACCAGAGTCACCCTGTCTTGGGAGCTCAGCAAGCAGCACAAGGTGTTGCACTGACACTTGAACCTGTCTAAAAACAAGCTGCAAAGAGTCAGAGCAAAGAGCAGAGTCAGAGATTAACCACAATTAAATCAATGAGCTCACTTGGGGCTTCTGAATATGGGGTTTGCCCTCCCAGCTTTGCTCCAGCACAGCAGGTACTCTAAGTGATCTGAACTTAACTTGTTTTTCATGAAGAGGTTTTATTTGTGGGGATTTTTTCCTTTAGGATCTACCAGGCCCTGACAACCCAGCTGTACAGAACTGCAGCAACCTGCTCATGAGTGAATCATGCACTGATTTGCCCCAAAATAATGCCTCTAATACCAGGATCCAAAGGGGCCCATAAGGAAGATGGAAGTTTTCAAAAGGACTTGGGAGTCAGGGGAAAAGGGGGAAGGGTTTCAAGCTGAAAGAGGGGAGATTTAGGTGAGATATTAGGAAGAAATTCTTTGTTGTGAGGGTGCTGAGCCCCTGTGCCAGGTTTCCCAGAGAAGCTGTGGCTGCCCCATCCCTGGCAGTGTCTCGGGTCAGGTTGGATGGGGCTTGGAGCAACCTGGGCTGGTGGGAGGTGTCCCTGCCCATGGAAAGGGGGTGGGAATAGATGATCTTAAAGGTCTTTTCCAATTCTGAATATTCTGTGATCAGGTGTTGGTTGAGGAGAAGCTCAACATGTGCTGGCAGCCCAGAAACCAGCCCTGTCCTGGGCTGCATCCCCAGCAGGGTCAGGGAGGGGATTGACCCCTCTGCTCCACTCTGGGGAGACCCCCCTGGGATGCTGGGTCCAGTTCTGGGGTCCCCAAGCCCAGAAGGAGATGGAGCTGTTGATGGAGTGAGTCCAGAGGAGGCCCTGGAGATGCTGAGAGGACTGGAGCAGCTCTGGAGCCAGGCTGAGAGAGTTCGGGTTGTTGAGGCTGGAGAAGAGAAGGCTGCAGGGAGACCTTAGAGCACCTTCCAGTGCCTGAAGGGGCTCCAGAAAAGCTGGGGAGGGAATTGGGACAAGGGCAGGGAGGGATGGGATGAGGGGGAAAAGGTTTCAGAGGGGACATCGAGATGAGATCTTAAGGAGAAATTCTTGAATTTGAGGGTGCTGAGCCCCTGTGCCAGGTTTCCCAGAGAAGCTGTGGCTGCCCCATCCCTGGCAGTGTCTCAGGTCAGGTTGGATGGGGCTTGGAGCAACCTGGGCTGGTGGGAGGTGTCCCTGACCATGGAAAGGGGTTGGGAATGGATCATCTTGAAGGTCCCTTCCAACCCAAACCAGCCTGGGATTCTGTGATTTATGAGAAGAGCAGAGACGCCAGCAGCAAAGATCAGAAAGCACCAGGTAGCACCAGAAGGAAGGTGAAATCTCCATAAGCCTGAGGGAAAAGCTGGAGGGAGGAGACAAAACCAAAGGGAAGCAGAAGAAAAATGACCCCAGAACCCTGGCTGGAGTGGCTGTAGAGCACAAACAATTTTTCCACCTGTAACACAAGCAAACAGAGCAGCATCAGTCAGCACTGCAAAGTCCAAACTGGAATTTTCCTCCTTAAAGGTAAAGGCACTTGTGGCCTGGCCAAATTGAACTCAGAGAGAAAAAAAATTAAAAAAATAAAAGAAAGAAAGAACTCAGGCAATGCTCATTAGTTCAAAGAAAGAACAGAAAACAATGAAGAACTTGCTGACACTCACAGAGATTTGGAAAACCACCCAGCTGCCCCTAGCCAGCCAGTGAAGTTTTGGGAAATGAGCCATGGTGGGGCTGAGTGACCCAACACAAGCAGGGCAGAGAGGGGATAAAAAAATAAGAAAAATGTTCTCATGAAAGTGCCCCAGGCTCAGCAGGTCTGGGACCAGACAGAGCCCAGACAGAGCCTTGAACAAACAGGGCTCAGCTCATCCACAGCACCCTCTCCCCCCAGCCAAAACACATTTGTGTGGCGTGGGATAAAGCTGGAAAAGCCCAGGTCTGGCTGGAGGAAGCGTGTGTCAAGCTGAGCATGGCAAATACATCTCCCAGCCAACACCTCTCACTGCACCTGTAGCCTCCAAGCTGCTCAGCCCTCCAGCCCTGGTCCTGCCAGATGGGGTTCATCAGCTTTTCTCAGCTGAGGGACCTGGAGAGACTGGAGAGTTGGGCTGATCCCAAGGGGATGAGGTTGAAGATTCCAAGGGCCGGGTCCTGCACTTTGACCACAAGAAGCCCATGGGGAGCTCCAGGCTGGGCAGTGGTTGCAGCAAGGGAGCTGGGAGTCTGGCTTGCCAGGAAGCTGAAGAGGAGGCAGCAGTGTGGCCAGGTGGCCAAGAAGGCCAATGGCATCCTGGGCTGGCTGAGGAAGAGCGTGGCCAGCAGGTCCAGGGAAGGGATTCTGCCCCTGTGCTCAGCCCTGGGGAGGCCACAGCTTGAGTCCTGTGTCCAGTTCTGGGCCCCTCAGGAAGTTGAGGAAGGAGCTTGAGGTGCTGGAGCAGGTGCAGAGAAGAGCAAGGAGGCTGGGAAGGGATCCAGCAGAATTCCTGGGAGGAAGGAAGGGCTGAGGGAGCTGGGGGTGTTGAGGCTGGAGAAGAGGAGGCTCAGGGGAGACCTCATCACTCTCTGCAACTCCCTGAAAGGAGGTTGGAGCCAGGGGGGGGTTGGGCTCTTTTCCCAGGCAACTCTCAGCAAGACAAGAGGGCACAAAGCGTCTCAAGTTGTGCCAGGGGAGGTTTAGGTTGGAGATGAGAAAGAATTTCTTTCTGGAGAGGGTGATCAGACCTTGGAATGGGCTGCCCAGGGAAGTAGTGGATTCTCCGTGTCTGGAGCTCTTTCAAAAGAGCCTGGATGTGGCACTGAGTGCCATGGGCTGGGAACCACGGGGGGAGTGGATCAAGGGTTGGACTTGATGAGCTCTGAGCTCCCTTCCAACCCAGCCCATTCTATGATTCTATGATGAGGCATTGATTTCTACCCAGCAGAATTATTTCTCTTGCTGAAAATCAAACAGTCCCTGGAATGGATGGCTCAGAAGCTTTTCCCTTCCTCAGGAATCAGAGGGGAAGGGTGATCCCTCATCACTTTGCCCTTTTGGTGTGGCACCTTGGGTCTTTTTTAATTCCTCAGAGAGTTGGGTCAAGACTTTAAAAGTATTAGCACTGAAGGGGGTGGACCAAGATAAGCAAGGATGGTTATTAAAAAAATAAATAAACAACCCAAGAGGTTGGTAGATTTTTTTTTAATGGTGTCTGAGAAGCCTGCAAGAGGAATTTGCCCCACAGGAGGAATGTGCAGCATGCACATCCCCAGGAGGGATGCTGGAGCAGCTCCTTCTTCAACTCCCCCCTACCCTCCCCGGGCCCCAGGACGGACATCTGGGAGCAGAGAGCCTGATGGCCTCTGAAAACCCAAAAGTGCTTCCACTTGTGTCCCTCAAGAGATGAACTTCCCTCTTAATCCCTCTACAGATGGTTTGGGAGCTTGGAGAAACAAAAAGACAGGATTTCTGCAGAGAGGAGGAAAAAAAAATACAGCTCCCTGGTGTGAAGACCTCCCTGGGGTCCCTTGCAGAAACACCCCCACCCAATGCCCCCTCTCTCTCCTCCCAGGAGTTCAGGGTTTGGACCTCCAGCTCCACGTTCTGGTTTCTATCATCCTCATGCAGAAAGATCCATGTGGAAGCAATCAGAACCATGGCATCCAGATGGACCTGGACAGGCTGGACAGGTGGGCTCATGGTAACCTCCTGAAGTTCAGCAAGTGCAGCTGGGTTGGGACAATTCCCAGTACAAATCCAGGAAGAATGGATTGGGAGCAGCCCTGAGGAGAAGGACTTGGGGTGTTGGGGGAGGAGAAGCTCAACATGAGCTGGCAGCCCAGAAACCACCCCTGTCCTGAGCTGCATCCCCAGCAGGGTCAGGGAGGGGATTGTCCCCCTCTGCTCCACTCTGGGGAGACCCCCCTGGGGTGCTGGGTCCAGTTCTGGAACCAGCAGCACCAGAAGGACACAGAGCTGTAGGACTGAGTACTGAGAAGGTCACCAAGATGATCTGAGGGCTAAAGTCCAGAGGTCTCGCAGGTCCTAGCCCATGTAGGTCATGTTCTAAGGAGGCAGAGAACATGACCTGCAACCATGAAGAAACCTCAAGGAGAGTAAGTTGTACCTCCAGGACTCTCCAGACATGGTGTTTCACCATCAGCTCTGTGAGATTTGGCCACCTTGATCCAAAAGTAGTGGGATTTAGGTGGCAACATCTAGAAGATGTTCCTCTTTAAGGGTTGAGCAGTGTTGCAAGCTCCAGTGCTTCAGTGTCCCTACAGAAAGAAGCTCCCCCTCATGAGCACATTGCCCCGGTGCACACATCTGCCCCATGTTATCTCCTGGAACAACCAAAAGCCATCTCCCCAAGCTTGACCTACACATCCATCCCCATAAATCCCCATCTTCCTGAAGGATAAGGCAGATTCTTCCCAGGAGCACCCCAAACTTCAGCCCTTTCCCAAAAGACCAGGGTCACCAGGTCCCACATTTGTAGAGAGACACAGGGGACCAGGAATCCAAACCAAGAACCTCACACAGCAAAGATTCTCCTGTGAAAAAAGTCTCTGGAGTTTTCATGATTCCCAATCTCATGATTTTGGGGAGACCACACAAGGAAGCCACTGGATGCCAGCAGCTGGCAAAGGCAACCATCAGGTGGGACATTTCCTCGAGAATTAAGCCCAAAAGGTTCTAAGTCCTGGTCCTAAAAGAGCCTGAGGAAAACCCAAACAGACTCCTGGTGACTTTTAGCCACCTGGATAATAGATGAGAAATCAAAAGCCTTTGCTGGAGCCCTGCTAAAGCTTGCTGGCTGTATAATCACCTAGTGCTATAATGAGATTAGATGGATTAGCTGGGTTTTAAAGGAATGCCAATGAACTGGACAGGCTTTCTAGGCAGGTTCTTAATCCTACACAGAATCATAACAAGGACAAAAAAAAAAAAGAAACATCAAGCCAGTGGCTATTTTTAGAAAAACCCAGGTGGGGAGAGACTTTGAGACAGCAGAGGAAGAGTTATGGCTGAGGCTGAATGAATGAATGTTGTGGAGAAAAGCAGCTCCATCCCTCGTTTCCCCTGGCTGAGATGCACACAAAATGAATTCAGCTGAATCCCAGGTTGTGTTGTGAGATGGACCCAAACACTTGTGTTGGTTTTCCCTCCCTAAACCCCATCTAACTCCTAATGACTCCAGGAGACAAAGCCTCTAAAAACGTTTCCCTGACTGTGGAATTGACACAGGATAACGAGGCTCTCAAGGGCCGTGACCAAACTAACAACCTTCCTCCTGGTTCCACCATCTTCACCCAGTTTGCCAAAAGCATTCCCACTGGATTTATCACTTGGTATTTCAGGAAAAATGGTGCTGAGCTGCTTTGCTCACCTTCAGGGTGAAAACCCAGCGCCGCTTGGGCTGTCCTGCTGAAAATCCAGCAGGGATTTGGGGAGTGGCTGAGGCCATCTCTTCACTTCCAGGATTTTTTTGTTTTCTTTTTAAACAAACCCCAGCCTAATAACAAGCCTCAGGTGAAGCTGGAATGTGAGACAAGTTGAAAAGGCAGGAATCTCACCCCTTGATACTGTGGGGTGAATCATAGAATTGGCTGGGTTGGAAGGGAGCTCAGAGCTCATCAAGTCCAACCCTTGATCCACTCCCCCCGTGGTTCCCAGCCCATGGCACTCAGTGCCACATCCAGGCTCTTTGGAAAGAGCTCCAGACACGGAGAATCCACTACTTCCCTGGGCAGCCCATTCCAAGGTCTGATCACCCTCTCCAGAAAGAAATTCTTTCTCATCTCCAACCTAAACCTCCCCTGGCACAACTTGAGACCCTTTGTGCCCTCTTGTCTTGCTGAGAGTTGCCTGGGAAAAGAACCCAACCCCCCCCTGGCTCCAACCTCCTTTCAGGGAGTTGGAGAGAGTGATGAGGTCTCCCCTGAGCTGCCTCTTCTTTAGGCTGAACACCCCCAGCTCCCTCAGCCTCTCCTCATCGGGGCTGTGCTCGAGTCCCTTCACCAGCCTGGTTGCCCTCCTTTGGACCTGCTCCAGCACCTCAAGCTCCTTCCTGAACTTCCTGAGGGGCCCAGAACTGGACACAGGACTCAAGCTGTGGCCTCCCCAGGGCTGAGCACAGGGGCAGAATCCCTTCCCTGGACCTGCTGGCCACGCTCTTCCTCAGCCAGCCCAGGATGCCATTGGCCTTCTTGGCCACCTGGGCACACTGCTGCCTCCTCTTCATCTTCCTGGCAAGCCAGACTCCCAGCTCCCTTTCTGCTGGCTGCTCTCCAGCCACTCTGTGCCCAGCCTGTAGCACTACATGGGGTTGTTGTGGCCAAAGTGCAGGACCTGGCACTTGGCCGTGTTGAACCTCATCCCCTTGGGATCAGCCCAACTCTCCAGTCTCTCCAGGTCCCTCTGCAGAGCCCCTCTTTATGGTCAAAGAAGGGGAAGCCCCTCCAGATGCCACCCCAGAGGTCCCTGTCCCTCACTTCAGTGGGAAAGGAGATGACTCAGTACATCACCACCCTTTGGGTGCCACCAGTTATGCCTCCAGCTTCCTTTTTTTTTTCCTGAGAAGAATCCTAACAAATTTCACATTCCTTTCTTTGCCTCTTCCCAAGGAACCCAAACCTGACTGTGAGTGTAAAGCCAACCCTGGGGCAAAAAGAGAAAGGGGAAGATGAAATTCCAACTTGGCTTCCAAACTTCTCTCAGATGATTAGCAACCAGCAGCATGATTTTTTCTGCTTTGTGAAGGTTTCCCCATAAAATCAGCTCCCTGGACACCCATTCCCTGCTCCCAGTTTGGCTTAGGGAGGTGACAATCCTTGCCCACCTTCCCAGGAGGAGCAGCAGCCTGCTCTGGGCTCTCTGCAGTAGTAAAAGCACATCATTATTTTCTAACTTTTAGCATTCCTGGTCACGTTCAGGCTGGGAGATATGTGGAAGGAAACTAAAGCTGGCCTGCTCATTTCAGGCTTTATTAAAGTTGATACAACCTCAATTTTTATTTTTTTTTTAAAGCAGGGAGAAAGCAAAACTACCAGAGAACAGAAGAATTGCAGTTCTTAAAAGGAAATAAACTGAAACACTTCTAAAAGAGATGCAAACCAGTCCCAACATTTTTACCTGCAAGGAAACAACATTTCCTTTTCTTCCTCTCTTTCCATTCTCCTTGATCTCATTTTTAATTGGAACGAGTCCCAGCTGAATCAGATCCCCAGAAACCCAGCACCTACCCTCTTGTCCTTGAAGTCATTTTAAGCCAGGACCTATTTCCACATTCCCATTTCCAGCCCTGCCTCCTCCCAGCAGGCCAGGGTTTAATTTACCTTTCCCTAAAGGCAGTTTTTAATCGTTCAAAACTTTCCATATCTCCCAGGACAGGGGGAATTAATGGAGCAGACAGCCCTGGTGAGGGGACCAGGTCCAACCAGTGCTGTGACAGCTGTGTGGCACCACCAGTCTGGTTTGTGGGACAACAGGGATGGGACATCCCCTCCCAGGTCCTTTAGGAACAACCTAGGAGGATTTAATCCCCAGGATGCAAGCATGGAGCAGCAGTGTGCCCCATGTACAGAGCTGGTTTGGGTCTCCTGGGATTAAAACAAGGAACAAGTCACCTCTGTGTCCTGCTGCTGTCCCTGTGCTCATCCTGGAGTGGTACCAAGCAGATCCAACTGGGTAATTCCTTTTGTGCACTGGGATGTTATTCCATTTTGCTCACATACAGCATTTTCTTCCACCTTCTTTCCTCCATAAACTCCCCCAGACCAGGAGCAAGTAGGTTGGGGTTAGGGATACCCCCAGCTCCTTCTGGAGGCATCATCCACAAAAGGGGGAGCTGGGGAAGGGGGAGAGACTCTTTCTAGAAAGCCTCTTGTGTCTATAGTTGATACACTGCCTCCCCCCTGCCCTGCTTCACTTACACCTAGGAGCAAGCCTCTAGATCTGCAAAGCTTCCTTTAGGAAAGGATTTGGGGAGCCTCCCAAGGGAAGCAACCTGTTTTTTGACCCATGCAATGCAAGCAGGCTCTTGATCTTCATTTCCATAGCTAATTGTTACAGGTGTATTAGCTACCATCTAATTAATCCTGTTGTAAAACCAGGTGCAGCTAAGAACTGACTCCTGCAAACAACCCCAGCAGCTAGGACAGATGGACAGCCTCAAGGGGGGAGAGTTGGTGGCTCCTCCCTGAATCCAGAGGGGAGTTGGGATCCCTGGGAAGCTGTATGGACCTGGAATGTCTCCCACTGCTCAGCCTGGGAGAAAAGCAAAGCTCAGGCAGCTTTTCATCCCTGAAACCCCACACAAGCATCACCCAACAGACACCCAGGCACCTCTTCTCCCACCATGGGGAATGCTCACAGCCCCAGAGCTTTTTCCACAACTTCCCCCTACTCCATCCCTTCCTCCCAGGAACACCCTGAGGATAAGCAAAGGAAGAACCACGTTGGATGGAGCTGCTGCAGTGGCGTGGGCTGAGTGGCTTCTTACAGGGAGGAGTAGAATATAGAAACTGAGCTGTTCCAAGCACAACCACGTTGGCTGCAAAGTGCTGCAGGAACACACAGAGCTCATTCCCCCCCCTCCAAGCCAAGAGATGTTGGGGAGAGGGAGATCTGGGAGCTTTTCCCTCTCTTTCCCCTGATCCAGCCCCCAAGGAGAGGTTGGGAGGTCATCCCAGCACCTTTCAGCAGGTTGGAAATGGGCTCCTGGAAACCCTCAGCCCTGGAAGCAGAGCACTGTTTAACCTGAGCATAGATCATGGGAAAAGACATAGCCTGGGAAGTGCAGCCCATGAGGTCTGGGAGGTGCAGAGGTTGGTCAGGAGGCATTATGAAGACATCAGGGGGCACAAAAGAGGAGATTTGGTGCTTAAATGTACAAAAATAATTCAAACCACTCAATTTTCATCCCCAAGGCTGCTTGCTGGGCATCTGCAGGCCACAAAGCATGGAATTCCTTCTCCACTTGGAGCTGCACTGGTACAAGGAAGACAACACCTCATCACTATTCATCACACCCAAAGAAAAACACCCCAATGCAAACAGCTGCTGAATAATTGATCCAAAACCCAAGGAAGGCACTGGGGAGATGAAAAACCACTCCTGGCAGTGAGCAGCTCCCATTTCAGTGGGGGTTGCCCAGGGAGTAGCAGCAGATCCAGGCAATGAGGATGAAGCCAAAAGGAACTGCTACACCTGGAGCAAATCCTCTTCTATTGTGGCTTCTGTTTCTGTGCTAAGCCCCTAAAACTGTGAGCCCCAAAAAAATGACAGTGGTGTCTGAATTGAAAAGGCCAAGCTGAAAGCAATTGGGGTGGAATCACTGAAAGGAGGAGATCAAAGAGCTCAAAAATTACTGATCCAGGAAAGCAACATGAATGAAATCAGGCAAAAAAAAAAAAAAAAATTCCCCAGAAAGCATTCTAGCAAAAATCAGATGTGGAAAGTGCATGGAAACATGATCTTTCTGAAGAGGAAGAAGAAATGGCATTGACAAGCAACATCCAGGGCTGGTGAGTGATGAGGACCTCTAAAGGAATCCATTAAATCTGAACAGCCAACAGAATAAATTGTGAAGTAAAGCACTATTTAGGCATGCTAGGAATGGAGAGTTAGATAACTGCTTGATTAGGTACCATCAGTGAAATTGGAAGGGAGTTTCTGTGAGCTGATGGGATAAAACACTTACCAAAGAGGCTGAAACTCCATCTATAGATTAACCACCTGCACCCCAGCAACCTCTGCTACCCCTTCCCAACAGAGGCTGCAGCACTGCCAAACACCTGATGGAAGGAAGCATTTTGAGCCCCACCAGTGAGGATTTTAAGGATGAAAGGTGAAAAGCAGGAGGTCAGCTCCAGAGAGAAGAGCACAGGAGAGAAATTTCAGGGAAATAGACAAACTGGAGACTAAAACCACAATCCCAATCAGCCAGCTGACTTTCCTGGAACTCAGTCTGTGTAAAAACAAAACAAAGCAAAACTTCTTTTCTCTTTGTCAGCCAACAGGGCTGCAAAATGTAGGTAACTGCCTCAAAGCACTTTATATTTTGAGGATAAACCTCAGAGCAGGTGAAGGAAACCCCAGTACATGAAGTCTGTGCCAGCACAGCTCCAAGTGTGGCTGCTGATGGGGTGGGACCAGGGAGGGAAGCCAAGCACCCAAGGGTGGCCCTCAGGGCTCAGTCTCACCTGGAAATCCTTCTGGGGGGATTGTATTAAATAGAAACCTGTAATATACACACAAAAAAAGCAGTAATAGATGGCTGGCTGGTTGGTGAGAGTTGCATGGAGACCCAAATCACCTCAGTGGAGGTCACAGTCCA
The DNA here is from genome assembly GCF_003957555.1 of Calypte anna. NCBI lineage: Eukaryota > Metazoa > Chordata > Aves > Apodiformes > Trochilidae > Calypte > Calypte anna. The sequence continues at coordinate 25,043,910 of NC_044276.1, forward strand.
TGTTTTCAGGTGGCAAATACTTGAGGTCAGAAAAGGATTCAAGATGAGTGTGGGTCTTGTGCAGCTGGATTCAAAGCCAGAGCAAAAGGAAAAAGTCCTTTAATAGGAGAAGTCAGAAAGCAAGCTCACACCAACACCCAGCACTGCCCCAAGGTCATGGCTGCAGCCAGGCTGGCACCTGGACACCAGGGTCACAGCACCCAAGGGTGGCCACCAAACCCAGACCTGACAGAACACGAGCACTTCTTCAGGTGAAGAAGTGACCTGAAAAGTCACCTTTGTGACAAGGGCACCACAACCTCACTCTGCAAGTCAAAGCTAGAGAAGTTCAACCTTGAAATGAGATAGCATCTCTCTGGGGTGAGAGCAATTAAATGCTGGCACAAGGTACTGGAGGAAGGTGGGAAGGGGGGTGGAGGGGGAAGCTCACCATTGCTTAGAGCCATTAAAACAAAATTAACAGCCTGGTTTTTAACTCAGCCTCCTCTGCCTGCCAGAGGATGAGCTGCAAATGCTTCCCTGCAGTTGCATTTCTCCAACACCTCCCACCTGGGGCCGTGGAAAGTTTCAGAAGCATTATTTTATACCTCCAAAAAACTGTTTAAAAAGCCTGAGTGGTAGGAGAGGAGCAGGGTGGTGGTAAGGAAAAAAGAAAGATGAAGACAAAAAGGACTAAAAGAGATTCATCTCACTTAAATCCAGACCTCTCAAACTCAGATATCCCAGTAGGACCAGCACCCTGGAAGGCATCTGCCTACCCCACACCTAAAATTTCTGGCAAGGTGAAACAAATTCCACCCAGGAAGTGCCTGGCTCCTCTGTTTGGTGAGGAGCAGCTCGGACCAGACACTTTCAGATGCTCAAGTGAGGGCAAACAAATCACATCCATCCAAACCACCTTCAGCAGCAAGCAAGCTGCCCTGTGCCACCTGGGAAATTGAGAGGTAATTTCAGCTCTTTATGTTAATTCTGGTGATTTTGCCTTGAGGAGCTGCCCAGCACCCAGAGGGCAGAAGGAGAAGTTTCCCCAGCACTTGGAGGTCTTTGTGTCTCTGTCCTACTTATAAAGAAGATACAGAGAACATCTGCATCAAGCTCTCAACCTGGAGAGCTTAAGGTTGACTGGGATGCTCCACAAATGTTGACCCTCACCTGCTGGATGTGAGATTTATCCTCAAAATATCAGGTGTGACTCCAGCTCTGGCTCCTGCTTTATCCTGACTATGATCCTGGTCTCCATTTCCCTGTAATCCTTCACACACACACACCTCCATAGGGCTTTTTTTTGTCACCTTCAACCTGATGGGTCCAGCCAAAAGGAGAAAAAACCACACTGCAAATCTGAGCCACGGTTGCACCCCCTGACTGTGTCCAAGGTGGTGAAAAAAATGTCCCTCGTCCCCAGGCCTCGATGGTGAAGATGTCACCATCCCCTCCTTCTGCAGGAGGCTGGGCTCCTGCTGCAGACCAGGAGAGGGAACAGCACTTTTGCTACTCCAAATCACCTTCTCCTGCCATGACATCTCCAAAGCACACAAACATAAGGCAGACTCAAGGGACAGAGGTACCCAAACACCCAGGACAACCAGAAAAGGAGGAGCTCTGGGTGCTCACCAGATTTGGGAGGACCTTTCTTCCCACCCTTTGGGGCTGGAGGAGGTGGGCAAGCAAAGTGCTGAGCAGGGACATCTTGACTGAGCCACTGGGACATCAGGGTGAGGTTTTTCCTCCACCTTTCTGGGACTACACCAGCCCAGGATGAACCTGTGAGGTGTGGTGGGCAGCCAAGGACACACTGACCCCATATTGAGCAGCTCTGGTGCCATCAAAGAAAACCTGGACCAAATCCACCATCTAGAGATGGACCTCGGGGTCTGATCCAGGTGGGGACGAAATAAAGAAAACCCAGAGCAATAAATAAAACCGAACCTTTTTTGGAGAGAGAAAGAGGTTGGGAAGCAGGTTTCCCTCTCCGGACATGGGGAAAGGGGTCAGGGACCTGCTGGGCAAGCTGATGGCAGCGTGGTGGTGAGGAGATGTGGCCGTGCACATGTCTGGATGTGCACACACATAAGACACGTCCAGACACACAATAAAATCGTGTCCACACACAGAAAACACGGATGGAACCGGAGAGAAGCCCCGGCAGACGCCTTCGCCCGCCCTCCCGGGAGGGGTCTCAGGGATCTCAATCCCACCCTTCCCAGGAAAGGGGGTCCCCGACAGGCCCAGGGGACTGGGCTGAACGCAGGGCAGGGCGAGACGATACCGGCACCGCCGGGGGGTCCCGCGGTCCGGTCCCGCACGGGGCAGGAGCGGGCTCGCCGAACCCTCCCCCACCGCCCCAAATCACCTCACCACCGGAGCCCGCGGCACTTACCGGAGCTGCTCCCTCCGGTCCGCCATGGCCCGCACCGGGATCTACTCGGTTCGGCACGGCTGCGCTCGGCTGGGTTCGGTTCGGCGCACCGGCACCGCGCTCCCGCTCCCGCCCCCGCCGCTGACGTCACCCAACGGCCTCCGCCGCCGCGCGGGGGCCACCTGCCGGGGGAGGGGCGGTGGGGGGGGGACCCCTCTGAGGAACCGAACTGGACCGGTCCAGATACCCCATCGTATGTCCCCATGAGGAACCGCCTGAGGGAACCCGGTTCCCCCTCTCATCGTGCTCGGGAGGAGCCGCCTGAGGGGATTCGCTCCCCCTTCGCAGTCCCCAATAAAGAAAGAACCCTCTGAGGGGACCCAGTGCCCCCGGTACCTCCCGCTGTCCCCATGAGGAGCCATCTGAGGGGATCTGATTCCCCCTGGCAGTCCCCAATAAAGAAAGAACCCCCTGAAGGGATCCGGTCCCCCCTTGCAGTCCCCTATGAAGATCCCTGAGGGGATCCATTTCCCCCATCTACCCCCTGCAGTCCCCAATAAAGAACCACCTGAGGGGATCAGATCCCCCCTGGCAGTTCCCAATAAAAAAAACACCTGAGGGGATCCGCTTCCACTCCCCCCCGACACCTCCCGCTGTCCCCGGTAAAGAACCAGCTGAGGGGATGCAGTCCCCTCTGTTGCCCCCATGAGGAGCCGCCTGAGGGGATCTGCTTCCCCCTGGCAGTCCCCAATAAGGAAAGAACCCCCTGAGGGGATCGGAGCAGTTCCCAATAAAAAACCTACTGAGGGAATCCAGTTCTCTGCCCAACACCTCCCACTGCCTCCAGTGAAGAACCACCTGAGGGGACACAGTGTTTCCCCGCTCACCATTCCCATATGGAGCCACTGGAGGGGACCCGGTCCCCCCTCTCATCGCCTTCGGGAGGAGCCTTGAGGGGATCCATTTGCCCCATCTACCTCCTGCAGTTCCCAGTAAAGAACCACCTGAGGGAATCGGATCCCCCCTGGCAGTCCCCAATAAAAAACCTCCCCAAAGTCCCCCCACAACACCTCCCACTGTCCCCAGCAAAGAACCACCTGAGGGCATGCAGTCCCCCCCTTTGCCCCCATGAGGAGCCTCCTGAGGGGATTGGATCCCCCCTGGCAGTTCCCAATAAAAAACCTACTGAGGGAATCCAGTTGTCCACCCAACACCTCCCACTGCCCCCAGTGAAGAACCACCTGAGGGGACACAGTGTTTCCCCGCTCACCATTCCCATATAGAGCCACTGGAGGGGACCCGGTCCCCCCTCTCATCTCCTTTGGGAGGAGCCTTGAGGGGATCCATTTGCCCCATCTACCTCCTGCAGTTCCCAGTAAAGAACCACCTGAGGGAATCGGATCCCCCCTGGCAGTCCCCAATAAAATCCTCCCCAAAGTCCCCCCACAACACCTCCCACTGTCCCCAGCAAAGAACCACCTGAGGGCACGCAGTCCCCCCCATTGCCCCCATGAGGAGCCTCCTGAGGGGATATGGTCCCCCCCTGGCAGTCCCCAATAAGGAAAGAACCCCCTGAGGGGATTGGATCCCCCCTGGCAGTTCCCAAAAAAAAAACACCTGAGGGGATCCAGTTCCCCCCCCAACACCTCCCACTGTCCCCAGTAAAGAACCACCTGAGGGGACAGTGTCCCCCACCTCACCATCCCCATGTGGAGCCACTTGAGGGGACCTGGTCCCCCTTCTCATCGCCTCCGGGAAGAGCCACCTGAGGGGATTCGCTCCCCCTTCTAAGTCCCCAATAAAGAACCCCCTGAGGGGATCTGGTCCCCCCTTGCAGTCCCCTATGGAGATCCCTGAGGGGATCCATTTCCCCCATCTACCTCCTTCAGTGCCCAGTAAAGAACCACCTGAGGGGATCCAATTCCTCATGGCAGTCCCCAGTAAAGAACCTGCTGAGGGGATGGATCTAGTGCACCTGACTATGTGCCGCTGTCCCCATGAGGAGCCACCTGAGGGGACGCAGTCCCCGCCATTGCCCCCATGAGGAGACGCCTGAGGGGATCCAGTCCCCCTTGGCAATCTCCAAGAAAGAACCCTCAGATGGGATCCAGTGCCCCCAGCAACCTCCCACTGTCCCCATGAGGAAGCACCTGAGGGGATTCGCTCCCCCTTCACAGTCCCCAATAAAGAAACACCCCCCTGAAGGGACCCAGTGTCCCCCCCACTGTCCCTATATGGAGTTACCTGAAGGAATCTGGTCCCCCCTCACAGTCCCCTATGAAGATCCCTGAGGGGATCCATTTCCCCCCTCCACCTCCTGCAGTCCCCAGTAAAGAACCCCCTAAGGGGGATCTGTAGCCTTCTACCCCCCGGGGCCACCCCTGTGAGGAGATGCCTGAGGGGCTCTGTCTGCCCTTGCCCCCCACCACAGCCCCTGTGAGGAGCCATAGAGGGGGGATCCCCCTGTCTCCCACCTCAAGATGTCCCTCACAGAGGGGGCTGGAGATGAACCCCCTCATCTTCTCTCTCTGTAGCAAACAGAGATTTGCTCACTGGTATTAAATGTGTGAATTTCCAGGCTCTGGAGCATGGAAACATCCTTCCAGAGCTCTGTCCATCTTTCCCAAGGAAAAAAAAAGGTGTAAGAGGATTTTGGGGAGTGCCCCAAGGGGCTGAGATCTTTTACAGGGGAGGTCTTTCCACTCCCAGGGGTTGCATGACCCACTGAGCAGCCTTAATGGGGAAATAAAGAAATTTTTTTAAAAAGTCCTGTACTCTGTATTTACAGTCTGAAAGAACAATTAAAGGCAACTGCTTCAACAACCTAAGTGGAGGAAGTGCGATAGCTCAATAGCTATTGATCCTTTTGTTAGAGCTGGAGGGACTGAGCCTGCCTTGTCCTCCTCAGGGAAAAACTGTGCCAAAAATAAAATAAAAAAAAAAAGGTCCAGCAATTTAAACTCACAGGGAGTTGTGAAGGAGGCAATGAGGGTGTAGAAACCATTTTGGGGGGGTTCATTTGCAAAACATTCCCATCCCATTTTCCAGGTATTGAATTGGTGCTTGTGCCCAGGAGCACAAAGGAAAGGGAGGTGGGGAAATCAAGGAGAAGGAAGAGGAATAGGAGCATCAAAACTATGAAAAACTCCCAGGGAAACTTGATTTCCTGTGCCCCACATCACTGGGAGCTTCCACATGGCTTCCCCTGAACCTTTCCCAGCCCAAAGGGGAGGTCGGTCCCCTGGTTGACCCAGGTGACAAAGATACAGTCAGGGAAACCAAAGGACATGGGGGAAAACAGGGGTGTTTGGGAAAAAATGTTCTCAAACATGAAGTAGCAACTTTCCAATATGTGAAGGGGCTGCAAGAAAGCTGGGGGAGGGCTTTGGACACGGGGGGGTAGGGAGAGGAGAAGGGAAATGGGTTAAAACTTGGAGAGAAAGGGGAGATTGAGGTTGGAGATGAGGAAGAAATTGTTGAATTTGAGGGAGCTGAGCCCCTGTGCCAGGTTTCCCAGAGAAGCTGTGGCTGCCCCATCCCTGGCAGTGTCTCAGGTCAGGTTGGATGGGGCTTGGAGCAACCTGGGCTGGTGGGAGGTGTCCCTGACCATGGAAAGGGGGTGGGAATGGATGAGCTTTGAGGTCCCTTCCACCCCAAACCATTCCATGATTCTGTGACTATTGGCTGGCATCACACTTCAAGGTTTTATTGCTGATACCCCCAACACTGACCTGATCTTTAGCAGTGAAGTTTCTACCACCAAGGAGCTGCCATCTCTGCTCATCTCGAGTGCCAAGTGCCACCTGGGAATGGAAAATAAATCCAGGGATTTGAGAGCTTTTCTTCTGCAGCTTTAACCCTTCAGCTATGCTCTTAACAAGCAGGCCAACAACCTCCCTCTTGGAGAGGCCCATGAGCCTACACTTTTTAATGTTGCTTTAAAAGCTGGATGCTGTTTCAGTTGACACAGTTTGATTTTGTTGACGAGGTTGGAGCTTCAGCAAAGCAGGGCAGCCCCCAGCAGCTCCCAGGACCTTGCCAAGGCAGCAGTGAAGCCTGGCAGGGATGTGCACGGTGTCACGGAGCAGCTCTCACTCCAGCCTAGCAACAAGCACCCCAGCTTGGCAGGATCAGTCCCTGCTGCTAACGAGATTAAGGTTCAAATAAGGTGATTAAACAGCAGTAACTCCGGGCAGCTCCTTGTCATTGTGAAGCTAATGAATGAAAACACTGTGTTTACAGGGCAGGGTGAGGGTGCCACTCGAGTTGGGTGCCAAAAATGGGAGGTTTGGGTATCTGTATGTGCTACTTAAACACACAGTCACAGAGAGAAGATGCTGCTCTCCAGCACAAGGTGCATGTTTTCCAAGCAGGATGAAGAGAGATGGGATGATAACATGATAAGCAACTTAATTAAACACTCCAGAGCCTGCCTGGGTAATCACAGCCCTGTGCTGCATCTTCCCACATGAGGAATTGGTGTTGCTTTTTCAGCAGGGAGAAGCCAATCTCTCAAAAACCTGCCTGAGTGTTTACATCAATTTCCTGGTGATTGGTGAGGAAGGAGCTGGCCCCCTTGATCAGCTGCCTGAAGCCAGTGCCAACAACAGAAGCTCTAAGAATCTTTCCCCCCCCCCTTTGCCATCATGTGGGTTTTAAATCCAGGCTCTCTCTCTCTCTCCTTCCCTTGTGAGACAGCCACAAACACTGGGAAGGCAAAGGCCAAAAGGTGTAGCCTGGAGCCTGGTGATTCACCCTTCCTGCTCCAGGCTTGAACCATCAGATGCTTTCAGGAAGGGCCTTTTTTCTCTGCTGTCTCCTTTCCCAGCACTGCTTTTCATGGAGAGAGGGGGCATTTTTATTGTCTAATTACAGCGTGGACAGTATTTTATTCAGAGCCTGAAATTCAGGCAAAGGAGTCAAAATGTGGTGTTCAGAAGGCAGAATGGGTGACTGAGGGCCTTACACCCCACATCCAGGGGTAGTTTTCCCTCCAGCTGCATCATGATGCCATTGCACCCACTGCATAATGTTTGTCTGCTCTAATAATGTTCTGTCTCCAGCAGGATGTACCCAACATCTTTAGAAGTTAAACTGTCAGCTGCTGAAATCATGGAGTCATGGAATGGTTTGGGGTGGAAGGGACCTCAAAGCTCATCCATTCCCAACCCCTTTCCATGGGCAGGGACACCTCCCACCAGCCCAGGTTGCTCCAAGCCCCATCCAACCTGACCTGAGACACTGCCAGGGATGGGGCAGCCACAGCTTCTCTGGGAAACCTCTTCCAGGGTCTCACCACCCTCAAATCCAAGAAATTCTTCCACAAGTCCAACCTCAAGTTGGACAACCTCTGTCCAAGTTTTAGCCCATTTCCCTTGTCCTCTCCCTACCCCCCCATGTCCAAAGCCCTCTCCCAGGTTTCTTGTAGCTTCGTCGCCAGCAGGTCTGGAGATCTTTCAAAAGAGCCTGGATGTGGCACTGAGTGCCATGGGCTGGGAACCACGGGGGGAGTGGATCAAGGGTTGGACTTGATGAGCTCTGAGCTCCCTTCCAACCCAGCCCATTCTGTGATTCTATGATTCTCTGGGTTCCCAGCTGGTCCTGATCCTGTAGCACCTGCATGCTTCTTCTGGCAAGCTGGGATTTGTTTACCCTGCACCAATTTCTCTCCTTTTCAGTTGAAAATACAAAAAGTATGTGGGTTACAGCAACATAATTTACAGCCTGCTGTTTAATAATACAGCTGACAGAACCAAATTGGGCTGCAAGCTCCAAGTGCTGAGGAAAGCTAAAATTTGGTGAGCTGTGTGTAGGCAGGCTGGAGAGAAGAGGAGGCTCTTGAGGCAAGAAAGAGTTTTCTTTTGGGCCCCCAAACTCAGTTAAATCTTCTTTGCCCTGCTGTACAATTTCCTGTCCTTGGAGATGGGCAAGGCTCAACTGGAAGACTCTGTAAGGAACCTGAGTTGAGGAGATGCTCTCTGAGTTGTGGAGGTGACTCTGGAATCCCCTTCTGACATAAATTATCCTGCAAGCACCTGAAAAATGGGAATTTCTTAGAGCAATTCCTAAGAGTATTCTTCATCTAGGTAGAGAGAACCTACAAAGTGCAGGTGAATAATGTTTATTTTTATTTTTTTTATCATGGGTGTCCTCAAAACCCAGCAGCTGGTCTTGGCACCTCTGGAAATGCAGGAACTTTTTCATTTTATGGAATTTGCTGTGAAAAAAAGTCTTTATTCACTACCTGTTGTGTAGGGACTCATGAAAACATTGACAGTTCACCCCAGGGTACACTACTGCAGGGCAGTGATAGACCAGGTCACGAGGAATAGATCAGCTACTGATGTTTTGCATCATGTTCCAGGAGCTGGTGGAAAAAACAAGGACCTGCCTGGAGAAAGTGGTGTTCTGTGTGTCAAAAAGGATGTGCTGAGTGCACTGCATCCAGCTGGAAATGACAGCTCTGGGCTGGCTGCTGTCACTTGAGGATGTCACTACGTTGGGATCTGGCAGGGGACTTGTGAAACTCCTTCAGGCTGCAGACACTCAAATCCTGTTTATTTCCCACCTGCAGTGCTGGGTCCAGTTCTGGAGTCCCCAAGATCAGAAGGACACAGAGCTCCTGGAAGGTGTCCAGAGGAGAGGCACTCAAATGCTCAGAGGGCTGAGCACCTCCCTGGGAAGCCAGGCTGAGGGATTGGGCTTGTTCAGCCTGGAGAAGAGGAGGCTCCCAGGTGAGCTCAGAGCAACCTTCCAATATCTGAAGGGGCTCCAAGAAAGCTGGGGGAGGGCTTTGGACATGGGGGGGTAGGGAGAGGAGAAGGGAAATGGGTTTAAACTTGGAGAGAAAGGGGAGATTGAGGTTGGAGATGAGGAAGAAATTGTTGAATTTGAGGGTGCTGAGCCCCTGTGCCAGGTTTCCCAGAGAATCATAGAATCATAGAATTTTCTGGGTTGGAAGGGAGCTCAGAGCTCATCAAGTCCAACCCTTGATCCACTCCCCCCGTGGTTCCCAGCCCATGGCACTGAGTGCCACATCCAGGCTCTTTGGAAAGAGCTCCAGACACGGAGAATCCACTACTTCCCTGGGCAGCCCATTCCAAGGTCTGATCACCCTCTCCAGAAAGAAATTCTTTCTCATCTCCAACCTAAACCTCCCCTGGCACAACTTGAGACCCTTTGTGCCCTCTTGTCTTGCTGAGAGTTGCCTGGGAAAAGAGCCCAACCCCCCCCTGGCTCCAACCTCCTTTCAGGGAGTTGTAGAGAGTGATGATGTCTCCCCTGAGCCTCCTTTTCTCCAGCCTCAACACCCCCAGCTCCCTCAGCCTCTCCTCATAGGATCTGTGCTCGAGTCCCTTCACCAGCCTGGTTGCCCTCCTTTGGACCTGCTCCAGGACCTCGATATCCTTCCTAAACTGGGGGGCCCAGAACTGGACACAGGACTCAAGCTGTGGCCTCCCCAGGGCTGAGCACAGGGGCAGAATCCCTTCCCTGGACCTGCTGGCCACGCTCTTCCTCAGCCAGCCCAGGATGCCATTGGCCTTCTTGGCCACCTGGCCACACTGCTGCCTCCTCTTCAGCTTCCTGGCAAGCCAGACTCCCAGCTCCCTTGCTGCAACCACTCCCTGCCCAGCCTGGAGCTCCCCAGGGGCTTCTTGTGGCCAAAGTGCAGGACCTGGCACTTGGCCTTGTAGATTAATCCACCCCCGATTTGGAGCTCCTCTGATTCCATTAGGATCTCAGCCTGTCCTATTAACCTAAGCTGCTTTCCCCCAACACGTTCCTCTTGACAAGAGGGAAAGAACATCTTGTGAAATGCAGCATGGAACAGAGCTGGGAACAGAGCCTGCCTCTTCAAAACAAGAAATCTCAGAGTACAGGATCCACCAGGCACAACTGAGGTGGTGCCCTCAGCTCCTGAGAGAGAAGAATTAAATGGAGGAGGAAGGGTCTGAGATACTTGGGAGCCACGCTGAATCCAGGGCTGGATAACAGGGCAGGAGATGGCATGGAATGGACAGTTTGGGGAGTAACTAAGCAGATGTGAAGCCCAGATGTTGAGCTGCTGGGAAGGAGTCCAGAGGAGGCCCTGGAGATGCTGGGAGGGCTGGAGCAGCTCTGGAGCCAGGCTGAGAGAGTTGGGGTTGTTCAGGCTGGAGAAGAGAAGGCTGCAGGGAGACCTTAGAGCACCTTCCAGTGCCTGAAGGGGCTCCAGGAAAGCTGGGGAGGGACTTGGGATGAGAACATGGAGGGATGGGATGAGGGGGAAGGGTTTCAAGCTAAAAGAGGGGAGATTGAGGTTGGATATTAAGATACAACTCCCTTCCCTCACCCCTTTCCACATCACATTTGTTTTAAGGCTGATGTCACAGCATTCACCCAAAGCAGGACCAGAGCAGCCACCACTGCCACCCCCCAGCTGTGAGGAACCCCTCACTGCCACCAAAACAAAGCTCTGGATTTCCCAAACTGTCACCAACATCCTTTGACACTTTCCTTATTATTTCCCTTATTAAACCAACCTAAAACTGCCAAAGCCAACACAAAAGATGTCACCTCCTTCCAGGCAGCCACCTTTGTACTTCCCCAGGGATGAGGTTCTCCCAGCTTCGCAGGATGAGGGGATGCTGTTAGATGCCCCAGAGTCACCTTGTCATAAGTGGCATGATGGCACCTGGACACCCTTTCCCCACTCTTCCAGCAGTTGGATCCAAACTTGGCTTTAAGGAGCTACCCCAGGAGGAACCACTCACCTGCTGATGTGAGGATTTAAGTGTTTCACCAGCTGTCAGTGTTTGCATCCCTGCTCCTTTGCAGAAAACAAGCAGCCAGGTTACCTTCTCTGTGGACCTTCAGAAAACCTTGCTCCAAATTACCTGGGAGAAGCACAGGAAGGAGAAGGGAAACAAAAATGAGAGGCAGTCAAGGTCTTCCTACTCATAAAGCTTAATTTTATCCACAAATTAAACCCAAGAAAGCTTCAGGGTGGCAACAGCTTCTCCCCTGAGGTCCCAGAGAAGTGGGGTGGCATTGCACCAGTTGCAGGGGTGTCTGAGGAGCTGGGCAAGGATGGAGGCATGAGGGATGGTAATGGAGGAGCTGCTGGAACACGTGCAAATAAAGATCCTGATGACCTCAAGCAGCCTGGTTTGGGAAAGCTGAGCTGTCTGCACCAGGAGATGCTATGTCCTCCCAGCTGAGGAACATCCAAGCCCTTTAGATCCAACATCTGGGGTTCCCCCCCCCCCCCCAGAATTGTCCATTTCCCTGCATTGCTGTTCCAATTGTTCCTCCCTGTTTCCCTGGGTTGTCTGAAAGGGACAGTTGGGGACAACTGCTTCCATCTCCCCTCTGTCTTCTCCTGGTAGGCTCCTGATGCTCCTTTTGGGCTTAGAATCAACCAAATGTTCTCATCATCCCAGGATTGCCACCACATCAATGGCTGCTAGTGGGGACACAAGGAGCACCTCTGTCCACCTAAAAGAGGATGGGAATGACAAAAGTTTCATTGTGCTGGGTGGGGGAAGCAGAGCTTTGGGCTCTACCCCTCACCCTGTGGCTTCCATGGCTGTTTTTTTTCCCCTTGGTGGCCCCCAACAAAGGTCAAGGACTACGTGGCCTCACCAGGACATCTGTCACAGGGTGCACACCAGGGTTCAACCACTGGGACAGGGCGTAGGATCAGCCAGGGTTGCTTTTATGAGTCAAAGGACACAGCAGCCCCAGCTCAACATGGTCCTGCAGAGCCCTGAAGGCTTTTCCAGTGTTGATTTGACCTCCCTGGTCCTCCCAAGCTTGGAAGATGTTTCCAGCTGAAGAACAAAACCAGAATAACCAGCTGGGCCACCAGTGCCTTCAGACTGGAGAAGACTCCAGCTGCCAGACAGCTTCTATGGAACAAAATCCTTGGATGGAGAGTGAAGCCTGAGCAGGGTAGCAGCAGCAGGTGATGCTCAACCCCTGCCATTCCAGAGGCAAAACTTACTCAGGGCTGAGCCAGGGTGGCTCCAAGGAGGATTTGTGTGGCTCCTTTGTGGATTAATTCCCTACCAGATGGGTGGGTGGAGAAAAATCACCATCCTCCTCCATCAGCTGCTTCTTCAGGTCCAGATCTCATCAGCCCCCAGGCAAGGCATGGCCTTATTTTATTTTTTTTTTCATGGTGTCAACTGAAAGCTCTCACCTGAAGGACATTGACCACCAGTATGTGGAGTCAGCTCATCCAAACTTCTTCCTTCCACACACCCAACAGCTGCTTGGACACGACCAAGACATTTTCTGGAGTCCTGCCCAGTTGTGGGGCAGACATGGGCTGGGGACAGAGGGCAGGACAGGACTGGGAAGGTGATGCTGAAGGTCACACTGCAAGAGAGGAGAAAAAAAAAGCTGGAATCCCCAGAGGAAAAGGCAGGACAACCTGCAGAAGGTACAAGAAGGCATCAAACCTTGGCACTAAAGCCCATCTCGTGGAAGAGGAAGGTGCTGCAGGATTTCAGAGGAGACCCCTGATGTCTGTGCCCCAGATTAATCTGGATTTTGATGTTTTCAGCCAGGGAAATGTGGTTTCTCTCATCATCTGAGGAACTCTGTGGTCTCTTTGTACACTGGTGGTGTGTTTGTGGGTTTAGATCTCCCACCTAACAGCTGAGACAAAAGCTTGGCTGCAGCAGAGGAGAAAATAATGCTATTAATCAAGCTAATTGAGATCAGGGAGCCCTTCAAGTGATATTAGGCTCAGCAAGATCAGCCTGAGCAAAATCATCAAGGCTTGAGAACAATGAAGAAGCCTCCTGAAAATACAGATTTCTCTGGCCAACAGTAGCCATCAGAGGAGCTGAGGAAGCCCAGGATGTGCTTTTGGGTCAAAACAGAGAGGATTTGGTGGCCACACCAAGCAAGGAAGATCTGGGTGAAGTTGGGTATGACTGCACATCCCCTAAGGCTGGTTAAGAAAATGAAATGGTTGGGTTGGAGGCTTCTAAGCACCTTTTTTTCTGGTCTTTAGGGATTCACTTGCCTGCAGCTGAGCTCAGAAAAGAGAAGTGAGTTCAGGTCACCAGCTTCTAAGCATTTTAGCAACAAACCCCCCTGCAGCCACTATGGAGGTCACCCCCCAGATTCTCCCCAAAATGTGGCTGCAGAGAGAACCAACCTTTCAGCCCATTCCTTCACTGATGTTTTTGGGTGAGAAGTTTGGTAGAGCTTTTGTGTCACCCCACATCAGTGTTAGGTGATAGGAGGTGAAAGCAGCAGAAAGCAAAAGTTCAGATGTACTGTTCAACCATTTTATGGTCCCTCTGTCACCTCCCTCCATGTTCTTTGTGCCTCTGAGTGGTATTTTGTAGAGCTGGAGAAAAATAAGAACCATTTTCCCCAGCCACCAAGGGAAGATGTCCCTGTGTGGGCTCTGCAGGCCTCCACACCAAGCCCTGAGCTGCCAAAACATTGGGATAAAATTGATAGGATAAAAACATCCCAACCCAAGGCAGAATAAAGGGAAAAAAATGAAACCAAGGGAGGTTCTGGGGCCTTTTCTGATGCTTCCCAGGCTGTTCTGCAGTGTCTCTCCTCCACTCTCCATTTCCAGGTGAGCTTCCAAGGTTAATAAAAGAAGGGGTGAAAAATAAAAGAGAAGGGACCAACCTGAGGGAGAAACAGCAATGCAGGTGGCTTTCACTCAGGGAAGGGCTCCAGAGGTCCCCCACTGGAGAATTTTCCCATTTTTTCCTGCTCCTGGGCACAGACACCTCAAAGTCTCAGGTGAAGACAATCAGGATGGTTTCCCACATGGAGAAGAACCTGAAATCAATGGAAAACACTTAGAATCACAGAAATGGAAGGAATCTCTAGAGATGATCTAGTCCAACCCCCCTGTGAAAGGAGGATTTAATCTTCTTGCTTCTTTAAGGACCCAAATTAAAAAGATGCAAACCATTTTTAAGCCAATGATGAGGAGATGCTGGAACAGGGAAGTCAAAGAGCCCACAGCATTGCTCCTCAGAAAGGGATTTGCAAAGTGAGGAGCTGGAGGGAGGTGGTGGACCAGGGACTGACTGAAGCTTTGCACTTTGATCAGAGCTGCCAGCTTCTAGAGTGGCCTTGGGAAGTACTTAAAAGCCCTGACAACTCATTTTCCTTTTGTACAAGAGGGATAATAATGCTAATCCATGCTTGGGAACCACTCCAGACATGAACACTGAGGCATAATCACAAGAGAACTCCTCCTGGTTCATGTTGCAGCACTATATATTCCTCACTTCCAATCATTTGTGACAGTTTGGGGGTGGGAAATACCAAGGATCTCATCCAGGGGCTTGACAGAGAGCTCAGCCTGTCCCTAAGCAGAAGGAAACCCCATGAATCAGAAGGAAACCCCATGAATCAGTGCAGGTGATGGAGCCCCCAAAACCTCCAAACTCAGAAGGGAAGGAGAAGCAGGGGAACCCTGGAGCTGGGTGCCCACCAGGGCATCCCTTCCCTGCTTTTATATTTGAGGAATAAATAAAATTTTAATTAAAAAAATTGATATTTGATGAATAAATCAGGGGTCCTGCAGCACAGGCTGGGTTCCCTCTCCTCCTGGGAGGCTGTTTAATTTTTTTATTGGTGTCTGCAGATCCCTCCACACCCAACCAGCTCCTGGCTGAGATGTTGCCATGGTACCTCCCAATCCCAAAGCACCAATGTTCAGCTGTAGGATGATTCCCACTAGGGGCTGCTGCAAGAAAACCAAATTCCCAAATTTTCAGATGGCAAAAAACAAAGAGCAAGGGAGGGCTGCTTCATCAGTGCTGGGGTCGGGATGCAACAAGACCTTACTGGGGGTTTCCTGGAGGGTCAGCTCTTCCCTGGCTGCTCAGATTTCTGTTCCCTCATCAGGGGGAGGGATCCTGGTGCCATTTCCCAGTGGGCAGCATTCATAGAATCATAGAATGGGCTGGGTTGGAAGGGAGCTCAGAGCTCATCAAGTCCAACCCTTGATCCACTCCCCCCGTGGTTCCCAGCCCATGGCACTCAGTGCCACATCCAGGCTCTTTTGAAAGAGCTCCAGACACGGAGAATCCACTACTTCCCTGGGCAGCCCATTCCAAGGTCTGATCACCCTCTCCAGAAAGAAATTCTTTCTCATCTCCAACCTAAACCTCCCCTGGCACAACTTGAGACGCTTTGTGCCCTCTTGTCTTGCTGAGAGTTGCCTGGGAAAAGAGCCCAACCCCCCCCTGGCTCCAACCTCCTTTCAGGGAGTTGGAGAGAGTGAGGAGGTCTCCCCTGAGCCTCCTCTTCTCCAGCCTCAACACCCCCCGCTCCCTCAGCCCTTCCTTCCTCCCAGGAATTCTGCTGGATCCCTTCCCAGCCTCCTTGCTTTCTCTGCACCTGCTCCAGCACCTCAAGCTCCTTCCTCAACTTCCTCAACTGGGGGGCCCAGAACTGGACACAGGACTCAAGCTGTGGCCTCCCCAGGGCTGAGCATAGGGGCAGAATCCCTTCCCTGGACCTGCTGGCCACGCTCTTCCTCAGCCAGCCCAGGATGCCATTGGCCTTCTTGGCCACCTGGGCACACTGCTGCCTCCTCTTCAGCTTCCTGGCAAGCCAGACTCCCAGCTCCCTTGCTGCAACCACTCCCTGCCCAGCCTGGAGCTCCCCATGGGCTTCTTGTGGCCAAAGTGCAGGACCCGGCACTTGGCCGTGTTAAACCTCATCCCATTGGAATCAGCCCAACTCTCCAGTCTCTCCAGGTCCCTCTGCAGAGCCCTCCTGCCTTCCAGCTGATCCACACTTCCCCCAGCTTAGTGTCAGCTGGGAATTTGCTGAGGATGGACTCAATCCCCTCCTCTAAATCCTCCCTCAAGATATTAAACAGCACTGGGCCCAACACTGATCCCTGGGGGACACCACTAGTGACCGGCCGCCATTTTGATGCAGCCCCGTTCAGCACCACTCTCTGGGCCCGGCCCTCCAGCCAGTTCCTAACCCAGCACAGAGTGCTCCTGGCTGAGCCATGATCCTGACAGCTTTTCCAGGAGAATCCTATGGGAGACGGTGTCAAAGGCCTTGCTGAAGTCCAGGCAGACCACATCCACAGCCTTCCCCTCATCCACCAGTCGGGTCACCTGTTCATTCCTGAACCTCTCTCTCCTTCAACAACTTGAGCAACAGAGGGAAATGCTGCTGTGATGAATAAACACAAAGCAAGAATCAACAGATTTCCAGCTTGCCAGTATACTATTTAATTTAAATTAAAAAAAAAGAAAGGCTATTAAGATCAGTGGGATTTCCCCAGAGGGAAAAAACCCCCACATTTCAATGACTTGGGTGGCTGATGCTTGCTGCAGTTATTGTAAGGCTCTGACACCCAACCCACCTGAAAGCAGTGAGAGAAGGAATATTTTTCATGTTAATTCCTCCTGCTGCCAGGTTCTGGGACCACTTCTCTTTTGTGGAGTCTTCCCAGGAGGCTGCAGGAACTGATAATTTACAGCCCCATTTATTCCCAGCCATTTTAAACAAGGAGCTTTTGCACCCTGGGTCAGGTTTGTTTCTTTTTGTGGTTTTCAAAGCCTTCTGACTTGTAGGGTGTTGCAGGAATCTATTATTGGGGCATTGCTGAGAGCTAGAAATGTAATTTTGATTTAAGCTCATCTGGAGACAAATAACTGCATTGTCTAGCAAAGCAATTTCCCTCCCAAAGCATCTGGAGAACATTGTCCCAGATTATGGACTCATCCAAAGGCAAACCAGGCTCACTCACAGGAGGCATCACCAGAGATGTAGATCTGGACAAAGAATTATTTAGAAATTCAAAGTTCCCATGATAGCAGCAGGGAACAAAGAGTTCCATTCTTATTATAATTAATTTATTTATTTCCTGGTTTGGGGATTGTATTATTTTTTTTTTTGGTGAGGATACAGAATCTGGCCCATCAGACCTTCCATCTAGGCTGCCAAGACACCTGCCACAACCAGAAGGCTCTTTCCAGATGGAAGCAGGCAAGAGAGGAGTGATAAACCCACTCTTTAATTAAACATTTGTCTTGCAATTACATCCCTCTGAGTAATTATCCCCATCAAGCCAAACACCAACTGCATCACACCAAAGGAGGGACAGACTGTGAAGGTTAATGGGTCTTCTCCTCCCTTTTTGCAGCTATTCCTAAGATCTTCCAGAGGGTATCTGGAGAGCTGCTGCCACTCCAAGAAAGGAACAAATCCATCTGAGGAAGAATTAGGCTTGAATGGGCAGATTTGGAAATTACAGGACTGAGAAGAGGGGTGAGGATCTTTTCCAAGTGTTGGGACAGCCTTGGTACAACCCACAACCTCCAGGGGTTGTGGACCCTCCCTCTGTGGCTCTTTTTTTGTATTTTATTGTCCTCAAGCTCCATGAGCACAAACCTGAACCCAAACTTAAGGCCCCACAGCCTCACTGCAAGGTTCTGGAAGCCACCCCAGGGGTTCTTCAGGTTCCTCAGACAAAGTTGTTGTCCCTTGAACCATCTCTATTTACATGAAGTAACCCAAATTCCTGCCTTTTTCCCTTACATCCAACCCCTTCAGCCACCTTCACTGCTCTTTAATTTACCCTAAGAAGCAACCAGGACCTCAGAGAAAGGCTTCAAGATGTGTTCCCACCTGTAATTGGTAGTTCACTGACTGCTTTCCATTTCTACCCAAATTCCCATCTGGCAGACCTTGGTTTTTATCTGTATTTATTGGCTTGCTTTGCCACATAATTCCTACTTTAATCTGGGCTCTGCTGTGACCCTCAGATCTCCTCTGACACACCACTTGTTCCCATCCTGCTCTGGTTTTTCCTTCCACTGGAAATCTCCTCAGTCAGGAGAAAGGGAGGGCTCAGAGAAGAGATGTCTGCACAGAGACCAAGGTGAGATGTAAGCAAGGAGACACCAGAGAAGGTGTAACACCCATGTGCTCCCATTATCATAGAATCCCAGACTGGTTTGGATTGGAAAGGACCTAAAAATCCATCTAGTTCCAACCCTTTTCATGGTCAGGGACACCTCCCACCAGCCCAGGTTGCTCCAAGCCCCATCCAACCAGACCTGAGACACTGCCAGAGATGGGGCAGCCACAGCTTCTCTGGGAAACCTGGCAAAGGGGCTCAGCAGCCTCCCAACAAAGAATTCCTCCTAAGATCCAATATAAATCTGCCCTTTTCCATTTTAAAATCCTTCCCCTTCATCCCATCCCTTCCTGCCCTTGTCCCAAGTCCCTCCCCAGCTTTCCTGGAGCCCCTTCAGGCACTGGAAGGTGCTCTAAGGTCTCCCTGGAGCTTTCTCTTCACCAGAAGCCCAACAGCTCCACAGCAGAAGTTCTCTCTTACTCTGCATAATTACCCAACATCCCTGGTGCAGCTCCAGGTGCAGTTGCTCTGGCACATCCAAAAACCATCCCTTAAACCCTCAAAGTGTTAAAACCAACAGGAAAATATGGATTATTAAAATCAACCATCTGAGCAGTTTGAACAAACCTCCAACTTGCACCATGACTGACCTGAAAAATCCCATTTCCTCCCAAGCATTTTCCTCAAACAAACCACCCAGCAGCAACTTGTAGGACTCTTTCCCTGCTCCAAATGAGTAATTTTATTTATTTTAGTCATTTGAAAACCAAAGCTTGAAGAGGTTCCCAAAGGTGAACTTGATTTGCTGAGCCACAGCTGAATTATTCATGCTTTTTCTTCAGACACAAGCACCCAGGTAGCAACATTTCTCCAGCAAATCCTTTCAGCTGGTGCCTACAGAGGAGCATCTGACTCCTGGTCTGCTCAGGCCATGGGGAAATTTAATTATTTAAGGTTTCTCAGCTGCTGCATAAATATCCAACATGAAACTTTGGCTCCTAATGGAAATGCTGCTGCTCAGCAGGGAGGAGGGAGGGGAGGCTGAGCTGCTCCAATGAGCAAACATCCCTTGAAATTCCAAAAAAAAAGAATAAAAAAAGTGAAGCAGCCCAACTTTAGAAGGCACCAAGCTGCAAGGCTGAGAGTGAAACCATCCTCACATAGGCAGGAGGGCTCTGCAGAGGGACCTGGAGGACTGGAGAGTTGGCTGATCCCAAGGGATGAGGTTGAAGATTCCAAGGGCCGGGTCCTGCACTTTGGCCACAAGAAGCCCTGGGGAGCTCCAGGCTGGGCAGGGAGTGGTTGCAGCAAGGGAGCTGGGAGTCTGGCTTGCCAGGAAGCTGAAGAGGAAGCAGCAGTGTGCCAGGTGGCCAAGAAGGCCAATGGCATCCTGGGCTGGCTGAGGAAGAGCGTGGCCAGCAGGTCCAGGGAAGGGATTCTGCCCCTGTGCTCAGCCCTGGGGAGGCCACAGCTTGAGTCCTGTGTCCAGTTCTGGGCCCCCCAGTTGAGGAAGTTGAGGAAGGAGCTTGAGGTGCTGGAGCAGGTGCAGAGAAGAGCAAGGAGGCTGGGAAGGGATCCAGCAGAATTCCTGGGAGGAAGGAAGGGCTGAGGGAGCTGGGGGTGTTGAGGCTGGAGAAGAGGAGGCTCAGGGGAGACCTCATCACTCTCTCCAAGTCCCTGAAAGGAGGTTGGAGCCAGGGGGGTTGGGCTCTTTTCCCGGCAACTCTCAGCAAGACAAGAGGGCACAAAGGGTCTCAAGTTGTGCCAGGGGAGGTTTAGGTTGGAGATGAGAAAGAATTTCTTTCTGGAGAGGGTGATCACCTTGGAATGGCTGCCCAGGAAGTAGTGGCTTCTCCGTGTCTGGAGATCTTTCCAAAGAGCCTGGATGTGGCACTCAGTGCCATGGGCTGGGAACCACGGGGGGAGTGGATCAAGGGTTGGACTTGATGAGCTCTGAGCTCCCTCCCAGCCCATTCTATGATTCTATGATATTGCCAGCAGATTCTGAGCAGCTCCAGTTCACCAAGTGACTTCCTGGACTGGATTTCCCCTCTCCCATCAATTGAAGAAGCAGCACACCAAACTGGCCTAAAAAAATTAAATTAAATTAAATTTACAATCTCACACCACTGCTGCTCACCCTGCTCTTCCTCTGCTTGCTTTGCAGCCAGCAAACCCACAAAAACCAAGGTGAGGGGAGAACTGTTTCTCTGATCCAGTTGTCCAGATGAGGAAGCAGAAGCTACAAGGTTGAAACATCAAAATATGGACACACTTAACAGGTTTGGGGCACAGCATCCCAATATATTTGGGTTTATTCACTTTGAAAGCAATGCATGGAGAATAAACTCATTCATGATTCTGTTTATGTGTAGGAAATGGGTAATTAGGAAGGATTTCTAATTCTTTCTAATTTCTGAGGATTTCAGAAAGTTTAAAAAGTTTTAAAAGTGTTTAAAAGTGGTTTCCATTTAAGCAAGTTTTTCTGCCTTTCATTGCTTTTCCAAACGCAGGGAATTCACTGGGACATAAGTTAGGTTAAAAATAATAAAAATATATTAAAATAATATATTGAAACTTCTCCCCCAAGTCCTCCTCCTCAGGGTTGTTCTCAATCCATTCTCTACCCAACCTGGATTTGTGCTTGGGGATTACCCCAACCCAGGTGCAGGTTGCACCCACCTCTCTTAGGTCCATACCTGGATGGTTATCTTTTGAGGCAACTCCTTGAAAACAAAACATTTTATCCCCAAAATGCTTTGGAACTTCCAAAAAACTCATTCCAGAGAGGAGACAGGAAACTCACCAGGCACCTGGGACATCAGGGTACTATGATTTTCCAGCTCCTTGGGTTGTTTTTTTTTTCCAGCTGATGCTTTTCCAAGCTCAGTTTCAGTGTGAACTTTTGGGGAGGCAGAAAGGTGGAAAGGGTACAGGAGGTGACCACAAGGTTGACTTCCTTGCAAGGAAAAGAAAACCTAAGGTTAGGATAAGGGATGTGAGAATCTGCCCCAAGGAAAGAGAGTGGAGAAAAATTAAAAGAAAACTCCAGAGTAACAGCCTGGAAGCTGTTAACCAACATCTGATTTATCACAAGCTCCAAGCCCCACAACAAAACATTCAAAGGAATTCTAAGCAGGAGGAAAAGATTCATGCAGCAACCAAGCTTCCCCAGACCAAAAGAACAAGTAAATAAAACAAAAAACCACCACCATAAGTGATACCTCAACAAAAAAAACTTTTTGACCCAACTCACAAACAACATTTGGCCATTTTAGAGGCCTGGGACCATCTCTGGCTACACTTTGCCCTCAGATGAGCTGGCAGAGGGCACAGTCACTGCAAACTCGCCTGATTTCTGGTGTTCTCCCCCTGCTTCAGCCTTTAGACCTGCCAGGGCAGAGCCTGTGCCCAGCAAGAAGGTTCTGAAGAGCTGCCCCAGCTGCATCTTTCTGCTCCTTGGTGCTACAGGGGACTTATTGGATCCAGAGTTCTCCTCAGTGAGGAATCCAACTTCTGAAGAACAGCAACTTTTAAACATTTATTAATTAATTAAAGGTCACTCAGCTTTCTCTGATTATGAGAACCATGAAATACATGTTTGTCCACCATTAGGTCCCTTTTTTTAAGCTTTCCATGACTGTCTTGGACCCTTAGACCTCTCCTTAGGGCAAATTATTCACACCACTGGGGTTCTGGGTTCTTCTGGGTCTCTTTTTGCTTCTTCCCAAGCTCAAGCAGCACAATCACTGAGTAAATCACAGAGGAAGAGAAGTCAGCCTGCTGTAAACACTGGAATAGTCCAAGATGCTTCTAGGGAAGAGGAATGGTCAGAGGGGTGGAGGAGAAAAGAGAAGTTAAGCTGCTGGAGGGTCTGGAGTCACCTGGAATGTCAAAACCATAAGAGAAGAGACCAACAACCCTGGCTCCAACCTCTTCTCAGGGGGTTGAAGAGAGCAATTCCACTCTGCAGGAGCATCTAAGGATGTGGTGCCACCAGAAGCAAGTCCCCAACCATATCAGGTGCAAGGCAGGGCAACTACTTCCTGAGGAGGTTTCTTTTTGTTAAAAAAAAACCTGGATGTAATCTTGATTCTGCAGAATAGGTGAAGCTGGGTCCAAAGAGGAAAAAGACCTGGTGATCCATGGAGCCAAACCTCTGCACTCAAGATCAAATCAGCTTTGTGAGAAGCAACCAACAGCTCCAGAAGGATTTGTGCTGTTTCTCTGAACATGGGAACAGCTCCCAGTTTGGTGCAGAGTAGAAACCTCAGCTTGGATCTCAAACATCCCAGAGGAAAAGATCATAACCCTCCCCCTTAGAAATACCAAGCACCATGTATGTTATATTTTTAAAAAAAAAGGAGTCTAGAATTATATGGGCACTCACCAGGATGTCTTATTGAGAAAGTTTAAAGCTCATTCAGGGTCTTTGCTCATGAAATTTTCATCTTAACACAGACAGGGCACAAGAGGAAGTATTTCAGGTTAGATATTAGGGAGAAACAGCAGATAGAGGCTCATAGGAGAAGACCACCATAGTTTTTCTTATCAAAACAGTTTTGATTACTCACTGAGCTGATATTTATCACACTGATTCCTCCACTAATAGGTCCTTTGGAAGCAATCTCCTGTAATAAAACTTGTGACAGGTTTGAGCAGGATTTTTCAAGTGAAAGTCATAATTTTCACTTGAAAAACCTCCTCTGCTCTATTGTTTCAGTCTAATGAATTGGTCTGAAGGGAAAAAACCCAAGAAGGTGGCTGCATGATGAGGTATGGAAACCACATGGCTAACACAGCTACTGCTCAGCAGGCTGTAAATATTAAAACCACCTAAGATCTTCCTGTTCAAGCCAGGCAGGAAACTCCAAACCATGCAATTAGAAGAAGAAAAAAAAATATTAAGGAAATCTGGAAATTGGTTTGAGGGATTTAAAAACCCCAAAGCATCAAATGCTTCCTGTGGGTTGTCTTAAACAGTCTCCAACTCATAAACACAAAAGGTCTGAAGGGAGTTTTAACTTTCAGAGGGGATTAGAACCACAGGCAGAGCAATCTGGGGGGAAAATTACCAAAAACCAGTCATTCCTCTCCAGTTTTCAAACCAAAACTCAGCTCCTTCGATATTTATTGCCGTGGGTAGAGGGCTGACAAATCACGGTGCTTGTTGCTACTGCCTTTTAGAAAACAGCAACACCCACAGGTAGAAACTCTCTGCAGGCAAGGAAATCCCTCAGCAGCTCCGAATCTTTCTGCCTTCTGCATCTCGGGCACAGGGGGAGCTCTTCAGCAGACGACGTAGCGGACGAGCCTGGAGCCGCGAACCTCCCTGAGCCTCTGGCAGTGGCGCAGGATGTTGAGGATGCTGTGGAAGCGTTTGTCCACCTTCAGCTGAGTGAACTCCCTGATGTCAGCCTCCACGATAAAGAATTCACCTGGCAAAGAAGGATTCGGGCTGTGAGAAGTGGCAGGAAGACACCGTTTGGCAAGGAGAAAAAGCTCTTTGTAACGCTGCCACCTGCTGAGGAAAGGCAATCAGCAGTAGGGGGGCCTCCTCAGGAGCTTTGTGCTGTTTTATTTGAGCACCAGAATTAAAAATTCCCAACTTCCCCATGAAGCCCATCCCTTCTTGTCACTGCTTATCGACCTTTGAGAAGGAAATTCTCCTTAGCAAAGAGCTTGGGGAGCACACAAGCCCTTGACTGGAGTTCAAAACATTTCAGACTTCCCATGAGAAAGTCCCCAGGTAGACAGGAGGAAGGAAGGAGTTACTCTGCAGGACTCCATGGAGAGGTTCCCTAGCTGGATTTCATATTCAGAGAGGAGATACATTATGCTCAGAGAGGAGATAATTAAAGCTGGAGTCAAATGACAGAACATTTAATGCTTCCTGTAGCATGGCAGAAGGTTGAACCACACATCTTCCCAAAGCCCTCAGAATGAAAAGGATCAGAAGGCAGGAGCATGCTAATGAAGGTTAAAGATAATTTATTATCTTTAAGGGGAGGAAGCAAGAGGAAAGAACATATTCTTTTGGAGTATCACACTTCCAAGTCTGATGAGGAAAAGTCACAAGCTCAGGGGGTGTTCTAGCTTGGAAAAAGGGAGAGAATTCCCTTCTTCTCCTTTCACCCTTAAAGTAAAGCAGAGGCAGAGTCGCCTCAGCTAAGAGGGAGCAGCTCTTCTTGCTCTTTGTGGAGAATCCTCTTAAATAAGGAGAAAGCTCCCTGGAAAGCTGCCAGCAAAGCTTTTATTTGTTTTATTTATACCATGTAGGTTTACAGGGGCCAACCCATGTAATTCTGTCAACATTTTCTCTTTGAATTACATCTTTAAATTTCAGCACCATTAAGGTTGGAAAAGAACTTGAAGATCACCAAGTCCACCAAGCCCTGGGCAGCCTGGGCCAGGCCCTGACAACCCTTTTGGAGAAGAAATTGTCCCTCATTTCCAATCTAAACCTCCCCTGGCACAACTTGAGGCTGTTTCCTCTTGTCCTTGGGAGAAGAGACCAACAACCCTGGCTCCAACCTCTTCTCAGGGGGTTGAAGAGAGCAATTCCACTCTGCAGGAGCATCTAAGGATGTGGTGGCCACCAGAAGCAAGGTCCCAGAGTGCTGTTTTCTTGTGCTGCCCTCCCCAAAATACTGCTCAGCCAGAGCTGGGGAAAAACAGATTATTTTTCCCACTGTGCTGTTTTGAGGTGGTGACATAGATGTGTGAGGCAGCATCTCAGAGCTTGCAACACTGCTGAATTTGGACACAGAGGAGCAGTGGAAAGTTTCTCTATCAATAGGAAAAGAAAAAAAAACCTGAATAACTGCTTAAAATAGAACTAGAGTTGGAGAGAGAACACTTGCCATTTCCAGAGACAGGACAATACAACTCAACAAAACTCAGGGGTGATCCACAGACCACTTCCAGCAGGTGTTTTATCTGAGGTGAGCATCAGAACATCCTGATTCTGAGCAAAAGATAATTTCCTCCTCTATTCACCCAGAATTCAGGGCAGCACCATTCAGCCCAGCAGGTTTCTGTTTGTGAAGAAAACCAGAGCTGGCTCAAGGGTACTGGTTTGGTTGGGAACAGTAAGTCCAAGCACCAAAGAAGGAGCTAAAGTAACTGCATCACCTTTTTGGCTGGGAGATTACCCTGCTAAACCAGGCAGGGTTTTTTTATTTTCTCTCCTTTTAGAGGAAAAGGTCAGCTGGCAATCAGCCCAGACTGAGAAACAGTGAGAATCCTAAGCAGAGAGTCACTCACAGCTGAAATTTAAGCAAACAAATCAATGACTCCACAACCTCATCCTGAAAAATGCAATGGATGAAGACATTTAATCATTTTGTGCTGGCCAGATAAGAACTGCCTGACAGCCTGCCAGGCCTCTTCAGGTTTTCTAGATGATTAGGCACAACAAACAAAAACAAAACAGAAAAAAAAAAACTCTACAAAAGACACACACTCACTCAGATGCTAAATGTCCCAGGTTTTCTAACTGAACTCTCCTAAATAAACAAGAAAATCATGATTGGCTCTCAGGTATTTGAAGAAATGAAACCCTTTGGGTTTTTATCAGACTTAAAAAAAATACTTTCAGGCAGAAAATGATCTCCTGGTTATTGTAGCTTTCTCAAGTTGCTAAAGTGGCTCCTTCACTGCAGCCAAGGCAGCATTCCAGGCCTGGAGATCTCTAGAAGAGATCTGATAGTCCTGAGGACAGTAACACTTAAAAACATATAATCTAAAAATGATCAAATAAATCTTTTTTTTTAAATTCCATATTATTAGGAGATGTTAGACTTGAAGCAAACCTTGCCTGGAGAAAAAAGCAGCAAAAAAAGTCAGAAGCCAATCACTGCAGCAGTCCTTTAGCAGGCTTGCATTAAAGTCCTGGCCAACACTGAATTCTGTCTGACATCTCAAAAGAAATCACAGAATCACAGAATGGGCTGGGTTGGAAGGGAGCTCAGAGATCATCAAGTCCAACCCTTGATCCACTCCCCCGTGGTTCCAGCCCATGGCACTGGAGTGCCACATCCAGGCTCTTTTGAAAGATCTCCAGGCACGGAGAATCCACTACTTCCCTGGGCAGCCCATTCCAAGGTCTGATCACCCTCTCCAGAAAGAAATTCTTTCTCATCTCCAACCTAAACCTCCCCTGGCACAACTTGAGACCCTTTGTGCCCTCTTGTCTTGCTGAGAGTTGCCTGGGAAAAGAACCCAACCCCCCCCTGGCTCCAACCTCCTTTCAGGGAGGTGGAGAGAGTGATGAGGTCTCCCCTGAGCCTCCTCTTCTCCAGCCTCAACACCCCCAGCTCCCTCAACCCTTCCTTCCTCCCAGGAATTCTGCTGGATCCCTTCCCAGCCTCCTTGCTCTTCTCTGCACCTGCTCCAGCACCTCAAGCTCCTTCCTCAACTTCCTGAACTGGGGGGCCCAGAACTGGACACAGGACTCAAGCTGTGGCCTCCCCAGGGCTGAGCACAGGGGCAGAATCCCTTCCCTGGACCTGCTGGCCACGCTCTTCCTCAGCCAGCCCAGGATGCCATTGGCCTTCTTGGCCACCTGGCCACACTGCTGCCTCCTCTTCAGCTTCCTGGCAAGCCAGACTCCCAACTCCCTTGCTGCAACCACTCCCTGCCCAGCCTGGAGCTCCCTGTAGTGAAATGAGGCAACCAGGTGCCACTAATTACCAGGCAGTGTCCGTGAGCTTGTATTAAGCCCACCTGTGCCTGATTAGCTTTCATTGGCCTCCCCTAATCCTGCTCATGCACAGTGGCATCCTGCCCTAATCAGGCACAGGTGGGCTTAACACAAGCTCATGCTCACTGACTGGTAATTAGTGGCACCTGGTTGCCTCGTTTCACTCCAGCTCCCAATGGGCTTCTTGTGGCCAAAGTGCAGGACCCGGCCCTTGGAATCTTCAACCTCATCCCCTTGGGATCAGCCCAACTCTCCAGTCTCTCCAGGTCCCTCTGCAGAGCCCTCCTGCCTTCCAGCTGATCCACACTTCCCCCCAGCTTAGTGTCAGCTGGGAATTTGCTGATGATGGACTCAATCCCCTCCTCTAAATCATCACTAAAGATATTAAACAGAAAACTTGTGGCAGCAGTGGGATCTCATCAGTATTCTTCCCTTACAGAAGAGCTGCACTGAGAATCTAGAATAAATGTAATAATCAAGTCTTGATCAGCAACAAGAAAGACAAGGTGAGAGGTTTGTGATAAGGTGATCCGGAGCACCCAGCAAATGCTGAGGACAAAATCTTCTGTTCTGCCAGGCCAAAAATTGAGAGGTGGGTGTAAAGGTGACTTTGTTCTCCTGTCGAGTTTGCTTCGTGCTTTAAGTCCAAACTTGGCAACATGAAGGGATTCTAAGGACATCACCAAGCTTAATACGTGCAGTACAACCCTCCAGGAATAATTATAGACTCCACAGGAATGTCAGCAAGGAGATTTTAATGTTAAGAGATTCACCCTGCCACATAACTCTGGAAAAGAAACCTTGATTTTAAGTGGAGAGGCAGGCATTTTGGTGCATTTTTGCACCCTCTGTGCTTTGAAGAGGAGAAAACTTCTTAAGATCATCAGACAGCCCTGTCTCTTCCACGAAGCCACTGCAGCATGACCGATTACCCACATTCCCCAGCTCAGAACAAATGTTAACAGGTCACGTCCTTCTAGCTTAAAAACTGGAGACTGCACTTTTAGCTGTTTATCAAACCAGGAGCTTCCAAAACTTGCAGTGACTCCCAATTAAATCTTTGTGTAGTCTACCAAAAGTTTTTTGCTAACAACATGCCAGGAAAGTGACATTGATTTCACTGAAAACACCTAAAAAGTAGAGAGATCAGTTAAGGGAAAACTTTTTACTTACAATACTCCTTGTTGCTAAACTTTATCCAGAAAGGGTGACTGGATTTTATACTGGATACTCAGTTCAGCAGAGTAAGGAGACATCCACATTCCTAGAATCTGATCTGCAGATAAATCTTATTTTTTCTTCCCCTTCTATCAAGGAAGAACCAGAACTTCCACTGCTCCAGCCTGTTCAAGTGTGGTTTGTCCCCTGTAGTGGAGAGGAATTCTGCAGGCCCAAATCTGATTTAGGCTGTGGCAACTCCTGCTAAATCTGCAGATTATTACCTTTTTTTTCCCTTTGTTCTCAATCTCAGAATATACAATAGGAGGTTTTCTAACACTTTTCAGGATGATTTTCTGGAAATAAGCTGCTCTCAGTTAGGCTAAAACATGAAAAGCATGTGCTGGCATCAGCTTGCCTGCTATTTTTTCTGATTGTGCTGTGATATCCAAATGTTGTGTGTTTGATACCAAAAAATATGACCAAAAAAAATACCTTTTGTGTCCTTAGTTTCCTCATCCTGAAACCTGTGGTAGAGATTCCTGACTTGGGCACTCATAGATTTCAAAGGCTGATGCAGGATCTTGTACTTGCCCACCACAGCCTTGTTGATCTCTTGCACAACTACATTGATCTGCTCGTAGCTCAAACGGCCTTTCATGTACCTACCAATAAAACCAAAAATCAGTGACCAAAAAATTCACAAACCAAAGTTCTAGTGTGGAGAAACAAGATAAACCAGGTGCCTCGAGTTGCCAAAGAGTGGGTGTGAGTCCACCTGTGCCTGGTTAGGGCAGGCCCCCTATTACCAGGGGGCCAATAAAGGTGGGACACACACCCACAGAAAACAGCCCAGCTCAGCTCACTCTTGTGTGAGACAATGAAGAAGCCAGCAGCTCCTCAAGCCTCAGGAGCAAGAGAGGCTCCTCCTGCTACATTTGGTGGAGAATGTGGGCAACAAACAGACATCTAAAGAAGCAGCAGTGGGAGGAGCTGGCAACAGGAACATTCTCCCTGATTTGAAAAAGTGCCTGGGCTAACACTCTCCCTGAAAGGTATAACCAGCAAGCTCTTTGGATTGGAAACCCCTGAGCAGAGGGAAGCCAAGATAAGGATTCTCTCTTTGGAAACCCCTGAGCAGAGGGAAGCCAGGAGGATGGAATCCCATGAGAAAGGGTTAAAACCCGTGTATGGAATCCCATGAGGAAGGGTTAAAACCCGTAATCCCATGAGGAACCAGAAACCCATGAGGAACCAGCAAGCTCTTTGGAAACCCCTGAGCAGAGGGAAGCCAAGATAAGGATTCTCTCTTTGGAAACCCCTGAGCAGAGGGAAGCAAAGATAAGGATTCTCTCTTTGGAAACCCCTGAGCAGAGGGAAGCCAGGAGGATGGAATCCCATGGGGAAGGGTTAAATCCCGTAATCCCATGAGGAACCAGCAAGCTCTTTGGAAACCCCTGAGCAGAGGGAAGCCAAGATAAGGATTCTCTCTTTGGAAACCCCTGAGCAAAGGGAAGCCAGGAGGATGGAATCCCATGAGGAAGGGTTAAAACTCGTGTATGGAATCCCATGAGGAAGGGTTAAATCCCGTAATCCCATGAGGAACCAGCAAGCTCTTTGGAAACCCCTGAGCAGAGGGAAGCCAAGATAAGGATTCTCTCTTTGGAAACCCCTGAGCAGAAGGAAGTCAAGAGAAGAGCAGATACAGGAGGGAGAAGAACAACTCGAGTCGGAAAGGCAGAGACTTTGTGAAAAGTATATGTTTGTGTATGTTTGTAAGCTAGGGTTAAATCCCATAAGCTATAAGTGTATCCTGTAATCAGTGTTAAAATGTTTGTAAGCTAGGGCAAACCAGGAAAGCTTTGCTGTAAGAAAAAAAAAAGGGGGGAAATGTAGAGAAATAAGATAAACCAGGTGCCTCGAGTTGCCAAAGAGTGGGTGTGAGTCCACCTGTGCCTGGTTAGGGCAGGCCCCCTATTACCAGGGGGCCAATAAGGGTGGGGCACACACCCACAGAAAGCAGCCCAGCTCACTCTTGTGTGAGGCAATGGAGAGACCAGCAGCTCGTCGAGCCTCAGGAGCAAGAAAGGCTCCTCCTGCTACATTCTAGGCTTCTATTTTCTTTTTCATCCACCTTATTTGAACACCATATCCCTGGTTAGAGAGAGTTTCCTCTGCTCTGGGCTAATAAGTAGATGTAGGAGTTCATTTTGTTCGTTTCCTTGGTGGGTTAATAGTGTGGAAGGAAAAAAAAAAAACCAAAACAACCTAAACCAGAAACATTAGAAAGCTAAATTAAGGAAAAAAAGCTAAATTTAAGCCAGTGCTTAAGCTACAAGGAGCCCTCAAAAATGGACTAAAAGTTGCTTTTTCTTAGCTTGCCACTGAGACTACAAATGGAGAAAAAAATCAAGAAGCTCTGCAGAAAAAAAAATGACACAAGTGAAAAATTCAGATAAAATGCCTAAAAGTACAATTTGGTTCATATTAAAATAATAAAAATTTACTCTTATAGCCATTCCTTTCATTTTGTTTTAAAGAAATACTGTAGCGGGAAGAGCCTTTCTTGCTCCTGAGGCTTGACGAGCTGCTGGTCTCTCCATTGCCTCGCACAAGAGTGAGCTTCTCTCTGTGGGTGTGTGTCCCACCTTTATTGGCCCCCTGGTCTTGCTCATGCCCAATAGGGGGCCTGCCCTAACCAGGCACAGGTGGACTCACACCCACTCTTTGGCAACTCGAGGCACCTGGTTGTCTTGTCTCTCTACATTTCCCCCCCCTTTTTTGTTTTTTTCTTACGGGATTTAAACCTTTGTTATACAGCAAAGCTTTCCTGGTTTGCCCTAGCTTACAAACATTTTTTTTTTTTTTTTTCTGACTGACACAACACTGATTACAGAATTTTTACAAACATTTACAAAACACATACAAACATACACTTATAGCTTACTGGATTTAACCTTAGCTTCAACTGACACAAACATACTGTTGCAGCCTAGGCAAACCATTCAATGTCAACCCAGGCACTTTTCACAAAGTCTCTGCCTTTCCGACTTGAGTTGTTCTTCTCCCTCCTGTATCTGCTCTTCTCTTGGCTTCCCTCTGCTCAGGGGTTTCCAAAGAGCTTGCTGGTTCCTCATGGGATTACACGGGATTTAACCCTTCCTCATGGGATTCCATCCTCCTGGCTTCCCTCTGCTCAGGGGTTTCCAAAGAGAGAATCCTTATCTTGGCTTCCCTCTGCTCAGGGGTTTCCAATCCAAAGAGCTTGCTCGTCATACCTTTCAGGGAGAGTGTTAGCCCAGGCACTTTTTCAAATCAGGGAGAATGTTCCTGTTGCCAGCTCCTCCCACTGCTGCTTCTTTAGATGTCTGTTTGTTGCCCACAT
This sequence comes from Calypte anna, assembly GCF_003957555.1. Classification (NCBI taxonomy): domain Eukaryota; kingdom Metazoa; phylum Chordata; class Aves; order Apodiformes; family Trochilidae; genus Calypte; species Calypte anna. Next base: position 25,075,378 of record NC_044276.1, read on the forward strand.
TCTCCACCAAATGTAGCAGGAGGAGCCTCTCTTGCTCCTGAGGCTCGACGAGCTGCTGGCTTCTCCATTGTCTCACACAAGAGTGAGCTGGGCTGCTTTCTGTGGGTGTGTGTCCCACCTTTATTGGCCCCCTGGTAATAGGGGGCCTGCCCTAACCAGGCACAGGTGGACTCACACCCACTCTTTGGCAACTCGAGGCACCTGGTTGTCTTGTCTCTCTACAAAATACCACTTTTGTGCTCTTTTCTATAATTAATGTATTATCCAACCTCCTGAGCTGTCCAGCTCCAGTTCTGCACAACCAACATCTTCTTCTGAACTTTCCTAAAACTAAATAAAAAAAATAAGAAGCTCTGTTGATAACAGCCTGGAGGTACAGGAAGCAGAGAAGCTAAAAACAAAGTGCTGTGGAAATTTTAAAACACTGGAATACTTGCAAGTAAAGCTGTTCAGTGTTTAGAGATGTAAAGGCTTGGACTGAAGGGAAAGGAAACTGAGAAGCCATTATATACAGATGAAATCTGAACCTTCATAAAAAAAGGCAAAAAAAAGGGCAGAAACACATAAAAAAAGCCCAAAGAAAACTGGAATAAAAGCTGGGGTAAGCTTGAATCATCCTCTGCTCACCAGGAAACAGTTGGCTCAGTATCAGTTTGCAGATGTGTGGGATTTAAAAAAAATTCTAGTGAGAAAAGTGTAGTTTTAAAAATGAGTTGGGTTCTTCAGGTCTTCAGGCAGCTAAGAGCTGGAGGAGAACAAAACTGAAAAGATCAATGACCAGGAAATCCTTCTCTCCTTTTAATCTGAATGACAAAACCTCCTTTTTTGGATAAGAGACAAGAATTGAAAGCACAACTCACTGATCAATTAGAAATTCAAGGTTCCAAACCAGAATGTGGGCAGGAATTATCCAATTGCTAACCACAAATAGGAGCTTGGGTTTTTTGGTTTTTTTTTAACAGCCAGTCCCTGCAAGGGCCATATAAAAGCTCCAGAATTCAAAAGCAATTGCTCCAATTTCAGACTAAACTGTCAGTTTGCAGCAGCTTTTCAACTTCATTGCTATTTTGATTAATCCAGATTCATAGGTGGAGGCGCAGCTTTTTTTATAAGGGAGCTCTCCTGGCACACATATCAAATAATAAAAATAAAAGCAGCACTACCACCCCTGAAACCCAGTTTTTATGTATTTAGCTGTTCTCTCTGCATCCCTTCCCCTATTTATGGTCATGGGGGAATAGGCAGAGCCATAAAAATTAAGGCCAGGGGTATAAAATACCTCTATTTAAGTTCCTCCATCACTAGAGAGGCAGCTTAATAAAACCAAGAGAATTCAGCTCATCCCACAGCACAAAGAGAGAAGCAGGATTCAGTTGCCTAAACCTAACTTCACTGAGAGGCCCTCAAGAACCCAAGAAGCTCCCCAGATGTGTTCACAAAAAGTTCACTCATTCAAGACCTGGCAGTACATCTCCCACTAGAGGAGGAGCTCTGGGTGAGGCTGGAGACACCTGAGTCACAGATGCCTTAAGAATAAAAGGAATTCTCTCAAAAGCAACTGGAATTTTTCTTACTTGGCTAACTGGGAGGGTCATAAACACTCCAGCTTGGCCACAGAGTCTTCTCATGTCTCTATCTATCTATGGACTTCAGCAAGGCCTTTGACACCGTCTCCCATAGGATTCTCCTGGAAAAGCTGTCAGGCCATGGCTCAGCCAGGAGCACTCTGTGCTGGGTTAGGAACTGGCTGGAGGGCCGGGCCCAGAGAGTGGTGCTGAACGGGGCTGCATCAAAATGGCGGCCGGTCGCTAGTGGTGTCCCCCAGGGATCAGTGTTGGGCCCAGTGCTGTTTAATATCTTGAGGGAGGATTTAGAGGAGGGGATTGAGTCCATCCTCAGCAAATTCCCAGCTGACACTAAGCTGGGGGGAAGTGTGGATCAGCTGGAAGGCAGGAGGGCTCTGCAGAGGGACCTGGAGAGACTGGAGAGTTGGGCTGATTCCAATGGGATGAGGTTTAACACGGCCAAGTGCCAGGTCCTGCACTTTGGCCACAACAACCCCATGGGGAGCTCCAGGCTGGGCAGGGAGTGGTTGCAGCAAGGGAGCTGGGAGTCTGGCTTGCCAGGAAGCTGAAGAGGAGGCAGCAGTGTGCCCAGGTGGCCAAGAAGGCCAATGGCATCCTGGGCTGGCTGAGGAAGAGCATGGCCAGCAGGTTCAGGGAAGGGATTCTGCCCCTGTGCTCAGCCCTGGGGAGGCCACAGCTTGAGTCCTGTGTCCAGTTCTGGGCCCCTCAGGAAGGAGCTTGAGGTGCTGGAGCAGGTCCAAAGAGGTCAACCAGGCTGGTGAAGGGACTTGAGCACAGACCCTATAAGGAGAGGCTGAGGGAGCTGGGGGTGTTCAGCCTAAAGAGGAGGAGGCTCAGGGGAGACCTCATCACTCTCTCCAACTCCCTGAAAGGAGGTTGGAGCCAGGGGGGGTTGGGCTCTTTTCCCAGGCAACTCTCAGCAAGACAAGAGGGCACAAAGGGTCTCAAGTTGTGCCAGGGGAGGTTTAGGTTGGAGATGAGAAAGAATTTCTTTCTGGAGAGGGTGATCAGACCTTGGAATGGGCTGCCCAGGGAAGTAGTGGATTCTCCGTGTCTGGAGATCTTTCAAAAGAGCCTGGATGTGGCACTCAGTGCCATGGGCTGGGAACCACGGGGGGAGTGGATCAAGGGTTGGACTTGATGAGCTCTGAGCTCCCTTCCAATCCAGCCCATTCTATGATTCTATGATTCTATGATTCTATCCAGCCATGGCTAGCAAACCCTTAAGTGCTGACATTTATTTCAGCCATTACACTGATCTAAAACCCAAAATCTACAGTTGAGAAATTCCAAAATCATAAATTTTAAATTGAAAATAACTTTCAAATCTGCTTCACTCCACCAAAAGCAAAAACATTCAAGAGTTTTTTTAAAAACAAGTGACCCAATTTGGTTTTTTAATCCACAGAAGCCCTTTTCAAACAATTTTTTTTTCCATAGGTATGAAAACCAAAGCACAGTGCTGTGTTCTTTAAAGAAATGAGTGATATCACAACACTGGGAAAAGAGATAAACCTCCTGGCCAGCCCTTGCTCCCTCTCCAACATGCTGAGGTTAAAAGAACTCTGTATTTCCCTCAAGTTAACATCTTCTGAGACTTCAGAGACTTAGCATGAATGTGCTAATTCTAAAAATATCCTAAGCAGTGAGAAGTTTTGACACAGAATAAAGCAAGCAGCCTCCTTTTGCCTTGAATCTGGTGTGAACTGAGACATCTAGTGTGCTATTTCCTTTTTCTCCCTCCCAAAAAGAAAGTGTCTTTCTGCAACAGATTGGAAGGCTGAGGTAATTTGCAAGTTCCTTAATGGGCAAGGGGATTTTCTTTGATCCAAGTACTCTGTATCTGCACTTGAACCCAGTCTGTCCTGCTCCAGAGCTCTAATGAAGTCACTGAAGAAGCTTCAGCCCTTCTTGTGCTGTCACTGGTCATTCCGGTCACTAGTGGTGTCCCCCAGGGATCAGTGTTGGGCCCAGTGCTGTTTAATATCTTGAGGGAGGATTTAGAGGAGGGGATTGAGTCCATCCTCAGCAAATTCCCAGCTGACACTAAGCTGGGGAGAAGTGTGGATCAGCTGGAAGGCAGGAGGGCTCTGCAGAGGGACCTGGAGAGACTGGAGAGTTGGGCTGATCCCAAGGGGATGAGGTTGAAGATTCCAAGGGCCGGGTCCTGCACTTTGGCCACAAGAAGCCCATGGGGAGCTCCAGGCTGGGCAGGGAATGGTTGCAGCAAGGGAGCTGGGAGTCTGGCTTGCCAGGAAGCTGAAGAGGAGGCAGCAGTGTGCCCAGGTGGCCAAGAAGGCCAATGGCATCCTGGGCTGGCTCAGGAAGAGCGTGGCCAGCAGGCCCAGGGAAGGGATTCTGCCCCTGTGCTCAGCCCTGGGGAGGCCACAGCTTGAGTCCTGTGTCCAGTTCTGGGCCCCTCAGGAAGTTCAGGAAGGAGCTTGAGGTGCTGGAGCAGGTGCAGAGAAGAGCAAGGAGGCTGGGAAGGGATCCAGCAGAATTCCTGGGAGGAAGGGCTGAGGGAGCTGGGGGTGTTGAGGCTGGAGGAGGCTCAGGGGAGACCTCATCACTCTCCAACTCCCTGAAAGGAGGTTGGAGCCAGGGGGGGGTTGGGCTCTTTTCCCAGGCAACTCTCAGCAAGACAAGAGGGCACAAAGGGTCTCAAGTTGTGCCAGGGGAGGTTTAGGTTGGAGATGAGAAAGAATTTCTTTCTGGAGAGGGTGATCAGACCTTAGAATGGGCTGCCCAGGGAAGTAGTGGATTGAAGCAGTACAGCCTCAGACTGTCAGCACCGAACAATTGCTGATAATTTCAACATAAGCTTTGGGCTATGTACAAGGACAGTGCTGCTTAAAGCATATTTTGTAACCACAAGGAACAGTACGTTAGAACACTCGAAGGTTAAGGAGTAAGCAAGACGATTAGATTAAGGGACTCGGCACGATAGCAACATCCACAAAGAAGCTCGAATGTGTGAAAGATAAGCTTTGTTAGTTAATTGTTGCTAAAGATTTTGTAGCCAATCAAGTTAAAACGTGTGTAACGAGATGTAGAAATCACCAATCTGTTAACCCAGAACTGCAAAGTATCCCTTGGAAGGTATAAAGAGACCTCAACACATCAGAACCTGGAGCACTGAGATATGAACCTCATTTTCATTCTTCTAGAGTAGCTTTGGTGTGGAAAAAATTGGGGTGACAAAACAGCCACTGCTTGGGTTTGATGAAATAGAACATGAAAGGCAACAGGAAAAAAAAACCCTGGTTGGTTAATAGACCTATTTAATTCATGCAAATCTTCCCCCAAAAGAACAAACATGCTCCTCCTGTCTGAATTAAAATATTTCTGGCAGTCCCATGAGCAGTCTAAGATGCAAATTTTGTATAAACCACTGATGAATCTGTCCCCACCCACAAAGAGCAGTGGAAAACCTTCCCCTTCCAAGGGTAATGAAGCACTTCAAGAAGTTATCAGGGAAGATGAGCTTGAACTGGAAGTTAAAACAACATTTGGCTGGAATTGTGTCTCTTTCTTTCACCCTACCAGAGATCAAACATTTCCATGCTCCTGGTTTTTTCCCTTTCCCAAATTAAAATCCCACCAAATCCTAGAGGTGATCTGCAGAATAAAAACCCCAGGAGAGTGCACTTTAAAGAAGTAACCAAAAAAGAGTCTCTTATGAACATTCTAACTCTTCATTTTTATTTTTATTTAAGCAATTGGGTGGATGAAAATGGTCACTGCTCACCTGGCAATTTTGAAAGCTATAGGGAAAGAGGATTTGAAAGCTTCAAGTAAAACACAAACTGAAAGAAAAAATTCATATGGAAACAAGTTTTTCCAAGGAATCTAAACTCTAGGCAACAACTGAGCCTTAGGCATCAAGAGAATTTTTGCCTTTTTGCAGAAGTATTTGTCCTTGTCCCCAAAATGTCATTTAAGTTATTCCTTTGTGAATGACTTCAAACAAGGATTTCTGTTAATCAGGCCCTGAAGGGAGGGGGAAAACCCCACAGCTTTCTACCCTAGAAATTGGGGTATTTCACTGGGTGTTCTTGCTTTTAACAAGTCTGATTTATTTTCCTTTTTCACAAGTTGACAAGTCAAGATCTGAAGTTTTCAGGGACCAATAATTAGGTCAAACACAAAGAATGATAAATATTGGTTTTAAGTGTAACCACACCTTCCATCTTCTGAGGTGGTGGCTTTTATTTAAACAAGCAGTCAGTCCCCCAAACAAGAAGAGAACCCAACACTTAACTCATGTATTTCTGTTCATATGATTAAAGTGGCTTTTGAAATAAAAGGTTTTGGGTTTTAATTGGATCTTCCCAACACACACAGCAATAAAAGCCTAATTAACACTATTAATTTTATTTTCAGGTTTGCTGGTATTGCATCTGAACTAGCTGGAGCTATCACCCTGTGGAACACTTCAAATTTCAGAAGAATTCTGTCAGTCTCAGCTCTCCAAATGGTCCCAACTCAATGGTTTTACACCCAAACTGACACCAGGGGATGGAAGAAAAGCAGCATTTACTTACCCAGGAACACTTTCAAACTCTTCTGCAGTTATTAAAGCTGCTTCCTTAATGGGTCTTTGCTCTTTTGGGGGTTTTTTGGCACGCTCAGGTTCCACAACTTTGCTTTGTTCTTCACTTTTCACAATCTGCCCCGCAAGGCTGTAAATATTCAGGATAAAAGTAGTAGTAAGGTGAATGCTATAACATTATCAAGCCTGCTTCCTCACAGACCTGAGTTCCAACCCATCTCTTGGGTTGGATGAACACAATTCACCATCTTTCCTGAAAGAAAAGGTCTTCATCTCCCCTTTAGAGAGGCAGATGAGGAGGCAGCAGATCCCAAAGGGAGCTGCCTTCCAATTCCTTAAGGGAACCTCCAGGAAGGCTGCAGAGGGACTTTTCCCAAGAGTGTCCAGCCATAGGAGAAGGGGAAATGGTTTGAAAGTGCAGGAGAAGAGGTTGAGGCTGGATCTGAGGAAGAAGTTCTTCAGCAGGAGGGTGCTGAGACTCTGGAACAGATTGCCCAGAGAAGCTGTGACTGCCCCCTCCCTGGAGGTGTTCAAGGCCAGGTTGGATGAGGCTTGGAGCATCCTTGTCTGGATGAGAGGTGTCCCTGGGCATGGCAGGGAGCTTGGAGGAGATGAGCTCTGAGCTCCCTTCCAGCCTCAGCCATCCTGTGATTCTATAAAATACTTCACAGCTCCTTAAAAAAAGTTCAGCTTTTGGGAGATCTGATTTAACCATTAATTTTGGAAGAGAAGAAATTCAACACCATCAGCTGGAATATTTTTTTTTAAATGTATACTTTTTTTTTTTAGGCATGATCCCAAAAGCTGAAGATTTTCCTGTTTTGAGTGATTATTAAAGTATGATTTTTAGAAATTCACTCTTCCTCAGCTTAGAGCCTCAAACACTGAGTTTTTGGCAAGCCACTCACTTTGCTCCTCTCCTGCCCATCAGCAGGGAAGCAAAGAAGAGGCACTTGGCCAAATTCACTGTCACCTGAGTACAAGGACATCACAGGGCTGTGACATGTGACAGAAATAACTAAAGCAGCACCAAGCTGAGGTGTCACAAAGAACTCATCCTCTGCTTTGAGCTAACTGACCCACAAAACAGGGACCTGCAGCCTGCCAGCTGCACAGCAGTGCCTCACTCAGAGCCAGGATTTGATGTGACACTCTCCAAACCCAGTGTCCCAAGGTGACAGCAGCACAGAGGACAGAGAGTGCCACCTGCTGGGCTCCCAAAGTGGCTGCTCAGCGACAGGAGGGAAAGGGAATGAGATTAGGAGGAAATTCTTTGTTATGAGGGTGCTGAGCCCCTGTGCCAGGTTTCCTAGAGAAGCTGTGGCTGCCCCATCCCTGGCAGTGTCTCAGGTCAGGTTGGATGGGGCTTGGAGCAACCTGGGCTGGTGGGAGGTGTCCCTGCCCATGGAAAGGGGTTGGGAATGGATGGGATTTAAGCTCCCTTCCAACCCAAACCAGTTTGGACTTGGGGTATTTGGTGGTGGGTTTGGAATAAGAAGGATAAATACAAAGACACAAGCTTGTATTCAAAACCTGGGGTTGGTGCTGTGAGAAACTGCTCGCTTAGTAAACACCTGGAACACAAAAGGGCTTAAGATGGAAACTTGTTTTTTATTTCTGTGCCATTCCTCTGGCTAACAGGAACATCAAAGCCAAGAACATGGAGAGAAACAATAGCTGAAAGCAGGAGTTGTTGAGGAGAAAGGGTGTTTGGACAAGAAGCCTTATCAACTAATGTGTGACTCCTCAGGAAAAACCACCACCACAAACTGACAGTGACAGAACCAAAATCATCAACTGGTAGAGCATAATTTGTTGAAAATGACAAAAACTGTCTTATTTTTACAGGGGTGGTTCTGTCTAGATAGGGAAGGAGCAGCTAAGCTTGCACCACACTTAACTTCTTAATCAAAACACAAAAAAACTGGAAGGGAAACCAAAATCCCAAAGAATCCTTCTGACATCAGTCAGAAACAAGCCTTGTTTGCACCTACAGAATTCCCAGGAGCTAATGGAAATTCAGGACAAAGATTTTTTTCCTAAAACAAACAAAAAAAAGTTACAAAAGGAAGGCAGAACCTCAGTGATAATTTCTGAAGAACTTCCACTCCTTCACACACAAAAACCTGCAACATCTAAACTGAAAAAGCAACTGAAAAGGATCAAGAGGCACATTTATAAAATACCAGCCTGGTATTTTATAGGATTTACCTCAGGGATTTGTTAGGGTGCTGGTAATGGAGAGTTAAGAGCAAACAAAAAAAAAAACAACAAAAAAACCCCAAACTTGACTCCCAAAAGTTTAGAGTTAAAAGGAGTAAAGCAGTAGGAGACCACTTACCAGCTCCGAGTTGGTTTAGGCAGGTAGGGAGGAATATTTTCATAGAGATGCTGTGCTTCATTTTGCTCCCTCTCAGCAGACTTCTGGAGCTCCTGAAATGAACGTTGGACTTCATGAGAAATCTGAAACTTTATGTCAAGTAAGATAAGTTCACTATTAGAGGTGTTTTCTGCTCTCTCCCCACCATCCTAACCCTTTCACTCTATCATTTCCCAAGAGCAATGAGCAAAGCCCAGAAAAAACAAAGCTAAGAGTGAAAAAAATTAAGTTTTTTAAGTACTTAGGAATTTTCAGAAATTTAAGCAGGCAAGAAGTAAATCTTTAACAATATACCCTAGGTTTGGACAGGGGAATGGTGGTGGTGATGAAGAAAAGATAGAGCAGGAAACTCATCTAAATTCCCTGAATAAGACTTAACACATGATAGCACAGGAAAGAACAAGAGATCAATACTCTACAAAAGAACAACTACACACTTAGCAAAGATTCCTTTGAATAGTTCAGCAATATATGAACAGAAAAAAATATTACTTTTAGCAAGTTCTTCAGTTTTTCTTGCTGTTGAACCCCAGTTTCCATTTTATTCAGGAGATCATGCAAGAGAATCATCTCCTGCCCTATTTTACAGAGCATAGATTTGAGGGATGGCTCTTGACCTGTCAAAGAGAGGACCTTAAGACAAAAAAATCTCCAACAGAAAACCAAAATCCCATTTCCTTCCCCTCCCCAAGCAGTGATTCCCTATTAACCCTGTGTTTTCCCACCATATCTTCCCAGGAGAAGCAGCAATACTTACTGCCAACCTCCTACTCCACACAACCAAAGAACTTCAAAGTTGCTCCAGGAAAAACTTCCCCTTAGCCTATGTTCTCTGCTTGGCACCTGGTTCCCTGATAATGCCCTCACTTTGCCATCTTTGATCACTTTTATGTTCTCTGTATTTAACTTGATTTCCACTTCATGTTACATTCCCTGTCTAATCAGAGCATTCCCATTTTTGGGGTGCAAACCAAAAGCCCACTCTTAAATTTCTTTTACCTATGTTCCTTAACTGAAGAGTCCTTTTAATAGTTGAAATCTTTGTGTTGATGTGAAGGCCCAAATCTTCCAGGTCTGAGGATGCCATTACCTCTCTATTGTCAAAGTGAGGGGAAAAAAACAAACAAAAAAGAATTAAGTTATTTAAGAAAGCCCTAAGCTGCAAACACTGAGCACACAACCAGAATCTTTAAGAAGGACCCTGAGCTGTCAAAGAAGCAAAGGGAACTTAAATGAAGGAGTAAATGTAGTAACTACCTGTTATTTTACTAAACTGGAAAGAAGAGAAGCACAAAGTGACTGGCATTAGACAAGGCAATTTCCCTGAACTCTGAAGATAAATGCAGTGAAACTGGGCTGATTCCAGCGGGATGAGGTTCAACACGGCCAAGTGCTGGGTCCTGCACTTTGGCCACAACAACCCCATGGGGAGCTCCAGGCTGGGGACAGAGTGGCTGAGAGCAGCCAGGCAGAAAGGGAGCTGGGAGTCTGGCTTGCCAGGAAGCTGAAGAGGAGGCAGCAGTGTGCCCAGGTGGCCAAGAAGGCCAATGGCATCCTGGGCTGGCTGAGGAAGAGCGTGGCCAGCAGGTCCAGGGAAGGGATTCTGCCCCTGTGCTCAGCTCTGGTGAGGCCACAGCTTGAGTCCTGTGTCCAGTTCTGGGCCCCCCAGTTCAGGAAGGATATTGAGGTGCTGGAGCAGGTCCAAAGGAGGGCAACCAGGCTGGTGAAGGGACTCGAGCACAGATCCTGTGAGGAGAGGCTGAGGGAGCTGGGGGTGTTCAGCCTAAAGAAGAGAAGGCTCAAGGAAGACCTCATCACTCTCTCCAATTCCCTGAAAGGAGGTTGGAGCCGGGGGGGGGTTGGGCTCTTTTCCCAGGCAACTCTCAGCAAGACAAGAGGGCACAAAGGGTCTCAAGTTGTGCCAGGGGAGGTTTAGGTTGGAGATGAGAAAGAATTTCTTTCTGGAGAGGGTGATCAGACCTTGGAATGGGCTGCCCAGGGAAGTAGTGGATTCTCCGTGTCTGGAGCTATTTCCAAAGAACCTGGATGTGGCACTCAGTGCCATGGGCTGGGAACCACGGGGGGAGTGGATCAAGGGTTGGACTTGATGAGCTCTGAGCTCCCTTCCAACCCAGCCCATTCTATGTTTTTATGATTCTATGAAACATCAGTGCAATTCCTCATGAAACAGGTTATTTCTTTACTAAATTAAGGTGAAGAAGATGGCAATTTACTGCAATAAAGAAAAAATAACCTCGTTTATACAAAGCAGTGCTGTGAGGCTCTCCCAGGGAGATTGGATCAGATGATCAAGATTTAGAGATAGGGTTTTTAATAATGCCAGTAATTAAACAAACAAAAATGTGTGCTTGCTTGCTTGTAGAGTACAGAGACACAAAAATATAGCATTGTATGTAGAATCATAGAATTGTCAGGGTTGGAAGGGACCTTTAAGATCATCTAGTGCCAACCTCCCACCAGCTCAGCTTGCTCAGAGCTCCATCCAGCCTAGCCTTAAAAACTTCCAGGCTTCCACCCCAGGGTTTTCCAGAGTCTCACCATCCTCATGGTGAAGAACTTCTTCCTAACTTCCAATCTGGATCTCCCCACCTTCAGTTTGAATCCATTTCCCCTGTTCCTACCTGAACCCAAGATCTAAAAAAGTCCTTCAGCAGCTTTCTTGTAACCCCTTCAGATACAGGAAGGCCACAATAAGGTCTCCTCAGAGCCTTTCTTCTCGGTTACTCTTGAATAAGCATTATTACTAATTCTAGTAGAGAAAATAATTGATAAAAACCCATTGCTGAAGCGCAGGGTAACCAACCCCCACCGCACAGAGCTCGCTGCCTCCGGTGGTCACCTCGCACCTGAAAACAAAGCTTTTCTTTTCTTTTTAAAGCACCACCAACCCCCAGGCCGGCTGAACTACCTTTACAACGCATTAAATAAGGATTTATCCCTTCCCACACCTTCCGTACCTCAGGAGACACCGTTACCCCCCTCACCCTCCCTTTACGCCCCACTGCCTAGGTGGTGATGTCAGGAGTTTCCTCCCCCCCAGCTCCTCCTCTCTCACCCTCAGCAGCACCGGAGCCAACAACCCGCTGAGAGCGGGGAGGAGAGAAGCTGTTTATCGCAGGAAAAGAAGCTGTTTCCCGCAGGAAGAGAAGCTCCGAAAGGCCCCGCTGCAGCTCCAGTTCAAACCCGCCGCGCTCCGCCGACCGTTAGGGTGCGCAGGCGCCCGGGAGAAGGAGGGCGGGAAGGGGCGGAGAGGGGCGGGGAAGGGGGACCGACTCCTCCCGCCCACGGACCGGGCTCCCCGAACCTCAGGGATCCGCCTTCCTCCCTGCCCACGGACCGGGCTCCCCGAACCTCAGGGATCCGCCTTCCTCCCTGCCCACGGACCGGGCTCCCCGAACCTCAGGGATCCGCCTTCCTCCCGCCCACGGACCGGGCTCCCCGAACCTGAGGGAACCGGCTCTTCCCTGCCTATGGACCGGGCTCCCCGAACCTGAGGGAACCGGCTCTTCCCTGCCTATGGACCGGGCTCCCCGAACCTCAGGGATCCGCCTTCCTCCCTTCCAGGGATCGGGCTCCCCGAACCTCAGGGATCCGCCTTCCTCCCTTCCAGGGATCGGGCTCCCCGAACCTCAGGGAACCGGCTCCTCCCTGCACACGGACCGGACTCCCCGAACCTGTGGGAACCGCCTTCTCGTACCTCAGGGGACCGCCTTCCTCCCGCCCATGGCTCGGGCTCCCGGAACCTGAGGGAACTGACTCCTACCCGATCATGGACCGGGCTCCCCGAACCTGAGGGAACCGCCTTCTCGTACTTCAGGGGACCGCCTTCTTCCCGCCCATGGATCGGGCTCCCGGAACCTGAGGGAATCGGCTCCTCCCTGCCCACGGACTGGGCTCCCCGAACCTGAGGGATCCGCCTTCCTCCCGCCCATGGACCAGGCTCCCTGAACCTGAGGGAACCGCCTTCCTTTCTGCCCATGGACCGGGCTCCCCGAACCTGAGGGAACCGCCTTCTCGCACCTCAGGGGACCACCTTCCTCCCGCCCATGGACCGGGCTCCCCGAACCTCAGGGGACCGCCTTCCTCCTTGCCCATGGACCGGGCTCCCCGAACCTGAGGAAACTGGCTCCCCTGTGCCTATGGACCGGGCTCCCCGAACCTGAGGGAACTGGCTTCTCTCCGCCTATGGACCGGGCTCCCTGAACCTGAGGGAACCGCCTTTCTGCCCATGGACCGGGCTCCCCGAACCTGAGGGAACCGGCTCCTCCCTGCCCACGGACCGGGCTCCCTGAACCTGAGGGAACCGGCTTCTCTCCGCCCATGGACGGGGGCTGAAGCCCTTGAGGGAACCGCCTTCCTCCCGCTCATGGGCCGGGCTCCCCGAACCTCAGGGATCCGGCTCCTCCCTGCTTATGGACCGGGCTCCCCGAACCTCAGGGATCCGGCTCCTCCCTGCTTATGGACCGGGCTCCCCGAACCTCAGGGATCCGGCTCCTCCCTGCTTATGGACCGGGCTCTCCGAACCTGAGGGAAAGGTTTTCCCGCCGCTGCGGGGCCGGGGCTGCTGAGGGGATTTCGCCTCAGAGCAGCGGAGCAGAGGCGGTCAGGATTCTACCAGCAAAGCCGAGCCAACAGATGTTAATAGGTTGTATAAATTCGGTTTATTTCGGTGCTCAGCAGTCGATAAATAAAAATTAAAAGTCGCTTTTCAGCGACAGACTCGTCCTGGTGGGGAAAACATCATTGCCAACCATGGCTTTCTTCTTGGAAAGGGGGGGTAAGATAAAAAGCTTACATTTACCCCAAACTCCTTCTGTTTAGCTCCAGTTACAAAGGTTCCTTGCTTATCTCTCCAAAGAAAAAAAAGAAATAAATACACCCTTGGATTTCCATGATGTCGTAACAAAGAAGAGCTTGGAGTTCCCTTCCCACATGCCAGCTCTAAAAAGAGCCAAAAAACCCTAAAGAAATGAGAAACAGATTGTCCTGCAGACAAAGCATCAGCAAAAAGAGAAGGAATCTAAAAGCCTTACTTCATAAGCAATCTTAAATGACAAATAATTAAAAAAGAAAAAACAAACAAAAACCAGCAAGCCAGAGATGTCCCAAGCCCCTGAACACATCCCCTCCTAGCCTGGAGCTGTTCACATTTGCTAGCTGCTTTAAAACAAGTTTCAGGTTCTAAACAGCTCTTAAGAACCTCTGCAGTGAAGTGAGTTACAACATACAGCCATAAGGAGGATTTTTTAAAAATTAAAAATACTAGAAACACCATCAGATACAGAGAAATTGTATTCTAACTCCTTGTGCTTATGCAGAATATCTGAGCTTGACATTCAAAACTTTCTTCCGCTGTTTTAAGCACGCCATGGGAATGATCTGAGGTGCATGCAGACAGCTGAAACCCTTCCTGCAGTCTCAGTTTAGTGATTAAAAAGAACATTTCTCCTGCGAGCTTGTGGGACAGAGGAAAGAACTGCCTAAGGAAGATTCTTTCTGGAGCCTTTCACACCAGCTGGTGCCACATAAAAATCACACATCCAAACCTACAGGAACCTGACAGGAAGCTGTTGGATGCAAGATCAGGCTACTTGGGGTACGGAATATTGAAATCACATCACCCACAAGGGATTTTCCCAAGTCAACAGACAATGCTCTGTTTCACGTAAGTAAACCAAAGTATTTGGCAGTAAGATCATAAATTGTCTTTCAGTGTTCAGCTTTACAAGGCTGGTTTATCCTCAGGAAGCAAAAGGCATCTTGGCATTTTGTTAAGCAAACACCCCAGAGTAAAGAGGCTGATATTCACTTTCTTCTTTCTTGCAAGTAAGCACACAGACACTCAGCATGCCAAAGAACTGAAAAAGAGAGAGAAAGAGATTTAGTTCTGCTGGATTTCATTGTAGTCACCAAACCAAACATGTTCTTTTCCTCCAAAAAAAGCTACTTAGAAAACACATCTGCACAAAGTGATTTAAATTTTTTTTTCCATATCTACTTCCAATAATAGGTTCAGGTTAACTTCTTCCTCCCTGGTTTCTCATATGAATTTACAAATCCAGATTAGTTTCTAAATTCTCTTGCTGTGGGAAAAAACTCAGTGAAAGGGTGGGATTATTCTGGATGTACATGTGTAAAATATATAAATATATATATAAAATTTGCAACTAGATATAGAGCAGAATACGCTAAAACAATCATTGGAGATGATGGCAGGAGAGATAGTGATGGGAGGGTTGATCACAAATATTTACATGTAAAGAAAGAGCAGAGGGAAGGGAAATGATGCAGTGTCAGTGAGGAATTTAAACTCACAAGGTCAAATGCTGTAAACAATTAATTTTGTGTTAGGGCCAAAATTAAGAAAGTTCAACTGAGCCAAGTCCCTGAGGTGGCATCCTGAGACTTTGGCTTCTGCATTGAGCTGAGGAATCATAGAATCATAGAATGGGCAGGGTTGGAAGGGAGCTCAGAGCTCATCAAGTCCAACCCTTGATCCACTCCCCCCGTGGTTCCCAGCCCATGGCACTGAGTGCCACATCCAGGCTCTTCTGAAATAGCTCCAGACACGGAGAATCCACTGTCGCAGTGCGAGACGGGGACCCAGTTTGATGCAAACAAATGTCCAACTTTATTGAATCAGAAGGCGATATTTATACACTAATCTAAGAGCTAATGCCACGTATACATATTGCTGATTGGTGATTTCTACATCTCGTTACACACGTTTTAACTTGATTGGCTACAAAATCTTTAGCAACAATTAACTAACAAAGCTTATCTTTCACACATTCGAGCTTCTTCGTGGATGTTGCTATCGTGCCGAGTCCCTTAATCTAATCGTCTTGCTTACTCCTTAACCTTCGAGTGTTCTAACGTACTGTTCCTTGTGGTTACAAAATATGCTTTAAGCAGCACTGTCCTTGTACATAGCCCAAAGCTTATGTTGAAATTATCAGCAATTGTTCGGTGCTGACAGTCTGAGGCTGTACTGCTTCAATCCACTACTTCCCTGGGCAGCCCATTCCAAGGTCTGATCACCCTCTCCAGAAAGAAATTCTTTCTCATCTCCAACCTAAACCTCCCCTGGCACAACTTGAGACCCTTTGTGCCCTCGTCTTGCTGAGAGTTGCCTGGGAAAAGAGCCCAACCCCCCCCTGGCTCCAACCTCCTTTCAGGGAGTTGCAGAGAGTGATGAGGTCTCCCCTGAGCCTCCTCTTCTCCAGCCTCAACACCCCCAGCTCCCTCAGCCTCTCCTCATAGGGTCTGTGCTTGAGTCCCTTCACCAGCCTGGTTGCCCTCCTTTGGACCTGCTCCAGGACCTCAATCTCCTTCCTGAACTTCCTGAGGGGCCCAGAACTGGACACAGGACTCAAGCTGTGGCCTCCCCAGGGCTGAGCACAGGGGCAGAATCCCTTCCCTGGACCTGCTGGCCACGCTCTTCCTCAGCCAGCCCAGGATGCCATTGGCCTTCTTGGCCACCTGGCCACACTGCTGCCTCCTCTTCAGCTTCCTGGCAAGCCAGACTCCCAGCTCCCTTGCTGCAACCACTCCCTGCCCAGCCTGGAGCTCCCCATGGGCTTCTTGTGGCCAAAGTGCAGGACCCGGCCCTTGGAATCTTCAACCTCATCCCCTTGGGATCAGCCCAACTCTCCAGTCTCTCCAGGTCCCTCTGCAGAGCCCTCCTGCCTTCCAGCTGATCCACACTTCCCCCCAGCTTAGTGTCAGCTGGGAATTTGCTGAGGATGGACTCAATCCCCTCCTCTAAATCCTCCCTCAAGATATTAAACAGCACTGGGCCCAACACTGATCCCTGGGGGACACCACTAGTGACCGGCCGCCATTTTGATGCAGCCCCGTTCAGCACCACTCTCTGGGCCCGGCCCTCCAGCCAGTTCCTAACCCAGCACAGAGTGCTCCTGGCTGAGCCATGGCCTGACAGCTTTTCCAGGAGGATGCTGTGGGAGTTTTCCTTATTTCTAAGAGGGAAATTAGCATTTCAACCTGGGAAGGAATGATCCCAGTATGCAGAGACAGGAAAATAAAATTATGCTGCATCTGAACTTCTCAACATCTGCTTGTTCCAACTTCAGTGCAGAGAAGGCAGAATTCCAGGCTCACAAGAACATTAACCACCAAGAGAGGGACCAATGTTCTTCATCTCAGCAAAACACAATCCCTCCTTTGCCTGGAGGCAACAGATTTTTTGACTCTTAGATCAGAGAATCAATGTCAGGAATTAACTCTAATCCAAAATGTTGCTTTGCTGATGGAGGCCACCACAGGGCACACCACTGACAGCTGCCCAACTGGAAGCTCTGGAGACCAAAGGCTTTTATCCACAGAACTGGGAACAGCCCTGGAAATAACACCAACAGACTCAGCAGTGCCTCACCAATGGCATGAAAACATTCTCTCAAGAGTTACAACTCATCCACCCTCCTTAACCCTGCAGCACAAGATGATGGTTGTAAAAACAAAGCACCTTCCATACTCACATTCTGGAAACCTGAAGGAAAAAACTTGTTTGTTTTTTGTGGACTTCAGCTGGATCTCATCACATGGCTGAAGAGCAGTTCACTCCTTCCCTCACTGCTGTTTTAATTAAATCAAACACTGCTCTCACTGGAGCTGGGAGTTGCTAATTCCTTGAATTTCATTTGGCTCCTTCCCCTCCAGCCAGGTCTGCTGTCTGCCCTACATTTACCTCCAAGTGCAGAAGACATCCCTCTTTGGCACCCAGCTCTCATCCCACACCACTTTTACATTCCTGGACCTCCAAAATATCAGGATCAAATGCACCAAGTGATGAAGCCAGGATCAAACTAATCCTCAGAGACATTAATCATGTGTCACTCATTCTGCTCTGCTGGGACTCAAACAGGGCAGGTCCTCTACAAAGCAAGATTCTGGGAAATACTCCTTTCCTGGAAAAATCCTGCCTTCTCACTTTACCACCAACCTCACCCTTTCCTTCTCCAAGATCCCCTTGTACTGAAAGTGGGACAGGAAAAGTCCTGTGCCTGGTGACAGCATTAAAGGTGAGGCTGGAGACACTGCACCTCCATCCTGCCTGGCCTTCAGGGGCACAAAGTACTGGGTCAGGTTCTGGAAACCCAAACACCAGAAGGACATGGAGCTGTTGGAGTGAGTCCAGAGGAGGCCCTGGAGATGCTGGGAGGGCTGAAGCAGCTCTGGAGCCAGGCTGAGAGAGTTGGGGTTGTTGAGGCTGGAGAAGAGAAGGCTGCAGGGAGAGCTTAGAGCACCTTCCAGTGCCTGAAGGGGCTCCAGGAAAGCTGGGGAGGGACTTGGGACAAGGGCAGGGAGTGACAGAACAAGAGGTGATGGAAGAGGGGAGATTAAGGTTAGACATTGGGAATTAATTCTTGAATGTGAGGGTGCTGAGCCCCTGTGCCAGGTTTCCCAGAGAAGCTGTGGCTGCCCCATCCCTGGCAGTGTCTCAGGTCAGGCTGGATGGGGCTTGGAACCCCTGGGAGGTGTTCCTGCCCATGGAAAGGGGTTGGGAATAGAGGAGCTTTAAGGTCCCTTCCAACCCAAACCAGTCTGGGATTCAATGATTCTATGAAGGAGTGAGCAAGGTGTAGGACTCAAAACATCCATCCCATCTTTCCAAACCACTTTGTCCTTGGTCTCTCCTCTGCTGCCATCACCACAGGATTTAAACCTCCAGGCTAGGGAATTTCCTCCCAGGTAGTCACTCCAAACCAAAGGTGGAGCTGACCACTGGCAGCATGGAGCCTCCTGCATGGGTATTTTTAAACCAGATGCTTGCAGCTGGGTACAGCCACTCATGAGAAGTTTTTTTCCTGAGTCCTTTGATGGAGCTCAGCACTCAGGCTGGGAAATTCTCCCACAGCTGAGTGCCCACAACCTCAGAGGGCACTTAGACTTAGTTAATGTGTAAAGGTTGAGGTGCAAAGTGCAAAGTCAACCACTGGGCATCACCAGGGGACATCAAGCTCTGCTCTCCTGCCTAACTCCAGCCTTTGCAAGTTGCTCTGGAGTTCTAGACAACCTGCAGAATAATTTAAATTTCCTGTAGGACGTTTCACACAAAATAACCCCCTAGGATTTTATTTCTGCAAGGCAACAGACACATTCTTCACCTCCTCTCTATACCTTATGCCTGGTTTCCAACCCATTTGCAGCTCTGGAGACAGAGCAACTGTGAAACAAACCTTGTTGTGAGTTAAGGGCTACCACAAACTTAAAAAAAAAAACAACCAAACAATAGTGCAGCCAATTCACAGAAGTCCCATGAAGCCAAAATTAGCAAATCAGCTCCAAGAGAGAAAGATGAGAGGGTTCATGTTGAGTTCAAGGAGATTCATGCCCAAATCTGTATCAATACAGACCAACATTTTCAGAGTAGGTTTTCTTGTGACATTCAGGATTGTCTGGGTTCTGGTCAGAGACAAAACAGAGCCAGCAAGTGCTCTACTACAATTTCTGCACTTCTGCTTCCAAACAGAATAAAGAAAAGTAATGAGGTAAAAATAAAAGACTTTGGGTAAAGATTTGGCTTAAAGGAAGTTCACTTTTTTGCCTCCCCCTACAAACTGAGATACAGCCACACTTCACTCATGGTTTTTAATTCAAAGTGAAGACTTTGAAGCCTGAAGAGCAGAGTCACTCAGCAGGGGGAGGCATTTCAGGTAACAGTCTGTTCCCTGTTGTGTTTTTGGAGATGAGTCCCAGGGCTAAACTTTGAACAGAGAGGAGAGAAATATTTCAGCACATAAATCTTGGAGCTGCCAGAATTATTCAGAAAATTAAATATTATAAATTCTTTTTAGGGTTCCTGCCTGGAAGATGACTTTCAGAAGACCTCAGCCCAAAATAGGATCAGGAGATTCCAACTTTTATCCATGGGCAGGGACACCTCCCATCAGCCCAGGTTGCTCCAAGCCCCATCCAACCTTCAGCATTTCCAGGGATGGGGCAGCCACAGCTCCTCTGGGAAACCTGGCACAGGGGCTCAGCACCCTCAAATTCAACAATTTCTTCCTAATATCATCTCAGTCTCCCCTCTGAAAGCTTTTTCCTTCATCCCATCCCTCCCTGCCCTTGTCCCAAGTCCCTCCCCAGCTTTCCTGGAGCCCCTTCAGGCACTGGAAGGTGCTCTAAGCTCTCCCTGCAGCCTTCTCTTCTCCAGCCTCAACAACCCCAACTCTCTCAGCCTGGCTCCAGAGCTGCTCCAACCCTCCCAGCATCTCCAGGGCCTCCTCTGGACTCACTCCAACAGCTCCATCTCCTTCTGGGCTTGGGGACCCCAGAACTGGACCCAGCACCCCAGGGGGGTCTCCCCAGAGTGGAGCAGAGGGGGACAATCCCCTCCCTGATCCTGCTGGGGATGCAGCCCAGGACAGGGGTTGATTTCTGGGGTGACAGAGCAGATACATCCCTGTCCTTGCTGTGCCTCCATCAGGTCTCACACAGCCCTGGTCCCTCTCTTCCAGTTTAAAACCCTTCCCCCTTGTGTTCTCACTCCCTGCCTTGTCCCAAGTCCCTCCCCAGCTTTTCCTTCAGGCACTGGAAGGTGCTCTAAGGTCTCACAGTGATCCAGACAAGAAGCTGGAACTCTCTCCAACCACTTACTGCACACACAGTGCCATGAATATACAATCATCCCCTGTGGAACAGAATCAGGTAGGACCTGATAGCTCTGAGTGCTCTCACTGATACCAAACCACCCTTGGGAAGGAGTAGACTTTACCACTTTTTTTTTGTTGTTGTTAAATGCACAGCAAGATTTTTATTTTTTTTTTACCTTGTGTCTCACTGTCAGAAGGGGAATTTTTTATCTGATGATGCCCACCAGCCCCTGCCCTTCTAGAGACACTTAGGGGCATTCAAATCTTAGTCTCACAGCCACAGCAGGTGCCCCTGAAACTTCCCTCTATAGGACTGCTCTGAAAAAAGGAAAAAAAAAAACCAAAACAAAACAAATTTGCATCTCTCAGCCAGGCAGAACAGGTATTTTTCCACCTTCCCTTCTTTGTTTTAATAAGTTGACCTTCTGGGAACAGAAGCTTGTGTTCATTTGCATTTATCAGCACAGGCTCCTTTCCTCCTCCTACCAAGCCTGCCTAAAATGAAGGTGCCAAACAACTCACCACAAAATGAAAAGGCAGTGTTTGTTGGTTTGAGGTTTTGTGGGTTGTTTTGTTGGGTTTGGTTGAACACTCCAACTTCAGAGTGTTGTTTGATCCTTTTGTCTGTTGCTGTGAACCAGAAAGGGATTTTTTCAAAAGCTGGAAAGTTTGGGGTAACAAAGCCACAGTGTTAAAAGGAAAAGCTGTAAGAACAGAGTAAGCTGCAAATTCCCCTGACAAGTGTGTTCAGCAAGATGCATCCTCCAGGCAGGAAAGGAACTGAGCTAACAAGATGTAAAAAATGGCATTTCTTTCACAACATAAAGAAATGGGGCCTGCACTAAAGAAAAGTTGGAAAATCTGCACAAAACTTGGCCTGATCTGACTTTGTCCATATCAGTAACTTTTTACAAGCAAAGAAAATTATTCTTCACCCTCACAGCAAGAGCTTCTTCCTAAAACCAAACCTAAATCTCTCCTCTTTCATTTTCAAACCATCCCATCCATCCATGTTCTCATCCCAAGTCCCTCCCCAGCTTTCCTGGAGCCCCTTCAGGCACTGGAAGGTGCTCTAAACTCTCCCTGCAGCCTTCTCTTCTCCAGCCTCAACAACCCCAACTCTCTCAGCCTGGCTCCAGAGCTGCTCCAGCCCTCCCAGCATCTTCATGGCCTCCTCTGGATTCTCTCCAAAGCTCCTCCTTATCTTCAGCTACTTTGCCCCAAATCAGGAAGCAGAAGTTAACTGACTTTCAGGAAAATCCACTTTGCTGGATGTGTAGGGGCCTGTCAGGCAAAAGGAAAAGCAAGATATCAGTGCTTGCCTGGTCAGGAAAAGGGAAGTGTTCAGATGGTGGGACACACACAGTGTGAGAAACTTAACCCTATCCTCTGTGCTTCCAGGGACCAACCACAGTCCCCAAGGGTCCCTGAGGCCATGAGAAGGCAGGAGTCCTGTGTCCAGTTCTGGGCCCCTCAGGAAGTTCAGGAAGGAGCTTGAGGTGCTGGAGCAGGTGCAGAGAAGAGCAAGGAGGCTGGGAAGGGATCCAGCAGAATTCCTGGGAGGAAGGAAGGGCTGAGGGAGCTGGGGGTGTTGAGGCTGGAGAAGAGGAGGCTCAGGGGAGACCTCATCACTCTCTCCAACTCCCTGAAAGGAGGTTGGAGCCAGGGGGGGGTTGGGCTCTTTTCCCAGGCAACTCTCAGCAAGACAAGAGGGCACAAAGGGTCTCAAGTTGTGCCAGGGGAGGCTTAGGTTGGAGATTAGAGAGAATTTCTTTCTGGAGAGGGTGATCAGACCTTGGAATGGGCTGCCCAGGGAAGTAGTGGATTCTCCGTGTCTGGAGATCTTTCAAAAGAGCCTGGATGTGGCACTCAGTGCCATGGGCTGGGAACCACGGGGGGAGTGGATCAAGGGTTGGACTTGATGAGCTCTGAGCTCCCTTCCAACCCAGCCCATTCTGTGATTCTATGATTCTAATACCAATAATCTCCAGCATAATCCTTGCTGCTCCCTGCACTTTTAATCCCATCAAAGGATTAGCAGTTCTCCTCCTCACTGAGGGTGGTTTTTTTTTCATTTCTATTTTTTAATTATCCAGAAAACCACAGAGAGGGTGAAAACAAGTAGCTTTGGGTCTTGGGTGCACCAAGAGCCAAGGAGATAGGTGAAGCACAGAGCAGACAAATGCCAGAGCAGCACAAGTACTTCCTCAAAGCAGAGCTGACACTAGGAACCCAAAACACATTTGATCCCTGCTTTTTGGAAACTCCTGGGTCAAAGAAATTTGCCAAACCCACTGACAAAAGGTGGAGAAAGGAGATAGGGGATTAAAAAAAAAAAGGGGGCGGGGGGTTTAGAAGAAAAGCAACGTGGGAAGGTGTTCAGAAATAGACAAAAATATCAGAGCAGGAAACTTCCAGCTTCCAGAGATTCCCAGTTTCTTCCCTTGAACCAGCAAGTGAACCCCAGCAGTTCACCTCTCCCCTTCCAGAAGGATCATCAAATCTCACCCAGCCAAATCCCCTCACAAGAGAGTGGCAAAAACATCAGAACCTCCTCAGACTCTTCCTCTCCCTCATCTAGGTGACCAGAGTCAAACCAACAGCCCAAATCCTCACCTCAAACAGGTGAGCACCCACTTACCAAAATACCCACACACTTGGACCTAATTATTAGGTGCTAAAAAGCAAAATTGGAGGATTGAAGATTTCCCACAGCTTGAAGGACCACATTTAATTAAAAGCAGCTCCCAATCAATGCCTTGTTTGGGGAGGTTATGCCCACTTCCAGCTTCCCCAACCTCACCCTCACTTCAGAATGATCTCCAGGTAAGATGCTGAGCCTGGTGGCTAAGAGAAAAGTTGCTTTTTCACCTCATTTAGCAAGCTACTCCTTGGCATTCTGGAAAAATCTCTCTTCACCCCTGCACAACAATAACCATCAGAGATCCAAAAGAGGATTTGTTGCCTTTTTAGGATGTTCCTAAGCCATAACCTTTGGCAAAACACCATAGCTGCACCAGCTGTTGAATATACAGGTGGTGAATCATTTTCTTTAATAATTTCCAAGCAAACTTTGCAGCATGCAAGGCCTGAGCATGAATTACTCCTTGGAAAAGAAGTTTAATGCTCTTGACAGGTGCTGTGTTTTGATAAGTACATGGGACTTTGGACTGTTAAACTGTTAAAAAGGCTCTGAAAGAGCAGAATAAGACTCATCTTCTCCTTCCCCCCTCTCCTAAAACCTGTATTCCAGGTTCTACAGTTCTGCTGCAGGAATGTGATTACCACATCTGATGCTGGAAGCAGCCTCTAAATAAATGCCAGAGGCTTGGAGGCTGCATTGCTCTTCACTAGAGAAAAAAACCAAACAAACAAACCCCAAAACAACAAAGGGCTGGTTTGGGTCACCCTAAATTCAGAGGCTGCAGAAGAATAATTACTGCTGGTCCATGGATCCAGGTGACCTCAAGCTTAAACCACTGTCAGAGTGTTCCCCTCCAGCAGGAAAACTACCAGAGACACTTCTAGGATCAAGCACCCAACACAAGGTTGGAAAATACTCAAGCTCTACAAAGCAGATGGGAACTTGATGATCTTTAGAGGTCCCTTCCTCATAATTCAGTTAGGAACCCACAATCCTCAGGGTTGACTGGGCCCCTTTTCCCAGAGCAGGTCCCTGGCTGATAAGAGGGGTCACATAATCTTCTCCACACAGAAAAAAAACCTCAAGACTGGTTCCAAAATAATAACCAACTCTTCAAAGCAGCCCCCTCTGATGCTCCTGAACAAAAAAAACTTGGGAGAAAACTACACAAACCCTCTGCTTTTTTTTTCTTTTTTAATTGCTCCTAAGTATTTCTTGAGGAAGTGATATGGAGAGAGCAAAATGCAGCTGGAACAAAGTCCTCAGCCCTTTTCCTCACCCCAAAAAGGGAGGGCAGCCCTGGTGCCCACCCTCACCCTACTGCTCCACTTCTTTCCAAGCCCAAAATTAGTCTGTAGATTGCTCTAAGAAAACAGTTGCTGGATTAAAAACACTCTGAAAAAACAAAACCAAACAACTTTCAACCATTTTCTTTCCTCTCAGAAACTTAGGGGCTCCAAACCTCTGGAATCCCCCCCACCTCCCACCCCCTGGGTCCCAGCACCCTCACCCAGAAGGCGAGGCTCAGCAGCAGCAGGATGCTCTTGGAGGTGATCACGCCACAGTCCATGATCTGGGGGGAGAAGAAGCGGCTCTGGGAAAAACTAAGCACGAACCAGCTTTGGGTTCGTGTAGGACCGCCCCTAGAACCGCCCCCGAACCCGCCCTGTGGGTTGGGTAATCCCGGGAACAAACGTCAAAGCAAATGAGTGTTGAGTTCAGCAAGGTTGTTGGGGTTTTGGGGTGTTTTTTTTAACTTCTGCAGCTTTCAAGCTCGGTGAAAAAAAGATGTGAAAAGTGCTCACTGTTCCTGAAAGGTTTCCATCAGAGCTGCCTTCCAGGCTTGCTAAATGACAGCTGAGTGTCTCCCTTCCTCCAAAGCTTCTCCAACTTTCTGGTTTGGCATCTCCTGATGGTTTTCCCAGGAATACAGCCACAGTCTGGGTTTGGACACTCGAACATTACAGCCATAGATTCAGAGAGATGTTTTGGTTGGAAAAGTCCCTGATGTCCAACCCTTAACCCAGCACTGCCAAGCCCACCACTAAACCATGGTTCTCAGCACCACATCTCCAAACACAGCTTTGAAATTTCCTTTTTTGCTCCAGGTCCCTCAGCTGCTCCTGGGCAGAGTTGTGCTCCAGACCCTTCCCAAGCTCCATTGCCCTTCTCTGGACACATTCCAGCACTTCAAGGAGGTGAAGGAGGAGGAGAGCACTGGTAGGTCCACTCTTGGGGCAGGGAGGTAGGGAAGGACCACAGGTAGATTTGGTTGGAGCTATCAAAGGGTGTAAATCCACTAAAATACTCTCTCCTTGTTCATGATGATCTCCTGCTGGGATTATTCACACCATGTTCCCTTTTTGTGGGTACCTTTTTTCAAGATTGAGGGAGAGGAAGGAGAAGAACCTCATCTTTCCTTGCCCATAGGAATGGAGAAAGCAGAGCAGCTGATCTTCTCTCCCACTCCTTCCCACCGGGTGGGTTGGGGCTGAAAAGGAACATTTGTCAGATGGTTCCTGGCTCACATGTGGTCAGGGAAGGGCTCTGATCTTTCCATTTCTCCATTTAAAGCACAAAGACCAACCACACCCCCTGCATGCAGCTGATACCATCAACCAAACACAGCCCTCACCACCTCAGCCACCTCTTTTCTCTGCTAAAAAGCCCCACAGCTCTCTTTTTCAGCTCCTAAAATTCAGCTCAGCTACTCCTGGGCTCCAACTCCAGCATTTCCCAGCCCTCACACGAAGCTGGAAACATCAGGAATGCCTCATTTCCAAAGGAGACACCAACGCCAGAAGCTTGCACCAATTCCTGGTGGATGAGGGGAAGGCTGTGGATGTGGTCTGCCTGGACTTCAGCAAGGCCTTTGACACCGTCTCCCATAGGATTCTCCTGGAAAAGCTGTCAGGCCATGGCTCAGCCAGGAGCACTCTGTGCTGGGTTAGGAACTGGCTGGAGGGCCGGGCCCAGAGAGTGGTGCTGAACGGGGCTGCATCAAAATGGCGGCCGGTCACTAGTGGTGTCCCCCAGGGATCAGTGTTGGGCCCAGTGCTGTTTAATATCTTGAGGGAGGATTTAGAGGAGGGGATTGAGTCCATCCTCAGCAAATTCCCAGCTGACACTAAGCTGGGGGGGAGTGTGGATCAACTGGAAGGCAGGAGGGCTCTGCAGAGGGACCTGGAGAGACTGGAGAGTTGGGCTGATTCCAATGGGATGAGGTTTAACACGGCCAAGTGCCGGGTCCTGCACTTTGGCCACAACAACCCCATGCAGTGCTACAGGCTGGGAACAGAGTGGCTGGAGAGCAGCCAGGCAGAAAGGGACCTGGGAGTCTGGATTGACAGGAAGCTGAACATGAGCCAGCAGTGTGCCCAGGTGGCCAAGAAGGCCAATGGCATCCTGGGCTGTATCAGGAACAGCGTCGCCAGCAGGTCCAAGGAAGTGGTTCTGCCCCTCTGCTCAGCCCTGGGGAGGCCACAGCTTGAGTCCTGTGTCCATTTCTGGGCCCCCCAGTTCAGGAAGGATATCGAGGTCCTGGAGCAGGTCCAAAGGAGGGCAACCAGGCTGGTGAAGGGACTCGAGCACAGATCCTATGAGGAGAGGCTGAGAGAGCTGGGGCTGTTCAGCCTGGAGAAGAGGAGGCTCAGGGGAGACCTCATTGCTGTCTACAACTACCTGAAAGGAGGTTGTAACTGGGTGGACGTTGGTCTCTTTTGCCAGATGACTTTCAACAATATAAGAGGGCATGGTCTTAAGTTGTGCCAGGGGAAATTTAGGTTAGATATTAGAAAGAATTTCTTTACGGAGAGAGTGATCAAGCATTGGAATGGGCTGCCCAGGGAAGTAGTGGATTCTCCATCCCTGGAGATATTTAAAAAGAGACTGGATGTGGTACTCAGTGCCATGGTCTAGCAACCACAACGGTGGTAAAAGGGTTGGACTCGATGATCTCTGAGGTCCCTTCCAACCCAGCCAATTCTATGATTCTATGATTCTATGATTCCACAGAGAGCTCCACATGAGCTGAGAGTCCATGTGATGAAACATCTGCCAGGACTCAGGCTCCAGATCTTTCTCCCAGCCCAAGATTGATCCAAATCAATCCTGAAGGTGCAAGATGAAACCTCACCATGAGAAGAAAAAGAACCAAAAGACAGAAAACCCCAGGAGACATCATTTGCCTACATTTTGAAGATTGCCTGGAGGTTCTGGCAGGAAGGAGGAGAGACCAAAGGAACCTGAAATGGGCTGGAGTGTAACTGGTGAGGAAACCCTGGGGGGAATTCAGAACCAGAGAAGAACTGACAACTTCTCAGAGCCCCAGCCTAGCAAGCCCAGGGCATCTGATAGAAAATAATTTTTTAAAAAAAAGGAACTTTTCATCCTGTAGCAGGAAGGGGCTTGGTGCTCCCAAGTGCTGGCTCATGGAGCCACCACAATCCCACAAAAAAAGAGCAGGCAGCCACTGGAGGAAACATTTTGTCTTCTTATGAGGGCTGGGGCTGACCTCACAACTGGTTAATTTGTCTTCTAGTGGAAGAACTAAAAGGTTTCTCCTGTACAAAGGGGGAATTGTTCAGCACTTGACTTCAATCAACTTTTACACTTCCTCCACCAGCAGAAAGGCCCTCCTGTTCTTGCTGGATTTTCCCAGCCCAGATTAAGCTCTGAGTTGCTCCAAAACATCTTGTGGGACTTCTCTCCACCCATTCCCAGCCTTTCCCTCAAGCCAACCTTGGTGTTCTGGCAGCTGAGCCAAAGCTGTTGGAGCATGAGGAGCCACCTCACCCCCTCATTAGGGTTTGGCTCTTTCTGCTGACCTGTTGGAGAGAGAGAGGGAAAGGAAAGGTGACTCCATCCCACTTTGTGACTCTTAAAAATCTATCAAACCTCAGCCCACACCTGAAATTCTGACTTTGGGGCTGTTGTTGACACCTGAGTGTCAAAGGGGGCTTTTTCCTGACAAGTTTCTGGGCTGTTCTGGAGAGAAAGGTTTCAGGAAACCTGCAAACCCAGGACAGACCTTATGCTGTGTTTCTGTCCTATATATGTTCCCTGCAGGAAACCCTGGAGAGCATCAGAGTGACTGGGATGCATTTATATCATTTAACATGATGTAAAATAAGCTCAAAGTCACAAGAAATCCATTAATTTATTTTTTTTCAAGAGGAAGTCTTCTCAAAGCTGGTGGAGGGACTCCACATGCCCAGAAAAAGACATTAGCAGGGGGATTAGTGGAACCACACCCTATTTTCCACTAAAAACCCCATAAAATCTCAGGCAAAATTAGATCACACCAAGAAATTGAGGCCTCCTAAGACTTAAACCTGAGATTTTTCAGGGGGGGAGGCACAGTTCCCTGCTGTGAAGTTGTTTCCCACTTTCTGAACAACAACAACAACAAAAAAATCAAGATTAGATGAGATCCTGAAATAAACTCCAGGGAGATTCCAGGTGGAGCACTACCCCAGTGGTGTAAAGTCCTCCAGGGTGTAACTGGTGTGTAGCACAGACTTGGGATTGCTTCTGCAAGGATCCCACAGCTGATCCCTGACCAGCTGGAGGAGAACAACCTTGATAGTCAACTTTAAACCTCAACCTTTCTTCATTTGGATCATTTTTTTCCAACAAGTTGCCAGCCAAGTCCTGGTAACCTGCAAGACAGCAAAATTCCTGGCAGTATTTCTGTTCCTTCCAAGCTTTTCCAGCAACTTTTCCCTTTGGGGGCAAGGGACATGATGCAACCACTGATGCAGAGTTTTATTTCCCATTTTACTCCACCCTGGGCAGCTCTGGAGCCTGTCCCCAACCAGGACATGGGAGCACAGGAGGTCACCACCACAACTTGTGGCTGCAGGGAACCCATTCCTGGGATTAAACTCCTACCTCTGCTTCACTTCTTTATGTTTTTCCCTTTTTCTACACATCTGTGCCAGCTTCTCCTCCCAGTAGGTGTCACCAGCACCTCGAGGGGAGGTGACACGACATTGTCACACTGACCACCAGAGGGACCAGGGCTGTGTGGGAACTGATCAATGCACAGCAAGGACAGGGATGTGTCTGCTCTGTCACCCCAGAAATCAACCCCTGTCCTGGGCTGCATCCCCAGCAGGGTCAGGGAGGGGATTGTCCCCCTCTGCTCCACTCTGGGGAGACTCCCCTGGGGTGCTGGGTCCAGTTCTGGGGTCCCCAAACACCAGGAGGAGATGGAGCTGTTGGAGTGAGTCCAGAGGAGGCCCTGGAGATACTGGGAGGGTTGGAGCAGCTCTGGAGCCAGGCTGAGAGAGTTGGGGTTGTTGAGGCTGGAGAAGAGAAGGCTGCAGGGAGACCTTAGAGCACCTTCCAGTGCCTGAAGGGGCTCCAGGAAAGCTGGGGAGGGACTTGGGGCAAGGGCAGGGAGGGATGGGATGAGGGGGAAGGGTTTCAAGCTGAAAGAGG
The DNA here is from genome assembly GCF_003957555.1 of Calypte anna. NCBI lineage: Eukaryota > Metazoa > Chordata > Aves > Apodiformes > Trochilidae > Calypte > Calypte anna. Next base: position 25,104,620 of record NC_044276.1, read on the forward strand.
GGAGACTGAGGTGAGATCTTAGGAGGAAATTCTTTGGTGTGATGCTCAAAAGGATTCATAAATCCACCTTTACCCAAGGGTTCAAATCAAGCTCATATTCCAGCCTGGAGAAGAGGAGGCTCCCAGGTGAGCTCAGAGCAACCTTCCAATATCTGAAGGGGCTCCAAGAAAGCTGGGGGAGGGCTTTGGACACGGGGGGGTAGGGAGAGGAGAAGGGAAATGGGTTAAAACTTGGAGAGAAAGGGGAGATTGAGGTTGGAGATGATGAAGAAACTGTTGAATGTGAGGATGCTGAGCCCCTGTGCCAGATTTCCCAGAGAAGCTGTGGCTGCCCCATCCCTGGCAGTGTCTCAGGTCAGGTTGGATGGGGCTTGGAGCAACCTGGGCTGGTGGGAGGTGTCCCTGCCCATGGAAAGGGGTTGGGAATGGAGGAGCTTTGAGGTGCCTTCCAACCCAATCCTCTCTGGGACTCCGTCAGCTGCCGCCCCACAGCTCCGCACCCTCCCAGCGCTGTCCCGGGGTTGTGTCCTTCTCCTTCTCCTTCTCCTTCTCCTTCTCCTTCCCCTTCTCCTCCTCCTCCTCCTCCTCCTCCTCCTCCTCCTCCTCCTCCTCCTCCTCCTCCTCCTCCTCCTCCTCCTCCTCCTCCTCCTCCTCCTCCTCCTCCTCCTCCTCCTCCTCCTCCTCCTCCTCCTCCTCCTCCTCCCTGTCCCTCTCCCCTCTCTCCCTTCCCGCCGCCATCCCGTCCCCTCCGTCCCCTCAGGAAAGGGAGCGCCATTCCGCAGGCCCCGCCCCACCCCTTGACGTAACTTCCGTTTAACTCCCCGTTGCTATAGGAACGCGCGACGCGTCCCGGCGTCCCCGCTGCAGCCATGGAGGCCCCAGGGGGATGGGGACGGCGGCGGCCGCACCGCTTGCCCCGGGAAGTGATGGGGTCCATCCCGCACTCCTTTGGGCTGGTGAGGAGATGCCCGGTGCTGCGGGGCCAGTGGTGCGGGCACGGGGCGGGTTGGGGAAGGGCCCTCTGAGAGGAGCTGCTGGGGTTCACCCAAGGTAACCGGTACCGGGCGGGCTGAGGACATCGGCTGGACGCGGTACCGGCCGTGGGGGCCTCTGAGGGAAGCGGTGTAGTGGTACCCCGTGTTCTTTTGGGGATGCGTGGGCACTGAGTGGGGTGCAGTGGGGAGCTCAGTGCCCCGAGGTGCAGCTCTGCTCTGGAACCAGGCTGGGAGAGTTGGGGTCGCTCAGCCTGGGGAACAGAAGGCTGCAGGGAGAGCTTATTGTGGCCTTTCAGAACTTAAAGGAGAACCTACAAGACAGGGACACACTTTTTAGCAGAGCCTTTAGCAATAGGACAAGGGGTAATGGGGTTAAACTACAAGAGGGAAGATTTAGAGTGGATAAAAGGAAGAAATGTTTTACTCTGAGAGTGGTGAGAGCCTGGCCCAGGTTGCCCAGAGAGGTGGGAGATGCCCCATCCCTGGAACCATTCCAGGTCAGGTTGGATGGGGCTCTGAGCAACCTGATCCAGTTGCAGATATTTGATTGCTGATTTAGAGGAGGGCATTGAGTCCATCATCAGCAAATTCCCAGCTGACACTAAGCTGGGGGGAAGTGTGGATCAGCTGGAAGGCAGGAGGGCTCTGCAGAGGGACCTGGAGAGACTGGAGAGTTGGGCTGATCCCAAGGGGATGAGGTTGAAGATTCCAAGGGCCGGGTCCTGCACTTTGGCCACAAGAAGCCCATGGGGAGCTCCAGGCTGGGCAGGGAGTGGTTGCAGCAAGGGAGCTGGGAGTCTGGCTTGCCAGGAAGTTGAACATGAGCCAGCAGTGTGCCCAGGTGGCCAAGAAGGCCAATGGCATCCTGGGCTGGCTGAGGAAGAGCGTGGCCAGCAGGTCCAGGGAAGGGATTCTGCCCCTGTGCTCAGCCCTGGGGAGGCCACAGCTTGAGTCCTGTGTCCAGTTCTGGGCCCCTCAGGAAGTTCAGGAAGGAGCTTGAGGTGCTGGAGCAGGTGCAGAGAAGAGCAAGGAGGCTGGGAAGGGATCCAGCAGAATTCCTGGGAGGAAGGAAGGGCTGAGGGAGCTGGGGGTGTTGAGGCTGGAGAAGAGGAGGCTCAGGGGAGACCTCATCACTCTCTCCAACTCCCTGAAAGGAGGTAGGAGCTGGGGGGGGTTGGGCTCTTTTCCCAGGCAACTCTCAGCAAGACAAGAGGGCACAAAGGGTCTCAAGTTGTGCCAGGGGAGGTTTAGGTTGGAGATGAGAAAGAATTTCTTTCTGGAGAGGGTGATCAGACCTTGGAATGGGCTGCCCAGGGAAGTAGTGGATTCTCTGTGTCTGGAGCTCTTTCAAAAGAGCCTGGATGTGGCACTCAGTGCCATGGGCTGGGAACCACGGGGGGAGTGGATCAAGGGTTGGACTTGATGAGCTCTGAGCTCCCTTCCAACCCAGCCCATTCTGTGATTCTATATCCCTGGGGTTGGACTGGATGGCCCTGAAAGGTCCCTTCCCACCCAAGCCATGAAATGATTCCATGTTCCTGTACTGACAATGTTCCCTTCAAGGCAAACTTTGTTGGTAATTAATCCTAATAACCCTGAAGTGTCAGAATTTGCTGCTCTGCTCTTATTTCCTCATCTATCCAACTAAGTAAAACCCCAGAATAACTCATTAACTTTTCACCACTTGCTTCTGCTTTCTCTTACAGAGAGTCAAGCCTCCCAAGGAGCAAGCCTCTGATAATTTTATCTTGCTCCAGAGAGAGAGGGAAAAGGAACTGCAGGAATATAAAGATTTTGTCAATATTTACAACCAGTACCGCAGGATTCACACCTGGCAGCAAAGGAACTCCAGGAGATGGCTTCACAGTGCTGTGCACAGAAGGGTGGATGCAGCCATGGAGGAGCAGCAGGCAGGGATTGAGGAGAGAAGAGAGAGGTAGGGAACAGGTTGCTTATTAACAGCAGCATCTGCTTGGTTTTCAAGCTGTGGCTGTCAGGGGATGGTGTTTGTTAGAACAGAAAGCATGGGGCTGCTTCAGGGGTGCCAGAATGGTTTGAAAGGGACCTCAAAGCTCATCCATTCCCAACCCCTTTCCATGGGCAAGGACACCTCCCACCAGCCCAGGTTGCTCCAAGCCCCATCCAACCTGACCTGAGACACCGCCAGGGATGGGGCAGCCACAGCTTCTCTGGGAAACCTCTTCCAATGTCTCACCACCCTCAAATTCAAGAATTTCTTCCTAACGTCTCAGCTCAATCTCTGGTTTTTCAGTTTGAAACCATTCCCCTGTCACAGGGTGTCATTCTGACAGGTGTGAAAGTCACTTCTGAGGCTTCAGAAATTCCAGGGTGTCCAAGCCCTTCTTGGAAGGTTCTGCTGAAGCATCATCAATTTAATTGTGAGTTCTTCACTGCACATGGACATGGAGACAGGACAAGGGGGAAGGGAATCAAGCTGCAACCTGTGAGAGCACCATGTGGGTCTTCCCATAGAATCCCAGACTGGTTTGGGTTGCAGGGAACCTTACAGCTCCTCCATTCCCAAGCCCTTTCCATGGTCAAGGACACCTCCCACCAGCCCAGGTTGCTCCAAGCCCCATCCAACCTGACCTGAGACACTGCCAGGGATGGGGCAGCCACAGCTTCTCTGGGAAATCTGACACAGGGGCTCAGCTCCCTCAAATTCAACAATTTCTTCCTTATCTCCAACCTCAATCTCCCCTTTCTCTCCAAGTTTTAACCCATTTCCCTTCTCCTCTCCCTACCCCCCCGGTGTCCAAAGCCCTCCCCCAGCTTTCTTGCAGCCCGTTCACATATTGGAAAGTTGCTACTTCATGTTTGAGAACATTTTTTCCCAAACACCCCTGTTTTCCCCCCATGTCCTTTGGTTTCCCTGACTGTATCTTTGTCACTTGGATCAACCAGGGGACCGACCTCCCCTTTGGGCTGGGAAAGGCTCAGGGGAAGCCATGTGGAAGCTCCCAGTGATGTGGGGCACAGGAAATCAAGTTTCCCTGGGAGTTTTTCATAGTGTTGATGCTCTTATTCCTCTTCTCCTCGATTTCCCCACCTCATTTTTGCCACAGTTTTTCCCTGAGGAGGACAAGGCAGGCTCAGTCCCTCCAGCTCTAACAAAGGGATCAATAGCTATTGAGCTATCGCGCTTCCTCCACTTAGGTTGTTGAAGCAGTTGCCTTTAATTGTTCTTTCACACTGTAAATACAGTGTACAGGACTTTTTCATTTATTTATTCATTTTTTATTTCTCTGTTAAGGCTCGAATTCAAGAATTAATTCCCAGTTTCCAACCTTAATCTCCCCTCTTCCAGTTTAAGACCATCAACTCTTGTTCTGTCACTCCCTGCCCTTGCCCCAAGTCCCTCCCCAGCTTTCCTGGAGCCCCTTCAGGCACTGGAAGGTGCTCTAAGGTCTCCCTGCAGCCTTCTCTTCTCCAGCCTCAACAACCCCAACTCTCTCAGCCTGGCTCCAGAGCTGCTCCAGCCCTCCCAGCATCTCCAGGGCCTCCTCTGGACTCACTCCAACAGCTCCATCTCCTCCTGGTGTTTGGGGACCCCAGAACTGGACCCAGCACCCCAGGGGGGTCTCCCCAGAGTGGAGCAGAGGGGGACACTCCCCTCCCTGACCCTGCTGGGGATGCAGCCCAGGACAGGGCTGGTTTCTGGGCTGCCAGCACATGTTGAGCTTCTCCTCAACCAACACCTGATCACGGAATATTCAGAGTTGGAAAAGACCTTTAAGATCATCTCATTCCAACTTTTATCCATGGGCAGGGACACCTCCCATCAGCCCAGGTTGCTCCAAGCCCCATCCAACCTTCAGCATTTCCAGGGATGGGGCAGCCACAGCTTCTCTGGGAAACCTGGCACAGGGGCTCAGCACCCTCAAATTCAAGAATTTCTTCCCAAGATCCAACCTAAATCTCTCCTCTTTCAGATGGAAACTTTTTATACCTTTGTTCTCTCACTCCCTGCCCTTGTCCCAAGTCCCTCCCCAGCTTTCCTGGAGCCCCTTCAGGCACTGGAAGGTGCTCTAAGGTCTCCCTGCAGCCTTCTCTTCTCCAGCCTCAACAACCCCAACTCTCTCTGTGCTTTTCTCCACACCCCACCACCTCTATGGGCAACCTGGTCCCATAAAGGAAAACAAAGCAAGTGTTTTCTTGTGTCCAGGTGGAACATCACACATTTGAATCTGTGCCCTTTGCCTCTTGTCCTGTCTCTGGGCACTGCTGAGAAGCAGCTCTCTCCTTTTGCTTCATTCCATCCCATTAGGTGTCTGTACACATCAATGAGATCTTCCTGACCCTTCTCTTCTCCAGGCTGAACACTCCCAGCTCTCTCTAAAGGATCCTGAGGAGAGATTTTTCTGTTATCATGGTTACTCCACACCCTTTATCACCTCAGCAGCCTTTCACTAGGCTCGTTCCACTAATTTTTTATCTCCCTTGTGCTGTACCAGACCCAGCACCCCAGGTGAGGTCTCCTCAGTGCTGGGAGTAAGGATCCATCACCCCCTGGCTCTGCTGGCAGACCTTTTCCTCCTTGCTCACCTTTACCACCAGGGTGCATTGCTGGATCACCTTCAGCTTCTCTGCACAGCCACTTCCCAGCCTGTCCTAATCCAGGGAGTTTTTCCTCCCCAGGTGCAGGATATTTTGTTGAACTTCATGAGTTTCCTTCTGATTTAGCTGCTTAAGATTCATCTTTGCAAGGAGACAGTGAAGAGAGTGGAGCTGCATCCCCAAAATTCACCTTTGTTTTGGCTCCTCTAATTATTGCTGACACGGTATCCCTGTATCATAGAATCATAGAATGGGCTGGGTTGGAAGGGAGCTCAGAGCTCATCAAGTCCAACCCTTGATCCACTCCCCCCGTGGTTCCCAGCCCATGGCACTGAGTGCCACATCCAGGCTCTTTGGAAAGATCTCCAGACACGGAGAATCCACTACTTCCCTGGGCAGCCCATTCCAAGGTCTGATCACCCTCTCCAGAAAGAAATTCTTTCTCATCTCCAACCTAAACCTCCCCTGGCACAACTTGAGACCCTTTGTGCCCTCTTGTCTTGCTGAGAGTTGCCTGGGAAAAGAGCCCAACCCCCCCCTGGCTCCAACCTCCTTTCAGGGAGTTGGAGAGAGTGATGAGGTCTCCCCTGAGCCTCCTCTTCTCCAGCCTCAACACCCCCAGCTCCCTCAGCCCTTCCTTCCTCCCAGGAATTCTGCTGGATCCCTTCCCAGCCTCCTTGCTCTTCTCTGCACCTGCTCCAGCACCTCAAGCTCCTTCCTGAACTTCCTGAGGGGCCCAGAACTGGACACAGGACTCAAGCTGTGGCCTCCCCAGGGCTGAGCACAGGGGCAGAATCCCTTCCCTGGACCTGCTGGCCACGCTCTTCCTCAGCCAGCCCAGGATGCCATTGGCCTTCTTGGCCACCTGGCCACACTGCTGCTTCCTCTTCAGCTTCCTGGCAAGCCAGACTCCCAGCTCCCTTGCTGCAACCACTCCCTGCCCAGCCTGGAGCTCCCCATGGGCTTCTTGTGGCCAAAGTGCAGGACCCGGCCCTTGGAATCTTCAACCTCATCCCCTTGGGATCAGCCCAACTCTCCAGTCTCTCCAGGTCCCTCTGCAGAGCCCTCCTGCCTTCCAGCTGATCCACACTTCCCCCCAGCTTAGTGTCAGCTGGGAATTTGCTGAGGATGGACTCAATCCCCTCCTCTAAATCCTCCCTCAAGATATTAAACAGCACTGGGCCCAACACTGATCCCTGGGGGACACCACTAGTGACCGGCCGCCATTTTGATGCAGCCCCATTCAGCACCACTCTCTGGGCCCGGCCCTCCAGCCAGTTCCTAACCCAGCACAGAGTGCTCCTGGCTGAGCCATGGCCTGACAGCTTTTCCAGGAGAATCCTATGGGAGACGGTGTCAAAGGCCTTGCTGAAGTCCAGGTAAAAATCTGAAATGAAATCTGCCTTGCTCAATTCTTGGGAATTCTGGTGTTCTGAGGAAATGATGAAAAGAACATTAACTTCATGTCACTGTAATCATTTTAAGCAGCTCTTCCTGGGCTCCAGCAGTGCTCTGGAAATCCACACCACCTATTTCTCAAGTGTGCAGAGCCTGGGGAAAAAAACCCAACACTTCCTTTCACTTGTGCATCAAGTCTAATTCATTGATTTCATAGAGAAATGTTGGTTTCTTAGCTGTGCACTTCCCAGGTGCTAAGGCAGCACACACAGTTCTAAATTTGTGGTGCTGGCTCTAAAATGCAGCCCCCAAAGTGCTTGAATTTCACTTCTAAAATAGTTTAGGGGAGGTGCTGCTGGGATGCCTTTTATTTTGTACTTCTAGCTTGCTTCACACACCAAAGAGAAGGGATTCAGCTTGAGATTTAGACCCCTAAAGGTGGGTGTCTCAGGGCTGGTAACTTTTTATATTCTCTGGTAGTCAGAAGTTGTGGCTAAAAGATAATTCAGGCTCTTTTAACCCAGGGACATGTTCAGCCTTGGTATCTTTAAAAAAAAATTGTAATTTTTTACATTTTGCATCCTTTTTTTTGTGATAACATAAGAAGCACCCATGTGAGAATGTTCTTCTCACAGCCACTTTGTCCTCCAGCCATAAAGTGAATAAATAAGTGGGAGGAGGGGGAATAAATGCAGTTTGTCTTGGGGAAGTGGCTACAAAAAGGCACAATTTTAATTTTAAGAAGCTTAGGAGAGCAAAGTGAGGCAGAAACTCAGCCATCTGGGGGAGCAGATGCTGATGGGCTGCTCTAAAAGCTGCTTTGAAGGAATTCTTTTGATGAAATCAAGCAGTTAGAGGGTTATTTTCTATCAAAATTCCAACAGTGCCCAACTTTTATTTAACTTCTCTCCCCCTCTGAGCATGCAATTAAATTCAGATTAGTTTCTGAGCATGAAAAAGAATAACTAATTCTTTATTCCTCTGCTGCTGAGACAACTTGGAACCCATTGTTCAAGGTAATACAGTTCTTTCTACTGGTGTAAGACTTCAAATGTCAATAATGGTTTTTGCCTCAGAACACTGGAGAAGTAAGTCTTTCATGAATACTAATTAGCACCCTACTCTGTAATCACCTCCAGCTCTTACCCAGGGGTTGGAAGGGAGATCCTAGAGTTCCAATGTAAGAAAACTGATCTTGATGTCAACTGGAAGGCAGGAGGGCTCTGCAGAGGGACCTGGACAGACTGGAGAGTTGGGCTGATTCCAATGGGATGAGGTTTAACACGGCCAAGTGCCGGGTCCTGCACTTTGGCTACAACAACCCCATGCAGCGCTACAGGCTGGGGACAGAGTGGCTGGAGAGCAGCCAGGCAGAAAGGGACCTGGGAGTCTGGATTGCCAGGAAGCTGAAGAGGAGGCAGCAGTGTGGCCAGGTGGCCAAGAAAGCCAATGGCATCCTGGCCTGTATCCGGAACAGCGTGGCCAGCAGGTCCAGGGAAGGGATTCTGCCCCTGTGCTCAGTCCTGGGGAGGCCACACCTCGAGTACTGTGTCCATTTCTGGGCCCCTCAGTTCAGGAAGGATATCGAGGTCCTGGAGCAGGTCCAAAGGAGGGCAACCAGGCTGGTGAAGGGACTCGAGCACAGATCCTATGAGGAGAGGCTGAGAGAGCTGGGGCTGTTCAGCCTGGAGAAGAGGAGGCTCAGGGGAGACCTCATCGCTGTCTACAACTACCTGAAAGGAGGTTGTAACCGGGTGGACGTTGGTCTCTTTTGCCAGACGACTTTCAACAAGACAAGAGGGCACGGTCTCAAGTTGTGCCAGGGGAGGTTTAGGTTGGAGATGAGAAAGAATTTCTTTCTGGAGAGGGTGATCAGACCTTGGAATGGGCTGCCCAGGGAAGTAGTGGATTCTCCGTGTCTGGAGATCTTTCAAAAGAGCCTGGATGTGGCACTCAGTGCCATGGTCTAGCAACCGCAATGGTGGTTCAAGGGTTGGACTCGATGATCTCTGAGGTCCCTTCCAACCCAGCCAATTCTATGATTCTATGATTCTATGTTTGACCTCCTTGAAGGTGAGGAAACCTCTTGGAGTGTGCTGTGGCTCCTGGCTGCCTGTTGTTCTGCTGCTCCCTGCTTTTGTTGTTGGGACAACCAGGGAATGATGGTCAGGAGGTTCCTGGATCACACAAGGAAGTGTGGGAAGTTGCCAGGCAGAAAAGGACCTAGGGGTGTTGGTTGATTCAGCTGAACAGGAGCCAGGGGGTGCCCAGGTGGCCAAGAAGGCCACCAGCATCCTGGCTTGTGTCTGGGCAACAGAGCTGGGGAAGTTTCTGGAGCACAAGGAGAAGGTTCTGGAGAACTTGTGAGGAGCTGAGGGAGTGGGAGGGAGCTGAAGTGGGAATGTTGGGTTTGGAGGAGGCTGAGGGGAGACCTTCTGTCTCTCTGCAAGCCCCTGAGAGGAGGTTGGAGCCAGGGGGGTCGGGCTCTGCTCCCAAGGAAGAAGGGATGGGAGAAGAGGAATTGAGCTGGAGGTTTAGATTGGAGCTTGGGAAGAATTTCTCCCTGGCAAGGGTTGTCAGGGCCTGGCCCAGGCTGCCCAGGGCAGGGCTGGAGTCCCCATCATTCCTGGAGGGCTTTAAAAACCATGTGAATGAGGCACTTCAGGTCATTAATATCTGTATTATTACAGATATCAATATATTTTATTCAGGGGGAATGTTGGCAGTTGGATGTGGTGATCATAGAGGTCTTCTCCAACTGTCACCATTCTGTGGTTCTGTGACTGAGAACTGAGCAATTGCCAGGTTCTTATATTTGAGTTTGAGGTGACAGTTGTGTTTTGGTTGTATCATAACCTAAATTCCCTTCTCCAAGTATTTGCTGGCTATGAAGAAGCTCTCAGGTGAGTGTTCTGAGCCTTCACTTTGAATAAAGAGCAACTCACGTGCTTCAACAAGACTGTGTGTGGATTTCATAAGAAAAGGGAATAAACAAACCACATAATGCATGTTCCAGCTCCTTGTATGCATTCTAGAGAAAATACATTTTGTGGATATAACGTTGTGCATGTAAATGTAATTTTATTTTTAATGCAAACATAGGACCTGCTCTTCATCTCATTAATGGCCAAATCTCCATCAAATCACTCTCTCTGTGCTTCCTGTGGCCTCTAAATGAGTTGGTGACAGACCCAAGTGCAGAATTTGGCTTCCTGAGCCATTGTCATAGAACCATAAAGTGGTTTGGGTTGGAAGGGACCTCAAAGCTCCTCCATTCCCAACCCCTTTCCATGGGCAGGGACACCTCCCACCAGCCCAGGTTGCTCCAAGCCCCATCCAACCTGACCTGAGACACTGCCAGGGATGGGGCAGCCACAGCTTCTCTGGGAAACCTGGCACAGGGGCTCAGCACCCTCAAATTCAAGAATTCCTTCCTAAAATCTCATCTCAATCTCCCCTTTTCAAGTTTCAAACCATTACCTCTTGTCCTGTCCCTCCCTGCCCTTGTCCCAAGTCCCTCCCCAGCTTTCCTGGAGCCCCTTCAGGTACTGAAAGCCTGAGTTAGTTACAAGCTAGGAGACTGCATTCATCACACAACTCCAGACTTAATGATTGGTTTATTATTTTTTTAAGCTTTTATTTTTGTGTTCGTGAACTTTTTCGCTTACTTTTCAGAGAACAATGTGGGGAGCTTCATGAAAAGTGGATGAAGATACATCAGCAGGAGGTGTGCAAAGACCGACTGGCCCAGATAGCTCTGAAAGAGGAAATGAAAAAGCAACAAGAGAGGGAGGAGCAGATGTTTGCTGAGCTTTGGGAAGCAGACAGGTTGGCTAAGGAAAGGAGAGGAGAGATGGAGGGGAAGAAGCTGGCAGAGCAGAACCAAGAAGTCCTGAATGGTCTCAGTGCCCAAATGGCAGAGCTCAGTGCTCGGCAGGAAGAGGAGAAGAAGCTGAAGGAGGAAGAAGCTCAACTGCTGGTAATTTCCACAGCATTCTCAGTTCTGGGTTCTGTTGGAGGCTCTCCTCCTGACAAGCTTACTACACATTTAGAATCATAGAATCATAGAATGGGCTGGGTTGGAAGGGAGCTCAGAGCTCATCAAGTCCAACCCTTGATCCACTCCCCCCGTGGTTCCCAGCCCATGGCACTGAGTGCCACATCCAGGCTCTTTTGAAAGATCTCCAGACACGGAGAATCCACTACTTCCCTGGGCAGCCCATTCCAAGGTCTGATCACCCTCTCCAGAAAGAAATTCTTTCTCATCTCCAACCTAAACCTCCCCTGGCACAACTTGAGACCCTTTGTGCCCTCTTGTCTTGCTGAGAGTTGCCTGGGAAAAGAGCCCAACCCCCCCCTGGCTCCAACCTCCTTTCAGGGAGTTGCAGAGAGTGATGAGGTCTCCCCTGAGCCTCCTCTTCTCCAGCCTCAACACCCCCAGCTCCCTCAGCCCTTCCTTCCTCCCAGGAATTCTGCTGGATCCCTTCCCAGCCTCCTTGCTCTTCTCTGCACCTGCTCCAGCACCTCAAGCTCCTTCCTGAACTTCCTGAGGGGCCCAGAACTGGACACAGGACTCAAGCTGTGGCCTCCCCAGGGCTGAGCACAGGGGCAGAATCCCTTCCCTGGACCTGCTGGCCACGCTCTTCCTCAGCCAGCCCAGGATGCCATTGGCCTTCTTGGCCACCTGGGCACACTGCTGGCTCATGTTCAGCTTCCTGGCAAGCCAGACTCCCAGCTCCCTTGCTGCAACCACTCCCTGCCCAGCCTGGAGCTCCCCATGGGCTTCTTGTGGCCAAAGTGCAGGACCTGGCACTTGGCCTTGTAGATTAATCCACCCCCGATTTGTTGCTCCTCTGATTCCATTAGGATCTCAGCCTGTCCTGTTAACCTAAGCCTCTTTCCCCCAACATGTTACTCTTGACAAGAGGGAAAGAACATCTTGTGAAATGCAGCATGGAAAGGATTTGGGCATTCAAAGCTGTTCTCAGGGCCTCTGTGGGAAATGGAAATGTTTTCAAATTCCTGCCAATCAGCTTTGCATGTTTCTGGTTTCCTCTTTCCTGCTAGTGAATCACAGAATCATGGAGTGGGTTGGGTTGGAAGGGGCCTTCAAGATCATCCAGTTCCAATTCTCCTGTAGGAAAAGGGACACCTCCCACCAGCCCAGGTTGCTCCAAGCCCCATCCAACCTGACCTGAGGCACTACCAGGGATGGGGCAGCCACAGCTCCTCTGGGAAACCTGGCACAGGGGCTCAGCACCCTCAAATTCAAGAATTTCTCCCTAAGATCTCATCTCAATCTCCCCTCTGAAACCTTTTTCCTTCATCCCATCCCTCCCTGCCCTTGTCCCAAGTCCCTCCCCAGCTTTCCTGGAGCCTCTTCAGGCACTGGAAGGTGCTCTAAGGTCTCCCTGCAGCCTTCTCTTCTCCAGCCTCAACAACCCCAACTCTCTCAGCCTGGCTCCAGAGCTGCTCCAGCCCTCCCAGCATCTCCAGGGCCTCCTCTGGACTCACCCTCCCACCAAAGAATTTCTTCCTGATGTCCAACCTCAATCTTGTGTCCCAGCTGGAGCACCAGATCTCAGACCATCAGAGATCTGTTTAATCCTCATGCTCAGTGCTCTGCTCCCAGAATGGAAGGTGAGCTGCGGGTGACACTAGGACACTGTCCTCCCTGACAGGAGTCCCATGGAGCCAGCATCTGGGCTCATCCAACAGTCCAGACTACTCCATGTTCTGTAGTGATGGAGTCCATGATGAAGCTGGGAAGCCAGCAGGGCTGGATCAGGATTGTCCCCAGGCTCCTGCACTCATGTGGGCCCCAAAGTTGAGATTGAACCCAACTGCATCTCCCAAGAGCCTCCTCAGCCCTTCCTCACACAGCTCCTTCCCAGCTCTTCTCCAGGCCTCCCATCAGGGCTGGCTGAGAGCCCCAGAAGTCAAATTCCTGCAGGGAACCAATCCAGATTGGCTGAAATAACAGATCCTGAGTTTCAAAGCTGTTTCACCATCTTCTCAAAGTGATTTTGACCTTTCAGGCAGAGACAGCAAAGTCAAGTTTGGCTTTGAAACTCTGCAAGAAGCAGTGGGTGCTTTCTGTCCAGCATAACCAGTTGTGTTCCTTAGGTCCAGCCATGCTCTTTCTGACCAATCTGCTGATCAATTTTAGATTTATTTATGTTATAAAAGAGGCATCTCTTTTAAAACCAGGTTAACAAAACCCTATGAACCTCCAAGAGAGCTGAACTTTGTAGCTAAGTGAATGATGGTCAGGTATTGTTTTATGACAATGTTTGAGTGCACTTTGGTTTGGAAACTCACTCATATGCAGGAATTATGCTGTTATTTCATGGATGCTACTTTAGGATTTATTTTTTAAGCCAAATAATCTTAAATCTACATATACCAGTTGGATCTTGAATGTTTTTCTTTGTTCCTTTCTTAAGAATTCAGCTTGACTCCATTTTTTCTGCCCAATAGAAAGTGGAACATAAAGTTTGAAGCACTGGAAATTCAGTAAATCAGAATATTAGGATCCAATTGATTTTTGCAGCCTTCTGTCCACTGGAGCTGTGCTCTTGAACACCCAGCACAGACACAGGGCAGAGAAAATATGCAGAAATAGGAGGAACACAGGGCTCTGGTCCAGGTTAGTGGCTGTGGCTGCAGGAGGAGACTTGGCTATAGCTCCTGCATGCTGCACTGATATTGATTTCTCTGAAGAGAAATCAATAAAAAAAAAGAGGGTCTGAGCACAGGGGCAGAATCCCTTCCCTGGACCTGCTGGCCACGCTCTTCCTCAGCCAGCCCAGGATGCCATTGGCCTTCTTGGCCACCTGGCCACACTGCTGCCTCCTCTTCAGCTTCCTGGCAAGCCAGACTCCCAGCTCCCTTGCTGCAACCACTCCCTGCCCAGCCTGGAGCTCCCCATGGGCTTCTTGTGGCCAAAGTGCAGGACCCGGCCCTTGGAATCTTCAACCTCATCCCCTTGGGATCAGCCCAACTCTCCAGTCTCTCCAGGTCCCTCTGCAGAGCCCTCCTGCCTTCCAGCTGATCCACACTTCCCCCCAGCTTAGTGTCAGCTGGGAATTTGCTGAGGATGGACTCAATCCCCTCCTCTAAATCCTCCCTCAAGATATTAAACAGCACTGGGCCCAACACTCATCCCTGGGGGACACCACTAGTGACCGGCCGCCATTTTGATGCAGCCCCGTTCAGCACCACTCTCTGGGCCCGGCCCTCCAGCCAGTTCCTAACCCAGCACAGAGTGCTCCTGGTGAGCCATGGCCTGACAGCTGTTCCAGGAGAATCCTATGGGAGATGGTGTCAAAGGCCTTGCTGAAGTCCAGGCAGACCACATCCACAGCCTTCCCCTCATCCACCAGTCGTGTCACCTGATCATAAAAGGAGCTCAGGTTGGAAATATCTTGGTGATGCCATGAAGCCGTGGATGTCACTTCTTAAAATCAAAACAAGTAGAAGGTCCAACTTCAGGGTTTAAATGTGTTTCCAGGTAACTTTAAGGACCAGCAGAGGGCTGCACTCATTAATCTGCTCAAGGTATTTAGATGAGCCAGCAGTGTGCCCAGGTGGCCAAGAAAGCCAATGGCATCCTGGGCTGTATCTGGAACAGCGTGGCCAGCAGGTCCAGGGAAGGGATTCTGCCCCTGTACTCAGCCCTGGGGAGGCCACAGCTTGAGTCCTGTGTCCAGTTCTGGGCCCCTCAGTTTAGGAAGGAGATTGAGGTGCTGGAGCAGGTCCAAAGGAGGGCAACCAGGCTGGTGAAGGGACTCGAGCACAGACCCTATGAGGACAGGCTGAGGGAGCTGGGGGTGTTCAGCCTGGAGAAGAGGAGGCTCAGGGGAGACCTCATCACTCTCTCCAACTCCCTGAAAGGAGGTTGGAGCCGGGGGGGGTTGGGTTCTTTTCCCAGGCAACTCTCAGCAAGACAAGAGGGCACAAAGGGTCTCAAGTTGTGCCAGGGGAGGTTTAGGTTGGAGATGAGAAAGAATTTCTTTCTGGAGAGGGTGATCAGACCTTGGAATGGGCTGCCCAGGGAAGTAGTGGATTCTCCGTGTCTGGAGATCTTTCAAAAGAGCCTGGATGTGGCACTCAGTGCCATGGTCTAGCAACCGCAACAGTGGTTCAAGGGTTGGACTCGATTATCTCTGAGGTCCCTTCCAACCCAGCCAATTCTATGATTCTATGATTCTATGTTCATGTGGGTCAGTTGGATAAACTCACAGTTAGACCTTGGCACAAAATGAGAGGAGGAGTATTTATTATCACTCATTATTTATTTTATTTCTAGATCCCAAGGCTTCTAATGCTGATGAGGGTGAAGTAGCTTCGTCAGCACTGGAAACTCTTTTAAGTCTGTGTTGAGGCAGCTGAGCTGCTGTGGGGGAAGGCAACACTCTAGATTTGTTCTGCTCTTATGCTGCTGTCCAGGCACTCTTGACTGGCCAGGAAAAATATTCTGGAGAGCCCTTTTTTCCATTACAGAGTTTGGGATGGAGCTGCAGGCTCCCAGTTCCCACGTTGGCTGTGGAAACTTCTCTTTGACTCTTGAAAGGCTTTTTTAGAACTCACTGAGATCTCCAAATGTCCCTGTGTGTCGCAAGAAGGGGCTGACACACGACCAATGTGATCAGTCAAAGTCCGACTTTATTATAGCATCAAACTTATATATATACTTCTTAAACTTAGTTATGCCTACTTGTCATAATATCATTGGTCAATGATTATAATTAGCTTATACATATTGCAAAAGCTGAGCTCATTATTGGTTACATGCTAAACGTAAACTCCACCTCTTGCAGTTTTTCACATCCTGAATTCTTTAGCCACAACGTTCTGTTTTCAAGCTTCTCGGGACTTTTCAGATAGCTCAAGGTTGAAAAACAACTTCAAGGTCATTTGGCATCATGAGTTTATCTGTAACTCTGGCTCAATGATGAGCAAGGCCTGTAAGGCTTTGTGCAGGCCAAATCCAATCCTCTACAGTTCCCCCGTTTTCTTTAACAACCGCAAAACCACCTAAATTATGCATAGCATTAGATATCATTTTTTGAATACATTGCAAAATACAAGGAACACATAAAAGTAACAACAATAAAACCAAGCCAATATAGCAAATCATCTTAACAATAGACAAAAGTCATCCTGATAGCCCAAGGCTGCTAAGCCAATCATGGAACGGATCTACCTGTTGTTGAATTTTCTGAGTGTGTTGCTTCAAATATTCTAAATCTGCATGAATGCTTTGGCTATGGTCAGAGAGATTCAAGCAACACATTCCTTCAAAATCTTTACAACCATGACCTTGAGCCAACAATAAGAAGTCTTGTTTACACCATCTTATCATGCAGGTGGCTTTGTATTCCAATTACACATACCATTCTCATGGAACCTTCTTCTCACATAATTATTTTCTTCTTCTGTTGCCAATTAAGTTATCTCTTTCCCAGTAGCTCATTCTCAGAAAGCCTCTAACTAGGCCTCAATAGCCATTAACCCAATGTGGCCTAAATTGAAGTAAGTCAGGATTGCTCACAACCTGTATTTCTGAACTGTTTCCCCAACATATTCCCCTTTTTGTTTTTTGAACAATTCTGACTTATTTCGTTACGTAAGATAACATGCTAATGATATATTGTCATAAGCAGCATACTAATAATGCAAAAGCAATAACATACCAATAATGCGAAAGCAATAATAACATATATACTGATGCAAAAGCAATAATAACATATATAACTGATAAGCCTTGCCTAATTAAATCTGTAAGCCAACAAGCTAACTGGTATATTTTATGATTTTTATCAATTCTTTCAAATTTTCCCTTATATTCTAGGCCTAATTGTTGCATTGACCAGTTTGATCACAAATGTTATTGATAACTCATTAGTGCTCTCATGAGGTCACGCTCTTTTTTCTTCTCATGAGGGTATATGCTCTTCCCTTGTCTTTTCCCTTTTTTTTTTTTTTTTTTTTTATTGTAATGAAAATAGTTTTATTATCGAATCATGTGTTCTAATGGTTTCAAACTAAACTTGAAGAAATTTCTATCACACCACTCCCTGCATACTATAAAGTATTTTGCAGAGCAGCTTTGAGCATCTTTTAAACTCTTCTCTTAAACAATAGATCAAATTATAATCAATGTGCCCATCAAAGTAGGTTGTTTTAAAATATCTGAAGTTCGCATAAAAGCAGAGTAGTGACGCAACCTAATTGAAGCCAAATTATTTCTATTTCATGGATAGCGAAAATCTCCTTTCAAGGAAAAGAAAATATCACTATCTTTCATGAGTAGCAGGTAACCCTCAAGTTATTACCTACCAAAATTCAGGCCTGGACATTTGATGCCCAGAACAATGTAAAAATATTTCCCACTTCTGTTTCATACCTTTCAGAAGGCATTAAAGAAACTTTTCTTTTTTTGTCCTTTTAATGAGGCTATGTGGTGTCCTTTCCTCCCCCTCCCAGCATGGCTCACAGCTACAGTATCTGCGGGGGCAGAGGCAGCACCTACAGCTGTAGCAAGCTTGCTGGGAGCAATCGCCAGCCACACGAAGGGGGGTTGAAAAGCAGCCGCGGGGGAAAGAGTCGGGGGGGGGGAGGGGAATTTCTTTCTCTCCGCAGCATTTCTCGGCCTCTGAAAAACATTCTCATGAATCTATCGTACTCTTTACCAATATATGAGAAAAATTTAACAACACCTACCAAAAACTTTAAAAACCAAAACACTATTACTACTAAAATCTGGTGGAATCAGCCTAAAATAAATCAGTACAATCTCCCAAACCAAATACTTGTATCAGAAATATTATCACTGTGAATCCGCATTTAAAGGCATTTGTCTCCATGGTCGAACCCATCTGCTCGGTACCCAATGCACTCCAGTACCTGTAAGTAAGCACATATAACCTCGACCAGTTTCACCTCTGCCGGCCCTTCCCATTGTCCATTGATGGAATTCTTGAATTCCACCAAAATTTTTTGGGAAGGTTCTGAAGCAAAGTCTGCTAAAGCTTTTTGGTGAATCAGTATCGGAGGTTCTGTACGTTCTCCTGTAAGGCGTAAATAGTTCATGACATATACAGCCTTACTTAACCGGTCCTGAGGAGGACTCCCTTCCTCCTCCCTTTTTGTCTTTCAAGGAGTGTCTTTAGTACTGAATGGCAACGTTCCACTACTGCTTGACCCGTAGGGTTATGAGGAATACCAGTAACATGTCAAATACCCCATTGTCCACAAAACTGTCGAAAACGAGCAGAAGAATAAGCGGGGCCATTGTCCGTCTTAATAGACTGAGGTACTCCAAGAACAGCAAAGGATACATATAGATGTCTGATAACATGTTTCATTGCCTCACCAGTCTGAGCAGAGGCCCAAACGGCCATAGAAAAAGTATCTATGACAACAGGCACATATTTCAAGCGTCCAAACTGTTGTACATGAGTGACATCCATTTGCCACAGTTCCAAGGATTTTAAACCTTTAGGATTGACTTCCATCCCAATACCAAGATCAACCTTTTGGCAATCAGGACAAGATTTCACAATTCCCTGGGCATCCCCCAAAGGTAAATGAAATTGCTTTGCTAGGACTTTAGCAGATTGATGAAAAAAATGCATTAGATTGTCAAGCTTGTGAAAAAACATCAACAGAAGAACCAGTCCACGCTGGTGCAACTAAACGGTCAGCTCCGTTATTACCGATAGCCAAACCTCGGTCACTAAGATGACTCCGGATATGAGTGATAAAATAAGGATGTTCTCTTTCTGCTAAGAGTCTTAATAACTTCTGCAATAAGAAATACAAATGCTTATTTGAAATTTCCTTCAAAATGGCATGATACATTCTCAAAACAATACCAACTACATAAAGTGAATCAGAGACTATATTTACAGCAGTATTATTCCACGTTTCAAAAATCCAAATAACCGCCGTAAGTTCAAGGGTTTGCAGAGTCAAATGACTTCCCTTGAATTAAATGTTCTTTCCATTGCCCAGGCGTCTCTTCCCAGGTGACAACAGCTTTACGGGTTTTTTTTCCAGCATCCATAAAGACCGTTATGCCGTCCACTGGATTGTCAGACAAAAAAACTACATGATTCCCACTGCATGTTAGATAAAAGTGGTAACAAGCGATATGAGGGGTAAGAATTCGTTATTTCCCCATCAAACTGTGCCAAGGCTATTTGCAGGTCCGTTGAAGTTCGCAGTAGCCAAACCAAATAGTCCTGCATAAGGGGCAAAATGATCTGTCCCTCTTGGGTCCACTCCAGCGATGTCTTGACATTGCACTCTGCCCTTTTCTTTTTTTCTCTCTCTTTTTTTTTTTTTTTTTTTTTTTTGTAAATAATCAAAACAAATAATAACAAATATAATTGATAAACCTTGTCTAATTATATCTCTAAGCTATCCCCATATCCTTAAATGATTTAACCATTCATTTAACCCAGTATATGCAACAGTTAGTTTTTTCATGTTATCTTAATCAATTGTTTTTGGTTGTGAATTGACTCTGAATGATCATATAAATTTATGCAAATACACTACATCCAAGTCTTCACAAACATAACCTAAAAACTAACAATAAAAAGTCAGTGGCAGCACGACTTTGTAAAACTGCGTGTCTGACACTATCAACATCTTTTAGCATCTGTGTTAAAATATCAGAAGTTCATCTGCTTAGCAGTGCAACAGAATAGCATAACCAACAATCAAGATATAGACGAGGGATCCCATAATCAACATATAAATGATCACATGAATTACAACATTAACAAAAGCCTGCTATCAATACAACACAATACGAAAAGCACATTTCACACTGCAATGGAAGGATTTAAATACCTTTTTAGTATGAGGAACGTTAGGTGTCCACTGGCATGTAGAGCCAAGGGGGTACAGGATGCTTATCCGACAAAAATTCATCGGGAGGCCCCAAAAGCGTCCCCAGACCCCTCCCGGATCACGGCATGGTGGAGTCCTAGTTTCCTCCATGGTTGCCAAATTGAAGCCCAAAAAGGCCTAATAAATTTGTTTAGAGACAAAATTCCAAGCCTATAAACAGCAAAGGCACACACACACACACACACACACACACACACTTTTTTTTTTTCTGCTGTGGCGTCTGCAGCAGGGCTCATTTGCTGAGCAGCAGCAGTGTGTGCGGGGGGTCGAGAAGCGGCTGCGGGGGCAGGAGAGGGGGTGCGCTCTGTACCAGGAGCAACTCTCGCTCTCTGCATCAACTTTCAGCCTCCAAAAAGGCATGCTCATTCCCACAACTGTGTTTTTTGTTTTGTTTTGTTTTGTTTTTGTCTTACTTCTCACCAATATATAAGAAAAATTAACAACAACCACTAGAAGATTAAAAAACGAAATGATATTGCTACTAAAATCTGGTGAAGTTACCCTGAAACAAAATGAAGTGGTACAATCTCTCAAACCAAAACTGCAAGTATAATTGCCAACCAAGTTTTTTATCTCTGTATGAAACACCAGTGCACCGTGCACCACAATATACATCAATATTGAGAACTGTATTACAATGATGGTCCTTAAGCAGCTTTATATTAAGCATCTTTATCTTAAGCAGCTTCTAACAATTGGGCTGCTGTAGCACCTTTGTGGGAGTAGTCCTAATGCAGGTTTATCTTTTTCATTAGCATTGTCATATGCCGACATATAGAAAAAAAAATTTTTTTTTTTTTTTTCATCTCTTTTCTGACAAATCAAGATGTGATATTACCACTGAATATAAGTGAACCACAAATTTTGAATATGGCTCTGCTCAACCCTGTTTAATATTTGTAAAGGAAGGGTGTTGCTTGTGCAGGATCATGAACAATTTGCAAAGCCTTATATGCCAATTCTTGAGAAAGTTGTAACACTTCAGTTTGAAACCATGCCTGCAAATCTGCACATACAAAAGGACAAGCACCCAGTAACATTTGTGCTTGCACCCCGTATAATGCATCAGTGTTCTGTCTAGGAATCACAGCTGCATTTTCACATAGCATTTACCATTTATGATGAAATTGCAATTGTTGAGAAGGAGTTAACAGAGTATTAATGAGCATTTTTGCGTCATATGGCATCAACAATTGAGCAGTAAAAAGATGTTGCAAAGGAGATGACTGCAATCTAATGCAACCCATTGACCTCCTCCTCCTGGTCCCACAATCACTGGAAAAGATACCGAAATCATATTGGGAACCATTTCTCCTTCAACTATAGCATTTTGAATAATTCCCTTCCATCTAGTTACTGAATACACACTACCACCCCCACCACCCTCCCCTCCCCATGTTGGATGTGGAAGAGGAAGAGCAGCGGGTGTTAAAGGGTTAAGGGAAATAGGAGCAGGACTAGGGAACGGATTAGGGGGTAAAAATGGATTAGTACCCCATTGTTTGGGATGTTCCCCGGAGCAAAAGCTAGGGTTTTTTTTTTTCAGGGGTATACTCATCCTTGGTCTCCAGTTCTTTCAGTTTCTTCAGCAGTTCCTTTAGTTGATTGTCTCCAAGTCCCAGTTCTTTCCTTGGTTGTTGCTCTATAGCAGGCACTGATGGTGTTGACAGGGGAAGCAGAGGATTAATTGAAGGCAACTGTAGTCAAGAGGATAAATCAGGCATAGGAGGTGGAAAGGTGGCAGAGCAGTTGGGAGCTGCGGCAGGCAGGCGTGAGGTGGGGAGTCTGCATTCCAAGATTCCTCGCCTGTGTTCTCTGGCTTCTCTCCCTCTGGGTCCTCCAACGATTCTGGTGGTGTTTTCGGTGGCTTTTGGTTTTGCTTCTTGGTCTCATTTTTGCTTTTCATCCAACCCCCATGGTCAAATGGCACAGTTGGCTGAGCTTGAATCAGTACAGTCCCTTCAGGTAAGGGTATTTTAGGTGTCTCAAATAACTGTTTAGAGGTCAAGTTCATATTTTGAGCATTCATCGTTACTGGTAGATCAGGTGTTAAGACAGCGAACGCTGAGGCTGCTGCTGCCCTCTCACTTTTCATTTCTTTTAAGGTTTCTCTAATCAATTTCCAGGGTTTCGCTAAGTCTGGGCCACCCTTAGTCCCTGGTCCGGGCCATCCTTAGTCCCTCTTCGGGCGCCATTTGTGGGAAAAAAGTCTGCGGAGGCTTAAGGATTCCATGTACACATCAATATGATTGTATGAAATCGTTTATTAACAATCTGCACTCACTTATATAGAGAAGCCTTGTTTACACCATCATATCATGCAGGTGGCTTTGTATTCCAATTACACATTCCATTCTCATGGAACCACTCTTCTCACTTAATTATTTTCCTTTTCTGTTGCCAATTAGTTATCTCTTTCCCATTAGCTCATTTTTAGAAACCTGCAACTAGGCCTCAATAACCATTAACCCAATGTAGCCTAAGCTGAAGTAAGTCAGGATTGCTCACAATCTGTATATTTATGAACTGTTTCCCCAACACCCATGGGCATGCACGATGGAGAAAGCATACTTAGAGTCTGCCCATATATTAATTCTTTTTCCTTTTGCCAGCTCGAGGGCTCGGGTAAGAGCTATTAGTTTGGCCTTCTGTGCTGAAGTTCCCACAGGCATGGGATTTGATTCAATTACCTTCTCTGTTGTAGTTACTGTAGCCAGCCATCCTTACTCCCTGCTTTACAAAGCTACTGCCATCCGAGAACCAGTCCTCTGCCCCTTCGTGTGGCTCTTCTTTGAGATCCGGACGACTGGAATACACAGCCTCGATGGTTTCTAGACAGTCATGCTCAATTGGCTCTGCTGACACTCTTCCTTCTAGGAATGATGCTGGGTTGACAACATTAGTCACTTGAATGGTTATGTCATCTGATTCAACTAAAATTGCCTGGAACTTCAGGAACTGAGAAGGTGACAGCCAATGGCCACCTTTCTGTTCCAGTACTGCTGATACAGTGTGGGACACTAACACAGTCATTTTCTGGCCCATAGTGAGTTTTCTGGCCTCTTCTATGTTTATGATTACTGCGTCCACTGCCTTCACGCATGTGGGCCATCCTTTACTTACTTTGTCTAGTTGCTTAGAGAAGTAAGCCACAGCCCTTTTGTATGGTCCCAATTGTTGAGCTAGGACTCCCAGGGCCATTCCCTGGCGTTCATGTGAGAACAGCCAAAATGGTTTTGTTACATCGGGTAGGCCTAATGCCGGGGCTTTCATTAGTTCTTGTTTCAGTCTTTTAAAGGCTGTTTCTGCCTCAGGAGTCCAGAGCAGAATATATTTAGACTCTTTCAACAAATCATAGGGGAGGCTTATCCGACAGAATCAGTCGGGGGGGTCCCAAAAGCGTCCCCGGGCCCCCCTGGATCATGGCACGACGGAGTCCAGTCCTGCCGCGGTTGCATGAAACCCCCTCCTGTGTTGGCCCTGCTGCAAGGGGCCCTCAGGCACCTATCCCTGCCGCCATCGAGACCAGGTTTTATATATATATTTGTTTATAGTTGTATTTTTGTTACTTTATCCCTTATGTTTTTGCCTTTCCCCTGTGCTCATAAATCTGTCTTCAATTGTTTTCAGTTTCTAACTTTAAGTCTTCAGTCTTTATTCCCCTTTTATCTTCCCTTTGTGGGGCAGGAGGCAGGGAAGGGGAATAGAGAATAATTCTGTCCTTTGGTTTGTGGTCTGCCCAAACTGCTAAGTTGTGACACCATTCAGCCAGTTTTCAACTCACCTCACTCTGCTCATCCAGCCCATACATCAATTGCTTGTCCATTGGGATTTTAAAAAGACAATTTCAAAGACCTTCCTTTACTCTAGTTAGCCTATATCCACTGCTCTCCTCTCATCTACCAAGTCAGTCTCTTTGTTGCAAGTTATCATGTTGATCAAGCATGACTTCCCCTTGGTGAATCCATGCTGACTACTCCTGATGACCTTCTAATCTTTCATGTGCCTGTAAATGATTTTAAGGATTAGTTGCTCCATAACCTTCTTAGGGATTGAGGTGAGGCTGACCAGCCTGTACTACTCTAGGTTCTTCATCTTACAAATAGAAGTGACATGCAAATTGGTAACAACAGACTAGGTGTCCTGGTTTGGGCCAGGATAAAGGTGATTTTCTGTCTTGTACTTTTGCTTTCAGCTAAGTCTGCTGTTAGTTGCACTTGCTGAAATTAACAGCAAGTTTCTCAGACAGTGTATGCTTCTAGGACTGATAACACTTGTGTCCTGGTTTAACACTGGCCCGGCAATTAAACCGAAACACACGATGTTTATAGTTACTGCTAGAAACTGGTATGCAGAGCCAAGGACACTGCTCAGCTCTGAGGAAAACTTTTCCCCTCCAGAAGGAAGAAGGAGGTCCCACCTGCAGCCCTCCTTTGGGGAGGAACGGACAAGATAGATGCCAGAATTGACCAGAGTATTCCATCCCATTTACGTCATGCTCAGTACAAATTTGAGGCATCACGAGGGCCAAGCCACACTTCCAGCTTCTGGCTGCCTGTCCTTCCTGCCTTTCCTGCTTCCCTTCCTTCACCCAGCATCCTGGAAGGATTCCGTCCGTTCATCTGCCTGTGGTCCTGATCCGTGCCAGCCCATATCTGTGTGTTCCTGCCTCCAGTTCCCGACTGCTGCTGACTCCAGGAGTCCAGCCTGGACTTTCCCAGGGCTGCCCTGCAGCCTCGGTGGTGACGTGAGAGTTATTGGGGGAGGGGGGGGAAGGAATGTGGTGTCCATTTTCCTGTATATTTGTATATATTTAGTAATTTTTCCTATTTATCATTACTGTTTCATGAAAGTTGTGTAGTTTAGTTTCCAACCCATAAGTCTCTCTCCCTTATTCTCTCTCCTTTCTTTATCAGGGAGGAGAGAGAGATTAATAGCAAGTGTCTGTTACTCGGTTTAATTGCCGGGCCAGTGTTAAACCGTGACAGATTTATTGGCGCTCAACGTGGGGCCCGAGCTAATTGGCTCGAGTCCAGTTTAAATTTTGACTAATTTGCCTGAATAGTATGAATTCCAACTTCAGTGAAAAAATGGCTTTGTTGAGCTGGAATCAGACCTTGTTCTTTGGAAATTTCACAGGGTTGGAGATTAAACCAATCATGCTGTACCTTTGGTACTTAGGGTGTGATCTGCTTATTCGCAGCTGGAATTGCTGTTAATATGTGGTTTGTTTTTTGTAAGAGCTGCTTAAGAATGATCGTTGCAATATGGTCCTCAATATTGATGTATATCATGGTGCATGGTGCAGTGGTGTTTCATACAAGGATTAAGAACTTCGTTGGTAATTACATTTTCAGCCTTCTTTTGAGGAAATATACCACTCTTGGGCTGAGTTCAATGGATTCTTGTAGAAAATCCGCGGAGGCTTAAGGACGACACGTAGTCACCAATATGGTTAAAGTGAAGTCTTTTCTTGACAATTTTCACTCGCTTTGTATAGAACCCTTGTTTATATAACGATATCTTGCAGGTGGCTATATCTTGGCCACAAATCCTGTTCTCACAGAACTTCTGCTGGCTATATCATTATTCTGCTATTCTTCATTTCTGCTGCCAGCTCCCTTATCTTTTTCTCATAGCTCATCTTTCAGTAACCTTGCAACGGGGGCCTCAAGGCCCTTAGCTTACTCTAGCTAAAGCTAAATAGTCAGGATTGCTCACATCTGTTTTCTTCCAGACAGTTTGCCAACATATTCCCCTTTTTCTTTTTGAGCAATCCTGACTTACTTCATCACGTGAGATAACATGCTAATGATACATTGCCATAAAAAACATACTAATAATACAAAAGGAATAATAACATACTAATAATCAAAACCAATAATAACAAATATAATTGATAAAACTTGTCTAATTAAATCTCTAAGCTATCCTCATATCCTTAAATGATTTAACCATTCATTTAACCCAGTATATGCAACAGTTAATTTTTTCATGTTACCTTAATCAATCGTTTTTGGCTGTGAATTGACTCTGAATGATCAGATAAATTTATGCAAATACACTACATCCAAGTCTTCACAAACATAACCTAAAAACTAACAATAAAAAGTCAGTGGCAGCACAATATTGTAAAATTGCATGTCTGACACTATCAACATCTTTTAGCATCTGTGTTAAAATACCAGAAGTTAACTTCATCTGCTTAGCAGTGCAACAGAATAGCACAATCAACAATCAAGATATAGATATAGATCCCATAATCAACATATAAACGATCACATGAATTACAACATTAACAAAAGCCTGTTATCAATACAACACAATACTAAAAGCACATTTCACACTGCAGTGGAAGGACTTAAATACCTTTTTAGTATGAGGAAGGTCAGGTGTCCACTGGCACGTAGAGCCAAGAGGGTAGAGGAGGCTTATCTGACAAAAAGTCGTCAGGGGGCCCCAAAAGCGCCCCCAGACCCCTCCCGGGTCATGGCACGATGGAGTCCTAGTTTCCTCCATGGTTGCCAAATTGAGGCCCAAAAAGGCATAATAAAATTTTTTAGAGACAAAATTCCAAGCCTTTAAACAGAAAAGACACACTCTCCCCCCCCCTCCCCTTTGTTTTTTTTCTTTTTTTTTTTGTTTTTTCTCTGCTGTGGTGTCTGCAGCAGGGCTCATTTTCTGAGCAGCAGCAGTGTCTGTGGGGTAGAGACAGCAGCTGCAGCTGTAGCAGAAACACTGGCGATGCGGGCCGGCCTTATCTGAGATGTGCCCTTGTGTGCAGGGGGGTGAGAAGCGGCTGCGGAGGCAGGAGTGGGGGTGGTCTCTGTACCAGGGGCAGCTGTCACTCTCCGAACGGTTACTCTCAGACTCTGAAAAGGCATACTCATTCTCATAACTGTTTTTTTTTGTTTGGTTGTTTTTTTTTCTTACTCCTCACCAGTATATGAGAAAAATTAACAACAACCACTAGAAATGATATTGCTACTGGTGAAGTCAGCCTAAAATAAAATTCATAGAATCATAGAATCATAGAATAGGCTGGGTTGGAAGGGACCTCAGAGATCATCGAGTCCAACCCTTGATCAACTACCGCCACAGTCACTAGACTATGGCACTGAGTGCCATATCGAGTCGCTTTTTAAATGTCTCCAGGGACGAAGAGTCCACCACCTCCCCAGGCAGCCCGTTCCAATGTCTGATCACCCTTTCCGTGAAAAAATTCTTTCTAATATTCAATCTGAACTTCCCCCGGCACAATTTAAGACCATGCCCTCTTGTCTTACTGATAGTTGCCTGGGAAAAGAGCCCAACCCCCGCCTGGCTCCATCCTCCTTTCAGGTAGTTGTAGAGAGCAATGAGGTCTCCCCTGAGCCTCCTCTTCTTCAGGCTGAACAGCCCCAGCTCCCTCAGCCTCTCCTCATAGGATCTGTGTTCAAGTCCCTTCACCAGCTTGGTTGCCCTCCTTTGGACCTGTTCGAGGACCTCAATATCCTTCTTGAACTGAGGGGCCCAGAACTGAACACAGTACTCAAGGTGTGGCCTTACCAGGGCTGAGTATAGGGGCAGAATCACCTCCTTGGACCTGCTGGTGACGCTGTTTCTGATACATGCCAGGATGCCATTGGCCTTCTTGGCCACCTGGGCACACTGCTGGCTCATGTTCAGCTTCCTGTCAATCCAGACTCCCAGGTCCCTTTCTGCCTGGCTGCTCTCCAGCCACTCTGTCCCCAGCCTGTAGCGCTGCATGGGGTTGTTGTGGCCAAAGTGCAGGACCCGGCACTTGGCCGTGTTGAAGCTCATCCCATTGGAGTCAGCCCATCTCACCAGTCTGTCCAGGTCCCTCTGCAGAATCCTCCTGCCTTCCAGCTGATCAACACTTCTCCCCAGCTTGGTGTCATCAGCAAACTTGCTGATGATGGACTCAATCCCCTCATCCAAGTCATCAATGAAGATATTGAACAGGACTGGGCCCAGCACTGATCCCTGGGGGACACCGCTGGTGACCGGCCGCCAACTGGAAGCAGCCCCATTCAGTACCACTCTCTGGGCCCGGCCCTCCAGCCAATTCTTAACCCAGTGCAGAGTACGCTTGTCCAAGCTGTGGGCAGCCAGCTTTCTCAGGAGGATGCTGTGGGAGACGGTGTCAAAAGCCTTGCTGAAGTCCAGGTAGACCACATCCACAGCCTTCCCCTCATCCACCAGGCGGGTCACCTGATCATAAAAGGAGATCAGGTTGGTCAGACAGGACCTGCCCTTCCTAAACCCGTGCTGGCTGGGTCTGATCCCCTGTCCATCCTGCAGGTGCTGTGTGATTGCCCCCAGGATGATCTGTTCCATGAGCCTGCCAGGCACTGAGGTCAGGCTGACAGGCCTGTAGTTTCCTGGGTCTTCCTTCTGGCCCTTCTTGTGGATTGGGCTTGTAGAACAGTTCATCACCCTCATCCTCCTGGTTGGGTGGTCTGTAAATTTGACTCTTAAGACCCTGCATGATGTACAGCAATTCTTGGGTGATGTTTAATGGTTGTGCCCTGTGGTCGGTATAACAAAGGATCAGTTAGAACTGCTACGATCACTTCTTAAAAGTACTGATCCTGCCTCTCCCGTTACCCTCTCAACAGTTCAACAACAAGCCATAGTTGAAATTGGCCAGACCATTTCCCAGCACTATGTGGATTGTCGTGACGTGGACTTGCCCATAGACCTAACCATTCTTGCGGGCAAGCAACATTTACTTGCAGCTCTCATGCAGTCCAAAAAGAAAAAGGGGGAGACTGGGCCGGCTGATACCCTACAGACTCTAGAATTAGCAGCCATCGTTTATGCCTTTTTACATTAGTAGCAAGCTAGCTCGGTTTTTTCAACAATGGGGGATTAAGCATGTCACAAGCATTCCCCACTCGCGAACAGGACAAGCTATAGTAGAGAGGGCAAATCAAACACTGAAAGATTATCTAGTGAAATTTACAGACTTGCAAGACCCACAAGAGTGATTGAGAAAAACTCTATTAATACTGAATTATTTATTCATTTTGGGGAACAAAAGTTAGCGTCAGCATACGTTCATGGGACAGTGGCCCAACAAGCCGAGTCCCTTGAAACTCCGTTATATGTGACCTATAGAGATCCTGCCATAGGTATATGGCAAGGACCAGCAGAAGTTAAATATCTAGGTAGAGATCACGTGTGTTTCCACCCCTATAGGTACTTTGTGGGTTCCCAGCAAGTGGACTCGGCCAGCACCCACTAACCGCAGTAGCTCCACTGAATCCAGACCTATAAGTTTAAGAGCAGAGATGGCTGTATTGAGTGGTTAACATGTTCAAAGACAAAGATTGCCGTGTTGGCCTCATAAGTTTAACTAGCATTTTAGGTTTTAATTGCTTTGCTCTCCCGAACTTTGACCCTCGACAGAATGTCTGGGTTACCCTTGCGCGTCAGCTTGACACCACTTCCTTCTGTGCCAGTTTAGCAACCCCCCAGTCACCTTTTATTACATGTTTAGTTGGTGTACCAGCCTCTGAAGGAACTTGGCCAATGTTTCAAGCAGCCATGAATCACACACAAGTGCAATTTCACACTGAGAGTTTATGTCCTACCAAGGCCAGCTTAGTTGCGTATTTAAGTGATTATGACACTTGGGATGATCGTTTGCCTGTTGGGCCCGATCTCCAAGAATTAAGCCTTGTAGATTCTCTAAATGCCACTTATTGCTTTTGGATAAATAACTTGTCTGCTGATTGCGCAGAAGGTACAGGAAGACAATGCGCTACTACCAATGTTTTCCCAATTGGCAATTTTAGCCAATGGTGCAACTACACCCTCCGCGGTGCTACTAACCCATTGCCTGGGACGCAGCTCCCCAGGAAATTACCAGCAGGGTATTTTTTAATTTGTGGAGATCGGGCATGGTCAGGTATACCTTCCTGTCCCATTGGAGGGCCTTGCAGCATTGGTCAATTGAGTTTAGCCATGCCTCATGCACACCCGAACAGTACCAATCGTGTGCGGTGGAAGCAAAGCCTAGCTCAAACATTAACGCAGGAATGTGATGATGTTAACCTTTGATCCAAATGGCAAGTGATTGTTACTTCTATCTTCTTGCCAGGAGCAGCTGCTGCTCATGCACATCAAAACTTGGAGAAAACTGAGTTGTTAGGTAGTAAAGCACGCTACTGATACCAGTAAGGTTTTATCTGAATTAGTTGATGATTTATCTTCTGTACAACATGCAGTATGAGAGAATAGAGCTGCCATTGATTTTCTGCTTTTAGCTCATGGCGATGGTTGTGAAGATTTCGACGGTATGTGCTGTATGAACTTGAGTGATCATTCTAAATCAATACATAAGGAGATACAACAGCTAGTAGAACATACTCAAAATATCAAGCAAGATGCAGGATTCTTTGGCATAGATGAATTAGTTTGGTTTGGCCTCACTGGATGGCTTCAAAGTTTAAGACTGGTTTGCTTGTACTTTGCATTATATTGATGACTTTTGTGTGCCTTAGTTGTATGTTAGCAATACTTAAGAAGCTATTTGCCAAAGCTGCTAATATGATTGTACAAAAAGATAAAAGGTTAGTTAGAAAATGGCTTGAGGAGCAAGGACATGGACCTATACTAAGCACCAAAGATTGTGAACGGTTACGCAAGAAGTATATTCAAAAGTCACGAGACCCTCAGAGACTCCGGGATATATCACACAAAAAAAAAATTAAAAAAAAAAAAAAAAAAAGGGGGGGTGCCTACATTCCATCTAGACTGCGCCCGTTATGAATGTAGTGATTGAACGTTGCAATCCTAGGTCTTTATTGCATTTTAATTTGGCAACTATGAAGGAACTAGGACTCCATCGTGCTGTGAGCCGGTGGGACTTGGAGACGCTTATAGGGGCCCCCCGACAAAGATTCCGTCGGATAAGCCTCTCCTATCCCTCCTTTGGCTTTCTGCACTAGTGGACGCCAGACCTTCCTAATATTGAACAGAGCTCTGTTTGAGAGTGCGTGTGTATGAGCGGTTGTGTGAAACGGAGACATGTCATGAATGTGAAGTCGATTTACACTTGATTAAGGGAACAAAATCCAGTTGATAACCTGTTAACCAATTTGTTTGATTCATTAACCAAGTAGTTTTTAGACTGTTTAAAGAAGGCATACTGATATTGATTGTATTCTTAAGTTTTACATGTTTTGTTGTATGTTTTATGTTTGTTTAACAGTTAGGACTGCAAAAGTTTTTAACCAAACATGGGCTTGTGCAAAAAGAAAAAGGGGGATATGTTGTAGAATGTTGGAGAATGTTCCCGAATGCTCCCGAAAAGGTAGGGGGCGTGACCCCTTTGCCATGCCCAACCCCATGTTTGAGGGGCCAATTAGATCGGCCCATAATTCTGTGCTACCTGCACCAGGGATTCGCTGTGCTACAGGTAAACACACCAGGGGTCCAATAATACGTTATGTTGATGTTTGGTGGCCAGGGTGTGGTCACAGAAACACTATATAAGTGAAAGTTACTGCGCAATAAAGTTGAAGCTTGTTTACCAACCACATTGGTTCCATTAGTTTTCCCTCACTGTTTTCCAACAAAGTGCAGCTGCTGTCTCTACCCCCACAGACACTGCTGCTGCTCAGGAAGTGAGCCCTGCTGCTGCTACTGCTGCAGACACCTCAGCCTCCCCCCTTAGCCCACACAGCTACTTGTTGACCCTGTAACTAGGAGAAAAGGAAAACAATGGAAATCAGAAATGAGCCTTAACCGTTCAAGGTCTGAATGAGACGACCAAGTAATAGAGGAAATAGAGGATACTGTGTCCTGGTTTGGGCCAGGATAAAGGTGATTTTCTGTCGTGTACTTTTGCTTTCAGCTAAGTCTCCTGTAAGTAGTTGCACTTGCTGAAATTAAAAGCAAGTTTCTCAGACAGTGTATGCTTCTAGGACTGATAACACTTGATGTTTATAGTTACTGCTAGAGACTGGTATGCAGAGCCAAGGACACTGCTCAGCTCTGAGGAAAACTTTCCCTCTCCAGAAGGAAGAAAGAGGTCCCACCTGCAGCCCTCCTTTGGGGAGGAATGGACAAGATAGATGCCAGAATTGCCCAGAGTATTCCATCCCACATACGTCATGCTCAGTATAAATTTGAGGCATCACAACGGCCAAGTCATGCTTCCAGCTTCCAGCCCTTCCTGCTTCCCTTCCTTCACCTGGCATCCTGGAAGGATCCTGTCCATTCGTCTACGTGTGGTCCTGATCTGTGCCAGCCCATATCTGTGTGTTCCTGCATCCAGCTCCCGACTGCTGCCGACTCCAGGAGTCCAGCCAGGACTTTCCCAGGGCTGCCCTGCAGCCTCGGTGGTGACGTGAGAGTTATTGGGGGAAAAGGGGGGAAGGAACGTGGTATCACTTTTCCTGTATATTTGTATATATTTAGTATTTTTTCCTATTTATAATTACTGTTTCATGAAAGTTGTGTAGTTTAGTTTCCAACCCATAAGTGTCTCTCCCTTATTCTTTCTCCTTTCTTTATCAAGGAGGAGAGAGAGATTAATAGAGAGTGTCTGTTACTCGGTTTAATTGCCAGGCCAGTGTTAAACCGTGACACTAGGAGAAGGCTGAGGTACTCAACAAATTATTTTACTCAGTCTTCACTAGCTATCTCTCTTCCCAGACCTCTCAAATGGATGGACTTTAAGGCAGGGACTGGGGGAGCAAAGTCCCTCCCATCATAGGAAATTATCTGGTTCAATGATACCTGAGGAACCTGAATATATGTCTATGGGACTTGACAGGATGCATCCCAGAGTCCTGTGGAAACTGATAAAGAAAGGAGAGAGAATAAGGGAGAGAGACTTATGGGTTGGAAACTAAACTACACAGATTTATTGAAGCGGTAATGATAAAAAGGAAAAAATAAATATATACAAATATACAGGAAAATTCAGGGCAGCCCTGGGGAAAGTCCAGGCAGACTCCTGGGGTCAGCAGCAGTTGGGAGCTGGAGGCACAACACACAGATTCAGGCTTGCACGGTTGTGTATATATATATTTATATCTATGTTTATATATATTTACATTTTTGTTACTTTATCCCTTCTGTTATTGCCTTTCCTTTGTGCAAGTAAAATCTTGTTACAATCCAAGCTATTATTTTATATTTTGATTGTGATGAAAAATCAGCCACTACTCATAGATGTCACACGAATTTACAAAAATAACAGGCTTTATGATTTAAGCAAATTACAAAGATTTTTTTCGGGAAAAGGAGACAATAACATCACCTTTAAAAGAAAAAACAAGCTTACAAGAAGAGAGATTTTACATAAATTATTCACTCTGGGGATAGAGTTGTTAAGAAAGGAAAGGAAAAAACAGGAGAGCAATTAAGTTTTATCACTGTCTGCCAGCCCTGTTCTCTGGCTGGGGGGGCGGTGGCATAGGACCCAATGTTCCTGCTTGGCTGCTGTTCTCCGCTTTTTTTTTTCTCTGCTGGTGCTACCCCACAGCTGAAGCCAAAGTGGTGAGAGAAGGGGGGGGGGGGGGGGGGGGGAAGAGAGAGAGCCAGCATCTTCTCCTTTTCTCTTTGAGTTTTTACACAGCAAAAAGGGTTCTGTCTTTTCATAAATCACTGGCACACACTGCCAAAGATTTGTCATCCCAACAACTTCTCTTTAAAATATTGGAATCCTTCAGTCCTTGTTAAATTTATCTTTGTCTTGACAATGTACCAGGAGACCTTCTCATTAGCATTCTTATCTTTAGGTGCCTGCCATGCATGATACAAAACAGAAGCTAGTTAAGTTTTGGGGTAAAAATCTTCCAACCCAGCCAATTCTATGATTATTTTCCCAAAACATCACCCATTCTTTTAGCAGACCAACCTTTCTTGGGACACAGCACTTTGAACTCAAACAGCTGTTCTTCCCAAGGTGCACAAACAGTGCTCTGTTCTTGCTACCTTTAGACTTAGCTACCCTTGTTCAGAACTTCTGCTCCAGACTCAGCTAACCTCCTCCTACAGCTGCTCAAGAGTGAGCTGAGCATCCATTTAGAAGCTCACCTTTTATTGGTTGCCCAATCCTGCTCATGCGCAGCTGGAGTAAGCCCTAATTGGGCACAGGTGGGCTTAACACAAGCTCACGCCTCCCACCTCATATTTAGCAACACCTGGTTGCCTCATTTCACTACACATTCTACACAGCCTTTAAAGACGTCAAAAGAATCTGTATAGAAATATACAGGTTCTTTAATGGCTTTTTCTTTTATGAATATGTTCAAAACAGCATCCAGTTCACCCACTTGCATGCTTCTTTTATCTTGATTTATTATATGTTTGCCTGTGGAAGGTTTAATTGCAGCAGACTTAGAAAAGCATACCTTTCCTTCCCTTCGGGAAGAAGCATCTATGAATCAGGCTGCATTCATATCACTGTTGTACTCTGGGGCTTCTTTAATAGGGCCAGGAGTTTTCATTATTAAATCTTTTTCATTTGTAGATCCAATTGATTCCTGAATTTTCAATTGTTTATCTGGGCCTTCTTCAATTTGAAAAAGTTCAGAAAAGTATTCAATTTGACTATACCATTTTCTAATTGTTCCTTTCTGAGAAATTCCTTCAGGAGGTGGCTTTCCGGACAGTGCCTGGTTAATATCCTTAAAAGGCCCTTGGAGGATTACCTTTTGGTTTTTAATTACCTTGATTATCTCCTTAAGTGCTGTGCTGACTGTGAGCAGACCCTTTTCCAGGACTGAATACCATTTCTCTGAGTCCTTTAATGATTGAGAATAAAAAGATATGTCTTGTAGCTCCAGCTGGACCCTTTTGCCAAAAGTGATATGATAAAGCACTGGAGGAAAAATCCCATTCTATTGTTATTGGGTCCTCTGGATGAAGAGGTCCCAGGGTTTGAAAGGTCTGTGCCTCTAGGAGTAAGAGTTTTAGCGCCTCATCATGATTTTGATTCCATTCCCATTGTCGGTGTTTCTTTAACAAGTCATATAATGGCCTAGCAATGATTGACAGGTCAGGTATGTGCTTTTGCCAATATTGCAAGGTTCCCATAATTTCTTGTAATTCCTTTTTATTTGTGGGTGCCTTTATTTCTCCTAGGTGAGAGAGAGTATCATTAGGGACATTCCATGTCCCACCTTTCCATTTGATTCCTAGAAATTTTGTTTCTTGGGAAGGAGGCTGCCTTTTCTTCTCAGGATTTTCTATTTGCAAGCTCATTAAGTGCCCAGTTATGGCATCATAAGCTGCTCTCACTGCTTGCTCATTTTGACCACCTATCAGTACATCATCAATGTATTGATAGATTTTTACATTTGGGATGTTTTTTATTTCTGGAATATTTTCCAGCTCATGTGCCAGAGCATGGTGGGCAAGCGTGGGAGAATATTTGTAGCCCTGAGGCAACCTGGTGAAAGTATATTGTACTCCATCCCAAGTAAAAGCAAAATATTTTTGATCCTCGGAATCAATGGGAATTTGGAAAATATATCTTTCACATCAAGGGAGGCAAGCACTGGGTATGCTGCTTCCTGTATTTCTAGCACCAGATCTGCAATGTTTGGGACAGCTGCAGTTAATTTCTCAGTACCAGCATTCAATTTTCTATAATCTACAGTCATTCTCTACTTACCATTTGGTTTTCTTATCGGCCAAATTGGGGAATTGTAAGGTGAATGGCAAGGCACAATGATACCTCTGTTTCAGGTCAGAAATTACTTCTCTGATACCCTCTTTTGCTGTTATGGGAATAAGATACTTTTTAACATTTGTAATTCTGCTTTGGGGGAGGCGTGGGGCAGTTTTTAACAGTCTAACTTTAAGTGTGGGGTTGCCGAAATTCCAAAATCAGCTGTTTTCATCTCTCCAGGACCAACCAATCGATACATCCATTCCTAACAGATTGTAAAGAACGTCATCTACTATAATTTGGGTTAGAATTAACTCCTTGTCTCCCAGTAGCTTTAGGGAAACTTTAGCAGGTTTTGTAAAACAGGCTTTCCCAAAGCACCACTCATGAATATTGGCTTCAGAGAAGAATCAGTGCCATATTTTTTTTGCTACATCAGATTTTACTGTGGAGGTCTGTGCGCCGGTGTCTATTACAAATGTTACAAGGTAGCACTTTGGCCCAACAGCACAAGTAAGCTCTAAATCACCATTTTTATTCATGACCAATCTTAGCATATTTTGCCAGTCTTTTGGAGGGCTGAATATTTTAGGATTTGATTGTTTATTATTTTCGGACCAATCACTTTGATTTGTGGGGATGTTTTCCCACGGTTTATTCAGGGGGTCAGTAGAATTTACTGAACTGGGATCAGGACCTGTCTCCTCTCTCTGCTGTCTTTTTGCTTTCTTTTTAGTAGCAGAGAGAGGGCTTTTTAGTTTCCCGAATTATGGGAATTTCCAGATCTTTCCCCTGAATTTTACCTGGTGGACCATTTCTCTACTAAGGCTTTTAGATGGCCATAAGTAAAATTGTGACTTAATATTGAAGGAGGGATGTCTTTTTACTTAGCTTCCTCTTTAAGCTTTGCAAAAGGTCCCCATTCTCCCCTCTG
The DNA here is from genome assembly GCF_003957555.1 of Calypte anna. Classification (NCBI taxonomy): domain Eukaryota; kingdom Metazoa; phylum Chordata; class Aves; order Apodiformes; family Trochilidae; genus Calypte; species Calypte anna. Next base: position 25,141,089 of record NC_044276.1, read on the forward strand.
TAAATTGTTTCTGTCTCGGGAGGTTCTATTCTGATGATTATTATTATTTCCTTGTCTGTCTCCCCCCATTTACAACTGTCCATTCGCCCTGTGGTTTCTCCTGCTGGTAAGGAGGAATTTGGGGAGGCATGGCAGCTGCAGCAGCATAAGTCAATTTTTGATTATCATTATCATTTGCTGAGGCTTGAAGAATTTTTACAGATGTACAATCGGCTTCGGGTGCCACCTATTTACGTCCAAATTCTGTCAATTCTGTAAGCAGATCAGACCAAGTGTAGTCTGTGCCTAATAGCGAATTTACATTTGAATTTTCGATTCTAGCCTTGATCTGTAGGGCTAGATTTTGCAGTTGTGCAGGTAGCCCTCAGATGAGAATATCCATTCTCTCAGGTCTTATCCTTAGCATAAGTGGGTCATCCTGGTTAATTACTAGAGCATGGTCATATATCATCTGGATCACACTAGCTTTGTGAACACTGTCCAGTAGCTGGGTGAGACCCCCCCACAATACATGGGGTTCTCCCCTTGCTATGGGGTCAGTGAATCCCACATTATAAGTGGCTCATTGTGTCAGGGACCATGGAGCTCTGGAATTGCCAGTAGTTAACATAACTCCAGGACCCCAGTGGCCTGAGGCTTCTTTTTCTGATAATAATATGTGATCTCCACCTGAAGATGAAACCCTTACTACATAATCTATATCAGTTTCCAAGGGTAATCTGCCAAATTGTCTTTTCAATTGTGTCAACTCCAGAGTTTCCCTTTTGTGGGAGGGGGGTAATAGTAATTCTGTCCTTTGTTTTTTGGTCCTCCCAAACTGCTAAGCTGTGACACTGCCCTCTCCACTGTAGCCTCCAGAGTTTTGTTTTGAACTTGTGGCACTCACCAGTACCGAAATTTTAACATGGAGGATCAAAAAAATTCTCATAACTTCTTTACCCCAAATTCCTTATCCTGTTAAGGTACCAATGCAGCTGAAGTTATCAATTCATGACTAGCTTTCCAGAAATGTTTTCCCACTCTCATCCCCACAAATATAATCTAAGCAAATCCTACAAGAAACATTTCACATTTCACTGCTCTGTACGCAGAGCTTTGTGTTTTCACTTTCCTGCACTTGCACATTTTCTACCTGGACTGTAAGGAATTCACAACATAGGTTTCTACACATTAATAACGCCTAGTTCATTTCTGGGTTTACATAAAGAAATGTCTTGCTAAAGCCCCAAATGAGAAAAAAAATAACAATCTAGAGACGTGGAGAGTGGCAAATGAAAATGCCTGAAGACCTGAACCCTTAAGGAGGATGAACATAAAAATGCATGCTCTTGGATGTAGGAAGGAGATAGCACTGAATCGCTCACTCCTTTAAAGCCAGGGGATTGTGTAGCTATGTGATCAGAAGCAGAAATTAAAAAAAAATTAATCTTAATATAGAAAATTGAATTACTTCATGTGCTACTGGTTTAGTCAACAGCTGTGTGAAGTCTCTGTGGACTGCAGTGTTAAATTTATCTGTCTTAAATTTTTCAATAGTTAAAGCTCATAGTCCCCATAAATTAATAAAATCTTATTTTTGCAGATGGGGTGAGATTTTGCAACTTAATGTATGCCATTATTTGGCTACTAAAATTAGTTACTGCATTTTTTCACTTTGTCAGCAGTGAGACTGAAACAAAAACAATGTGAACTCAATACATGAACTCTAAAATGTGAAAAGTTATCACAAAAAATGTTACTATTATCAAAGGAACAATCAAAATATTTATTTTATTAATGTTTATGCCCACATAAAGCTTAAGTAAAGTAAAATAATGACTCTTATAATGCACACATCATGAGATGCCACAGACTGATATTAATGGAAATTTATTTTCTTCATGTACCTATTTAACAAATTCTCAGTTGTCTTAAGCCAAAATACTTTCTTTTCTTGTCCTAAAATTAAAGCTTCTTGTTTAAATAACATTTTCCCAACATTTACCTTGTTAATTTTGTTTTATATTACCTTATTTCCCCTACCTGCACATCTTTCACTCATTTACTAAAGCTATTTCTAAAAATGTAAGACAAAAAACATGCAGCAAAGAACAGACATTCAAGACTGTGGTTCTGAGTCTAATTCTTGGTGGTATTGTGTTGGGTTGAACTTGGCTGGCTGCCAGGTGCCCATCAAGCCACTCTGTCCACAAGACAGGGGAGAGAAAATATGATTAAAAGCTTGTGAGTTGAGATAAGGACAGGGAGATCACTCAGCAAAACAGATTCGGGGAAGTTATTTTAATTTATTGAGAATTAATAGCAGAGTAGGATAGTCAGAAGCAAAAAAAAACCCACCTAAAAACACCTTCTCCCTGCCCCTCCCTTCTTACAAGTTCAACTTCACTCCCAACTTCTCTACCTCCTTCTCAGAACAGCAAAAGGGGACAGAGAATGGTGGTTGTGGTCAGTTCATGATGTTTTGTGTCTGCTGATCCTTCCTCCTCACACTCTTCCCCTACTTCAGCATGGGGTCCCTCCCATGGAAAACACTCCTCCATTAACTTCTCCAATGTGGGTCCTTTCCTCAGGGTGCAGTCCTTCAGGAACAGACTGCTGCATCATTGGATCCTCCATGGGTTGTAGGTTGATATCTGCTACAATGTGAACCTCCATAGGCTGCAGGGGAACAGCCTGTCTCACCATGATCTTCACCACAGACTGCAGGGTTATCTCTGCTCTGGCAGCTGGAGCAACTCCTGCCTCTCCTTCTTTACTGACCTTGATGTCTGGAGGGTTGTTTATCTCACATATTGTCATGGTTTAACACTGGCCCAGCAATTAAACTGAATAACAGACGCTCTCTATTAATGGTCTCTCCTCCTTGATAAAGAAAGGAGAGAGAATAAGGGAGAGAGACTTATGGGTTGGAAACTAAACTACACAACTTTAATGAACAGTAATGATAAATAGGAAAAATTACTAAATATATACAAATATACAGGAAAATGGAAACCACATTCCTCCCTCCTTTCCCCCAATAACTCTCACGTCACCACCGAGGCTGCAAGGCAGCCCTGGGAAAGTCCAGGCTGGACTCCTGGAGTCGGCAGCAGTCGGGAACCGGAGGCAGGAACACACAGATATGGGCTGGCACGGATCAGGACCACAGGCAGACGAACGGACGGAATCCTTCCAGGATGCCGGGTGAAGGAAGGGAAGCAGGGAAATCAGGAAATCCAGAAGTCTGGAGATCTGGAAATCCGGAAAAGATCTGGCTCGGCCCTCGTGATGCCTCAAATTTATACTGAGTGTGACGTATATGGGATGGAATACTCTGTTTGGTCAATTCTGGCATCTATCTTGTCTGTTCCTCCCCAAAGGAGGGCTCAGGTGGGACCTCTTTATCCTCCTAGACAGTAAAATGTTTTCCTCAGAGCTCTGCATACCAGTCTCTAGCAGTAACTATAAACATCAAGTGTTATCAGTCCTAGAAGCACACACTGTCTGAGAAACTTGCTGTTAATTTCAGCAAGTGCAACTACTTACAAGAGACTTAGCTAAAAGCAAAAGTACAAGACAGAAAATCACCTTTATCCTGGCCCAAACCAGGACACATATTTTTATTCCTCTCTTACAGCTGCTGTTACACAGTGTTTTTTCCCTCTTCTTAAATATGTTATCAAAGAGGAACTACCACTGTCAATGACTGTCTCAGGTTTGGCCTGCAGTGGGTCTATTTTGGACCTGGTTGGAACTGGCTCTGTCTGACCTGGGAGGCAGCTTCTGGTGTCTTCTCACAGAAACCACTCATGCAGTCCTGCTGCTACCAAAACCTTGACATGAAAATCCAATACAAGTATACTTAATAGCTCTTGTATTAAAGCATGTTTTCTGAGAAACTTGGAGTATATGAAAAAAAGTGAATTAAAGACAGGTTGGCAGCTTTCCACCTGAATTTCCTTGCTTTTGAATGTCTATTAGTTCTGTACAGTGTGTACTTGGCACTTTTAAATAAAAAAAATAAATCCATATCTTTCTTAAGATGTTTGTTCAAACATGAGGCAAAATGCTGTGTATGGAAATTGAGAGAAGAAAAATAATTCTTCCCATGAAACAGTTAATTCACTATAATTGTCAACACATCAGTCTGAAATTTTTAACAACACCTGTTCCCTTTCATTGCTCTTCACAGTATGTTTATTCATATGCTCAATCATTTTCAGGATTGGGAACCAATAATGTAAATAGCAGGCTCTTACAAAAAAAAACAAAAAACAAAAAACAAACCAAACATAACTTTTAAAGACCAGTTGTGCCAGTTTTTAGTCTCATGGAGCTCCCTGCCCTGTCTTTCAGCAATACATTGTAGCAAGCAGAGTGATCAAATTCAACTGTTTGGAGGCTGTCAGGATGTCCAGAAAGAAAGGTGTTTTTCAGGTGTTGGAAAATAACCAGTCAGATTTTGCCCTGATTGCTAAGTAATCTTTTGCTGTCACGCTTTAACACTGGCCCGGCAATTAAAAAAATGACAGATGCTCTCTCTAAATCCCCCTCTCCTCCCTTATAAAGAAAGGAGAGAGAATAAGAGAGAGAGAGAGACTTATAGGTTGGATTATAGGTTGGAAACTAAACTACACAACTTTAATGAAACAGTAATGATACATAGGAAAAATTACTATATATATAAATATACAGGAAAATTGATACCACGTTCCTCCCCGCTTTCCACCAGTAATTCCCACATCACCACCGAGGCTGCAAGGCAGCCCTGGGAAAGTCCAGGCTGGACTCCTGGAGTCGGCAGCAGTCGGGAACCGGAGGCAGGAACACACAGATATGGGCTGGCACGGATCAGGACCACAGGCAGACGAACGGGCGAAATCCTTCCAGGATGCCAAAGCAAACAGGGACAGGCAAAGAAGGGGAAGCAGGAAGGATTTGACCCTCATGATCCCTCAAATTTATACTGAGTATGACATGTATGGGATGGAATATTGTTTGGTCAATTCTGGCCATCTATCTTGTCCTTTCCTCCTTAAAGGAGGGTTTGCAGGTGCGACCTTTTTACTCCTTCTCTCCTTCCAGAGGGCAAAATGTTCCTCGGAACTGAGCAGTGGCCTTGGTTCTTCATACTATTCTCTAGCTGTAACTATAAACATTGAGCGTTATCAGTCCTAAAGCAGACATTGTCTAAGAAATTGCTGTTAATTTCAGCAAGTCCAGTGTTGGGGAAACAGAAACTTTGTTGGTAATTATACTTGTAGTTTTGGTTTTGGAAATTGTACCACTTCATTTTGTTTCAGGGTGACTTTACCAGATTTTAGTAGCAATATCATTTCATTTTTTAATCTTTTAGTGGTTGTTGTTAGTTTTTCTTATATATTGGTGAGAAGTAAGACAAAAAACACAGTTATGAGAATGAGTATGCCTTTTTGGAGGCTGAAAGTTGCTGCGGAGAGTGAGAGCTGCTCCTGGTATGGAGAGCACCCCCTCTCCTGCCCCCGCAGCTGCTTCTCGACCCCCCGCACACACTGCTGCTGCTCAGAAAATGAGCCCTGCTGCAGACGCCACAGCAGAGAAAAAGAGAAAAAAAAAATGTGTGTGTGTGTGTGTGTGTGTGTGTGTGCCTTTGCTGTTTATAGGCTTGGAATTTTGTCTCTAAACAATTTTATTAGGCTTTTTTGGGGCTTCGATTTGGCAACCATGGAGGAAACTAGGACTCCACCATGCCGTGACCCGGGAGGAGTCTGGGGACGCTTTTGGGGCCCCCCGACGAACTTTTGTCGGATAAGCCTCCTCTACCCCCTTGGCTCAATGCGCCAGTGGACATCTGAACTTCCTCATACTAAAAAGGTATTTAAGTCCTTCCACCGCAGTGTGAAATGTGCTTTTAGTATTGTGTTGTTTTGATAACAGGTTTTTGTTAATGTTGTAATTCATGTGATAGTTTGTATGTTGATTATGGGATCTATATCTATATCTTGATTGTTGATTGTGCTATTTTGTTGCACTGCTAAGCAGATGAAGTTAACTTCTGGTATTTTAACACAGATGCTAAAAGATGTTGATAGTGTCAGACATGCAGTTTTACAAAGTCGTGCTGCCACTGACTTTTTATTGTTAGCTTTTAGGTTATGTTTGTGAAGACTTGGATAGGGTGTATTTGCATAAATTTAGCTGATCATTCAGAGTCAATTCACAACCAAAAACGATTTAGTTTGAAACCATTAGAATACATGATTCGATAATAAAACTTTTTTCATTTAATACAATCATAAAAAAAAAAGGGGGGGAAAAGACAAGGGAAGAGCGTATACCCTCATGAGAAGAAAAAGGAGCGTGACCTCATGAGAGCACTAATGAGTTATCAATAACATTTTGATCAAACCGGTCAATGCAACAATTGGGCCTAGAATATAAGTGAAAACTTGAAATTTGGATTTCTTGCTGTTTCATTTGTATCACACATAGCAAGAGGAAAAGCCTTTGGTAAGAATTGATAAAAATCATAAAATATACCAGTTAGCTTGTTGGCTTACAGATTTAATTAGGCAAGGCTTATCAGTTATGTATGTTCTTATTGCTTTTATATTACTAGTACGTTATTATTGCTTTTTCATCAGTATATATCTTTGGTGTTTTTTTTTGCATTATTGGTATGTTATTGCTTTTGGATTATTAGCATGCTGCATATGACAATATATCATTAGCATGTTATCTTACGAAATGAAATAAGTCAGAATTGATCAGAAAACAAAAAGGGGAATATGTTGGGGAAACAGTTCAGAAATATACAGGTTGTGAGCAATCCTGATTTACTTCAATTTAGGCCACATTGGGTTAATGGTTATTGAGGCCTAGTTGCAGGTTTCTAAAAATGAGCTAATGGGAAAGAGATAACTAATTGGCAACAGAAAAGGAAAATAATTAAGTGAGAAGAGTGGTTCCATGAGAATGGAATGTGTAATTGTAATACAAAGCCACCTGCATGATAAGATGGTGCAAACAAGACTTCTCTATATAAAGTGAGTGCAAGTTGTTAATAAACGATTTCATACAATCATATTGATGTGTACATGGAATCCTTAAGCCTCCGCAGACTGTTTTCCCACAGTCCAGCTACTTACAAGAGACTTAGCTGAAAGCAAAAATACAAGACAGAAAATCACCTTTATCATGGCCCAAACCAGGACACCATGGTACTTCTCCATCTTCTATAATCACACACCAAGAATGTCCATGCCCTTGAGCGAAAGCAACCCCACAAATGGGTTTGCCTTTGCCCGAGGCAGGAAAAACCCAAACTGTTTTCCCTAGGAGATTCTTTTCATGCACCACAGGCACTTTGTCCCCATCTACTGTGTGTAGAAGATCTGACTGAGCAGGACCAGCTCGATTGATGGAACCCCAGGTGTTAACTAACCAGGTAGCTTTTGCCAAGTGCTTGTCCCAGTTTTTGAAAGTTTCACCACCCATTGCCTTTAAGGTTGTTTTTAACAGTCCATTGTACCTTTCAATTTTAACTGAGGCTGGTGCATGATAGGGGATATGGTATATCCACTCAATACCATGTTCTTTGGCCCAGTTATTTATAAGACTATTTTTGAAATGAGTTCCATTATCTGACTCAATTCTCTCTGGTGTACCATGCCTCCATGAGACTTGTTTCTCTAGACCCAGAATGGTGTTCGGGGCTGTGGCGTGAAGCACAGGATATGTTTCCAGCCATCCTGTACTTGCTTCCACCATTGTAAGCACATAGCGCTTACCCTGGCGGGTTTGAGGCAGTGTGATATAGTCGCTTTGCCAGGCCTCCCCATACCTATTATTTGACCATCTCCCTTCATACCACAGAGGTTTCAATGTTTTAGATTGCTTAAGTGCGGTGCATATGTCACAATCGTGGATAACCTGCGCAATAGCTTCCAAAGTTAAATCCACCCCTCGGTCACGAGCCCATCGATATGTTCCATCCCTGCCTTGATGACCTGAAGTGTCATGGGCCCATCAAACTAAAAAAAGTTCACCTTTATGGTCCCAGTCCAGATCTATTTGGAACACTTGAGTAGCCTTGTCTCCTTGTTGGTTGTTTCGATGTTCCTCAGTAGCTCAATATGAAGGTACGTGGGCATCTATGTGATGCCCTTTTACATCAAGTTTCTCTAACCTAGCAGCAATGTCTTTCCACAGTTCAACAGCCCAGATAGGTTTACCTCTATGTTGCCAGCAGCGTAGCAATATCCAAAAGCCAATATCCAAAGCCAATTGGATGGCTTTTACCTCTGCAAATTGACTTGATTCACCATCTCCTTCATCTGTTTTTGCAACTAGTTGTTTAGGATTCCATACAGCAGCTTTCCACCTTCAGTGGCTTCCTACCAGAGGACAGGATCCATCAGTGAAAATAGGATACTGTTTCCCGTTCTCTGGTAGTTGGTCGTATGGTGGGGCTTCTTCAGCCCGTTTCACCACTTTTTCTGGTGGCATACCAAAGTGTGTGCCTTCTGGCCAGTGTTGGGAGACTTTCTGGAAGAAAATGGATATGTGAGCAATCCTGACTATTCAACTTTAACTGGAGTGAGCTAAGGGCCTTGAGGCCCAGCTGCAAGGTTACTGAAAGATCAGCTATGTGCAAAAGATATGGGAGTTGGCAGTAGAAAAGAAGAATAACAGGGTGGGAAATCATCTCATAGACAACACATAAAGAGTTCAATTTAACCTGATCAGCTTGTGAATGGGGATCACAGCATCTCTGTTGGTGCGATATTGTTGTCGATGCACTATTGAAGTAGCAGTTGGCACCCTCTGGTTTATAGTTTTCAGCAACCCCACTACAAAGGATTTATCTGAAAGGCCAATCAAAGCATGCAGCCATTCTGTATTCTGTCTTAATAGCTGCAGTACCAAAGGACCACCGGTACCCTTTCAGGTCCTTGAAGTCACCTCCCTTGAGGTAATCTATGCCAAGGATGCACGGAGCATCTGGACCAGTCACTATAGGGTGTTTATGCCACTTCATTCCAGTGAGGCTCACATCAGCCTTCACAATAGTCAGTTCTTTAGATCCCCCCGTCACTCCAGAAATAGTGACGGATTCTGTTCCTTTCTGATTCAATAGCATTAGGGTGCACTGTGCACCGGTGTCCACCAAGGCTTTATACTTTCATGGCTCTAATGTGCCAGGCCACCGAATCCACACAGTCCAATAAGTTCGGTTGTCCTCCTCCACCTGGCTGGAGGCAGGGCACCTCTAAGCTTGAGCACATACAACATTGTCAGTACGTGCATTACTGGAGTTTGCATCCCCTGTACTCACACCTGATGTACCGGGATCTTGAGTCACCTGCATATTTGGATTGAGTAACTCCACACTGGAGACTTGAGCAGCCTTCTTTTTAGAAGGACCTCCTTTTGCTTTCATCTTACTCAGCAACTTACGCACTTGCTCCTCCAGGACAGCAGTAGTTTTTTGATCCCACTTTTTCATGTCCTCTCCATATTCACTCAGGAGTGCCCATAGGATTCCTCTTACTGAATTCTGTTTCTCTTGGTTCCGTCTCATAGGAGGGCGTCTCCTCTTAATGGCTGCAATGCGGCGTCCTCCTTCTGTCTGAGGAAAAAGGGGTGAATGCAGCTTCTCAGATGCTCTCTTTATAGCTGAGACCCAGGCTCGATGAAGGAGCCGTGACAGCATCTTCATATTCTCGTGCAATTTTAATCACATCACCTACAATTCCATCCAATTCTCCAGGAACCCATAACATTATTGATAGTTTATGGTTAAAAGGTGCATGCACAAACCTGTGCCGGATAGGCTTAGGGCATGGCATGTGATAAGGATCTTCAATGTTATCATCATTATAGATCACATGTCATACAGCCAATTCTTCCAGATACCTGATAGCTTTTTCAAGTGTGGCTCCTTTGACCTGTGGGCAGTCTATTTCCTCTTTATAGGAATATCTCTCCCTTACAGTGGACAAGAGTCATCTCCACAGGCTGGTTGTTCCAGCCTTTTCCCCAAATGCCTGATCAATACCTGCATCATTGGCCAGGGATCCCAACTGCCTGGCTTCCTTCTGAGTTAATGTTATGGTAGCAGCCCCATCATTCCAGCATCGGAGTAACCAAGTGAGAAGTGCTTCACCTGCAAAACAGCTGAAGTCTTTTCTCAGAGTACGCAAGTCCCTCATGGAATAGAACTGAGCATATTCTTCTGAGTCTGAGTCCTCAGCTGACTCTGCTTTAGAGTCTGCTTTGGCTGCTCTACTAGGAGAGGCAATGTCCTCTATTTCCTCTATCACCTGGTTGTGTCATTCAGAACTTGAAGGGTTAAGGCTAATTTCTGATTTCCATTGTTTTCCTTTTCTCCTAGTTACAGGGTCAACAAGTAGCTGTTTGGGCTGAGGGGGAGAGGCTTTGGTGTCTGCAGCAGCAGCAGGGCTTGCTTTCTCAACAGCAGCAATGTCTGTGGGGGTGGAGGCAGCAGCTGCAGCTGTAACAGATACACTGGCAATGCTGGCCAGCCATATCAGAGGTGCCCTTGCATGAGGTGGGGCGAGAAGCGGCTGCAGAGGCAGAAGAGGGCGTGCTCTCTGTACCAGGTGAAGATCTCGCTCTTCAAGCAGCAACTCACAACCTGCAAAAAGGCATGCTCATTCTCATGACTGTGTTTTTTATCTTACTCCTCACTAATATATGAGAGAAATTAACAACACCCACCAGAAGATTGAGAAATGAAATGCTATTGCTACTATAATATGGTGGAGTCAGCCCAAAATAAGATGGAGTGGTATAATTTCCCAGCTTAAAACTTAAAGTGTAATTAACAACCAAGTTTTTAATCCTTGTGATGTATACACGTGGAATTGAAAATACAAAATATGTCTCTTGAATCACTTTTTTTTCTTTTCTTCTCTCTTCCTGCTTGGAATTAACATATGTTTACCTCAATGTATGCCTGACAGACAACTAAAAGATAAGATTGCTTATCAAGTTGCCTTCTGGTGCAGGGTGGAGACCAAAAACTAAGAAATTAGCAGGGCACCAAAAGACAAAAAGATAAGGATAACTCATCTCTGGGAAGTCTGGAAATCTGTACGTATCAGGGACTTATGCAATAGAGGGACCCCTCTTTCTTTTGGGGTATAAAAAACCTTAGGAAAAAAGGAAAAAGCAGCAGTTTCTTCTAGATGCTCCCGTCTCTCGACACTTCAGTTTCCAGCTAGGAGGCAGACAAAGCGGAGGAACGGAAAGCAGCAGAAACGATGGATCCTTCACAAGCAATTCCAGACCGAGGCCAGGTCCCACTGGACGGTGATAAACCCTCTTTGTTTTTTCCCTTTTACATAACGACTCTCTTTCCAAAGGTGACTAATTTATGTCTAATTATGTGACTAATTTAGCTTTCTGCTAGCAAAACTGGTTTTCCCTATTTAAAATAAACCCTTGTCACTCGTTTAAATCCTAAAGCCTGGTTATTTTGTAAATTCACGCGTCGTCTATAAGTAGTGGCTGATTTTTCCTCACAATCAAAATATAAATAGTAACTCACATCGTAACACCTTGTATGAAACACCACTGTGCCATGCACCACAATATCCATCAGTACTGAGGACCATATTGCCACGATGCTTCTTAAACAGCTCTTACAAAAAATAAACCACGTAGTACCTCTAATCCCAGCTGCAAAAGCTCATATCAAATACCCCAAATAGCAAAGGTACGGCATGACTGGTTTAATCTCTAACCCTGTGAAATTTCAAAAAAAAAAGTCTGATTCCTGCTCAGCAAAGCCATATTGGTTTCCTCCCGCTCAAGTTGGAATTCAAACTATTCAGGCAGATTGGTCAAAATTTTAACTGGGCTCGAGCTTCTTAACTTGAACCCCATGTTAGGTGCTAATAAATCTGTCATGGTTTAACACTGGCCTGGCAATTAAACCAAATGACAGATGCTCTCTACTAATTCCCCTCTCCTCCCTTATAAAGAAAGAAGAGAGAATAAGAGAGAGAGACTCATGGGTTGGAAACTAAAATACACAACTTTAATGAAACAGTAATGATACATAGGAAAAATTACTATATATATACAAATATACAGGAAAATTGATACCACATTCCTCCCCCCTTTTCCCCCAGTAACTCTCACATCACCACCAAGGCTGCCGGGCGGCCCTGGGAAAGTCCAGGCTGGACTCCTGGAGTCAGCAGCAGCAGGGAGCTAGAGGCAGGAACACACAGATTTAGGCTTGTATGGATGAGGACCACAGGCAGACGAACGGACGGAATCCTCCCAGGATGCCAAAGCAAACAGGGACAGGCAAAGAAGGGGAAGCAGGAAGGATTTGACCCTCATGATCCCTCAAATTTATACTGAGTATGACGTATATGGGATGGAATATCGTTAGGTCAATTCTAGCCATCTATCTTGTCCTTTCCTCCCTAAAGGAGAGTTTGCAGGTGCGACCTTTTTACACCTTCTCTCCTTCTAGAGGGCAAAATGTTCCTCGGAACTGAGCAGTGGCCTTGGTTCTTCATACTATTCTCTAGCTGTAACTATAAATGTCAAGCATTATCAGTCCTATAAGCAGACACTGTCTGAGAAACTTGCTGTTAATTTCAGCAAGTGCAACTACATACAAGAGACTTAGCTGAAAGCAAAAGTACAAGACAGAAAATTACCTTTATCCTTGCCCAAACCAGGACATTTGTTCACACTGAAATTCATATTTCATAGAATCATAGAATCACAGAATAATAGAATTGGCTGGGTTGGAAGGGACCTCAGAGATCATAGAGTCCAACCCTTGAACCACCGTGGCGGTTGCTAGACTATGGCACTGAGTGCCACATCCAGTCTCTTTTTAAATAACTCCAGGGACGGAGAATCCACTACTTCCCTGGGCAGCCCATTACAATGCCTGATCACTCTCTCCGTAAAGAAATTCTTTCTAATATCTAACCTAAATTTCCCCTGGCACAACTTAAGACCATGCCCTCTTGTCTTGTTGAAAGTCGTCTGGCAAAAGAGACCAACGTCCACCCGGTTACAACCTCCTTTCAGGTAGTTGTAGACAGCGATGAGGTCTCCCCTGAGCCTCCTCTTCTCCAGGCTGAACAGCCCCAGCTCTCTCAGCCTCTCCTCATAGGGTCTGTGCTCGAGTCCCTTCACCAGCCTGGTTGCCCTCCTTTGGACCTGCTCCAGGACCTCGATATCCTTCCTGAACTGAGGGGCCCAGAACTGGACACAGTACTCGAGGTGTGGCCTCACCAGGGCTGAGTATAGGGGCAGAATCACTTCCTTGGACCTGCTGGCGACGCTGTTCCGGATACAGGCCAGGATGCCATTGGCTTTCTTGGCCAACTGGCCACACTGATGCCTCCTCTTCAGCTTCCTGGCAATCCAGACTCCCAGGTCCCTTTCTGCCTGGCTGCTCTCCAGCCACTCTGTCCCCAGCCTGTAGCGCTGCATGGGGTTGTTGTGGCCAAAGTGCAGGACCCGGCACTTGGCCGTGTTAAACCTCATCCCATTGGAATCAGCCCAACTCTCCAGTCTGTCCAGGTCCCTCTGCAGAGCCCTCCTGTCTTCCAGCCGATCGACATTTTCCCCCAGCTTAGTGTCGTCTGCGAATTTGCTGATGATGGACTCAATCCCCTCGTCTAGATCATCAATGAAGATATTGAACAGAACCGGGCCCAACACTGATCCCTGGGGGACACCACTAGTGACTGGCTGCCAACTGGATGCAGCCCCGTTCAGCACCACTCTCTGGGCCCGGCCCTCCAGCCAGTTCTTAACCCAGCACAGGGTGCTCCTGTCCAAGCCACGGGCTGATAGATTTTTCAGGAGGATGCTGTAGGAGACGGTGTCAAAGGCCTTGCTGAAGTCCAGGTAGACCACATCCACAGCCTTCCCCTCATCCACCAGTCGGGTCACCTGATCATAAAAGGAGCTCAGGTTGGTCAGGCATGACCTGCCCTTCCTAAACCCGTGCTGGCTGGGTCTGATCCCTTGCCCATCCTGCAGGTGCTGTGTGGTTGCCCCCAGGATGATCTGTTCCATGAGCCTGCCAGGCACTGAGGTCAGGCTGACGGGCCTGTAGTTTCCTGGGTCCTCTTTCCGGCCCTTTTTGTGGATTGGCGTGACATTCGCCAACTTCCAATCATCTGGGATGTCCCCAGTGAGCCAGGACTGTTGGTAGATGATAGAGAGAGGCTTGGCAAGCTCTTCTGCCAGCTCCTTCATTACCCTTGGGTGGATCCCATCTGGTCCCATAGACTTGTGGGGATCCAAGCATCTTAGTAGGTCACTGACTGTGTCCTTCAGGATTACAGGGGGGCTGTTTAGATTCATGTCACTTTCTATGAGCTCTAGAAGACATCCATCTTCAGGGTAACCTGTCTTTCTGCTGAAAACTGAGGTAAAGAAGGTGTTAAATACCTCAGCCTTTTCTTCATCTTTGACAACTATATTCCCACCCGTGTCCAGTAAAGGATGGATGTTTTCCTTGCCCCTTCTTTTGCTGCTGATGTATCTGTAGAAGGACTTTTTGTTATCCTTCACAGAGGTGGCGAGATTCCGTTCACATTGTGCCTTTGTCTCTCTGATTTTCTTTCGACATGACTTAACAATATTCCTTAATTCTTCCTGAGTAGTTAGCCCTTTTTTCCACAATTGGTAGGCCCTCCTCTTAACCCTAATTTCTTTCAGAGTCTCCCAATTCAGCCAGGCCGGTCGTCTTCCCCGCCGGCTCGCCTTTCGGCACACTGGGACAGCCTGCTCCTGTGCTTTCAAAACTTGTTCCTTGAAGTACGACCATCCCTCCTGTACCCCTCTGTTTTCAAGGTCTGTTTCCCAGGGTATACTCTGAACAAGTCTTCTGAATAGGCCAAAATCTGCCCTCCAGAAGTCCAGCGTAGAGGTCTTATTGACGACCCTCCTTGTATCCCTGAATATTGAAAACTTTATTATTTCATGGTCGCTAAGTCCCAGGCATCCACCAACCACCACATCTCCCACCAGCTCCTCTCTGTTTGTGAAAAGAAGGTCAAGCGAGGCTCCATCCCTGGTGGGCTCATTTACTAGCTGGAGCAGGAAATTATCCTCTATACACTCCAGGAATCTCCTAGACTGCTTCCTCTCTGTGCTGTGGAGTTCCCAGCAGATGTCTGGTAGATTAAAGTTGCCCACAAGAACAAGGGATGACGATTTGGAGACATCCGCCAGCTGCCTGTAGAATAATTCATCATCCTCATCATCTTGGTTGGGTGGTCTGTAACAGACTCCCATCACGATATCAGCCTTGTTGACCTTCCCCTTGATTCTGATCCACAGGCACTCCACCTTATTATTACAGACTTCAATTTCTACACTGTCAAGAGACTCCCTAACATATAGGGCTACCCCTCTGCCTCTCCTACCCTGCCTGTCCCTTCTGAAGAGCCTATAGCCATCCATGGTAGCACTCCAGTCATGGGAGTCATCCCACCACGTTTCCGTGATAGCGACTACATCATAGCTTTCCTGATGCACGATGGCTTCCAGCTCCTCTTGTTTGTTGCCCATGCTGCGTGCATTGGTGTACATGCACTTTAGCTGGGCTGCTGGTTTGTCTCGTACCTTGGGTAGACCACCCTTAGGCTCCTTTCTGGAGAGCCCAGTTTCAACCCCATCCCCCTTCAAACCTAGTTTAAAGCCCTCCTTATCAGCCTCTCCAACTTATACGCTAGAGTCCTTTTCCCCTTGTTAGTTAGGTGAAGCCCATCTGTTTTGAGTACACTAGGTAGTACGGAAGTTGTCCCGTGGTCGAAAAACCCAAAGTCCCGCCAGTGGCACCAGTCCCTTAGCCACCTATTGATCAGATTAGTTTTCCTAGTTCTCTCCTCATTCAGGTCTTCTATTGCTCGAACCGAGGTGAACACCACCTGTGCTCCTGACCCATCATCTAAACAACCCAGTGCCTTGAAGTCCTTTTTAATCACCTTTGTACTTCGTCCAGCAATGTCATCACTGCCAGCCTGGACTACCAACAGTGGATAATAATCTGAGGGCTAAAGGAAAGCTGACAAATTCTTTCAAGAGCTGATGGCTAATTACTCCTCCTCATTGCATCAATTTGATTTAACTTATTACCATGTTAGACCTGTTAATTTAATTTCTTTTGGGATTCTGCAAAATTGCAATGTAATTTAAAATGTTTAAATTGGGGTTAGGAAGAGCCAAAGGTTGAAACCTCGTCCACTGAATCACCTGAGACCCACATCTCTCATCTTCTTTCATCCATATGTACAATCATTCCCAAGGCCAAATTTTTCTTAGCATCACTGTCATTGTGAGACTTGGAGACATGGCCTTTTTGACACATCTTCCTCTGGAGAAAGCAGCATGGTATGATATTCAGGTGGCAGATGGATTTGAAAAACCTTAGTCTCAATGTACCTTTGTGCCAAGCCAAATTTTTTTTCAGCTGGGGCTGACCCTGGTTATGCCATTGGATCTTTAAAGTGAAGATGTAGATACAAAGGTGATATGCACAGACAGTGCAACACAACCGATGGAGACAAGCTGTCTGTCATACAAACCGTGGGATAAACATAGTCCCGAGCTATGCTAGATAAGTATGGAATTTCCTGAATATGCAGCCCCCTGATTGTGAGATTGTCTGGAAGGGATTAGTGATATAGATAAGGTGGGATTTCTTTCCTTGGGTAAATCACCATTGTAAAATAGTGGGATAAGAAAAGGTATATAACTGCATGTAAGGATACGAATAAACGGATTTAGTTTGCATCAAACTGTTGTCCCCGTCCTTGCTGCGGCAATTGGTGACCCCGGACGTGATTCGGGAAGAATTCTGCTGAAGAAGCAGCCGGCCAGCAGGTCTCCGAGAACGTTGAATTTGAGGCTGAAAGAAGCCTGGACGAGGGCGGCCGCCCGTCTGCACCTCCTCGCGTTTGGCAGGTGAGCTTGGAGAAACGAAGTCATGGGTAATCAAAGTTCCCATGAAGAACAGGACGTTTATAGACTTATGAGAGAACTGTTGCTAAAGCAACAGAAAGAAATCTCGGATCATGCACTTAAGCTCATTTTAAAATGGGTCCGCGATAAATTCCCAGGTACTTCTGCTGTTACTATTTTTGAATCTGAACTGTGGGATAAAGCGGGAGTTCGTTTATGGGACCTGAGTACGCGAGGGGATCATGAAGCACTTAAACTCCTATTTCCCTGGCGGACAGTATTTGAAGGTATTAAAGAATCGGAGCGAGCAGACACTTCTGCCGTTTCTGCCGTTCCCAGCGCCCCCCCGCTACCAGAGGGAAGAGCGCGGGAAGACGCTTCCCCTGCCAGAACTGTAGCCAAGGTAACCAGACCGGATTCGCCGAGCGACGATCCGTTCGAGCCTGATCCTTTCGATACAGGACAAGAACCAGATCTAATTCCCGATAATTACGATCCATACGCGGTATGGGCTGCTATTAAAAAGCAGGCTTTAGATGCGGGAGAAATTGACATGGCTATAGCTATCAGTGCCCCCACGCCCTGCACAGCGACGGCACGGGGGGGACCCCATCGGCTCGGCAGTCGTTTCGGACATACCCGATGCAGCGGTGTCCAGTTCTCGGTGCGCCACGGCGAGTGATCTCGCCACAGCACGGAGCGCCGGACTGGATTTATCGACCCGGTTCACAGTGATTCTTGCCGACACCTCGGTGCATATAATAGACACTTTGTTTCAAGGGCCACTTCCGTCCGGGACTATGGGTCTTATTGTGGGTCGGTCATCAAGTACTTTTAGTGGTCTTTTTGTTTTACCAGGAGTCATCGACAACGATGCATTAGAAATAAAAATAATGGCTTGGATGCCTACCCCACCCTGCAAAATACCCGCTAAAAGCAAAATAGCACAATTGGTGTTGTTACCTTTAAATATTGATTTTTTCCCCTCAGATGTCACGCGGCAGGGCGCCTTCGGATCTACAGGCTGCCTGCAAATATACTGGACACATGCAATCTCAAAGGACAGACCATTGAAACAATGTAAACTTAAAAATGGGTGTCAACAAGTTGTGTTAACAGGTCTTATTGACACAGGTGCCGATGTTACCGTAATCTCCCAAGCTAAGTGGCCACGCCAGTGGAATCTAACTCGCACTGCACAGCCATTAGCAGGAATAGGGGGAATTGGTAACAGTTACCAGAGTGAAGATGTTATTCAAATCATTGGTCCTGAGAACAGGGTAGCTAGTACTCGACCCTTTGTATTGCCAGTACCATTGAATCTGTGGGGAAGGGATGTTCTATCACAATGGGGATTGCATTTAGAAACGGTTTTTTAACGAGGGTCACTGATGAAGGGCGTGAAATTCCACAATTAACCTGGAAAACACAGGAGCCAGTGTGGGTGAATCAGTGGCCCTTATCAGAGGAAAAACTCACCGCCCTAGAACAATTGGTACAAATTCAATTAAAAAAGGGACATGTAGTTCCAACTTTCAGTCCGTGGAATACTCCTGTTTTTGTAATTAAGAAAAAATCAGGTGGTTGGAGATTATTGCAAGATTTACGAAAAATTAATGCTGTTATGGAGCCAATGGGAGCGTTACAACCAGGTCTCCCTTCACCAACAATGATCCCGCGGGAATGGAATTTGATTGTTATTGATTTAAAAGATTGCTTTTTTGATATTCCCTTACATCCTGATGATGCACCTAAGTTTGCCTTTTCTGTGCCTAGCCTTAATATGGGAGCACCTCTTAAACGCTACCATTGGACGGTTTTACCTCAGGGCATGAAAAATAGCCCCACAATCTGCCAGTGGTATGTTGCCAAAATATTGGCCCCAGTACCTCTTGAATTTCCAACTGTAATATTGTATCATTATATGGATGACCTGTTAATTGCTGCTGCTACTGAGGGTGATTTACAAAAGGCAATAGAATCTGTGTTAACTGCCATCGATCAGGCAGGCTTGAAAGTCTCACCAGAAAAAATTCAAAAACAAACCCCCTGGAATTATCTAGGGTGGAAAATTACCAGTCATTCCATAATTCCGCAAAAGCTATCTATTAATACTCAGATAGCCACACTGCATGATGCTCAAAAACTTTTGGGATCTATTAATTGGTTGCGACCCCTTCTGGGTATTTCAAATTCTGAATTGGCTCCTCTATTCGATCTTCTTAAAGGAGACGCGGACCTAATGGCTCCCAAACACCTCACACCCTCTGCGGAATTAGCATTACAAAGAGTTTGCAGGGCCATCGAACAGAGGCAAGCCTCTCGGTGGGACCCTGATTTATTCTTTCAATTAATAATTTTAGAGGATGGTGTAAAATATTGTGGCATGATTTTTCAGTGGGACACCACGCTTACAGATCCATTGTTGATTTTAGAGTGGATTTTCCTGCCGAATCAATCCTCTAAAACTATTTTACAGCGACCAGAGATGTTTTCTCAAATCATTATGAAAGCCAGAGAGCGACTATTAACTCTTTCTGGCAGATCTTTCTCTACAATTTATATGCCTGTTACTGAATTGTATCTTTCTTTTCTTCTACAGAATTCACTTCCTTTTCAGATTGCCGTACAGGACTTCACGGGACAATTTTCAAATCATTTTCCTCCACATAAACTCTTTCGATTGTCCTTTTCCCTTGCAGAAGTTCCAAAGAGAAGTGAAATTCCTTTACAGGCAATTACTGTGTTTACAGACGGTTCAGGTATCTCTCATAAAGCTGCAATTGTATGGAGAGACCCTGAAACCAAGGATTGGCAATCTGATATCACCTTTCACCCAGGTTCTCCTCAGCTTGTTGAATTAGCAGCCGTGACTAGAGCCTTTTTTCTTTTCAGTAACCAACCTTTAAATATTATTACAGACTCAGCTTATGTAGCAGGTATCGTGCTTCGAGCAGAGTCTTCAGTCCTAAGAGACATTTCCAACTTGCAACTGTATACTCTGCTCAGAGCATTGATTGATCTTATCAACAAACGGCAACACGCCTTCTTTATTATGCATATCAGGTCTCACACCTGCCTCCCAGGCTTTGTAGCCGAAGGAAACAGGGCGGCTGACCTGTTAACAATGTCAGTGTCTCCTCTTCCGAATAACTTTGAACAGGCTCGCCTAAGTCACAGATTTTTTCATACAAATGCTAAAGGCCTCCGCAGACAATTTGGTCTGACTTCACAACAGGCAGCTGATATCTTATCTGCTTGCCCTGATTGTCAAAAATTTACTTTTCAGCCTTTAGCAGGAGGAATTAACCCTAGAGGACTTCAAAGCCTTGAACTCTGGCAAACTGATATTACTCATTTTTCCGAATTTGGTCGTCTTAAGTACATACACTCTTCCATTGATACCTTCTCCGGAGCTATTTATGCATCATGCCATACAGGAGAGAAGGCCAGAGACGCCAAAAAACACTTTTTAAAAGCATTTGCCTCTCTAGGAGTTCCTCAAACAGTTAAAACAGACAATGGTCCTGCCTATTCTTCTCAGCTTTTGAAGACCTTTTTTGCAGAATGGGGAATTAAACATGTGACAGGTATCCCCCATTCTCCGACAGGTCAATCAATTATTGAACGCTCCCATCAGTCCCTTAAGGCACTGTTACTAAAACAAAAAGGGGGAACTGGTGGACTGATAAATACACCAGAAGAAAGATTGCAAAAAGCTATATATACTTTTAATTTCTTGAATTGCTTTTCAGACAATGCCCCACCAATTACAAAGCATTTTGCAAGTAACCATCTTTTTAAATTTCAGGAAAGACCCCCTGTGTTAGTACGGGATTTGGAGTCCGGGAAAGTTGAAGACCCATTTCCTTTAATCACCTGGGGCAGGGGCTACGCTTGTATTTCCACAGAAGCAGGACCTAAGTGGTATCCGGCAAGGAACATCCGCCCATATCGAGAAGGACAACTGAAGGAACAGACGTAGCACAGATCTCTCAGCACACGCAAAATGCTATACAAATGGCTTTGTATGTTGCAATTGTTTGTATGTTGTTATGCTGTATTAGAAATCTCTCCAAGGCAAAACATGTGGGTAACATGGGCAAATGCAACTGGCACCACTGATTTTTGCATTGCAATGGCTTCCGCTACAGACCCTTTCCGTACCTGCCTTATAGGTATCCCAGGTTTTAATGTTTCTCTGTTTGCTGACTTTTCAATTGGATCCTGCAAAGCAAGCCCTTCACTTGGAAATTGTTCAGCAGAACTGATTTTGGGGCTGAAAAAATCCCTCCCCTGGGATCCACAGGAATTAAATCTATTGGGATCCCAGGCAGTTGGCAACGTATCAGGAAACTGGACACCTACTTGCATAGTTTTTGGTCCTAAGTATGCTGCTAGGGCATACCCTGATACCTGGCCGGACATCAGTCCTACATCTGGAGATTATAGACTGGGATCAGGATATTGTGGGTACAATGGGTCGGAGCGAATGCCGGTAATAGGGACAACACATAACCCCAAAGCTAACATTAAACTTATTTGGGTAAATGACACTGCTAAGGCTTTACCCCCCGGGGTATTTCTGATCTGCGGTGATAGGGCCTGGCAAGGCATCCCCCGTAATGTTGTAGGCGGACCTTGCTATTTAGGCTCGTTAACCCTTTTTGCTCCTCGCTCTGCTGAATTAAGGCAGCTTGTAAATACTATATATCGTGCTCGTAACGCAAGAAGTATTGGCCTCACACCGCAGTGTGATGATAATGTTAGGCTTTTAAGTGTAGCTGCTAGAACTGCTTTAGCTCTTTTTATTCCTGGTGCTGCCGCAGGAAATGCGCTTACTAACCTAGCTAGATTAGCATGTTGGGCGGAAAAGCAAGCAAATATTACTACTGAGATTTTAGATAACCTTTTAATGGATCAAAATAGTTTGCAACACGCTTTATTACAAAATCGCGCTGCTATAGATTTTTTATTGCTAGCCCAGGGTCATGGCTGTCAGGAATTTGAAGGCATGTGCTGTATGAATCTTTCTGATCATAGTGAGAGCATCCACGCCAGCATCACACAGTTGAAGCAACACACACAGAAGATTCAGCAACAAATAAACCCTCTCGGCGATGCTTTCACAACCTGGCTTCATGATATGGGACTTAAAGGATGGCTTTTATCTTTAGTTAAAACTCTTTGTTATGCTGGGATTGTTATTGTGATTTTGCTTTTGTTATTGCCTTGTCTTTTTCAATGTATCCAGGGAATGCTTAATAGAACTGTTTCTAAGGTTTTTTTAGTGCAACAGAAGGGGGGAGATGTAGATACAAAGGTGATATGCACAGACAGTGCAACACAACCGATGGAGACAAGCTGTCTGTCATACAAACCGTGGGATAAACATAGTCCCGAGCTATGCTAGATAAGTATGGAATTTCCTGAATATGCAGCCCCCTGATTGTGAGATTGTCTGGAAGGGATTAGTGATATAGATAAGGTGGGATTTCTTTCCTTGGGTAAATCACCATTGTAAAATAGTGGGATAAGAAAAGGTATATAACTGCATGTAAGGATACGAATAAACGGATTTAGTTTGCATCAAACTGTTGTCCCCGTCCTTGCTTCGGCATGAAGATACTTTTTTCAGAAGCTGTTTTGCACCAAGAGTTTCAGGTCTATTATGGTCCCAGTAAGAAAGGCACTCAGACTGTTAAGTATCATTTAAAATGTTATTTACTAGCACCGAGACTATAAAGGAGAAGACTGTATAGATAATCTTACATCTCTTCAGATGCTGACAATTCCTATCTGTGCAGTATGAAATGGGCCTCTGATTAGGGCACAGTGCACTGTGCAGACTACATCTGTTCAAAAGTTTCCTGCTTTTCTCCTCTGAGCTCTTATTCTATTTTCTTACAAAAAACCAACACATCATTTCTACTGTCCAAGAAAAGAATGATCACATGAAATTTTTTTGCTGCAGATTTAAATAAAGGCAAGGCCTAGTTCCAAGCAGAAGCTGCATGCAGACTCTTCTTACACTGAGCTAGCTGCAACACAGCACAGGCCCAGGCTTACTCAAGCTAAATGCATTGTGGATCACTAACTCTTTGAGGTCTTCTCACCAGGATCACTACAGAAACCGAAAAGCAAAAACTAATCCTTAATGTTTATTCATTTAACATTGAATTTAATTTGTATTAATAAAAACAACAGTATAAAAGGAGACAAATTGCTTTGTAGAAAGCACTAGAAAACAATGCATCAAAATAGAGACTTTATTTATTTTGGATCTTAAACGGGCATAGATATTCCCCCATTATACCATCCTCTCAGTATATCCTTATTTGTGCACCTACACTTATGATCAGTCACCTTCTGCCCTGTTTTGTTGGTGTCAAGGTCTCATCCACATCACCCTTGCACCTTGCCAACCCAGGCCACTGCCTTCTCACTTGATTACAGGTCATTGGTGCTCAAATCATCTGCAATTCCTGTACTTATTTGACAGTACTAAGGATCTCAGAAACCAGAGGCTCTTTAAGTGTAGCTTGGATACCAGGGCATCCACACTGAAGATCAAAATCAGGAAAACACTGAATGACTGAACACATAAATGGTGATTCCAGCACAAGAGAAGATGAGCTAATGGCAACCAGTCAAGAGAATACATTTATCTGTCCTTAAAACACTCATACCACCAATGCATTTTAATGCACTTTTGCAGACAGACCACAAACCTACTCTTTCTAGGTAGTACTGAGAATGGTAGATGAGAAAATATTTGATAGAATTAAGATGTAAGCCTTAGATTTTCATGTCCAAAGAAGATCAACAAATCTGGTGAAGGGTTGACGGAACAAGTTGTCATGGTTTTGCTGGGATAGATGTCTAGAATAATTTTTTTTTTCAGATAAACTGTAGTTTTGAGAAGCTGCAGATTCCAATTCTGTGAGAACAAAAGAAAGAAGATATATTGCTTTAATTTAAACCCAGCTCTGGTATGCAAATTTCTGCAGTGACTGATGTTAAAGGCAGTTTTGGACTATGAAGGTGCAGTGAGCTAGGCAGGGCAAAACCCAGGGCAGCTGACCCAAGCTGGCCAACCAAAGTATTCCATACCATAAACATCACACTATAAATCAAGTTTGTGGGGTTGCTCTCTTCTACCATGTCTGCCTTCCTGAGAGCGTCCCATCTGCCTCATTCATTGCCCCATGCCTGAGGCCTAACTCCTGCACTTGCTGCAACCATCATGTTCTCACTGGAGCTGTCGTGCTTGCAAGCATTGTGCACTTGAGTGCTAGAAGTTCACAGCTTGCAACTATTATCTGGAAACAAGTATGACTTTGTATCTTATATTAATTTATTATTCTATTAAATCTGTGTTAATTTCAATCTATGGGTCTTTCTTTTCCCAATTCTACCTCTCTGGTGGGGTTGGGTGATAGAACACTGAGACACAAGCCTCATGAGAAGTGCCTGAGGGAACTGGGGCTATTTAGCCTGAAGAAAAGGATATTCAGGGAAGATCTTATTGCTCTCTACAGCTACCTGAAAGGTTGTAACGAAGCGGGGGGGTCAGTCTCTTATCCCATGTAACAAGTGAGAGAACAAGAGGAAGCAGCCTTAAGTTGTGCCAGGGGAGGTTTAGATTGGATATTAGGAAAACTTTCTTCACTGAAAGGGTTATCAAGCACTGGAGCAGGCTGCCCAGGGAGGTGGTTGGGTCACCATCCCTGAGGATATTTAAAAGATACATAAACCTGGTGCTTAGGGACATAGCTTACTGGTGGACTTGGCAGTGTTAGGTTAACAGTTGGACTCATTCTTATGGGTATTTTCACCCCTAAATGATTCTGTGATTCAACTGAATCTTTATCAGTAGCTTGAGTTCTCTTGGAGCCACCAGAATTCTTACTTCCTAAAACCTCTTGCAGAGAACACTAAGATGTGAAAGAAGAGGCTTGTTTCCAAATGGATACTTCAGAACTGGACACTCAACAATTATTTGCCATTATAAAAGAACAAAATAAAGATCAAATCTGTGTTAAAACTGACCGAGACTCAATATTCTGTTAATGGTTTAATTTAATTAATAAGATTGAAATTGCAGTGAGCAAAACAGCGCTGGGTGCATGGGGAGTCTCCGCTCCGCTCACATGCACACTTCTAAAACTCTAGAATTACCTTATATTGATTACAATTCTATGAATATTAAAAAGGGGTGGGTTTACATATATATATTCAAAGGGATTACATCATGTTATTACAATATTCATGATAGGCAGAGTCTGGGTGGAGTCTAGGCGGAGTCCTCTCTTGGGGAGATATCAGGGGGTCGTTAGGGGGTCTTTGGATGAAGTAAGAAGTCTTCCTCAAACTTGAACCCTTTACCTTTCTTGTTTTCGCCGACTTCATTATCTTGTTACAGAGCAAAATTAGACCCTAGCCATAATTTTTCCCTTATCTGCTGGTTGTGGCATTTTTATGTTGTCTCTCTGCAGATGTTCGCATTCTTTTGGTGCCTAGTTAGCCTTGGCAGTGCCTTGTTTTAAGAACAAGGCCCGACGCTTCAATTATCGCCGAGACAGAAGTTAGTCTCGTTAAGGCCTTGTGTTGCTTACACCGGTTTTCTAGAAAAGTGCATGTCTCAATTGCTTTGTCTAGCCCCATATTCACTTTCTTCTTAGTTTAATTCTGAATTTACTGGTTAGGAATACAAATTCATTAACATCATATATCACATCTGCATGCTCAGAATTATGTTTTATTTGCAGGGGATATGGTGCATATCTTACTATTTAGGAGAATCCCATAACAGTCAAACTCATAAGTCATGGAGAACACCTCCTACCATCAAACTTCATTCCCCTCTGCATTCAGTCTTAAACATATAACATGATTAAAGTCAACACAACCTAAATACACTAATTCACAAAGATTCTAACCAAAGCCACAAAGTATGTTTTGTCTTGCATATCTCTTTAAGACCCAATAACTTGGACTAAAATGGATGCAGATTAACCATGTCACATAGACATGATCTGTCACAAGGCCATGCTAATATAGCTACACTGATGGTGAGCAGACTTAGTGGGATTGTTCTACTGATGTGTTATCATAGTGGATCTGAAATTCCAGTTCAATAACCAAACTCTAAGAACTAGACAGTGGTTGTGGATGCTGTAACTTCTAAAGTTTCACCATTGGAAGAGGAAGAAGTGTAGCACACATGCACAAACTTACTAGGTACCACTAGCTAAACACTGCTTCAGCAATCAAGCTCAAAAGCAGAGTTCAAAATCCTGCCAAGGATCATGGTACTGTGACAAGATGAAGAGCTAAGAAATGAAGCAGCATTAATTATCTGAGTTGCAGCCTAAACGAAGCTTCAATGAAGCTTAAATGTACTTGGCTAAGTTATATTAACTTAGAATGTACAGCTTACAGTGAGATCATAGGCACTCTGAAAAGGTTTTGGTTCAATTTTAATACTTTAATGTAAACCTCGTTAATTAGCAAAAAATGCTCATCACACTGCAAGATGAGAAAAATTGGAGCAACATATTAGTTCCAACCACATGATGCCAGGGTAGACATTTATCTTCCCTAATTATGCTGTGTATTAAAATTTAGTACTTAAGAGTTTAATATTTTTATGATTGAGAAAGGTACCCTGTAGAAAAACATCAGAAAACAAGAGTCCATATCTCCTTTTAAATTTAATTTGTCAGACAGAAGTTATCTATGTAAAGTCAGTGTGAAATGTAATTTTATTTATAGAAAGCCAATCTAAAATATTAACTGGCTGCATAGCACATTCAACATTGCCTATTTTCAGAGGGAAAACAAATACATTTCCAATAAATTTCAGGCAATTTTGATTCAGAAGTGTTCAGATATTGAATACTCCTTTAAAACCAATGAACTGGAAAAAACTTTCCAAATGCTGAATGGTTCTCACCATTTCATTACAACAAATCACAATACTGACAGTTCAACTGAAAAACAAAAAACCAAAACATGCATCTGAAGCATCCAATAAAAACAGGGCACTAAATGGAATAAAAGTGTTCCCCTTACCCATTTTTGGATTTTGAACAGTGATTTCATAAAGATTAACAAGTGTTAGCATGGTGACTTTGTTTCATACTTGTGACAAGAAGGTCCAAGTTGGTGGGGAAAGGAACAAGAAGGAAAAAAAAATTCTCATTTAATTAGATTGCAATAATTTTGAGCCATTTATTTTATTTTGTAAAAAGGCATTATTACAACTAATCACAAACAAAAGAAATCTTGGCAATTTTACAGTTACAGAACTTAAATATTCAAGCGTATGATGAAAAGCGGCAAGTTGGTTGCAGTGTACAATGTAAACAAATAGCTTTGGAACATGAACAAAGTCCTTGAGAATTCTTTACTAAGAAAACAAAAGCAACTCCTCATTACTAAAATATGATCACAGGTCAGTGTTTAAAAATTCATTTACAAACGTCATTTAAACTGTGTTTAGCCTAAAACCAGTTTTATGAATTCCAATTTGAATGGGGCAGCATTGAGGTCCCTGTAAAAGTAAACATTTTAAATTTCTTAGAGGGGAAGAAAAAAAAAAAACGCCACAACATTTGCAGCACAGTGCAGCATAAACTTTAAATATAAAAATATTTTTCTATTGTTGGGATAATAGACCTTGCATTCTGGAAAGTAGTAACAATACTGCTACTGACAGAATATCCAAGTCCTTATCTTTCAAGTCACATAAGGCAACTACTGTGTTAGCTTACTGCATATGGCTAAAAGAAAGTCAAGAAAATGTCAGTCTTCGTTATGTTTTCCGGCTGCTCCATGTGTGTTCAGGTGTACTTTTGTGATCTGATGAGTGTTCAAATGGAGATCTGTGTCCTAAAGGAGATCTTGAACCATAAGGAGACTTTTGATCTAATGGTGACTTTGGGCCACTACCAGAAGCTCTATGGTCCATTTGCCAGTCTGAGTGGTACCTATAATCTCTGGAAGATTTATGATGGCTGTACTCTGAAGTAGAACGATGATCTGAATGTATCCTGTGGTCTGAATGGGAACGGTGATCTGAATAAGGTCGAATGTCTTTCAAACTTCCTTCCAGGTTTGACCTGTGATCTCTGCTCCTATGGTCATCCAACTTTCTATGTTTACTATCACTATAGTATCTGAAAATATTTACTTATATTAGTATTACTGAACACATAGAAAGTTATGTCAATTCAACAGAACTGCATTAGAGGAATTTCTTTGCAATTCTGCATTACTCAAAAATGATACTTGGATGCTTACTACAAGCATACTGCAAAACCAGGAAGGGAATTCTTAACAGATTTTATAATTGCTGAAGCAATTTACCTGCTGTCTTGTTTATAGTGATCCCAGTCTCTGTGGTCTTTTCCATTGCTGAAGGCTGAATAGGACCTTTTCCTAGAGTCACTTTTCTTGTAAGCCTCTCCCTGATGTCTGTTCTTATGATGATCATGGTATTGCAACAAATGTCTATCAGAAGCATAACTGTCCCTGCTACTGTCATCATGGTTTGTGTTCTCTTTCAGTCTTTCAACATCTATTTAATAAAGCAGAGGTTATAAATAAGTCTCATACACTATAAATTTTTTCTTCACCAACTGAAACAGCACTTCTACCTGTTAGATTTAAAGCAATTTAAAAGAGCATTATAATTTGACAGAAACAAGATCTAAATAATTGAAAGGCAAATGCACTAATGTGAGAGAACTGAGAGAAAGCTCAGAAGTAAATAGAAGGCAAGCAAGCTAGAAATGTAGACATGTAGGGCTAAGAAACTAAATTTTTCTACCTTACAGACTGAATGAAGAGGATCAGTGAGGTCCAAATGAGCAGTGAGTGGAGACCAGGTGCCCTTAGTGAAGCAATCTTAGATAGAATGGTAGTAAGTTCCTCTCTAAGGAGAGATAGCCCTAGCATGAACATCAGTTTTAGAGGTACACCTTGTTAATGAAAAGTTTTTAGCGGCATTCCTAAAATATATTACACTAATTTTAAACCCATGATAACATACTCAAAGTTTTACATAACATGATATAAAAACAAGTATTACAAGAAGGTAAGTGTGGGGGCATAGAAAAACAGTAGTATTTTCAAAAATAGAAGATATCCCATGTAACTGATTTCTAACCATGACTTCAGGGAATATCTCTCATGATATGGGGACATTACAACTACTACAAACAGGTATAGAGTCTCCAAGAAGTTCATAAGTGTTGAGTTGGTCCCTCCCTTTTTATTTACTTCAAAAGAATGACCAAATGGCTTGCTACTAAAATCAGTAAGTATCAAACTTAGTCCATGCTCAGTTGAATTTCATCAGCAAACTAGTGAAGTTAAGTCAGCCTATCCATGTGATATGCAGCAGTATGGGAGTTCTAGGAGACAATTTTAAGCTTATTTCATTTTACATACTGTAAGCTATAATACCCAGCAAAATAATATAGAATCATAAAATGGTTTAGGTTGGAAGGGACCTTAAAGATCATCTAGTTCCAACTCCCTCTGCCATAGGCAGGGACACCTCCCACTAGATCAGGTTGCTCAAAGCCCCATCTAACCTGGCCTTAAACACTTCCAGGGATGAGGCATCCTCAACCTCTCTGGGCAACCTGTTCCAGTGTCTCACCACCCTCACACTAAAGAATTTCTTCCTAATATCTAACCTAAATCTACATTCTTTCATCTTAAAACTGTTACCCCTTGTCCTATTACTACATGTCCCTGTAAAAAGTCCCTCCCCAGCCTTCTTGTAGGCCCCCTATGCTCAAGATTTCTTACCTGGATCTTGTAGGCCCCCTATTTACTCAAGATTTCTTACCTGGATTTCTAATTAAATACGTATTCACATTCTTGCCAATATTCTGGTCACTGTGTTGCTAAAAGAGACAAGTACAAAAACTGTCATTGATAAATCCCAAAGTTGTGTCTGAATCCTTTAGAAAATCACACAATGTTAGGAGATGGAAGAGATCTCTGGAGATCATCTAGTCCAATCCCCCCTGCCAGTGCAGGTTCATCTAGAGCAGGTTGCACAAGATGACATTCAGGTGGGCTTTGAATGTCTCCAGAGACAGATATTCCACCACCTCACTAGGCAGCCTGTCTCAGTGCTTTGGCCCCCTCAAAGTAAAGAAGTTCCTACTCATGGAGCTTCCTATGTTCAAGTTAGTGCCCATTACCTCTTGTTCTGTCACTGGACGCAACTGAAATATCCTAAGAAAACAGACTAGTTTACTGTGAAGAGCAAAATATATTTAAAAATTATTGAATCATAGAATCATAGAATTGGCTGGGTTGGAAGGGACCTCAGAGATCATCAAGTCCAACCCTTGATCCACTACTGCTGCAGTTACTAGACCATGGCACTAAGTGCCACATCCAGTCTCTTTTTAAGTATCTCCAGGGACAGAGAATCCACTACTTCCCGAGGCAGTCCATTCCAATGCTTGATCACCCTCTCAGTAAAGAAATTCTTTCTAATGTCCAACCTAAACCTCCCCTGGCACAACTTAAGACCATGCCCTCTTGTCCTGCTGAGGGTTGCCTGGGAAAAGAGACCAACCCCCACCTGGCTACAACCTCCTTTCAGGTAGTTGTAGACAGCGATGAGGTCTCCCCTGAGCCTCCTCTTCTCCAGGCTGAACAGCCCCAGCTCCCTCAGCCTCTCCTCATAGGGTCTGTGCTCGAGTCCCTTCACCAGCCTGGTTGCCCTCCTTTGGACCTGTTCCAGGACCTCGATATCCTTCCTGAACTGGGGGGCCCAGAACTGGACACAGGACTCAAGCTGTGGCCTCCCCAGGGCTGAGTATAGGGGCAGAATCACTTCCTTGGACCTGCTGGCGACGCTGTTCCGGATACAGGCCAGGATGTCATTGGCTTTCTTGGCCAACTGGCCACACTGCTGCCTCCTCTTCAGCTTCCTGGCAATCCAGACTCCCAGGTCCCTTTCTGTCTGGCTGCTCTCCAGCCACTCTGTCCCCAGCCTGTAGCGCTGCATGGGGTTGTTGTGGCCAAAGTGCAGGACCCGGCACTTGGCCGTGTTAAACCTCATCCCATTGGAATCATCCCAACTCTCCAGTCTGTCCAGGTCCCTCTGCAGAGCCCTCCTGCCTTCCAGTTGATCGACACTTCCCCCCAGCTTAGTGTCGTCTGCGAATTTGCTGATGATGGACTCAATCCCCTCGTCTAGATCATCAATGAAGATATTGAACAGAACCGGGCCCAACGCTGATCCCTGGGGGACACCACTAGTGACCGGCCACCAACTGGATGCAGCCCCGTTCAGCACCACTCTCTGGGCCCGGCCCTCCAGCCAGTTCCTAACCCAGCGCAGAGTGCCCCTGTCCAAGCTGTGGGCTGACAGCTTTTTCAGGAGAATGCTGTGGGAGACGGTGTCAAAGGCCTTGCTGAAGTCCAGGTAGACCACATCCATAGCCTTCCCCTAAATGTACTCATCAATTGATACTTAATAAAACAGCTACAGAACTTAAAATATAAAAATTTACATTCTAAAAGTCTGAAAGTATTACCTGAGATTCTTGTCGTTTTTTGATTGCATGTTTATATAGCTTGTGCAGCTTTCTGGCATCAAATTCTGTAAACTTAGAGACAAAAATCCACAAGTTTCTGAGGAAAAAGAAAGAAAGCTTATAAATGATCCATATATTAGTTTTTATTGTCTCATACATCAGAACATGGACTTAAATGAAATTATTTTAACAGTACTTCAGTACCTGAAATCATTGTAAAGTATGTTACACAGAATATTACCTAGATGCACAGCAAACATGACTTAGCTGTATTTCAAACATTTGAGAAATTCCTTTAATAATTTGGCATTTTGCAATATTTATCACAACTGCAGAATGCAAAGTGCACAAAAAGCAGTATTAATGGCAATTCTGTTAATAGAATGATTTGTGCAACTGTAGAGAAATAGTTTTCAATTTGTTGTGCAAGCCTTCTGAAAGACTTTGAAATACATCAGAAAACTTGAGTATGAACTACTCAGTAAAGATTCTTCCAAACTTGAAGTCTCTTGCAGTGTAAGAAATTTGAACTACATGCCTCATTTCGTACAGATATCAGGAACAGGATTTTTCCACAGAATTCTAAAGCCTGGTCAAAACTTTTGAAACCAAAGGAACAATCTGAAAGAGGATGGAAGTAACATAGCAAAAACTTTGTTCCTAATCTATGCTTTGAAAGAAGAAAGGAAAAGAAACTCTTTTGGTGTCAAGAAGTCAAAACCCTAAAGACATTTGCTCCTATGACCGCAGACAGCAGATCTAGTCTGGAATTCCTTTAGGAAAATTTAGAGGTGGACTGCTTATAAGAGTCTACTGTTCTAAATAGCGTTTAGTTGAGAAACATCTCAAGGGTTTAGGCTCAAGAAGCATCTATATAGTTTTGTCCCAGTGGTTTGCAAAAGCAGACACAAGCAGCCAACAGTGTGCCCAATGACATCTGTATAAGAAATACATAATTAATACTGTTAATAAAGTCTTATGTATTTCATTTGTCTAATATTTTAATAATCTATGTATGGTACTGTAGCTTTATTATGAATTAATATTATTGTAGCTCTACTATGAATTTCCACTTAAAGAAATACATTTACCAAGGTGTCTTTAGGACATGGATATTGTTTTTGTATTTCAGTTCACCCTAATATTTTGAAGTAAAGCAAGTACTAACAGCAGAAATATTCTGTTAACAACAGTTTGCAAGGAAATTGAACACTTGACTGAGTGTTGTATATGAAACTGCAAAATAGATTTGCAATCATAAAGCAATAAAGTGCAAGTTATGATAAAACTAACTTAAATTGTATTAAGAAATTAAAGAAATACAAGTTTAAAAAGCAATTTTTTTTTTACTTTTCTATCCCTGAAGTTATCACCTCACAAATGCATAACACTTAAAACTCTTCTTTCATTTTGAAATAATTCTCTGAGCATGTTATGTTTTTTATAAAGTTCTAGCTAACATATGATTTAATTTTATAGTATATATTTAAAAAATAAAGGATTCAGCAACTCAAAATCATTCAAGCTTCAACACAAATTCATAATAGCCTATTTTTAGCATGAATTAAAAAATAACAAAAACTCTGAAGTTGAAAGAAGCCAGATTCTTTAATGGTAAGAACTCTTTTCCACTAAACATTAAATTTACTCAAAATACACTTATTTTCTATGTGCTTTTGGTTTTAAAAAGATGACTCCACCTACCGGACAAAACACATAGCTATGCAAGTATGAAAGTGAAGCCATCAAAAGCCAGAGCCATTTAGTATCATATTTTTTAAGTTCTTATTTAATACAGCAGAAAAATACAAGAAAGGAAGAATAAGAAATAAGATAAATAATTAAAAATTCTTCTGCTTAAGCTATGATGTATATTCCTTTTGCAAAAAAATCATGCAGAATAACTTACTTTCTCCACTGTTTAATTTGTTCAGGATTTGTGTACTCCTTTAGACATTCAGTAATATGGTCCCCAATTTTGATTAGGCACTGTCTAGTATGCTCCAGCTGTTCCCTTTCAGAAAGGCCTTTCTCTGGTCTATCTAGTTGTTTCAATGCTGCTTTAACAGGCCTCATTCTTTCTTTACACTATAAAATGTAAAAAAAGAACACATTAATTCAAAGGAAAATAAAAATATTGTAAAACATGACCTACCCTTTTATTGTGCTATTTATACAGGCAAAGGTGGTACTGTTGTAAACCCAAAAAATAACAAGTCTTTGCTCACAGCTCTTTCAGTTTTAATACAAGGTTTCATATGGAAAAGGTAGTATGTTAAAACCAGTTGAAAATTTACTCCTATATGAAAGCATTAGGTTGTATGTAACTAATATAAAAGGTTTAAGAAAGCACTACTTCAATAGAAAAGATTTTCTGAGGAAAAGGCTTTATAACAACTAGGTTTTACAATCATGGGTTTAATTTTCAGCACAACTATATAGGCCAAGCCTTATTCTACTTTTTAGGACCTTGAAAGCTATACAAATTTGGTGTCAAGATTAAGTATGTGAATGTTTATATTTTAAATAGATACTTTTAGCAACAATAAAGCTTGACATTCAACAGAGGATCAGCATTCCTTCTCTGAGCAGTTTTTCAGCCTGAGTTCTATGCAGATAGTAACAGAATCTGAACTTTCTAGAATAAAGCTCGTTTTGGTGTGCTTAAATTATTAACAGTGATGACAACACAGATGTCCCCATAGATACACTTCATATGTGCATATTTGAATTTTCCCACTAATTCAATGTGCTGATAGCAAAATCAGATAAACCAATAAGCAAGTTTTAAATTAAAGACTCTTGCTTGGAAATACCATTCAGTCACAATGGCAAGGTAGACATATGAAATGCATATGTGTAACTGTCACAAGGTAGACAAGAAGTCAAATGTGTTAGCCTCAACAACCCACAGCAATAATTTCAATTTGAAAGCTTAATCAAGATAATTAGATCACATCTGACCATAGGATAAGGATGAATATTACAGAACAGAGGATCTGGCCAAAAAAAATGTTTTATTTACAAACCCAACCTAGAATTGCTCCCACCAAGTAAGAGAGGCAAGTCTGTATATCCAAAATCAAAAACATGAGGGGTTTTGTAGAACATTATCATAACTGTGTCAATATCTAGGGACAACTCAAAAATCAGTGAATCAGTTCCATTACCAGTTCATGCCATTAAGTAATTAAGCAGCTACATTACACATTGCACTAACTACAGCTTGAAGCAACTTTTAAAAAGACAGTTTACAAAGTACACCACAGTTAAATGTAATAAAAAAGCATAACTGTATATTAGAATCACACACACAAGATATCCTGGAAATTATGGACAAGTCACTTAAAATATTTAGATAAAAACACAAAAGACAAAATCCACATACATAAATTGGTCAGTCCCATACTGTCGTGGTTTGAGCCAGACCAGTAACAAAGGACCGCTCACTCCCCTTCCCCCATTTCAGGATGGCAAGGAGGAAATCCACCTAGAATCTTGTGGGTCAAGACAAGGGCTATAAGGTTTTCACTCACTAATTACAGTCACGGGCAAAACTGTAGTGAAATGAGGCAACCAGGTGCCACTAATCGCCAGGGAGTGGGCATGAGCTTGTGTTAAGCCCACCTGTGCCTAATTAGGGCAGGCCCCCACTGCGCATGAGCAGGACCAGGGGGCCAATAAAAGGTGAGTCCTGAAGCACAGGCTCAGCTCAGTCCTGAAACTCACAATCTTGGCATGCTTGGCTTTAAGTGCTGCTTTCAGCACTGCACTACCTTTATTGCTCCACTAGAGCTCATTGCCAGCAGGGTGAGGCTTGAGTGGCGCAGCCAGCTAAGCACATAACGACACACCTGAGCAATGCTCTGGGGCCGCGGGTTCGAGACTCCTCAAAGCCCACGGCACAGGGGAACAGGGAGTGGGGTTTACAGTCCAGACATCACAGGTTGTTTCCTGCCACTCCTTCCTCTTCAGGGAAAAAAATCTGCACAGTCTTTCCCTACTCCAGCTCGGGGTCCCTCCCACGGGAGAAAGTCCTTCACGAACCCCTCCAACGTGAGTCTCTCCTGCAAGGCAGGAGCAAACTGCTTAAGCACAGGTGGCCCACAGTGCCACAGACTGCAGGTCCACAACATCTGTTCCGTGATCTTCCCTGGGCTGCAGGTCCACAGCTGCTCCAACGGGATTCCTCATGGGCTGCAGGTCCACAACACCTACTCTACCGAGGTCCTTCAGGGTCTGCTCCACTGTGATTCTCCATTAGTTGCAGGGGACAGCCTGCTGTCTCACCATGGGATGTAGAGAAAAATCTCTGGTCAAGTACCTTCTCCCTCTTCTTCCCCACCAACCTTGGTCTCTGCTTCGGCATTGCTGTCCTCTGGCATTGTCCTCTCTTCTTCTGATGTTTTTCTCTCTAACCTTCCCCTCTCCTCTTAATCACCAGGTGTTTCCCCTTCTTGAATATATTAATCAAAGAAGCAAACATCTTTTTGTTCACTGATGGCCTGAGGCAGGACCAGGGATTTTGGAGCTATTCAGAAGCTACTCTGAGTCACCCCTGGGGGAACCCTTCTGGCTACCAGAAACAGCACAGCACCCCATCAACCCAGAACACATACTGATGAGAAAACAAGATAATTTGCCTCTCACAAACAGCACCACAGTAGACCCAGTAAACCTGTCTGGCAATAACGGTCAACAATTGAGATGTGAATGATAGAACTTCCACAGCAGAAAAGTAGCTGCTCAAAGTAACTCTGTCTCCCCTTAGCATCTTTCCAAGGGCCCCCAGCAACCTATCAAACTTTACATTGATTGAGCTTACATTTTCTTTTCTTCCAATATTAATTCTGTTGTGGTCAAAAGTAGTGATATAACTGAAATTCTTTTGTTATCAAAGCTTTTACTCTGATGAGATATTTCTATAGACTTGAAGATTTGTTTCTTCCTCTAACACAGGAAGTCTGTAATACTTCAAGCTCAACTTTGAAATTTTATTTCTCATTAGCTTAAAAAGAATAAAAGGGGTGTTTGATAAGGCTAAGCCAGAGACTACAGCAGCTGCACTAAAATTCATTCATTTCTATAATTTAAGAAGCAGTATCTAACAAATTATTCTTGAGGATGGATATTCAGCGTGTATTGTAAAACCACTCAGTGCGTAGACAACTAGACAAATATTCCTCACTATAAAGCAAAATGCAATCAAATAAAACTGTCGGCCTGAAAACAAAACTGACTTTAATAGAGTGTTGATAACCCTTCACTGATCTAAGATTTTACTGGCAATAGATATCTGTGTTATAATGTCTAATAGGACAATCAAGAACATCAGAAATTAAGTTCATTTATAATATCAAGTGTAAACATTAAGTTTACGGGGACTTACCACACTGAATGTCTTCTGATCCAGTTCTTCAGATTCTTCAGATATAGGAATTGGTTCACTAGTTGCAGTAATATGGACTGGAATATCCAACAAGGAAACTTTTTTATTTTTTTCTTTATTTTCAGATTTGATTTCATTGACCTAAGAACAAAATATGAAAATATATCTGATAAGCAACCCTTATTTTTGGTTTAGAATGAAACTGCAATTAAAGTAATCACTAATAACTGCATTCTCTTCAACATTAACAAGAGAAAAAAGGTAATATCATTGAATGTCAGAACTTATTTTCTCTCTGAAGGAAGGATAAGGAGAATGGACAAGTTTCTTGCACTCTAATTTCCATTAAGCTATGTATGTTTAAAGAGGTAAATTCCCATTTAATTTGCCTGTCCTTGTAGTTACAAGTGGTAAAATAAAACTTAAAACGATGCAAAATTTTGCAATAAAGAATCAAAAGTTCCTTTTCAACTAAAAATTGTTCAAAAAAACCCTGGTAGCCATTTCTAGTTCTATATAAGAAAAATATATCTAGTTACCTTTTCTTCCTTTACTTCTTTTTCTTTCAGTGTGGATTCTTTTACTTTGTTTTCTCTCTTTTCTTTAATACTTTTAAATTCCCTTTTATCCCTTTTCAAATCTCCCTTATTTTCTTTTGTCTCTTTTTTTTCTTCAGGTCCCTTGTTTACACCAATATCTGGCTCAAGCTTTTCTTCATTTTCTTTTTCTGTTTTCATTTTTTTATGTGGATGTTTCACTGAAACAATCTTGTCCTGCAATACAACATGCATATATCACATGAAACTGAGTTCCTAACTATACAAGCTTCACAAAATTCAGATGAGAATAGGTAAGCTTAGAAATTGTGGGCTGAATGATGAGTGGACAGTTAGGTGGATTGAGAAATGGATAAATGGCGGAGCTCATAGGGTTGTGATCAGTGGTGCAAAGTCTAGTTGGAGACCTGAGGAATAACCCCATGTACCGATACAGGTAACAGGCTGACCTGCTGGAAAGCAGTCCAGCAGACTGTAACAAAGATGACTGGGGTACTGGATCACCTCTCATATGAGGAAATCCTGAGATATCTGGGTCTGTTTAGGTTGGAGAAGAGAAGACTGAGAGGGTATCTTATCAATGCTTATAAATACCTAAAAGGCAGGTGTCAGGAGGATAGGGCCTGACTCTTTTTCAGTACTGCCCAATATGATATATACACAATATATATTGTATATATTGATATATACACAATGAGAGGATATATGTCCAAATGACAGGAGAAGGGGCAATGGGCACAAGCTGGAACATGGAAGTACCATCTGAACATGAGGAAAACCAACTTTACTGTGAGGGTAACAAAGCACTGGAACAGGCTGCCCAGAGAGGTTGTGGAGACTCCTTCTCTAGAGACATTCAGAACTTGTCTGGACACAATCTAGCTGTTGAAGGGACTCGAGCACAGACCCTATGAGGAGAGGCTGAGGGAGCTGGGGCTGTTCAGCCTGAAGAAGAGGCGGCTCAGGGGAGACCTCATCGCTCTCTACAACTACCTGAAAGGAGGTTGTAGCCAGGTGGGCGTTGGTCTCTTTTCCCAGGCAACCCTCAGCAGGACAAGAGGACATGGTCTTAAGTTGTGCCAGGGGAAGTTTAGGTTAGATATTAGAAAGAATTTCTTTACGGAGAGGGTGATCAGGCATTGGAATGGGCTGCCCAGTGAAGTAGTGGATTCTCCGTCCTTGGAGATATTTAAAAAGAGACTGGATGTGGCGCTTAGTGCCATAGTCTAGCAACCGCAACGGTGGTTCAAGGGTTGGACTTGATGATCTCTGAGGTCCCTTCCAACCCAGCCAATTCTATGATTCTATGAATCCTGTGCAACCTGCTGTAGGCAATCCTGCTTTAGCAGGGGAGCTGGATTAGATGATCTTCAGATGTGTCCCTTCCAACCCCTATGATTATGTGTATATATCAACTAAATATGTCATTCTGAACTATGTTTTCCTAAAATATTACTGACTTTATTTTCACCAAATCAATATATGATTTTAAACATTTATGTTCTAATACATAAGGTGGCTAACTTTTCCAATATGGATGAAGATTATCTTGAGTTGGAACCAGAACAAAATTTAAGAAACTGGGAAGAAATTATTCCAGAAGTCCATCGGCGACGAATAGAAGAGGAAGAAAGACAAAAAGAGCTTGAAGAAATATATATGCTCCCAAGGATGAGAAACTGTGCAAAACAGGTATCTCTGCGTTTTGATCAACTAACTTTTATTTAATTTTTGTTTTTGTTGTTTGATTGTGGTTTTTTGCTGATGCTTTGGCTTGTACTTTTGGGTTGGGTGGTTTTCATAAATGGTGCCCCCCATTTTTGACAGGCTAGATAAAACATTAGTAGTATAATGTCTTAGTGACATAGCTTTTAATTTCTTAATCTGAAATTCCAGATCAGTTTTAATGGAAATGAAGAGAAACACAGTAGAAGCAGAAGATATTCTGGATCTGATAGTGACTCCATCTTGGAAAGAAAACTACCAAAAAAACGCGGAAGACCACGAACTATTCCTCGAGAAAATATTAAAGGATTTAGCGATCCAGAGATCAGGCGGTAAGATGTGGGGGGAGCTGCAATGTTTAAAGGGACACAACATAATTTTTTCTTTTTTCTTCTTAGAGATTGAAAATATGGAAAACAGTCTACTTTTCCTGAATTGAGTTGAAAATCTTTATTCTAGGCATTTAAGGCTTTACTCTATATCATTTGGGGTGCTGACATAAGGAACTGTTATGTCAAGAATTTGAATCTATTTTGTTCTCTGGTGTTTTA
Organism: Calypte anna; assembly: GCF_003957555.1. Taxonomy (NCBI): domain Eukaryota; kingdom Metazoa; phylum Chordata; class Aves; order Apodiformes; family Trochilidae; genus Calypte; species Calypte anna. Next base: position 25,180,828 of record NC_044276.1, read on the forward strand.
CAAGTGATTTCAAAAAACAGGTTTCTAAAGTGGGTAAGCTTTTTTTTTAACACCACAAATGAAATATTCTATTTCTCATAATTTAGTTTACACAGTTTAAACAAGGAACTCCTGGAAAAACTCAGATGGAAGAGGGAAATTTAAAATATGTGGAAAAATGGTTTGGTTAATTGGGAGGATTATAGAAATATGGCAAGAGTATGTAGAGATTTGACAAGAAAGGCCAAAGATCTCTTGGACTTAGTCTGGGTAGGGAGATGAAAGAAAACAGGATGAGTTTCTTCAAATACATCAATGAGAAAAAGAAGAGTAGGGGAAAAATGGGTCCACTGGTAAATGAAGTGGGAGATATGGTAACAGAAGATGCAGATATGGCAGAGTTGCTGAATGCCTTCTTTGCCTCAGTCTTTACTCCAAAGACCAGCCCTCAGGAATCCCAGTCACTAGAAGTAAGGGCGCATAACTAGAGGGAGGAAGACTCTCCACTGGTCAGTGAGGATTGGGTTAGAGATTGCTTGGATAAACTGAAAACACACAAATCCATGGGCCCCAGTGGGGTGCATCCCCGTGTGCTGAGAGGGCTGGCTGATGTTGCTGAGCCGCTCTCCATCATTTTTGCAAAATCTTAGAGAACAGGAGAGGTGCTTGAGGACTAGAAGAAAGCAAATGTCACTCCAGTCTTCAAAAAGGGCAAGAAGGAAGACCCAGGAAACTAGAGGCCAGTCAGCCTCACCTCCATCCCTGGAAAGGTGATGGAGCAGCTCATTCTAGAGGCCATCTCTAACCACTTGGAAGAAAAGAAGGTTATCAGGAGTAGCCAACATGGATTTACTAAGGGAAAATCGTGCTTGACTAACCTGATATCCTTCTACAAAGGCATGACCAAATGGGTAGATGAAAGGAGAGCAGTGGATACCTTGACTTCAGTAAAGCTTTTGACACAGTCTCCCATAACATTCTCGTAACAAAACTCAAGAAATGTGGGACAGATGATTTGACTGTGAGGTGGATTGATAAGTGGCTCAACAACAGAGTTCAGAGGGTTGTGATCAGCAGCACAGAGTCAAGTTGGAGGCCTGTGGCCAGTGGTGTTCCCCAGGAATCAGTACTGGGTCCAGTTTTGTTCAATATATTCATCAATGACCTGGATGAGGGGATAGAGTGTACCCTCAGCAAGTTCTCTGATGATATAAAGCTGGGAGGGGTGGCTGATACACCAGAAGGCTGTACTGCTATCCAACAAGATCTGGACAGGCTGGAGAGCTGGGCAAAAGTCAACGTCATGAAGTTCAATAAGGACAAGTGTAGAGTCCTGCACCTGGGGACAAATAACACCAACCACCAGTACACATTAGGGGACATCCTGCTGGAAAGCAGCTCCATGGAGAATGACCTTTGAGTCCTAGTGAACAGTAAATTCTCCATGGGTCAAAAATGTGCTCTTGTGGCCAAGAGGGCCAATGGTATCCTAGGGTCCATCAGGAAAAGTGTGTCCAGCAGATCTAGCGAGGGTCTCCTCCTCCTCCTCCTCTACTCTTCCCTGGTGAGACCACACCTGGAATACTGTATCCAGTTCTGGGCTCCCCAGTTCAAGAGAGACAGGGATCTACTGGAGAGAGTCCAACAGAGAGCTATGAGGATGATTAAGGGACCTGAGCATCTCTCCTATGAAGAAAGATTGAGAGAACTGGTGCTGTTCAGCCTTGAGAAAAGAAGGCTGAGAGGGGATCTTCCAAATGTCTATCAATATCTGAGGGGTGGGTGTCAAGAGGAAGGGGCCAATCTCTTTTCAGTGGTGCCCAATAATAGGATGGGGAATAAGGGGTTTCAAGTAGAACATAGGAAGTTCCACCTCAACATGAGGAGAAACTTCTTTACTGTGAGGGAGACAGAGCACTGGAACAGTCTGCCCAGAGAGGTTTCTCCTTCTCTGGAGACTTTTAAAACCTGCCTGGATGTGTTCCTGTGTGGACTGCCCTAGGTTATCCTGCTTTGGCAGGGGGGTTGGACTAGATGATCTCTAGAGGTCTCTTCCAACCCCTAACATTCTATGATTCCATGTGATTATGTTGATCCAATATTAACTGCCACAGAAGGAGGATGCCATTCAAGTGCTTTATGTCAAACAGAAAATCAAAGAGAAAACATTAATAGAAAAAAGTGAATAGCCATCTTTACCACATGAGTGATGTTTACCTCATTTCCCTCAACTTCTTCATCAGATTTTTCTGAGGGTGGTGATGAGGAGTCACTTTTTATTTGTTCTTTAATTTTTGCAGCCTTTGTTACTCTAGTCTTCTTAGTTCTTGTTTTCCTCCTCTTTGAATTTCCCTAAATGCAAATTATCTTTAGCATGTCCACTGACAAGTGTCTTTGCAGCACAGTTGCAGAAAAAGATATGGTTTTTATGTTAAAGAAAGAATTTTATTTATTGCCACTAATGACCACCACTTTTCTCAGTCCTGGAGAGCAAGCATAGTACAACCGTAGAGAATATATACAAAGAAGAGAGAATAAAACAAACTATCAATTAATTCCTTAGTCTCATATAATATGAATAGCAATATGGAGAAAAATTGCACTAAGCAGATTTGAAGAATAAAACAAGCATATTAAGTCATCTCACTACCAAATATCAATCTTTACTTACTGCACCAGTAAGCCTTTGTGCTTCTTTTCTTGCAAGGTCTTTATTCAGTAATTTAATGAGGTAATCTGCACGGGTCTGTAATTGCTTGGCCTGGGGTTTCTTATCTGGATCATCAGGTAAAATCTGGGAAAAGGAATGGTAGAATCAGCTATGAGTACACATTATCGAATTAGAAAGCTGCTGGTCTGCAGCACTGGGAATAGAAATATCAGAATTTTTAAAAAAGAGTAAAACACCAATCCACTCCAACTATACCTGACCAATATGCCAGCATGCTTCAAGGAACAAAAAATTTCTTAAACATTTTATGTAGTGGAACAAAGCAATCAGACGCCTCTGATTACCGGGAAGTGGGTGTGAGCCGGTATCAAATCCACCTGTGCCCAATTAGGGCAGGCCCCCTATTGAGCATGTGCAAGACCAGGGGGCCAATAAAAGGTGAAACTCACAGCCACAGACTAGCTCACTCCCAAGCACTGTATTACCTTTATTGCGCCACTAGTGCTCATCCCCTCCAAGGTGAGGCTCTCTGTGGAGTCTCGAACCCGGGGCTTTCGGCATTGCAGTACTGGGTCTTAACCAGCTGCACCACGAGAGCCTCACCACAAGAGTTTCACCTTGTGAAAAACGGGGGAAGGAACGTAGTATCCATTTTCTTGTATATTTGTATCTATTTAGTAATTTTTCCTATTTATCATTACTGTTTCATTAAAGTTGTGTAGTTTAGTTTCCAACCCATAAGTCTCTCTCCCTTATTCTCTCTCCTTTCTTTATCAGGGAGGAGAGGGGAATTAGTAGAGAGCGTCTGTCACTCGGTTTAATTGCCGGGCCAGTGTTAAACCGTGACAAAGAGAAAGAATTCAAGTGACAGAGACCCAAATACATGGTAATACAGAAACATAAGTCTCCAAGAAGTATACTTCAATACTTCAAGAATACACAAAATCTTTAAAACTATTTACCAGAAAGGTACAACTGACCTAACTTTGTTCAATTTCAGTTATCATAAAATAAGCTCTTTCAGTAACTATTAGCTTTATTACCTGAACAAAAAAGTCCTTGATGAAATTTTGTAGATGACATACCTTCTGTGTCAAACTGAGATCCGGATCCATTTTTATCATTTCCCAGCTGCCATAGCCATATTCATAGATACCTATTAATAGATTGGAATCATCTTCTTTACCCCAATCTATATCAAAATGAGCTGCCTTGGTGTGGCATGGGATGACATATCTAGTAGAAATAAATTGAAAACATAAAAAAGTGATCTTCTCAAACTTAGCAGTGGAGAGAGGACACATCACTAAGTCCCTGATATATTTAGGTAAGTAATCCAGATGTCTATCAGGTTTTCTTACAATTTCTAGAAAATATTTACTGAAATCAGTACACCAAAACACGTTTTAAAGCAGATCAAGATTAAGATATAAAGAACAACACACATCTATCTGTGGCTATGGATTGAGTCAGAACTAGCTAACCATGAAGATAAAATATTACTTGGGTATAACTGCTAATTGAATAAGGAAATAGTCCGATACACAAGATGTCAAGCTTGCAAGTTAACTACCAACAGTTACCATCTGCTCCACTTTAACAAATTTTCTCTCAGGCAAAGGTGACACAAAGCAGCTCCTCAACAAGCTTAATTTCTAGTCTGGAATAATCAAGAGTAACTGAACCAAGTTCTCCAATGAATAGTGTTCAGAAGCCAATACAAATATTGGGTTCTAAAGAGAGAGAAGAAAGAATAAAGAAAGGATGTGGACCGTCCATTTTTGCTGCCAGTTCTTAAGAGAGAATGGAGAGACACTGGTGTCCCAGTGTCCTTAAGAGTCTGTATTGCTTAAATATACGCACAAAAGCCTTGAACACCTTTCTAAATTATGGCTTTATTTAGGAAAAAAAACCCCACCTTTTTCTTTCTTCTGGATCTGAAGGAATGGATTTATGCAATGGTGCCAACTCTTCTTCATGAGCGATGACTAACTTTGCATTCACCTGCACTCCTGATATTCGGAATGTTGGGCCTTTAACTTTCCCAAGTTTCCCTCCTTAAAATAAAGGACAAAATTATTAAAACATTTAGCCTTTATGTGTATCTTAGACAAACACAAAGAAAAAAAGAAAGTGCAATGCTTTAGCAGTAGACATTCAATTATAGCAAATTACTTTCTTGATCAAATGCTTTAATTAAAGCTCAGAATCTCAAGGTCTTCCAGATAATAATAGAAGATTCATTTTAAATTTCAAAGTAAATCAAGAACATGCTGCATTCTACTGTGACAACTCACTCAGTAAAAGGGGGGGAAGCAAACCCAAGAAGTCTTCTTACTAGAATATTTTTTTCTAAAATCCCCTAGTATGTTAATTTTTTTAACATCTTCCCCTAACACAACTATTTTGTTATAATCAGTGGAAGAATTACTCAGACCTCTCAACACATTTTATTTCTCCCCCCCACCCTAAAACACACTTTACCTGCTCTTTCTTGTCCAAAGGAATTCTCCTTTAAAGCTTTAATGCATCCATTATGTACAAGTTCTCCCAGACGTCTAAGGTCTGTCTCAGATTTATCAACTAGCTCAGCATCTCTAGCTATAGCATCTAACCTGTAAAAAAACAAATGCTTTTACAGCTCTGAAACTGTAGTATTATGAATGATTCCTTCATATTTGGAAACTAGAGAAGTGATCAAAGTTATCATTCACCCACACTTGCTATACTGTGTACAATTTTGATCCATGCAGTTAAAAGCAACTACAGAAAAGAACACAAAAATTATAAGTGTTTCACATAGAGGACAATACAACAGGAACTATAAAGGACCCTAACTGTACAGTTTTATGTTACTACATATTCTTCCAAATAAAAAAGGAACTACTATACATAATAATATCATAGACACTTATAAATATTAAGGAAAATGAAATTCTCAAAATGCAAATACAGAAAGCTTAAAATAAGAACCAACAAAGAGAAAAAAAGCTGGCAATTAGCCTGTTGAAAGCCTATGGCTTTATAAACTCTATCAAACACTAATGCAAATTAAGCAAGACAGTAGGTCTCCTTATAAAAAAAACAAGCAGTCTTGCAAAATTGAAATATTTGTCATACTGGCTGTCTAGGAAAAAAAAAATTAAATTCACATCATAGTGACAAGACAAAATGATTAAGCACACTATTTTCTCTTCAAACTAAGGTTTCTTGGTATATTGTTCTAATTTTAATGAAAACAAGTGTCCTGGTTTGAGCCAGGAAAGAACCAATTTTCTTTCTTGTAATTTTACACTCAGCTAAGTCTTGCTAGTCTTAGAAAATAGCAAGTTTCTAAGTCAGCACCTGCTTCTAGGACTAAATGCTTGATGTTTATAGTTACAGCTAGAGACTGGTATGCAGAATCAGCTTGGTTCTGAAAAACATCTTATGCTCTGGAAAGAGACAGGGAGTAAAGGGGTCACACCTGCAACCCTCCTTCAGGGAAGGGATCACACAGGTGATCAAAATTGACAAGAGTATTCCATCCCATAAGCATCATACTTAGTATAAATTTGCAGGATCAAGAGTCTTAAGCTTTCTTTGCCCATGGCTGGTATCCTGAGAGGATTCCATCAGTTTATCTATCTTTGATCACAATCCTTGCCCTCCTGAATATGTATTCCTGTATCACAGTTTTAAACAGTAACTAGGTGACAGATGGTCTCTGTTATTCCCCACTACCCTCCCAGGGGAAGATGAAGGGGACAAGGGAGAGAGACTTTAAGGTTGGAAGAAAAAAAACTAGGGTAGGTTTAATGAGGTAGTAATGACAAATTACAAATGTATATAAGAATATGTAAACACAGAACAGGCCCTTCTTAGTTAGCAATTACTTCCTAACCAGAAAAAACCCCACACTGGTCTGGGCAACAGATAGGAGTGCCCAAGTCCAGAGTCCTAGTGACACTTTGCAGCAGTTTTAAAAAAAAAAAACCAAACTGGTCCTACTTGAAAAGGCAGGAGGGAAGCTGACATCACAAATATTCTTCTCCAGGGACCATCATCAGACCTTAAACCACCTAAGACACCAGTCACAGAAATCACCATAGGGGTTTCATTGGAGCCATTTTATAATGAGCACCATGGGAAGGAATACTGTGATTGGTCCATTTGGGTCACCTGACTCATCCTCTCCTCCTCATAGACTCAGCTGCTTCCCATTATAACTGCCACATAAACAAGTTAGCAGTTGCTGATTGTGTCATAGGGAGGGGTTTTCTAGCCTTGTCTTTTCAAACCAAGCCATCCTTCTTCTAGCTCCTATCTGCTATTTGACTCCAGGAGCCCAGCCTGGGACTTTTCCAGGGTCTGTTCTGCAGCCTTGGTGGTGACTTGAGCATTATTGGGGGGAAGGGTGGAGGAATGTGATATTGCTTTTGTATGTATTTAATAATTTTTCTTTTTGTCCCTACTGTTTCATTAAAGCTGTATAGTTTAGTTTCCAACCCATAAGTTTCTCCTTTATTCTCTTTTTCCTATAGAGAAAGGGAGGGAGGTTAATAGAGTCCATCTGTCACTTGTTTCAATGCCACCCCAATCTTAAACCATGGCAGCAAGGTTCCAATTCACTATAAAAATATAATCAAAGAAGTTTACCTTTCAAGTGGGCCACCAAATTTCTTATAACTCTTGATAAACCTAGTAACAGAAAATAATTTTGCAGTTAAAAAATATGCTTAATTCCACTGATTTTAGAAATCTATTTGTAAAGTCTTAGGATGAGTTTATGTAGACAATGCAAAGAAAATAACTAGAGAGACAAAGACAACTTAGTATATAAAGATAACCCTCATTTAAAGCCAAAGTTCTATTTGACTAAATAAATGATGTAAAGAAGCCAATGTAAGTTACAACTTATTAAATAATTTAGTAGTTAGTTTCACAAGACAAAGGACTCATAAACATTGTGCCTAATTGTGAAAATATGTGCAATTACAGCAAGTAGAGAATTTAGATATTATGTTAGGTTTCTCAATAAAGGAAAGCTAGCTGCAATTTCAAGGAATTAGGAAAACATAATATGAAAAATAAAGGAATTCAAGCACAAAAATACCCCTGATGAAAGCAGGAAAAACAATCTTAGATTATATGTAAAAGAAACAAGGCTCTTTAAGCTTATTTATATATTAAAAATATTTTATAAGCTTTACAATATTTTAGAGTGATGTATAAACGTGGAATTGAAAATACAAAATATGTCTCTTGAATCACTTTTTTTTTTTTCTTCTCTCTTCCTGCTTGCAATTAACATATGTTTACCTCAATGTATGCCTGACAGACACCTAAAAGATAAGATTGCTTATCAGGTCGCCTCCTGATGCATGGTGGAGTCCAAAAACAATGAAAGTAGCAAGACACCAAAAGACAAAAAGATAAGGATGACTCATCTCCGGGAAGTCTGGAAATCTGTATGTATCAGGGACTTATGCAATAAAGGGATCCCTCTTTCTTTTGGGATATAAAAAACCCTAGGAAAAAAGGAAAAAGCAGCAACTTTTCTTCTAGACGCCCCCTTCTCTCGGCACTTCGGCTTCAGCTACGAGACACCTACAGCGGAGGAACGGAAAAGCGGCAGAAGCGACGGATCCTTCACAAAAGAATACAGTCTGAGGCCAGGGCCTGCGGATGGTGACAAAAGCTCTTTGTTTTTTCCTTTTACCTTAATGACTCTTTTCAAGGTGACTAATTTATGCAAAGGCTTTCTGCTAGCCTGGAAACTGGTTTTCCCTGTTTAAAATAAACCCTTGTAACTTTCTTTAAATCATAACGCCTTGTTATTTTTGTAAATTCACGTGTCATCCATAAGTAGTGGCTGATTTTTCCTCGCAATCAAAATATAAATAATAACTCGGATCGTAACATTTTTATTGGCGTCACTGACAGGATAAAATCGAGGAACAATATCAGAGCCTACTTTTAGTCTGACGCCTGAATTGCAAAACTAACTCTTAAAGAAATTTAAAATAACTTAAAGTCAAAGTAAAAACAAATGGAGGCCATAGCTTGTTCTGCCAAATCGAGTGGAGGTAAAAACCAGACTGTTTCCCTCTATAAGGAGGAAGAATTCCGTGAATATGCTCTGGTTCGCCCCTTCTGGGACCACCTAACAACTCATAGCTATATCCCGAAGGATACTCTTTACGATTTAATTTACACAAATTATAAGAATGGTGACTTTACCAACCTTGCTAAATCTGTAAAAATTTAAGACAATCCTTCTGCTCTGGACAAAGATTGCAAAAAACGAGTGAAAAAACTCGGGGTAGACTTTTTCAACGCGCGTGCCTTCTTTATCCTGGCCACTATAATTTGGCAGGAGAAAGAAGAAATGCGCCAAAGATTGGAAAATCTTGAAAGTGGCATGTTTGTAGAATTCAGGGACCTCCTATAAAATATTGACGAAGCTGAGCCAAATTCTGAAATCAGTGCTGACCTTGGTCCGATGCTGGAAGGCACTACATCTGCATCTGAATATACAACAGACGATGGGGAGTATATCTCTCCTGAAAGACCCCGTAAAAAACCGGTGCGTTTTGCACCTAAAAAAGGGGAAAAGCAGACCCTCCATATTAAAATCAAAGCCAAAGCCGAAAGCTGCCAACACACAAGCAGGCACTCCCCCTCAGGCTGTTAACCCGCCCGAGGGAGAAATGGCTGAATTACGCAAATGGGTCAGCACATTTATAAAACTGGGGCTAAAAGATTTGATAAATTGGAGGAAAAGGTCCGGCAGCTCGCTGTAATGAGCGAGAAGTCCTCTACTCAATCTTCCTCCTGCCATGAGACTTCTGATAGTTCAGAAGATGAAAGCATGCCTATACACATAAGCATCTGTGTCCTGTAATTAGAGCAGAACATACATGAGAATTAGATACAGGACGAGAACTAATTGCTCATAAAGAATTTCCATACTCTCCTCTGGAAATGAGCCAATTAAAGAGGGAATTTGGCAGATTACCTGTGGAAACTGATATAGACTATGTAGTAAGGGTTTCATCTTTGGGTGGAGACCACATATTATTATCAGAGAAAGAAGTGTCAGGCCACTGGGGTCCTGGAGTTATGTTGATTACTGGTAATTCCAGAGCTCCATGGTCCCTGACCCAACGAGCTGCTTATAATGTGGGCTTCACTGACCCCATAGCTAGGGGAGAACCCCATGTATTGCGAGGGGGTCTCACCCAGCTACTGGACAATGTTCATAAAGCCAGTGTGATCCAAATGATTTATGACCATGCTCTGGTGATTAACCAGGAGGACCCACTTATGCTAAAGGTAAAACCTGAGAGAATGGATATTCTCCTCAGAGGGCTACCTACGCAACTGCAAAATCTAGCCCTACAGATCAAGGCTAGAATCGAAAATTCAAATAGAAATTCGCTATTACGTTCGGACTATACTTGGTCCGATCTGCTTACTGAATTAACAGAGTTTAGACGCAAATATGTGGCACCCAAAGCTGAGTCTGCATCGGTAAGAATTCTTCAAACTTTAGAAACTTTTAATTATAATAAAAAATTGACGTATGCCGCTGCGGCTGCCAGACCTCCCCAAATTCCTCCCCACCAGCAGGAGGAATCACGGGGTGAATGGACAGTTGTAAATAGAGGAGGCAGACGAACAAATAATAATAATAGAAATAATAATAATTATAATAATAATTATAATACCACATGTCAAAATAGGCCCCTCCGATGTTGGGGAAACAGTTCAGAAATATACAGGTTGTGAGCAATCCTGACTTACTTCAATTTAGGCCACATTGGGTTAATGGCTATTGAGGCCTAGTTAGAGGCTTTCTGAGAATGAGCTACTGGGAAAGAGATAACTGGCAACAGAAGAGGAAAATAATTATGTGAGAAGAATCGTTCTGTGAGAATGGTATGTGTAATTGGAATACAAAGCCACCTGCATTATAAGATGGTGTAAACAAGACTTCTCTATATAAGTGAGTGCAAGTTGTTAATAAACGATTTCATACAATCATATTGATGTGCACATGGAATCCTTAAGCCTCTGCAGACTGTTTTCCCACACTCCGAGACAGAAATAATTCACCACCAGGTGAATTGGGACCTTTTGCAAAGCTTAAAGAGGAAGCTAAGCGAAAAGGCATCCCTCCTTCACTTTTGACTCACAATTTTACCTATGGCCATCTAAAAGCCTTGGTAGAAGACTGGCCTGCCAGGTCAAATTCAGGGGAAAGATCTGGAAATTCCCATAATTCAGGAAACTAAAAAGCCCTCTTTCTGCTACTAAAAAGAAAGCAAAAAGACGGCAGAGAGAGGAGGCAGGTCCTCATCCCAGTTCAGTAAATTCTACTGACCCCCTGAATGAACCTTGGGAAACCCTCCCTACAAATCAAAATGATTGGTCTGAAAATTATGAATTTTCATAAAGCAAAGCAAAATTGTAAATGTGAAACAATACCCTATTCCTGTAGCAGCAAAAGAGGGTATCAGAGAAGTAATTTCTGACCTAAAACAAAGAGGTATCATTGTGACATGCCATTCACCTTATAATTCCCCGATTTGGCCCATAAGAAAACCAAATGGTAAGTGGAGAATGACTGTAGATTATAGAAAATTGAATGCTGGTACTGAGAAATTAACTGCAGCTGTCCCAAACATTGCAGATCTGGTGCTAGAAATACAGGAGGCAGTGCACCCAGTACTTGCCTCTCTCGATGTGAAAGATATGTTTTTCCAAATTCCCATTGATTCCGAGGATCAAAAATATTTTGCTTAACTTGGGATGGAGTACAATATACTTTCACTAGGTTACCTCAGGGCTACAAACATTCACCCACGCTTGCCCAACATGCTCTATCGCAGAAGCTGGAAAATATTACAGAAATAAAAAATAACCCAGATGTGAAAATCTATCAATACATTGATGATGTGCTGATAGGTGGTCAAAATGAGCAAGCAGTGAGAGCAGCTTATGATGCCATAACTGGGCACTTAATGAGCTTACAAATAGAAATTCCTGAGGATAAACAGCAACTTCCCTCCCAAGAAATAAAATTTCTAGGTATCACATGGAAAGGTGGGACATGGAATATCCCGCAAGATACTCTCTCTCACCAGGGAGAAATAAAAGCACCCACAAATAAAAAGGAATTGCAGGAAATTATGGGAACTATGCAATACTGGTGGAAGCACATACCAGACCTGTCAATAATAGCTAGACCTTTGTATGACTTGCTAAAGAAGCACCACCATTGGGAGTGGAATCACAACCATGAGGAGGCGTTAAAACGCCTCCTCCTAGAAGCACAGACCTTTCAAACCCTGGGACCTCTTCACCCAGAGGACCCGATAACAATCGAATGGGGTTTTTCTTCCAGTGCCTTATCACTTTTGGCAATGGGGTCCAGCTGGAGCCACCAGACCCATATCGTTTTATTCTCAGTCATTAAAGGACTCAGAGAAGCGGTATTTGGTCCTAGAAAAGGCTTTGCTAACAGTCAGCAAGGCGCTGAAGGAGATAAGCAAGATAATTAAAAAACAAAAGGTAATCCTGCAAGGACCTTTTAAGATAATTAACCAGGTATTGTCTGGAAAGCCATCTCCTGAAGGAATCTCTCAGAAAGGCACAATTAGGAAATGGTATACCCAGATGAAATATTTTGCTGAACTTTTTCAAATTATAAAAGGTCCTGATAAACACCTCAAAATTCAAGAATCAATTGAATCCACAAATGAAAAAGATTTAATAATGAAAACTCCTAGCCCTATTAAAGAAGCCCCAGAATTCAGAAGTGATATGTGTAGTGAAATGAGGCAACCAGGTGCCACTAATTGCCAGGGAGTGGGCATGAGCTTGTGTTAAGCCCACCTGAGCCTTATTAAGGCAGGCCCCAACTGCACATGAGCAGGACCGGGGGCCAATAAAAGGTGAGGCTCAAGCTCACAGCCTCCGCTCAGTCCTGAGTTAGCTAGCAGAGAGGTTAGTTGCTCTTGGAGCAATAGCACCAATCCAGGCTAGTCAACCCTGAGGGCTATAGGCTCAGAGCACTATTTGTGAGTCTCTGTTGGAACACCTGGTTTGACCTTGAAGTGCTGTGCCCTTAAAGAGGTTTGTCATTGCTACAGATATGACTACAGCCTGGTTAACAGATGTTTCTTCCCAAAGGGAAGGAAAAGTATGGTTTTTTAAATCTGCTGCTATTAAGCCTTCCACAGGCGAACAAATAATAAATCAAGGCGCAGGAAGTGCATAAGCAGGCAAACTGGATGCTGTTTTGAATGTATTTGTAAAAGAAAAAGCCACTAAGGAATCTGTATATATCTATACAGATTCTTTTGCTGTCTTTAAAGGCTGTGGAGAATGGGTGACATTTTGGGAAAATAATAACTGGGAAATTGAGTGCCTGTATGGCATACAGAGAAATGGAAAGAAATTCTACAAATTGCAAAACAAAAACCCAATTTTCATGTAGGCTGGATACCTTCTCATTAATGCAGTTTAAAAGATGATGCCAGCAAATATAATAACCAAGTTTATGCATTAGCAAGGATTAATGTCATTGAAATCAGAGATGCTCTCAATCAAGGTGCAGTCCAAGAATGGGGGAAATTACTAGAACGGCTTCATTGCAAGAGAGGCCATTCAGGTATTTTTGCTTTGTATAAATAGGCACAATCTCGTCGGTCTGTATCACGAGAACAATTGTCCCTGTACTCAGCGCTGGTGAGGCCACACCTCGAGTACTGTGTCCAGTTCTGGGCCCCTCAGTTTAGGAAGGATATTGAGGTCCTGGAGTGGGTCCAAAGGAGGGCAACCAGGCTGGTGAAGGGACTTGAGCACAGACCCTATGAGGAGAGGCTGAGGGAGCTGGGGCTGTTCAGCCTGAAGAAGAGGCGGCTCAGGGGAGACCTCATCGCTTTCTACAACTACCCGAAAGGAGGTTGTAGCCGGGTGGGCGTTGGTCTCTTTTTCCAGGCAACCCTCAGCAGGACAAGAGGGCATGGTCTTAAGTTGTGCCAGGGGAAGTTTAGGTTAGATATTAGAAAGAATTTCTTTACGGAGAGGGTGATCAGGCATTGGAATGGGCTGCCCAGTGAAGTAGTGGATTTTCCATCCCTGGAGATATTTAAAAAGAGACTGGATGTGGCACTTAGTGCCATAGTCTAACAACCGCAATGGTGGTTCAAGGGTTGGACTTGATGATCTCTGAGGTCCCTTCCAACCCAGCCAATTCTATGATAAAAAAAAAAAAACAATGTAAAACAATAATTCCTTCATGTGATTTGTGTAAAATTTGTGTGGGAGAGCATCCTCTGACTGCTGACAATTTACATATCAGAGATGGTAAAACATTATGGTCTACTTGGCAAATAGATTATATAGGACCCTTCCGAAGGTCAGGAAACAAACAGTATGTTATTGTAATGGTAGAAGTTATATCTGGGCTGACTTGTGCTGAAGTTTATGCAAAAGCCAATGGAGAGAATACTGTTTCTTTCCTGAAAAAGGTCTTTGGAATTTTGCCTAAACCTACCAGTATTCAGTCTGATAATGGTACTCATTTCACTTCCCACCTGGTCCAGCAATGGGCAAAAAGTGAAAATATTAACTGGGCATTTCATATTCCTTACCATCCCCAGGAAAACGTCATTGTGAAAAGAACAAATGGCCTACTTAAAAAACTCATTAGACCTCAAGAGACTAACTGGCATGAAAGACTTAATTATGCAGTTACCACTGTCAATAATAGGTGGGGTGTGAACGGGTGTCCTAGAATGACAGCATTCTTTCCCCTGTCGCCTAATCAAGATAGCAACACTGAAAAAACACCTCCTAGAAACTTCAAAAAACGCCTACAACCTGGACAAACTGCTTATGTAAATTTACCGAATATAGGTAGAATTAAACAGGTTTTGCAAACTCCACTGAATTCAAACACATGGGTAGCGACTGATATGAATGACAAACAACACAAGATTAGTACAAATTGGATAGTCTGTGTGCAGTAAATGGTTACTTTGTATTCTGGAAACCAATGTGTCTCTTTGGTCCTTTTGTGTAATTAGGTTTTGTGTATTGGGACAGAATGGAGTTGAATTAATGTGACTACAGACATCAGGAATCCTAGGACATCAAAACAAAACACCCCTGGTGTACAGTTTCAGAATTGGCTAATCTGAAACTGAAACTGGAAGAAATTACTTACTGCTGGCTGGGAGGCTAGCCACCTCTTTAGCCTAGGTAAAGTAATTTATAACATCAGGATTTTGTCCATGCTTGCTCCTGGATTGCTGTTACCTGTAATGCATTTTATTGGTGGTATAATTTGTATGTGTATGAAATATGCCTATGTTATGTACTTATGATTATTGCATTGTATTTTATTTTATAATTATTGTAATTCCTATATTTATTATTACTATTGCTATTGTTATTATTAGCTCTCATATATAATCGACATCTTCTCTTTCTCATTTAATTGCTGAGATTCTGTAACGATCAATATTTTACCTTTCTTTCTATACATTTTGTACATCCCTACCTAACACTATTGCTTTGTACACGCACATACCTTACTTGTATTAAGTTGATTTTTTGTAACCTTTAATATATGCTCTATGCTATTAAAAAAAAATAATAAAAAAAAATTATTTATATATATATATATATAAAAATGTGTTTATCCCGAAAACACACTCCCCTAGCCTCAAAACCCATGGGGTGAGGTGACGTGATGTGAGGTATGTATGATGTGGAAAATGTGTGGTACTACAGACAGTTTACCACAATCCCCCCCCCCCCAAACACACGTTAACAATATTCTGTCTTTTGAGCTAGGTAAACGTGCGGTGGGAAAAACTGTGTCAGGCAAGGTGAAATTCTCGGTTGCTCCTTGGTGGAAACGTCGGAGATGGAATTTGCCTGCTATAATGGCACAGACTATAAAAACAGCCATACGACATAACCACGCCAAATGGGATGTGTCTATATATAGGGATGTGTGTGTATATATATATATACATATAAAAAAATTATATATAGAAAAAAAAATACTGACTCAAGAGCCACGGGGTGAAATGATGTATACACGTGGAATTGAAAATACAAAATATGTCTCTTGAATCACTTTTTTTTTCTTCTCTCTTCCTGCTTGCAATTAACATATGTTTACCTCAATGTATGCCTGACAGACACCTAAAAGATAGGATTGCTTATCAGGTCGCCTCCTGATGCATGGTGGAGTCCAAAAACAATGAAAGTAGCAAGACACCAAAAGACAAAAAGATAAGGATGACTCATCTCCGGGAAGTCTGGAAATCTGTATGTATCAGGGACTTATGCAATAAAGGGACCCCTCTTTCTTTTGGGATATAAAAAACCCTAGGAAAAAAGGAAAAAGCAGCTTTTCTTCTAGATGCCCCTTTCTCTCGGCACTTCGGTTTCCAGCTATGAGGCGGACACAGAAAAGTGGCAGAAGCGAAGGATCCTTCACAAACGACTATAGCCTGAGGCCAGGGCCAGCGGATGGTGACAAAATCTCTGTTTTTCCCTCTTACCTTAATGACTCTCTTTTCAAGGTGACTAATTTATGTAAAGGCTTTCTGCTAGCCTGGAAACTGGTTTTCCCTGTTTAAAATAAACCCTTGTAACTTTCTTAAATCATAAGGCCTTGTTACCTTGCAATCAAAATATAAATAATAACTCAGATTGTAACATAGAGAAATATGAATACTCAAATTACAGAAACAAAGTAGCATTTCACAAACCTAAGTAATGCAAAACAATTTCTGCTCCTCCTATCAAAGACATATCTTTAGCAACAAAATGATGGAACCAGCTGTACAGATTCACTTATGTGCTGGTTTTTAGCTGAGATAGTAATTTTCTTCAGAGCACCATACCTGCTAGTACATTTTGGATTTATGAATACACGGGTGTTTTAGCTATTGCTGACCAGTGCTTACACAGCACCAAGGCCTTTTTTGCTCCTCACACTGCCCCACCAGCAAGCAGATTGGGGGTAGGCAAGATGTTGGTATGGGACACGGCTGGGACTGGTGACCCTAACTGACCAAAGGGATATTCCATACCATATGATGTCATGCTCAGCATATATAGCTGGGGGAAGAGCAGCACCTCTGAGTGCTGAGGGAACTGGCAGAAGTTATTGCTGGGCCACTGTCCATCATCTTTTACAGGTCCTGAAGAACAGGTGAGGTGCCTGGGGACTGGAGGAAAGACAGTGTCACTCCAGTCTTCAAAAAGGGCAAGAAGGAAGACCCAGGAAACTAGAGGCCAGTCAGCCTCACCTCCATCCCTGGAAAGGTGATGGGACAGCTCATTCTGAGCATCATCTCAAATCATGTGGAGGAAAAGAAGGTTATCAGAAGTAGTCAACATGGATCCACCAAGGGGAAGTCATGTCTGACTAATCTGATAGCCATCTACAATGGCATGACTGTATGGATAGATGAGGAGAGGGCAGTGGATGTTGTGTGCCTTGACTTAAGCAAGGCTTTTGACACTGTCTCCTACAGCATCCTTATAGGGAAGCTTAGGAAGTGTGGGTTAGATGAATGGACAGTGGGATGGATTGAAAACTGGCTGAAAGATGGCTCAGAGGGTTGTGATTAGTGGTGCAGAGTCTAGTTGCAGGGCTGTAATAAGTGGTGGTCATCAAGGGTAAGTACTGATGCATCCTGGGGTGCATCAAGAAGAGTGTGGCAAGCAGGTCAAGGAAGGTTATCCTCCCCATCTACTAGTGAGGCCCCATCTGGAATACTAATGTCCAATTCTGGACTCCTCCATACATGAAGGACAAGGAACTACTGAAGAGAGTACAGTGCAGAGCCACTAAGATGATTAGGGGACTGGAACATCTACCATACAAGGAGAGGCTGAGAGAGCTGGGCCTGTTCAGCCTGGAGGAGACTAAGGGGGGGGGGGATCTCATCAATGCTTACAGATATCTAAAGGGTGAATGTCAGGATAGGACCAGACTTTTCAGTCATGTCCAGTGAAAGGACAAGGGGCAATGGTCACAAACTGTACCCTGAGATTCAACCAAAACAGAAAGATCTTCTTTACTGTAAGAGTAACAGAGCACTGCTACACCCAAAGAGGTAGTAGAGTCTTCATCTCTGGAGACATTCAGAACCCACTGGGACACCATCCTGTGCCACCTACTCTGGGTGAACCTGAAGGGGGGTTGGACTAGATGATTTCCAGAGGTCCCTTCTGATCCCTACCATTCTGTTAAAAAGGAGAAAGGATGGGACAGTTGGAGTGATGGCATCTGTCTTCCCAAGTAACTGTTATTAGGCACCAACGCTATTCAAAGGCTGCAAAAATTAAAGAACAAATAAAAAGTGACTCCTCATCACCACCCTCAGAAAAATCTGATGAAGAAGTTGAGGGAAATGAGGTAAACATCACTCATGTGGTAAAGATGGCTATTCACTTTTTTCTATTAATGTTTTCTCTTTGATTTTCTGTTTGACATAAAGCACTTGAATGGCATCCTCCTTCTGTGGCAGTTAATATTGGATCAACATAATCACATGGAATCATAGAATGTTAGGGGTTGGAAGAGACCTCTAGAGATCATCTAGTCCAACCCCCCTGCCAAAGCAGGATAACCTAGGGCAGTCCACACAGGAACACATCCAGGCAGGTTTTAAAAGTCTCCAGAGAAGGAGAAACCTCTCTGGGCAGACTGTTCCAGTGCTCTGTCTCCCTCACAGTAAAGAAGTTTCTCCTCATGTTGAGGTGGAACTTCCTATGTTCTACTTGAAACCCCTTATTCCCCATCCTATTATTGGGCACCACTGAAAAGAGATTGGCCCCTTCCTCTTGACACCCACCCCTCAGATATTGATAGACATTTGGAAGATCCCCTCTCAGCCTTCTTTTCTCAAGGCTGAACAGCACCAGTTCTCTCAATCTTTCTTCATAGGAGAGATGCTCAGGTCCCTTAATCATCCTCATAGCTCTCTGTTGGACTCTCTCCAGTAGATCCCTGTCTCTCTTGAACTGGGGAGCCCAGAACTGGATACAGTATTCCAGGTGTGGTCTCACCAGGGAAGAGTAGAGGAGGAGGAGGAGGAGACCCTCGCTAGATCTGCTGGACACACTTTTCCTGATGGACCCTAGGATACCATTGGCCCTCTTGGCCACAAGAGCACATTTTTGACCCATGGAGAATTTACTGTTCACTAGGACTCAAAGGTCATTCTCCATGGAGCTGCTTTCCAGCAGGATGTCCCCTAATGTGTACTGGTGGTTGGTGTTATTTGTCCCCAGGTGCAGGACTCTACACTTGTCCTTATTGAACTTCATGACGTTGACTTTTGCCCAGCTCTCCAGCCTGTCCAGATCTTGTTGGATAGCAGTACAGCCTTCTGGTGTATCAGCCACCCCTCCCAGCTTTATATCATCAGAGAACTTGCTGAGGGTACACTCTATCCCCTCATCCAGGTCATTGATGAATATATTGAACAAAACTGGACCCAGTACTGATTCCTGGGGAACACCACTGGCCACAGGCCTCCAACTTGACTCTGTGCTGCTGATCACAACCCTCTGAACTCTGTTGTTGAGCCACTTATCAATCCACCTCACAGTCAAATCATCTGTCCCACATTTCTTGAGTTTTGTTACGAGAATGTTATGGGAGGACTGTGTCAAAAGCTTTACTGAAGTCAAGGTATCCACTGCTCTCCTTTCATCTACCCATTTGGTCATGCCTTTGTAGAAGGATATCAGGTTAGTCAAGCACGATTTTCCCTTAGTAAATCCATGTTGGCTACTCCTGATAACCTTCTTTTCTTCCAAGTGGTTAGAGATGGCCTCTAGAATGAGCTGCTCCATCACCTTTCCAGGGATGGAGGTGAGGCTGACTGGCCTCTAGTTTCCTGGGTCTTCCTTCTTGCCCTTTTTGAAGACTGGAGTGACATTTGCTTTCTTCTAGTCCTCAAGCACCTCTCCTGTTCTCTAAGATTTTGCAAAAATGATGGAGAGCGGCTCAGCAACATCAGCCAGCCCTCTCAGCACACGGGGATGCACCCCACTGGGGCCCATGGATTTGTGTGTTTTCAGTTTATCCAAGCAATCTCTAACCCAATCCTCACTGACCAGTGGAGAGTCTTCCTCCCTCTAGTTATGCGCCCTTACTTCTAGTGACTGGGATTCCTGAGGGCTGGTCTTTGGAGTAAAGACTGAGGCAAAGAAGGCATTCAGCAACTCTGCCATATCTGCATCTTCTGTTACCATATCTCCCACTTCATTTACCAGTGGACCCATTTTTCCCCTACTCTTCTTTTTCTCATTGATGTATTTGAAGAAACTCATCCTGTTTTCTTTCATCTCCCTACCAGACTAAGTCCAAGAGATCTTTGGCCTTTCTTGTCAAATCTCTACATACTCTTGCCATATTTCTATAATCCTCCCAATTAACCAAACCATTTTTCCACATATTTTAAATTTCCCTCTTCCATCTGAGTTTTTCCAGGAGTTCCTTGTTTAAACTGTGTAAACTAAATTATGAGAAATAGAATATTTCATTTGTGGTGTTAAAAAAAAAAGCTTACCCACTTTAGAAACCTGTTTTTTGAAATCACTTGTAAAACACCAGAGAACAAAATAGATTCAAATTCTTGACATAACAGTTCCTTATGTCAGCACCCCAAATGATATAGAGTAAAGCCTTAAATGCCTAGAATAAAGATTTTCAACTCAATTCAGGAAAAGTAGACTGTTTTCCATATTTTCAATCTCTAAGAAGAAAAAAGAAAAAATTATGTTGTGTCCCTTTAAACATTGCAGCTCCCCCACATCTTACCGCCTGATCTCTGGATCGCTAAATCCTTTAATATTTTCTCGAGGAATAGTTCGTGGTCTTCCGCGTTTTTTTGGTAGTTTTCTTTCCAAGATGGAGTCACTATCAGATCCAGAATATCTTCTGCTTCTACTGTGTTTCTCTTCATTTCCATTAAAACTGATCTGGAATTTCAGATTAAGAAATTAAAAGCTATGTCACTAAGACATTATACTACTAATGTTTTATCTAGCCTGTCAAAAATGGGGGGCACCATTTATGAAAACCACCCAACCCAAAAGTACAAGCCAAAGCATCAGCAAAAAACCACAATCAAACAACAAAAACAAAAATTAAATAAAAGTTAGTTGATCAAAACGCAGAGATACCTGTTTTGCACAGTTTCTCATCCTTGGGAGCATATATATTTCTTCAAGCTCTTTTTGTCTTTCTTCCTCTTCTATTCGTCGCCGATGGACTTCTGGAATAATTTCTTCCCAGTTTCTTAAATTTTGTTCTGGTTCCAACTCAAGATAATCTTCATCCATATTGGAAAAGTTAGCCACCTTATGTATTAGAACATAAATGTTTTAAAATCATATATTGATTTGGTGAAAATAAAGTCAGTAATATTTTAGGAAAACATAGTTCAGAATGACATATTTAGTTGATATATACACATAATCATAGGGGTTGGAAGGGACACATCTGAAGATCATCTAATCCAGCTCCCCTGCTAAAGCAGGATTGCCTACAGCAGGTTGCACAGGATTCATAGAATCATAGAATTGGCTGGGTTGGAAGGGACCTCAGAGATCATCAAGTCCAACCCTTGAACCACCGTTGCGGTTGCTAGACTATGGCACTAAGCGCCACATCCAGTCTCTTTTTAAATATCTCCAAGGACGGAGAATCCACTACTTCACTGGGCAGCCCATTCCAATGCCTGATCACCCTCTCCGTAAAGAAATTCTTTCTAATATCTAACCTAAACTTCCCCTGGCACAACTTAAGACCATGTCCTCTTGTCCTGCTGAGGGTTGCCTGGGAAAAGAGACCAACGCCCACCTGGCTACAACCTCCTTTCAGGTAGTTGTAGAGAGCGATGAGGTCTCCCCTGAGCCGCCTCTTCTTCAGGCTGAACAGCCCCAGCTCCCTCAGCCTCTCCTCATAGGGTCTGTGCTCGAGTCCCTTCAACAGCTAGATTGTGTCCAGACAAGTTCTGAATGTCTCTAGAGAAGGAGTCTCCACAACCTCTCTGGGCAGCCTGTTCCAGTGCTTTGTTACCCTCACAGTAAAGTTGGTTTTCCTCATGTTCAGATGGTACTTCCATGTTCCAGCTTGTGCCCATTGCCCCTTCTCCTGTCATTTGGACATATATCCTCTCATTGTGTATATATCAATATATACAATATATATTGTGTATATATCATATTGGGCAGTACTGAAAAAGAGTCAGGCCCTATCCTCCTGACACCTGCCTTTTAGGTATTTATAAGCATTGATAAGATACCCTCTCAGTCTTCTCTTCTCCAACCTAAACAGACCCAGATATCTCAGGATTTCCTCATATGAGAGGTGATCCAGTACCCCAGTCATCTTTGTTACAGTCTGCTGGACTGCTTTCCAGCAGGTCAGCCTGTTACCTGTATCGGTACATGGGGTTATTCCTCAGGTCTCCAACTAGACTTTGCACCACTGATCACAACCCTATGAGCTCCGCCATTTATCCATTTCTCAATCCACCTAACTGTCCACTCATCATTCAGCCCACAATTTCTTAGCTTACCTATGAGGATATTATGGGAGATACTGTCAAAAGCCTTACTTAAGTCACAGAATCACAGAATCATTCTGGTTGGAAAAGACCTTTAAGATTATCAAGTCCAACCATAACTGAACTTCACTGAGTCCAGTGCTTAAAGCATTTTCCCAAGCAACACATCTACATGTCTTTTAAACACCTCCAGGGATGTTGATTCAACCGCCTCCCTAGGCAGCCTGCTCCCGTTTTCCATAACCCTTTTAGTGAAGAATTTTTTCCTAATATTCAATCTAAATCTACTCTGGTACAACTTGAGGCTGTTTCCTCTTGTCCTGTTAATTGGGAGAAGACTCCCATTTCCCCACAACCTCCTTTCAGGCAGTTTGTAGAGAGTAATAAGGTCTCCCCTCAGCTTCTTTTCTCCAGACTAAACAACCCCAGTTCCCAGTTCCCTCAGATACTCTTCGTAAGACTTGTGCTCTAGACCCTTCATCAGCTTTGTTGCCCTTCTCTGGACTCGCTCAAGCACCTCAATGTCTTTCTTGTAGTGGGGTGTAGAGAGACATTGTCAACCAGGTGCCTCGAATTGCCAGTGAGTGGGTGTGAGTCCACCTGTGCCTGATTAGGACAGGCCCCTATTGGGCATGAGCAAGGCCAGGGGGCCAATAAAGGTGGAACACACACCTACAGAGAAAACCTCAGCTCACTCTGGTGCGAGGCATGGAGAGGCCAGCAGCTCGTCGAGCCTCTGGAGCAAGAAAGGCTCTTCCTGCTACACTTCTACCCTGGAAGCGCTGTGTGGTGGCTGGAGTCCTGGAAGAGACCAGCAGCTCGTCGAGCTTCAGGAGCAAGAATGGCTCCTCCCGCTACATCTGGTGGAGAATGCGGGCAACATAAAGAAGCGGCAGTGTGAGAAGCTGGCAACAGGAACATTATCCCCGATTTGAAAAAATGCCTGGGCTAACACTCTCCCTGAAAGGTATGACCAGCAAGCTCTTTGGTTTGGAAACCTCTGAACAGAGGGAAGCCAAGATAAGGATTCTCTCTTTGGAAACCCCTGAGCGGAGGGAAGCCAGGAGGATGGAATCTCATAGTATGGAATCCCACGGAGGAAAAAAGAAAAAAATAAAAAAGTAAAAGTAAATAAAAGTAAAAGTATGGAATCCCACGGAGGAACCAGAAACCCATGAGGAACCAGAAATCTCTTTGGAAACCCCTGAGCAAAGGAAAGCCAAGAGAAGGATTCTCTCTTTGGAAGCCCCTGAGCAGAGGGAAACCAAGAGAAGAGCAGAAACAGGAGGGAGAAGAACAAAAGGTAGAGACTTTGTGAAAAAGTGCCTGGGCTGACATTCGGTTGCCTAAGCTAGGGTTAAAATCCCGTAAGTTATAAGTGTATTTTTGTAAAAAATCCTGTGTGTCAGTAGAAAAAAATATGTGTATGTTTAAAAATCCTGTGCAAAAATCCTGTATGTTTGTTAAAATGTCTGTAAGCTAGGGCAAACCGGGAAAGCTTTAAGAAGGGAAAAAAAAAAAAAAAAAAAAAAAGGGGGAAATGTAGAGAGACATTGTCAACCAGGTGCCTTGAGTTGCCAGTGAGTGGGTGTGAGTCCACCTGTGCCTGATTAGGACAGGCCCCTATTGGGCATGAGCAAGGCCAGGGGGCCAATAAAGGTGGAACACACACCTACAGAGAAAACCTCAGCTCACTCTGGTGCGAGGCATGGAGAGGCCAGCAGCTCGTCGAGCCTCTGGAGCAAGAAAGGCTCTTCCTGCTACACTTCTACCCTGGAAGCGCTGTGTGGTGGCTGGAGTCCTGGAAGAGACCAGCAGCTCGTTGAGCTTCAGGAGCAAGAATGGCTCCTCCTGCTACAGTGGGGGGCCCCAAAACTGAACACAGTATTTGAGGTTCAGCCTCACTGGTGCGGCCTCACCTGTGCTGAGTACAGAGAGATAATCACTTCCCTAATCCTGCAGGCTACATTATTTCTGATACAAGCCACGATGCTGTTTGCCTTCTTGGCTACCTGGGCACACTGCTGGCTCATATTCAGTCAGGTGTTGACCAACACCCTCAGGCCCTTTTCCACCCAGCAGCTTTCCAGCCATGCTTCCCCAAACCTGCAGTGTTGTATGGGGTTGTTGTAACCCAAGTGCAGGACTTGGCACTTGGCCTTATTGAAGCTCATAAAATTGGCCTTGGCCCACTGATCCAGCCTGTCTAGGTCTGTCTGCAGAGCCTTCCAACCCTCAGGAAGATCAACATTCACAACTTGGTGTCATCTGCAAACTTACGCAGCACTTGATCCCCTCATCTGGATCATAGATGAAAATACTGAAGAAGACTGTAGAAAAAATCCGCAGAGGCTTAAGGACAACGCATAGTCACCAATATGGTTAAAGAGAAGTCATCCATTAACAATTCACACTCTCTTTATATAGAGCCCTTGTTTATATAATGATATCTTGCAGGTGGCTATATCTTGGCCACAAATTCTGCTCTCACAGAACTTCTGCTGGTTACATCATTATCCTGCTATTCTTCTGCTGCCGCTGCCAGCTCTCTTATCTTTTTCCCATAGCTCATCTTTCAGTAACCTTGAAACTAGGCCTCCAGGCCCTTAGCTTACTCTGGCTAAAGCTAAATAGTCAGGATTGCTCACATGTCTGTTTTCTTCCAGACAGTTTCCCAACAGAAGACCAGCCCTGGGAAACACTGCTTGTGACCGGCTGCCAGCTGGATTGAAGTCCATTTACCACAATTCTTTTGACCTGGCATCTGGACAGTTTTTAATCCAGTGAAGTGTACACCAGTATAGGCCATATGTAGCCAGTTTCTCCAGAATGCTGTGAGAAACAGTGTGAAAGTCTTTGCTTAAGTCCAGGTAAACAATGTCTACAGCCTTTCCCTCCTCCATCCACTAAGCAGGTCACCTTGTCATAGAAGGAGATCAAGTTGATCAAGCAGGATCTGACTTTCATAAACCCATGCTGGCTGGGCCTGATCCCCTGGCTGTCCTGCATATGCCGAATAATGGCACTGTCTTGGGTTAGTGCAGTGGTGTTTTGGAAGCAGGGGAGGCACAGTGGTGGCTCCTGTGAGAAGCTGCTGGAAGCTCCCCCAGTTCCAATGTTGGCCCCACCTCTCCCCAAGGTTTAACAGATATAGGAAGCTGGATATGCCTCTGCAAGTAACATATTCAAGAAAGGGAAAAAAGTGCAAAAAATAATAAAAAAAGAGACTTGCAGAGCAGAGGAGGAGGTCAGAGAGTAATGCCAGAGAAAAGACACCAAGGTCAGTGAAGAAGGAGGGGGAGAGGTGCCCAAGCAGAGATTTCCTCATAGCCCATGGTGAGATGGCAGGCTGTCCCCCTGCAGTCTATGGAGAAGCATAGTGGAGCAGTCCCTGAAGGATCACAGTGGGGTAAATGTGGATTTGTAGCCCTTGAAGTGTCACAGGTGGGCAGACATGAAGCAGCAGCCTGTGCAGGATTGCAGAGAGGGGCAGATGTGGATCTGCAGCCATGGAGGACCCCATTCCAGAGGAGGTGACTGTTCCAGAAGCAGATTGTGACTCTGTGGGAAGCCTGCACTGGAGCAGTCTGTTCTTGAGGGACTGCACCTGGTGGGAGGGACTCATGTCAAAGGGCTTTGTGAAGGACTCTCTCCCCTGAGAGGGACACCGTCTTGGAGTGGGGGAAGAATGTGAGGAGTCCTCCCCCTGAGGAGGAAAGAGCAGCAGAAACAACGTGTGGTGAACTGACTCTAAACCCCCACTCATCACCCCCCTATGCCACTGAGGAGGAGACACGAGTTAAGTAATCTGGGACTGGGCAGAAGAGAGGTGTGAGGGAGAAGAAGGTATTAAGAATCTGGCCATGCATGTTTTCTCTTTCTCCTTGTAGATTAAATTATGAGGGTTTTTCTTCCCAAATTGAACTTGTCTTTTCTTTGCCTGTTACTGTAATTGAGAAATGCAAACCTCCC
This sequence comes from Calypte anna, assembly GCF_003957555.1. Taxonomy (NCBI): domain Eukaryota; kingdom Metazoa; phylum Chordata; class Aves; order Apodiformes; family Trochilidae; genus Calypte; species Calypte anna. The sequence goes on from NC_044276.1 coordinate 25,207,057, forward strand.
TATCCTTCTCTCGATTAATGAGCCTTAAGGTGGATTTTCTCCTCCCTGTCCCACAGTGGGGGTGGGGGGTGAGTGAGTGGAGGCCTGGTTAGTACCAGATGGGCCTAAACCATGACAGGTATGCAAGATGGTATGTTCCATAACCTTCCATGGAACAGAATTCAGACTATAGTCACCTATAGTTCCCTGTATCGTCCTTCTGGCCCTTGTAGATGGGCATCACATTGGAAAGCCTCCAGTCATCTGGGACCTCCTCAGCAGGTGCAGCAGGTTGCTAATCTTCTCCTCTTGGATTATGGGGGCTTCAAACTGCTCCCCATTCCTGTATTCCAGCTCAGGGGACTGGGTACCAAGTGAACAACTGGTCCTACTACAAAAGACTGAGGCAAAGAAGGCATTAAGCACCTCAGCCTTTTCCTCATGCTTGATCACTATGTTTTCCCCTGCATCCAATAAGGGATAAAGGTTCTGCTTAGTCCTCCTTTTGTTAATATATTTATAGAAGCATTTCTTCTTATCTTTGACAGCTGCAGCCAGATTGATTTCAAGTTGGGTTTTGGCCATTCTGATTCTCTCCCTGCATGGCCTCACATTTTTGTAGTACTCCTGAGTGGCCTGCCCCTTTTTCCAAAGGCCATAAACTCTCTTTTTTTCCCCTCAGTTGCAGCCAGATCTCAATTCAGCCCGGCCAGTCATCTTCTGGCACAGGGGGCCAACCTGCTCCTGCACTTTTAAGTTTTCATTCTGAATAATGTCCAGCCTTCCTAGACTCCTTTACCCTTGAGGACTGCCTACCAAGGGACTCTATCAGCCAGTCTCCAAAACAGGCCACAGTCTGCCCTCCAGAAGTCCAAGGTGGTAGTTCTGCTGACTCTCTTCCTTAATTCTCCAAGAACTGAGAACTCTTACCATTTTGTGGTCGCTATGCCCAAGACAGCCTGACTGTCACATCCTCCACAAGTCCTCTGTTGACAAACAGCAGGTCCAGAAGGGCACCTTCCCTAGTAGGCTCCTTCACCAGCTGTTTCAGAAAGTTATCCTCTACCCTTTCTAGGAACCTCTGGGACTGTTCCCTCTCTGCTGTGTTGTGTTTCCAACAGACATCTGGGAAGTTGAAGTCCCTGATGAGGACAAGCAACTGAGTGACTTCTCTCAGATTCCTACAGAATATTTTGTCTCTCTCATTATCCTGGTTGGGGGGGGTCTATAACATACTCTCACCAAGATATCTGCTTTTTTGGCCTTCCCCCTTTTCTTATACATAACATTCAACACTGTTGTTGCCATCATTAACTTCCAGGCATTCATAGCACTCTGTAACACAGGGCAACCCCACCACCGTTCTTTCCTTGCCTATCCCTTCTGAAGAGCTTGTAGCCATTGATTGCAGCACTCCAGTCATGTGAGTCATCCCAGCACATTTCTGTGATGGCAACTATATCATGGTTTTCCTGCTGTACAATGGTTTCCAGCTCCTCTTGTTTGTTGCTCATGCTGTGTGCATTTCAGATGGGCTGATGGTCCTGCCACCTTTTTCAAGAAGTCCTAATTCCTAGCTGACTGTTCTCAGGCACTTTCATGGTAACTAATCAACCAGTGAACCTTAGCATCTTTGTTGCCGCATGAATCTCCATCCCCTATCTCCACTGAGATGGATGACTGAAAGACCTTACTAGCACACCTCCCCTCAAATACTCTTGTGCTGGCCCCAGGCTTATTTCGAGCAAGCTTGGTTTTGTTCTCTTCCCCCTTTCAAATCTAGTTTAAAACTCTCTTGACAAGCCCTGCTAACTCTTGCACCAGGATCCTTTTCCTCCTTTGAGACAAGCATACCCCTGTCTGTTGCCTGCAGACCTGGTGTCATGTAAATCAACCTATGGTCAAAGAATCCAAAGTCCTGCTGGTAACACCAGTCTGAGACAGATGCTTATCTTCTGGCTCTTTGTGTTTATTTCCTCATCAATCCCCACATCTAGAGGGATAGATGAGGACACCACCTGTGCTCCTGATTTCCTTAACCAGTTGTCCTAAGGCCTTTACTAGAAAAGGGAGCTTTCTCTGCACATCTTTAACCCAGGCCCCATGAGGCAGCAAGCTTCCTTATGAAGTGTCCTATGACCCTTCCCTATGAAGGGTCTGGTCTGCATATTGGGCCTTCTGCTCCCTTCAGAATTGAGTCACCTAAGACAATAAGTCACCTTTTTTTCTTTACTGGAATGGTTTTGATGGGCGTAGTCCAATTCAGTCTTGGTGACACCTCCAAACTAGGTAAACCAAAGCACTGCATCAATTGTGCAAGGGTAACTGGGAAGGGTGTGGCAGTTACTGTAGACGTGCCTGCAGCATCTGCTGTGCTGGGCAGGAACTTGCTTACATTTATCCCTATGCTCTAAGTCACCATGTTCATACAGACAAAGAGAGGATAAGGACTTCTGTGTCATGAGCCCTGTCAGCCTGTTGGGCTTGCTTCAGGGAGGGTAGGTTGTGGCTGCAGCAGTCTACTACTTTCATTCCCTGATGTTTCTTAACCAACTCACCTCCTCCCAGAGCTCCATCACTAGGTGGAGGAGTTTCTCCACCTGGGCACACCTGCCGCAAGCATGCTCGCTGCTACCATCTGATAATGGTGTGAGAGTAGGGGACACCCTGCAGCCTGTCACCTGAGTGGCAGCATTGTCTCTGGAGAGCTCAGTCTGGGAAGCTGCATCAGCCCTAGAGTGTGCAGAACTGAGGGATGCCACAGTTTTCTGCCTTGCCGCGCAAAGGGCCATACCATGCTGTGTTGGCAGCGTCCCCTAGGCTGCTTTTTATAGGCGGGGTGGCTTCCGTTTCTCTGGCAACGCCCAGATCTCGTCAGCAGCTCCCGCGAGAGCTTCCGGCTCCTGGTTCGTCACTCTGCTCCCCTGGCATCTCCCACCACAGAAAAACCTCAGGAAACCCCCCTTTACTCCACATCAAGGTAGACAACACCCACTGTTCTCATCTACCCAGCTAGTGATGCCATCATAGAAAACTATCAGATTGCTCAAGCATGATTTCCCCTTGATGACTTCATGTTGACTACTCCAGATAACCTTTTCCTCCACATGCTTAGAGATGTACATATATGAAATGCTTCATGAAGCATGAAAGTATTTTTATATATGAAACACACTCCATGTAACATGGCTGAACTGAAGATGCGAATCTTTTTCTTCTTTTACAAGTTGAGTAATATAGAAACACTATGAAATGCCTCCCCAGTAACTGACTTGCTTAATTTCCTTCAAAGCAGAATGCAAGCCTAACTGAATGCCTGAGCTAATATGAAACTATAATTATGTAAAACTAAACAAACAATTATAAACTGTAGACATCACAATAATTTGCAAATGAATGATAAGCAGGAAAGTGATTTAGTACTCTACTGATCTAAAAAACTCCTGTCCTGCTTTAAACAAAAAAATAAGTGAAAACACACTGCACACACCAAACCACCACCAACAAAAAGGTTCACAACCCCCCCCACACAAAACCACCACATACAATTTGGACCCACTTAGTATTTTAAGAGTTATCCAGTTAAGCATACTTGGCATTCACATGTACACGGGGGCTGAATTCCTAAGTGTCATAACCTAAGAAAGGCAAACTTCCTTCTCTGTTTTCCGAAGTACCACAGGTGCTGTAACAGCATAAAGCATTAAATGAAAAACAGCCCTCCCCAGTATTCTAATAATTAAATCAAAGACTAATGTATCTGTGCATCTCATTTTGTTAGTAAAGTAAGTTATGTATTTTTAAATGTTTGCACTGACAGTAATTATCCTGTATAGATGAAAAGACATTCTATGCCAAAGAGTCGACTTTTTGTTGCACCTGTTTCATAAGCATGAAGAAAAGATGCATAGGTGCACAAAAGAAGAAGAAAAAGTAGCATTTATAAAGGAAAGTATAATTAAGGGAAGAGGGAGGGAACAAAGTAATACCTTGAACTGTGAAAGCAACTCATCTCCTACAGTTAGTGGGCCTAGCTCATTTTCTCGAGTTTCAGCCCTCTTCAGGATTTCATCTATATCCATTTCCTGAAACAGAAGTTTCTCTTTACAACAAAATAATTCATACATAGTTTAGTTTTTCTATTCATCAAGTGTAGATGCACTGTTAATTTACCTGAGGCTCTTCTTCTTCCCCTTCAGGTTCTTTAAAAAGTTCCTCCGCACCAAACTTCAAAATTGCAGATAACTCTTCCTTATTAAAAGGTGTTGAGCTGAATTACAGAAAGTTTCACATAAACACTTAGTGATTTCTTTTCAAATTACTATAACTTTCTTTTAACTTAAAAGCTATATTAAACATATGTAAAAAAATCTATGTACAAAGACAATATATTTTGCAGTCTCTACTTACATAACTCCTTACCACATTTTTCACCTTATATTAACGAAATGACTTGCTTTTTTACTCAAATAGTCAGGTATATTTAGGCATAAGTTAATATGAAAGAATAATACCTGGAAGGAGTAGAGCCTGTATGTAGTACAGTTTTCCCTGTAGTGTCCATTCTCTGAATTACTAAGTGATCTAACACCATCTTTTTCTTGGCTCTTTCAAGAATATCTTCTTCTACTGATCCTTTTGTGACTAGCCGATAAATATTAACCTATACATATTATTAAAAAGGCTTTATTTACATGCTTACAAATCACACAGGAAAACAATATTCAGATGATGTTACCAAAAAAACATCGAGTAACAACAGGGAGAAACGTTATTCGTGGTTACAAATCTTCTACATCTTATTGAACTAGTATTTCATATATGAAACCAGTCAATCATGTTACCATAGTCTGTACATAAACTACCTTAAAAGACAGAAGACATTCTTAGACCTCTCCTCTTGAAACTTCTGTGATCAAGCACAAGCATAGCCACAAGGAAAAGAGTTACATTTGATTACTACTTGAAGTCTTTTGCAAAAAAGAAATCCAAGGAGAAATATGAACTATTTAAGTAAAACAGATGCACCTGAAGTACAGCATTTGCTTTCTAGAATGACATGATGCCAATGAACATGAGACAAGTCCACAACTCTTTTTCCTATGAATCCATATACTATGGCTGACATGCAATCTCTCCACATAGGAAGATTTTTATTTTTAAGGCAAAATAACATTATTTACATATTTAGACATTCTTGGCAGGTATTAATTATTCTCAAAATACATGAGGACTGTGATGGCCCAGACAGACAGCTTATGGCTTCCATATGAAACCCTCCTTCAGGTTTGTATCTTAAAACACAAGTGTGCGTACCTGTTTCTTCTGTCCAATCCTATGAGCTCTAGCCTGTGCTTGCAGATCATTCTGTGGATTCCAGTCAGAATCAAATATAACTACAGTGTCAGCAGATGCCAAGTTTATCCCTAATCCTCCAGCTCTGGTAGACAGCAAAAAGCAGAAGTCCTGAAATTATAAAATAAGAAATAACTTTATATATATATTAGCTATAATATACTTCAGAAAACTAATATGACACTTCTTTATATGCTCTGTGAAGCATGCTATGAACTCATACGCTTCTTTAGGGATATCATAAACATGTAACGCAATAAGGTGTTTGTCATGCCTAAAACCAGTAGATATCTGTTGGGAGAGTTTTTGGAAGAAAATGGACATGTGAGCAATCCTGACTATTTAGCTTTAGCCAGAGTGAGCTAAGGGCCTTGAGGCCCAGATACAAGGTTACTAAAAGATCAGCTATGGGCAAAAGATAAGGAAGTTGGTAGCAGAAAAGAAGAATAACAGGATGGGAAAGCATCGCATAGACAGCACATAAACAATTGTATTTAACCAGTTAGATACCGCTCTGTGGCATATGAAGAATGTGTTGTACCAATCAGCAATATGCTTATATTATGTTATCAGCCTGACTGTGTATAAAAGGGCTACTGCTGCTCTCAATAAACGGCAATACTTTGATTATATTAATCTGCGTGTTGTCCACTGCACTCTTCCCGACAAATGGCACCCAACGTGGGGCTCTGAATTGCTGATAGTTGCTTCACAAGATGGTTTATCTGGACTTCATGAGATGTGGACGGGGTAGGAACTGCTTGGAAGTTGCAGCAGGAGCTGGAAGTGAGCTGGCCACTCACCCCCATAAGGTAGGCACTGCAAACCTGAAGGAAATGCAGACAGAGGCGGCAGTGCAGTTACTAGGTAGTTTACTCTCTAAGAGAGGGATTCCTAGTAATTCAAAACAGCTCCATGAGCTGATCAGGTGGGCTAAAGAGAGAGCCCTGATCCCCGCTGTCGGTATAGCTTTCGAGCTGGAAATGTGGGAAGAAATTGGGAAGTCCCTATGGGATGAAATTAGCAAAGGATCTAAGGAGGCTGGAAAATTATCCATGTTGTGGAGACTGATTCGAGACACATTAAAAGAAATGAAAAGTGAGAGGGCAGCAGCAGCCTCAGCGTTCGCTGCCTTAACGCCTGATCTACCAGTACCGATGAATGCTCAAAATATGGACTGGACCTCTAAACAGTTATCGACGAATGCTCAAAATATGGACTCGACCTCTAAACAGTTATTTGAGACACCTAAAGAACGCCTACCAGAACCTGCGGGGGCTATATTGATTCAAGCTCAGCCAACTGTGCCATTTGACCATGGGGTTCCGCCGAAAAGTAAAAATGGGACCAAGAAGCAAAACCAAAAGCAACTGAAAACACCATGTGGTATACATGTGGAATTGAAAATATAAAATTTGTCTCTTGAATCAGTTTTTTTTCCTTTTTCCTTCATCCTGCTTGTAATTACCATATGTTTACCTCAATGTATGCCTGACAGACACCTAGAAGATAGGATAAATTATCAGGTCACCCAAAACTAGCAGGACTCCAGGAAACAATAGATAAGAAATGACTCATCCCAGGAAGCCTGGAGATTTGTATGTATCAGGGCCATATTCAATGAAGGGAGCCCTCTTTCTTTTTGGGGTATAAAAAACCCTAAGGAAAAAGGGAAAAGTGCCTTCTTCGTCCAGACGCTCCCCCCTCTCGGCACCTCGGCTTCCAGCTACGAAAAGACAGAGCAGCGGCTCGAACGACATAGAATCATAGAATAGGCTGGGTTGGAAGGGACCTCAGAGATCATCGAGTCCAACCCTTGATCAACTACCGCCACAGTCACTAGACTATGGCACTGAGTGCCATATCGAGTCGCTTTTTAAATGTCTCCAGGGACGAAGAGTCCACCACCTCCCCAGGCAGCCCGTTCCAATGTCTGATCACCCTTTCCGTGAAAAAATTCTTTCTAATATCCAATCTGAACTTCCCCCGGCACAACTTAAGACCATGCCCTCTTGTCTTACTGAGAGTTGCCTGGGAAAAGAGCCCAACCCCCGCCTGGCTCCATCCTCCTTTCAGGTAGTTGTAGAGAGCAATGAGGTCTCCCCTGAGCCTCCTCTTCTTCAGGCTGAACAGCTCCAGCTCCCTCAGCCTCTCCTCATAGGATCTGTGTTCGAGTCCCTTCACCAGCTTGGTTGCCCTCCTTTGGACTTGTTCGAGGACCTCAATATCCTTCTTGAACTGAGGGGCCCAGAACTGAACACAGTACTCAAGGTGTGGCCTTACCAGGGCTGAGTATAGGGGCAGAATCACCTCCTTGGACCTGCTGGTGATGCTGTCTCTGGACAGAGAACCAGGAGCAACCCCCAGCCCGAGGCTAGGCCTCGCGCTGATGGTGATAATTTCTCTCTTTTGTTTTTCCCTCTTTTACTCTTAACAACCCTTGCGTTAAGGTGATTACTTTATGCAAAGGCCTTTTGCCAGTAAACCGGCTTTCCCTGTTTTTAGAAATAAACCCTTGTAACTAATTTTAAATCCAACAGCCTTGTTATTTTGTAATTCAAGCGTCGTCTCTGGGTAGTGGCTGATTTATCCTCATAATCAATATATAAAATAATAAGCGGATCACGACACACCACCAGAATCGCTGGAGGACCCAGAGGGGGAGAAGCCAGAAAACATGGGTGAGGAATCTCAGGATGCAGACCCCCCCCCTCCTGCCCTCCTGCCGCAGCTCCCGGCCGCTCTGCCGCCGCTTCCTTCCTCCCCACCTCCTCCGCCTGATTTATCTTCTCGACCACCAGAAGATAAATCTTGCCATCAATTAATCCTCCGCTTCACCTGTCAACACCGGCAGTGCCTGCTAAAAAGCAACAACCAGAGGAAGAACTGGGATTCACAGACAAGCAACTAAGGGATCTGCTGAAAAAACTGAAAGAACTGGAGACCAAGGATGAGTATACCCCTGAAAAAAACCTAGTTTTTGCTACGGGGAACATCCCGAACAACCCAGGGGCACTAATCCATTTTTACCTCCTGATCCATTCCCTATTCCTGCTTCTACTTCCCCTAACCCTTTAACACCCACTGCTCCACCACTTCCACATCCAACATAGGGAGGGGAGGGTGGTGGTTGGGGGTGGGAGTATGGATCTGGTAACTAGATGGAAGGAAATTATTCAAAATGCTATAGTTGAAGGAGAAATGGTTTCCAACATGGGTCCGACGGCTTTTCCAGTGATTGTGGGACCAGGGGAAAGGGGGGAAATGGGTTGCATTAGATTGGAAAATGATAAAAGAAGCCAAAGCTGCCATTACGCAGTATGGTTTGAAATCGTCATTTACTCAATCTCTTTTGCAACACCTTTTTACTGCTCAACTGTTGACGCCATATGACACAAAAATGCTCATTAATACTCTGTTAACTCCTTCTCAACAATTGCAACTTCATCATAAATGGTAAATGCTATGTGAAAATGCAGCTGCGATTCCTAGACAGAACACTGATGCATTATACGGGGTGCAAGCACAAATGTTACTCAGTGCTGGTCCTTTTGTACGTGCAGATTTGCAGGCATGGTTTCAAACTGAAGTGTTACAACTTTCACAAGAATTGGCATATAAAGCTTTGCAAACTGTGCATGATCCTGCACAAACAAGCCCCTCTTTTACAAATATTAAACAGGGGGGAGCAGAGCCATATTCAAAATCTGTGGATCACTTATATTCAGCAATTACATCACATCCTGATTTGTCAGAAGAGATGAAAACAAATTTTTTTGATATGTTAGCATATGACAGTGCTAATGAAAAAACTAAACGTGCATTAGGACTACTCCCAAAAGGTGCTACAGCAGCCCAATTGTTAGAAGCTTCTGAGTGAATGCTAGAAGCAGATAAAGCTGCTTAAGAACCATCAATGAAATATGGTCCTCAATATTGATGTATATCATGGTGCATGGTGCAGTAGTGTTTCATACAGAGATAAAAAACTTGGTTGGTAATTACACTCCCAGTTTTAATTTGGGAAATTATACCATTCCATCGTATTTTGGGCTGACTCCACCAGATTTTAGTAGCAATGGCATTTCATTTCTCAATCTTCTGGTGGGTGTTGTTAATTTCTCTCATATATTGGTGAGGAGTAACACAAAAACCACAGTCATGAGAATGAGTATGCCTTTTCGGAGGCCGAGAGTTGCTGTTCAGAGAGTGAGAGCTGCCCCTGGTACAGAGAGCACCCCCACTCCTGCCTCCGCAGCCGCTTCTCGGCCCCCCTCACGCAAGGGCACAACTCAGATAAGGCCAGCCAGCATTGCCAGTGTATCTGCTACAGCTGCAGCTGCTGTCTCTACCCCCACAGACACTGCTGCTGTTCAGAAAGCGAGCCCTGCTGCTGCTACTGCTGCAGACACCACAGCCTCTCCCCCTCAGATTATATATTATATATATATAAAATATATATATCAATTATTATATTAATCTGCGTGTTGTCCACTGCACTCTTCCCTACAGATATCTATTAGAACAGAACAGTTCAGTTGGAAGGGAACTACAACAATAACCTAATCTAACTGCCTGACCATTTCAGGGCTGACCAGAAGTTAAAGCATGTTATTAAATCATTGTCCAAATGCTTTTTTAACACTGACAGGCTTGGGGCATAGACCACCTCTCCAGGAAACCTGTTCCAGTGTTTGACCACTCTCTTAGTAAACTAGTGCTTCCCAATGCACAGTCTGAACCCCCCCCCCAAACCGCCCCCCCCCCGCAGTAGAGCTTTGAACCACTGCCATGCATGCTGTCAATGGAGCTTAGCATTTCCCTTCCTTGTGCTGATTTTAGCTCAGTTACTTTCCTTGATAGTAGCTAGCATGACACTATGTTTTGAATTTGTGCTAAGAATAGAGTTGACAACACACTGATGTTTTAGTTCTTGCCAAGTGTCATGATTTATCACCAGCTAGCAACTAAATGCCATGCAGCCGCTTGCTCACTCTCTCCCAGTTGGGATGGAAACGATAATCAGAAGAGTAAAACTAAAAAAAACTTCTGGGTTGAGATAGACAGTTTCATAGGGAAAGCAAAAGCTGTACATGCAAGCAAAGCAAAGGAAGTAATTCATTCACTACTTCCCATGGGCAGGCAGTTGTTCAGTCATCTCCAAGAAAGCAGGGCTCCACCACACATAAAGGTTAATTCGGGAGGACAAATGCCCCCTACTCCCTTCCTTCTTGCCCCAGCTTTATATGCTGAGCATGACATCATATCTGGTTAACATTCAAGGACCACTGTCCTGGTTTGGGCCAGGATAAAGGTGATTTTCTGTCTTGTACTTTTGCTTTCAGGTAAGTCTCTTGTAAGTAGCTGCACTTGCTGAAATGAACAGCAAGTTTCTCAGACAGTGCTTCTAGGACTGATAACACTCAATGTTTATAGTTACAGCTAGAGACTGGTATGCAGAGCCAAGGACACTGCTCAGGAACATTTTACCCTCCAGAAGGAGTAAAGAGGTCCCATCTGAACCCCTCCTTTGGGGAGAACTGGACAAGAAAGATGCCAGAATTGACCAAACAGAGTATTCCATCCCATACATGTCATACTCAGTATAAATTTGAGGGATCACAAGGGTCAAACCCCTTCCTGCCCTTCCTGCTTCCCCTTCTTCGTCTGTCCCCTGTTTTTTGCTTTGGCATCCTGGGAGGATTCGGTCCATTCGTCTGCCTGGGGTCCTGATCCATGCCAGCACATATCTGTGTGTTCCTGCCTCCAGTTCCCAACTGGACTTTCCCAGGGCTGCCCTGCAGCCTTGGTGGTTACATGAGCGTTATTGGGGGAAAAGGGGGGAGGAACGTGATATCAATTTTCCTGTTTATTTGTATATATTTAGTAATTTTTCCTATTTATCATTACTGTTGCATTAAAGTTGTGTAGTTTATTATCCAGCCCAGAAGTCTCTCTCCCTTATCCTCTCTCCTTCCTTTATAACAGAGGAGAAGGGGATTAATAGAGAGCATCTGTTACTCGGTTTAATTGCCGAGCCATTGTTAAACCGTGACAACCACTTCTTCTGAGCTCAAGACTGGTGCATCCCAATGGGAACGAAATAAAAAAAGGGAACTAGACCAGTATGGTTGAACAAGGAACTGCTAGGTAAACTCAAATGGAAGAAGAGAACCTACAGATCATGGAAGGAAGGGCTGACAACTTGGGAAAAATATAAGACTGTCGTCTGAGAATGCAGAGAGGCAACTAGGAAAGCTGAAGCCTCCTTGGAATTAAACCTTGCAAGAGAGGTTAAGGACAACAGGAAGGGCTTCTTCAAATACACAGCAGATAAAACTAATAGTAGAGGTAATGCAGGCCCACTGCTGAATGAGCTGGGTGCCCTGGTGACAGAGGATTCAAAGAAGGCAGAATTGTTAAACACCTTCTTTGCCTCTGTGTATACAGCTGGAGGATGTACTCAGGAGCCCCAGACCCCTAAGGCTGCTGAGGAAGTCAGGGTAAAAGATGAGTTTGCCTTGGTTGATGAGGGCTGGGTTAAGGATCAGTTAATGAGGCTGGACATCCATAAATCATAGAATCATAGAATCATAGAATTGGCTGGGTTGGAAGGGACCTCAGAGATCATCGAGTCCAACCCTTTTACCACCGTTGCGGTTGCTAGACTATGGCACTGAGTGCCACATCCAGTCTCTTTTTAAATAACTCCAGGGACGGAGAATCTACTACTTCCCTGGGCAGCCCATTCCAAGGTCTGATCACTCTCTCCGTAAAGAAATTCTTTCTAATATCTAACCTAAATTTCCCCTGGCACAACTTAAGACCGTGCCCTCTTGTCTTGTTGAAAGTCGTCTAGCAAAAGAGACCAACGTCCACCCAGTTACAACCACCTTTCAGGTAGTTGTAGACAGCGATGAGGTCTCCCCTGAGCCTCCTCTTCTCCAGGCTGAACAGCCCCAGCTCTCTCAGCCTCTCCTCATAGGGTCTGTGCTCGAGTCCCTTCACCAGCCTGGTTGCCCTCCTTTGGACCTGCTCCAGGACCTCGATATCCTTCCTGAACTGGGGGGCCCAGAACTGGACACAGTACTCGAGGTGTGGCCTCACCAGGGCTGAGTACAGGGGCAGAATCACTTCCTTGGACCTGCTGGCGACGCTGTTCCTGATACAGGCCAGGATGCCATTGGCTTTCTTGGCCACCTGGGCACACTGCTGGCTCATGTTCAGCTTCCTGTCAATCCAGACTCCCAGGTCCCTTTCTGCCTGGCTGCTCTCCAGCCACTCTGTGCCCAGCCTGTAGCGCTGCATGGGGTTGTTGTGGCCAAAGTGCAGGACCCGGCACTTGGCTGTGTTAAACCTCATCCCATTGGAATCAGCCCAACTCTCCAGTCTGTCCAGGTCCCTCTGCAGAGCCCTCCTGCCTTCCAGTTGATCGACACTTCCCCCCAGCTTAGTGTCGTCTGCAAATTTGCTGATGATGGACTCAATCCCCTCGTCTAGATCATCAATGAAGATATTGAACAGAACCGGGCCCAACACTGATCCCTGGGGGACACCACTAGTGACCGGCTGCCAACTGGATGGAGCCCCATTCAGCACCACTCTCTGGGCCCGGCCCTCCAGCCAGTTCCTAACCCAGCACAGGGTGCTCCTGTCCAAGCCACGGGCTGATAGTTTTTTCAGGAGGATGCTGTGGGAGACGGTGTCAAAGGCCTTGCTGAAGTCCAGGTAGACCACATCCACAGCCTTCCCCTCATCCACCAGTCGGGTCACCTGATCATAGAAGGAGATCAGGTTGGTCAGGCATGACCTGCCCTTCCTAAACCCGTGCTGGCTGGGTCTGATCCCTTGCCCATCCTGCAGGTGCTGTGTGGTTGCCCCCAGGATGATCTGTTCCATGAGCCTGCCAGGCACTGAGGTCAGGCTGACGGGCCTGTAGTTTCCTGGGTCCTCTTTCCGGCCCTTTTTGTGGATTGGCGTGACATTCGCCAACTTCCAATCATCTGGGATGTCCCCAGTGAGCCAGGACTGTTGGTAGATGATAGAGAGAGGCTTGGCAAGCTCTTCTGCCAGCTCCTTCATTACCCTTGGGTGGATCCCATCTGGTCCCATAGACTTGTGGGGATCCAAGCATCTTAGTAGGTCACTGACTGTGTCCTTCAGGATTACAGGGGGGCTGTTTAGATTCATGTCACTTTCTATGAGCTCTAGAAGACATCCATCTTCAGGGTAACCTGTCTTTCTGCTGAAAACTGAGGTAAAGAAGGTGTTAAATACCTCAGCCTTTTCTTCATCTTTGACAACTATATTCCCACCCGTGTCCAGTAAAGGATGGATGTTTTCCTTGCCCCTTCTTTTGCTGCTGATGTATCTGTAGAAGGACTTTTTGTTATCCTTCACAGAGGTGGCGAGATTCCGTTCACATTGTGCCTTTGTCTCTCTGATTTTCTTTCGACATGACTTAACAATATTCCTTAATTCTTCCTGAGTAGTTAGCCCTTTTTTCCACAATTGGTAGGCCCTCCTCTTAACCCTAATTTCTTTCAGAGTCTCCCAATTCAGCCAGGCCGGTCGTCTTCCCCGCCGGCTCGCCTTTCGGCACACTGGGACAGCCTGCTCCTGTGCTTTCAAAACTTGTTCCTTGAAGTACGACCATCCCTCCTGTACCCCTCTGTTTTCAAGGTCTGTTTCCCAGGGTATACTCTGAACAAGTCTTCTGAATAGGCCAAAATCTGCCCTCCGGAAGTCCAGCGTAGAGGTCTTATTGACGACCCTCCTTGTATCCCTGAATATTGAAAACTTTATTATTTCATGGTCGCTAAGTCCCAGGCATCCACCAACCACCACATCTCCCACCAGCTCCTCTCTGTTTGTGAAAAGAAGGTCAAGCGAGGCTCCATCCCTGGTGGGCTCATTTACTAGCTGGAGCAGGAAATTATCCTCTATACACTCCAGGAATCTCCTAGACTGCTTCCTCTCTGTGCTGTGGAGTTCCCAGCAGATGTCTGGTAGATTAAAGTTGCCCACAAGAACAAGGGATGACGATTTGGAGACATCCGCCAGCTGCCTGTAGAATAATTCATCATCCTCATCATCTTGGTTGGGTGGTCTGTAACAGACTCCCATCACGATATCAGCCTTGTTGACCTTCCCCTTGATTCTGATCCACAGGCACTCCACCTTATTATTACAGACTTCAATTTCTACACTGTCAAGAGACTCCCTAACATATAGGGCTACCCCTCCGCCTCTCCTACCCTGCCTGTCCCTTCTGAAGAGCCTATAGCCATCCATGGTAGCACTCCAGTCATGGGAGTCATCCCACCACGTTTCCGTGATAGCGACTACATCATAGCTTTCCTGATGCACGATGGCTTCCAGCTCCTCTTGTTTGTTGCCCATGCTGCGTGCATTGGTGTACATGCACTTTAGCTGGGCTGCTGGTTTGTCTCGTACCTTGGGTAGACCACCCTTAGGCTCCTTTCTGGAGAGCCCAGTTTCAACCCCATCCCCCTTCAAACCTAGTTTAAAGCCCTCCTTATCAGCCTCTCCAACTTATACGCTAGAGTCCTTTTCCCCTTGTTAGTTAGGTGAAGCCCATCTGTTTTGAGTACACTAGGTAGTACGGAAGTTGTCCCGTGGTCGAAAAACCCAAAGTTCCGCCGGTAGCACCAGTCCCTCAGCCACCTATTGATCAGATTAGTTTTCCTAGTTCTCTCCTCATTCAGGTCTTCTATTGCTGGAACTGAGGCGAACACCACCTGTGCTCCTGACCCATCATCTAAATGACCCAGTGCCTTGAAGTCCTTTTTAATCACCTTTGTACTTCGTCCAGCAATGTCATCACTGCCAGCCTGGACTACCAACAGTGGATAATAATCTGAGGGCTGAATTAGTTGGGGGAGTCTCCTACTAATATCCCTCACCCGGGCACCGGGAAGGCAGCAGACCTCTCTGTGGGATGGGTCCGGTCGACATATAGGGCCCTCAGTTCCTCTCAGAAGGGAGTCACCAACTACAACTACCCTTCTTCTTTTCTTCGTAGCTGTATCCATGGGTCCTGATGGGATGCACCCACGGGTGCTGAGGGAACCAGCAGATGTCATTGCTAGGTTGCTCTCCCTCATCTTTGGAAAGTTGTTGGGAACAGAAGAGGTGCCTGAGGACTGGAGGAAAGCAAATGTCACTCCAGTCCTCAAGAAAGGCAAGAAAGAGGACCTAGGTAACTACAGACTGGTTAGCCTGACCTCCATCCCCGGAAAGGTAATGGAACAACTCATTCTTGATGCTGTTTCCAGGCACATCAAGGACAAGAGGCTTATCAGGAGCAGTCAACATGGCTTTACTAAGGGGAAGTCATGTCTGACCAACCTGATAGCCTTCTATGAGGATATAACCAGGTGGATGGATGATGGCAGAGCAGTAGACATAGTTAATCTTGATTTCAGGAAGGCATTTGGCACCGTCTCCCACAGCATCCTTGGAGCTAAACTGAAGAAGTGTGGCCTGGATGACTGGGTAGTGAGGTGGGTCGGGAGCTGGTTGAAGGATACAAGCCAGAGGGTTGTAGTCAATGGGATGGAGTCTAGTTGGAAGTCTGTTTCTAGTGGAGTCCCTCAAGGGTCAGTATTGGAACCAGTACTATTCAGTATATTTATTGATGACCTCGATGAGGGAATAGAGTGTACTATCAGCAAGTTTGCTGATGACACAAAACTGGGAGGAGTAGCTGACACCCCAGAAGGCTGTGCTGCCATTCAGAGGGACCTAGACAGACTGGAGAGTTGGGCAGGGAGAAATGTAATGTATTATAATAACACCAAGTGTAAAGTCTTGCACCTGGGAAAAAACAACCCCAGGTACCAGTATAGGTTGGCGACTGAACTGCTGGAGAGCAGCATAGGTGAAAGGGACTTGGGGATGCTGGTGGATGGAAGGATGACCATGAGCCAACTATGTGCCCTTGTGGCCAAGAATGCCAATGGCATCCTGGGGTGCATTAGCAGGGGTATGGCTAGTAGGTACAGAGAGGTTCTCCTCCCCCTCTACTCTGCCCTGGTGAGGCCACATCTGGAATATTGTGTCCAGTTCTCGTCCCCTCAGTTCATGAAGGACAGGGAACTGCTTGAAAGAGTCCAGCACAGAGCGACCAAGATGATTAAGGGAGTGAAACATCTCCCTTAAGAGGAAAGACTGAGGGAGATGGTTCTCTTCAGTTTGCAGAAGAGGAGAATGAGGGGTGACCTCATCAATCTTTCTGAATATGTAAGGGGCAAGTGCCAGGAGGACAGTCAAGCTTTTCTCAGGGGTGACTAATAATAGGACAAGGGGCAATGGTTATAAACTGGAGCATAGGAGGTTCCGTATAAATATTAGGAATAATTTTTTCACTGTGAGGGTGACAGGGCACTGGAACAGGCTGACCAGAGAGGTTGTGGAGTCTCCTTCCCTGGAGACATTCAAAATCCACCTGGATGCATTCTTATGTGACCTGCTGTAGGTAACCCTGCTTTGGCAGGGGAGTTGGACTATATGATCTTTTGAGGTCTCTTCCAACCCCTAACTTGCAATGATTCTATGATATGGTAAGGAATCCCTTTGGTCAGCTGGGGTCACCTGTCCCAGCTGTGACCCCTCACAACTTCTTGTGCACCCCCATCCTACTTGCTGGTGGGGTGGTATGAAAAGCAGAAAAGGCCTTGACTCTGTGAAAGTATTGCTCAGCAGTAACTAAACCATCCCTGTGTTATTAACATTGTTTCTAGCATAACTCCAAAACATAGCCTCATACCATCTATTATGAAGAAAATTAACTCTGTCCCAGTCAAAACCATAACACCAAACAACGCTTACATTAAGACAAGGACTTTTTCAGTTTCTCAACTACCCCTATCCTCCTAGCTTCTTCTCTATGAGAAACTGGGAGGAGACACAACCAGGACAGCTGCCTAAACTGCCCAAAAGGATATTCCATAACATAAGATGTTGTGCTCATTATATAAAAGGGGGGGAGTTAGCTGGGAAAGGCAATTGCTGCTCCAGGACTATCTGGGCATCAATCAACAGGTGATGAGCAGCTAAATTATGCATCACTTATCTTCCTTGGGTTTTATTTCTTTCTTTTTGTTATCCCCTTTTTCATACAATTATTAGTATTAGCATTTTCTAACTTTATTTCAGTTATTAAACTCTTCTTATCCTTTTTTCTCATTACACTGAAAATTTTACACTCAAACATTTCAGGATTGCTGAGGCCAAGGCAGCCATCTACCATCACATCTCCCACAAGTCTTTCTCTATTCACAAATAGTGAGTCTAAGATGGCATCTTTCCTAGTTGGCTCACTGAGTACCTGCAACAGTAAGTTATCTCCTACAAACTTCAAGATTTTCCAAGACTTGCTTGTCAAAGCAGTATAGTATTTCTTATTGATGTCTAGGAAATTGAAATATCCCATAAGGACAAGGGCTAATGATCCTGAAATTTCTTCTAATTGCCTATAGAATAATTCACCAGTGCTTACATACTGGTTGGGTGACTGGTAGTAGACACCCACCACTCCTTTGTTTTCCATTCCTAAATCCTAAAATTCCTAAATTCCCTAATCCTCACCCAGAGGGTCTCAGCCACATTATCCCTAACTGTAAGGGCTGTATAATCAATAAACAATGACACCTCCATCTCACCTGCTCTGCCTAACCCTCCATCTCAGCACTCCAATCATGGGACTCATTCTACCAGGTCTCACTAATACCAATGATATAGAAGTTCTGGAAACTAACCATTTTTAGTTCATCCTGTTTGTTTCTCATATTATGTGCTTCGGTGTGCAAGCATTTCAGATATGCTCCTGAGACCTCTGTGCTCTCTGGAGCAGTGTAAATGCATCACCACCCTCAGATGATGCCATGCCAACATTAGCTTACCTACTGCAATCCTGTTGCTATCTCCTTCCCCCCATGAATTCTAGTTTAAAGCTCTCTTGATCAGTATCACAGAGTTATCAGACTTGGAAGAGACTTCTAGGGATCATCCAGTCCAACTCTCCCACTAAAGCAGGATCACCTAGAGCACATTACACAGGACTGCATCCAGGTGGGTTTTGAATATCTCTAGAGAAGGGGACTCCACAACCTCCCTAGGCAACCTGTTCCAGTGCTTTGTTATCCTCAAAGTAAAGAAGGTTTTTTTTCATATTTAAATGGAACTTCCTGTGTTCCAGCTTGTGCCTGTTGCCCCTCATCCTGTCACTGGGAACTACTGAGAAGAGTCTGGCTCCATCCTCCTTGCACCTGCCCTTTAGATACTCGTAGGCATTAATAAGGTCTCCCCTAAGCCTTCTCTTTTCCAGGCTAAAGAGTCCCAGCTCTCTCAGCCTTTCTTCATAAGAGAGATGCTCCAATCCCCCAATCATCTTTGTCGCCTTAAATGTCAATATGTTGTGGGCTAACCTCCATAGGCATCTAAGCACCATGCAGCCACTCTATCACTTCTCCCCAAACCATCAGTGGGACAAGGGAAGAGGAGAGGAAGACTAAAAGCAAGGAAACTTGAGGGTTGAGATTAAAATTGTTTAATAAGCAAAGAAGTGGAAGAAGAGAGAAAGAAAGAAACCAAACAAGTGATGCAAAGGGAAGTATTCACCACCTCCCATGGGTAGGACCAATGCCCAGACAGTTCCCAAGGAAACACACAGCTAACCTCCCTTTTTCTAAATACGACATTATATGGGATGAAATATCTCTTCAGTTAGTTCAGGTCATCTGCCTGGTTACATCTCCTTCCAACCTTTTGTACACTTCTCAATCTATTCATGGGGGGGCAGAGTAAGAAACAGAAGGCAGTGACACCATGCAAACACTGTTCAGTGAAAGATAACACACTAGTGCGTTAATAGCATTGCTTCTGTCACATATCTAAAACACAGCACCATACAAGCTGAACATAAAGACAAATAATTCTAGCACAGTCAGATGCAGTACAAGTAAAAAAAAAAAAAAACAGTGACAATTTCTCTTATGAACAGTTATTGACTTCTCTTTGGTGTAAAGGAAGCAGCATCCTAGAAGATGAACAAAAGCCACTGGTGGAAAAAAAAAAACAAACAAGCAAACCACTGGCCAAAAGTACAAAAGGCTCATATGTGCCCAAGTCCCTCTGTATTTTTTTCTTTAGAAAATGGAAGTGTTCTGCTGGGGTCAATGTTCTTCAACATATCAACATATTAATAAACAATATGAAAATGAGATGAGCAATAAGGTCACAAAGTTTGCAGATGAGACAGAGTTGTTCAGGGACATCTACAAAGGACTACAGAAGGATCTTATGAGACAGGTAATAAAAAAAACATATGAAATTAAAGATAAGTGAAATAAGAACAACATTTGAGTTTTATATACAGCAAAACGTAATAGCAAGCCATTATTGCTCAGGAATGAGTCCTTGGAGTTGTCATAGATATTTTCATGAATACCTTAGCTCAGTAATGGAAAAAAAAAAAAAAGCACAAAGTTGTATTGATTATTAGGAAAGAAATAGAGAATATAACAGGAAATGTTTATATTGCTGCACAAGTCCACAGTTTGCCTCCATTCTTGAATACTATGTGAAGTTTGGATCCCTCTTAACCTTAAAATCTGTACAGTACAACTAAAACAAAAAATTCCAGAAAAAAAATCTAATGCTGCCTATACTAAAATTTAAAACAGAACTAACTTGTGTATTTAAGAAAAAAAGTTTATGTAACAAGATTAAGTCCTTCCTCCTCAATCATAGCAGAAACATAAGCTCAGCAGCAATTGACAAATGCTTTCCTTCTACTACTGAAAAATTCTGCAAGTGTAGGGCAAAGGACCTAAGATTATCAAAGATACGGAATGGCTTCCATAGTAGGAAACCTAAATAAATAAGTGCTTTTCTATCCTAGTTCTCTCAAACCAGGACAACTTGGAGTCTTAAGTGGTGCACAAACAATGTCTAGAAAATAGTTTCTTCAGTTTCTTCCAGGGCAAGGAAATAAGAAGCAAATAACGAAAATAAGAGAAGCCAGATTTAAAGTTATTAACGACAGTTTTTCTTCATGCAAGGATATACCCAACTCAGTTCTGCTGATTGCCTAAGTAGGTTTTATATGTCAAAATCTTGTTTAAAAGTTCAGGGCTCACGTAAAAATTGTAAGATTGTCTTAATCTATTAATTTTTGTGTAATATTTTTTATATTTCGGGGGGAGGGGGGGGGATAAAGCTGAGCAGATTAAGAAAACAACTAGCCATTAATACTATACCTCTGATCCTTCTGCATTAAAACGATCCAGGGCTTGTTTCCTCAATTCCCCTTTTATTGATCCATCAAGTCTCTATAGAGGTTGAATAATAAAGTTAAAAAAGAACTCCTACTGTATTCTAATCCAAGCGACTTGAATTCACAATTGCCAAAACAATTGGGGTGGGGAATAAGAGTAATGTAACACTTTATCTTTCTTATTCATCAGCTTTGTTTCAAAATACTATTTAGCATAGGTAATTGCCAATCTTTTATAATGCATAAAATTAAACTTTCATAAGCCTTAATACAAAAAGGACGCTTAAGATAAAAAGGTAAAGATCAAGGTTTCTTGACTACTACCAGCAAAATTCTTACCTGAAAAGGAAACTGACGATACTTCAAATACTCTGCTAGGATGTCTAGCATCCTCACCATCTGAGAGAAAATAAGTACTCTGTTGCCACGTTCTCGTAGACGAATCAATAGCTTGTCAAGAAGGATTAGTTTCCCACTGCTACGTATTAAATGCTATAAGACAAGAAAACGTGTTGCAATATAAGCTCACCTCAACACTAATATACACTGCAGTTAGACATTCATTAAGTGAACATGAAAGTTTCAATTTAGTCAGTCCTGATGTTGTAAAAACTCATTATAAAAGCATTAAGTACATTAACTGAAATCATCAAGAGTACTGACTAGCATGTTTTTCAAATAAATGAGTTTCTCAACTGACTCATAAACCAGCATCCTAACGTTTCATTAAAGCATTAAATATACTGTGACATGAGTTAGAGCAATTACAGTGTAAACTTAAGTCCTTTTCTACCAAATAAACAACAACAAAGATACTACCTGACTATCTTAGTACTACTTGTTCCTTACTTGCTGTCTGTGAAACAGGCATAAGCACTGCTACTTGATCCTCTAAGTATTTTTAAACAACGCCTCATCAGTCAAGTTTGTCAGGCAAGATAAAAATGAGGGGAATCTTGTCTGTAGAGGTCAACAGGCTTTAGCTAGGTTACAATGTTAAGCCTCCTCAGCTTCAATGGGAGCAACCAGAATATAAACTCTGGTGCATATAGAATTTGATGTTGAAAACATTTAGTTGAAGAGGCTCAGGATAGAATTCTGGGGAATAAAAATAAAAAATGTGGAGTTAGGTGCTTTTATTATTTATGCCAAAAATGAGAAGGGTGCATCATTTATAACTGGAGCTAAAAAAGCTCATGCAGATGAGCCAAAGAAATAATTGCTAGAAGTATACAATTATTAGCAATAATGAATGAACCATTTCGATGAGTTTAATTATAAATTTAAATTAAAGTGTGCCAAGTTGCAAGCAAAACATTCTTCAGCTTTGATAAGCACTTTATATAAGCACTTTATAATATAAAATAGCTTGTTCAGTGACAGCTTGTGATTTTAATCTGGTAGTTTTGGGAAAGTTTTAAAATTATGAACTTCAAAGCTTACAGAAAAAAATTCACCCCGATCTTTACAACACCATAAATGTTTCTAATCTGCATCAATTGTAAAAGACCTTTTATTTGTTTCTCTGGTTCTCAACTGTTTAGTACGAAAATTAACCCACAACAAAATCATAGACCATCTTTGGTAGCAATGCTATAATTGCTTTCATTTATACAAAAAACAAAAGCGGGCTAAGATTTGTATAGTTATTACTTTCATTTCCTTTTACTTTGGTTGTTTCAAGTCATGCAGAGAACAGTGTGTGTTTACAAAAAAAAACCACCTTAAAAAGATTCTGCTGATGTACCACTGCCAGTCACATGCATTTCCATTTGA
The DNA here is from genome assembly GCF_003957555.1 of Calypte anna. Taxonomy (NCBI): domain Eukaryota; kingdom Metazoa; phylum Chordata; class Aves; order Apodiformes; family Trochilidae; genus Calypte; species Calypte anna. Next base: position 25,229,468 of record NC_044276.1, read on the forward strand.
ATTAAATTTACCTGATTATTTAAATGCTTTATTTATTCTGGGTTTAAAATAGGTCTTATGGTTATTTAGTCTAAAAATACACAGACTACTTCAACCTAAATATTTTATTATTCAACCTAAATATTTTATTTTGTATTGATCTATTCTTCAGTTTCAGTTAAGAAACAAAAATAATCAGTTCACTTACCTCTAAAACCCAGGATGCACATTTAAGAGAAGTTTTATTCTTCATTAATACACTTTAATAAGAACTAATACATTTCCAGAACACTATAAAAATACCATATGCATATTAGAAATGTAAAAATACTTACAAAAAAAGGTATTACCTGTAAGGCCTCCTGTTTATTATAGAATTCATTATCATCTGGTGGTTTAATGAGGTAGCAATGGTTACAACACTTCTTGAGTTCCATCATGATGTTCAAAAAACCTGAGGTACTACCTTTTGAACCTTTACTCAGAGCTTTATAATTCCTAGTTAAAATCCACCTAGAATATAGAATGTGCAATGGAAGTAATTGCTAGCCATTTGTGGAAATACGAAAGATGTAAGCTCTCAAAATATCAGTTCAAATTGCATGAGAACATTTACACTTCAATAATTCAAAATATATCATTAAAATAGCAGGAATTTAAAAAGTGTCGTTACTTACTTGTAGTATTGCTTCTGCAACACACTCATTTCCATCCTCAAAATTTGTTCAACCTTAGCAGGTAAAGACTTTTCTACATCTTTTTTAACTCTTCTGAGTAGAAATGGTTCAAGTTCTTTGTGAAGACTTGCATAACCAAACTCTCTCCCTTTGCCATGCTCCTCTTCAAAATCTTCCCAGGAAGAAAACCTTCAACACATAAGAAACAATAAAGGTAAAATAGTGACACACCATAAAGACCATAAATATACCACACGCACACAAACACTTCTTCCCCACTTCCCTGTTTTATTTAATAAGTTTCTGAATTTGCATCTCACAAGAAATTGCAAATATTTTGTCTCCAAATAGGAAAATGGAGTTTTCCAAACACTTTTGCAGAATGAAAATTCAAAAGAAACTACTGAATTTTAATTTCTCTAGTGAAAGTCCAACATTTTTATGTTTTGTATGGAAACTCAGGTAGAAGGTTGCAGAAATTACATTATATTTCTCCAGAGCAGTATGAAAAAAGTTGTACAGTTAGAGGAAGTGCAAGAACAGACCACTTCACATACTTTTTGCAGCTTGTATGGACTAGCTAAAAAGTGATTATCCTCTGGTATGTGCTAACAGACTAAGAGAATGGATTTTGTGATCAAATGAGGAATAGGTGCCAGATAACAACATTTGTGGCTTTGATCGTAAGGTTCTGAAGAAGTCAATGCAATGCGTAGCTCCAAAACTAATTGGAGCTACAGTGCTTTGTATTTACAAAATAACTGAAAGGAACATGTGCTCTTATTTATCGCAGATATGAAGACAGGTCAGCATACAATAACATCAATACAGTAAACCTATTCTATGCAAACCAATAAGGGCAAATTGTCTGCCTGACTGAACTGGATATTGGCCGCTGTGATACAGTCTTGTTTTCATTCATGGTACTAAAACAGACAAGAAGACATCCTCAGCCCCATTCTATTTCCCTAAAGTAAATCCATATGATTTTCCTTTTAGATTAAGATGAAGCATCTTTTCAGGGTTCTGAGCCATATATCAATACATCTTTTTTGAGGACTGCTAAAACAGTAAGTAAAAACTGCTATCAAGACAATTTATCAAGAGCAGCATGAAAAATATATGCATTTATTTTATATATTTAAACTATTTGACAATGCAATTTTTTATCTCTATAGGTTCTCCAACCACTACAATATTCCACTGTAAGAAACTTGACCACAAAAGGAGAAGGGGGAAGAAAAAATCGCATTCCTTACTTTTCCGGCATGATGAAGTGCAGCAAAGACCAAAGCTCTTTGAGGGAGTTTTGCAGAGGGGTTCCAGTAATCAGAAGACGATGATTAGACTTAAAATCTATTAAAGTCTTGTACAGAAGGGAATCATCATTTTTTAAACGATGAGCTTCATCAACTCCTATAAATACCCAATTCAGACCACCGAGGAATGACTTGGGGGTGTGGGGGAGAGACATACATATTAATACATTATGCTATTTCTGACATTTTACTGAGGTTATTTACACATCACTCCTTTTATTTTAATAAGAAATGGACACCTATGTTTTTGGCATTAATTATGTTTGCTAGATTCAACAAAAGGTTATACAGGCATCCCAAGTTTAAAAGGAAAATATAAAGCATGCTTATATTTGAGGGGGAGGAGGAAGGCAAACAGCTGATCTATAAATTTCCAATTGACAAAAAAAAATAAATTAGAAAACCACTCTTAACTCTCTTCTTTCCAGCACGTACAAACAAATGAAATCAAGCAGAACTTGTTTAAAATTTTCATATTATTAGGATTAAGAATAACTGCATGTGCTACCATTATGACAAGAGTAGTAATATCCATATGCATAATACTGCCCACACAAATAGAAAGATGAAACGTGGGATTTCAGAGTTGTGAATCGCAGGTGTTTAGGGCTAGGGGTTTGTTTGTTTTTTCAGTTCCTGGATGATGGTCTATGTGAAAGCCAAGATATTGAAATGTGAAGGATTTACTACAGTAATGTGAATGTCAAGCAAACTGAAGAAAAAGAAACCTCACAACATATATATACAATCTAAAAGTACTTAAAGAAAACTACCCTTTCATACTTCCAAGGGCAAGGCTGTCATACTCTCCATCCATTTGATGGCCCAGAATCCAATATGCACCAACTTTAAAGGAGTTTTACATTCTACAAATTATTTTATCTCCCTGAAGAAGTAAGTGTGATTACCTTATCCTTCAGCAAAATTTCATAAGTTGTTAGAAGTATATTAAATTTTAGTCTCTTGGTCTGTGGATGCATCCATTCATGAGTTCTTATCTACAAGAAGAATGAAGTGAACCATAAGCTAGAGAAAAATGGTCTTACTAATCAGGATGACTCGAAGTACTATAGCAGCATAGATGTTAAGTGACATACAAGAATCTGATCACGTAAAAAAGGAACATAACACTTAAAGGTTTGGGGTTTATTATGTTAATAAACTTGGGGGTGGTTTTGGTTTGGTTATTTTTTTTGTGGATTTTTGCATGTGGGATTTTGGGGTTTTTTGTATTGTTTTGGGTTTTTTTAAACTTTAAGGGATAAGGTTACTTACATTCCTCCTTTGAGAAAACAAATTAAGATTATGTCTGTCTGTCTTAAATATTTATTTTATGCACCTAAATAATCACAAAAGACTATTTCTTTTCCAATGCAAGATTGCATTTTTAATCTTTTTTATTATTAAGCAGGAATGAAATCTTTCCCATACATTAGAACAGAATTCATGCTTTTAATTTTCATTTTAAACACATACAATGTTTCAAGTATTTGCTCATTCCTAATCAAAACATTGGAGATTAGCATAAGGCAGGGATAGCGTGGCCAGCAGGACTAGGGATGTGATTCTCCCCTTGTAGTCAGCACTGGTGAGGCCTCACCTCAAGTACCATGTACAGTTCTGGGCCCTTCACTTCAAGAAGGATACTGAGGTACTGGAGCAGGTCCAGAGGAGAGCAATGAGGCTGGTGAAAGGACTAGGGGGAAAGTCATAAGGAGAGACTGAGGGAGCTGGGGTTGTTTAGCCTGGAGAAGAGGAGACTCAGAGGGGGAACCTTATCACTCTCTACAACAACCTCAAGGGAGGTTGTAGTCAGGTGGAGGTTGGTCTCTTCTCCCAGGCAACTAGTGACAGGAGGAGAGGGCATGGCCTGAAGCTGAGCCAGGGGAGGTTTGGGTTGGATATCAGGAAGTACTTCCTCATGGAGAGGGGGATCAGACATTGAAATGGACTGGCCAGGGAATTGGTGAAGTCACCATCCCTGGAGGTGTTTAAGGAAAGGCTGGATGTGGCACTTAGTGCCATGGTCTAGACGATGTGGTAGTGTTAGCTTATAGGCTAGACTCGATGATCTCAGAGGTCTTTTCCAGCCTCAATAATTTTGTGATCCTGTGATTCTGTGAAAGTGAGTCTTGTTTACCACTAATCTTTTTCAATGATACAAAGAAATACTCACCATATTTCTGCTAGTTATATCTCCTAAGTAAACCACAGCATTCATCTGAGGAGCCCAAATTTGAATCTCTCTTTGCCAAGATGTCAACGTAGAAAGTGGCACGACTAGCAAGAAAGGCCCATACAGTTGATGTTCGTGAAACAAGTAGTTCAGAAAAGAAATTGTTTGTATTGTTTTACCCAGACCCATTTCATCTGCAAGAATACAACTATTCCCTCTAAAAAAACACAAAACAAACAAAACAACAAAACAAATAATAAACAAATAAATTTATAAATGCTTTCAAATTTAAACCAGCAAGACTAATTTAAGTGTATACTTACTTGCACCACGAGTGAGCAAGCCAGTTCAGTCCACTTAACTGATAATCTCTTAACTCTAAACTCTCATGTCCTCCAATATAAGATGGCTGCTTCTTTAGTGCAACAAACCTTGGCCTCTGTTTTAGAATCTGTCAAAAGTAAATTGAGCATCAGTCCTACTACTAAGTTACCAAAGTGTCACCTTAAAAAAACAAAATAGCAGTAGTCATCTGTTTGGCCACCAAGCCTACTAGCCTTTATTCATCACAGACAACTACACCATATAATAATAACCACTCATTTGCAAGCTAAAATTGGTTTGAACGCTGATCAAAACAGAAGTGTCATGAACTCATTTACAAAGGTTACTTGTAAAACAAATTCAAGTACTAAACAATTCCATCTTTGAACAGCAATAAAATAAGTAGTGAACAAATACCTACAAAAGGCTCTTCTTAATACTGTACCTAATAGTTGCTACATTTATAAATATAGCTACCTTATACTGTTCCAGACAACATTCAAAACAAAATTTTATAATATGCATCTTATTTTAAGATGGATAAAATACATCAACTGTTTTCTTTATTATTTCAACTGTATAAATCCATTGAAATTACACACTCACCTTGCAGTCCTTCAACGGAGTGGTCTTAGATTGATTTCTGCTAAAATACTCATCAATACATGCCTGAAATTTTTTGGCAATGAGAGCACCATCTTCCCAGCTACATTCTGAGTAAGGCAGACCCTGCCATTTGCAATAGTAATCTGGATAACCAGATGCTGATTTCTGATTTGAATGAGCTGCAGAAATACATAGATACCAGATCAATATTTTCCTTCTGTATTTTAAGAAAGCACTCATTTTAGGTGATAAGACAACATGAACTAGTTTCACAGCAAAGACAGTATGACTTTTCTCTTCATCAGAGACTTTGCTTGCCTTAAGTTGTTAGGGATATTAATAACCTAAATTTCTTAACTATAGATTCAACATGGAAGCAATAAACTTGTAATGTTCTCAACACTGATTTCCATCTGGAAGTTTGTCACATACCAATTATCCTTTCCACTATTTGATACTGCTTATGTAGATCATCAGTAAGTTCCTGCTGGCAGTTATAATATTCCACATCTTCTGGAGAAGCATTTTTCAGCCTGAAACAGGAATTTATTTGCAGCAATTATTACATTGTGTAGTTCTAAAACTAAGAGAATCTTGCCATTTTAAAGCTCTGAACGTAAACACCATAGGAATGCTGCTTAGTGAGTGTCTTTGAAGAAGCTACAACTCTAAAATTCCTGTTATAAAAGTGTTGCATCTGGTCTAGGTACCTCATTATTGATGACTAAGAAAAGCTTATTAAGAGACATCACTATCAGCTACAACTCATACTAGTCATGCAGATAATTTATAATACCTGTTCTCAACATTGAGCGGTGTACTTCACATAGTATTTTCATGGAAGAGCACTGATGGCTCACTATAAGAACCTATCTTATGAGTAGTAGTCATTAAAAATCCCACCACTATTCATAGATAATATTAAATATACTAATAAAATGGAAAAAGAAAACATAGCACTAAAATGTGAGGATTTTTTTCACTTCTTGGTTCTGAGGCATTAACAGAAGTTTGAGCCAAGAAAAGTAACTGCTGCAATGTTTTGAGTGCTTTAGCCATTTCTGTTTTGGCTTGTGGTTTTTTGGTGGTTTGGTTTGTTTGGTTGTTTTGGTTGTTTGGGTTTTTTTGTTTTAATCTCTGCAGCAATCCTTTGATCAAAATACAACCTATCAATGACAAAATTAGTAAAAGGTAAGATTTAAAACAAAAACAGAAAAGCCACCACCCATCTTGTTAAAACTTCATTTCTAATAGAAACATTAAAATCTATGTGCAGAAGCTGCTTCCTTAAGGGCCTGATTCTACAAGACATAGGAGTATTCTCACTTGCTCTAGTAAAGTCAGTATGCTCAGAATCTTACAGGATCATAAGGTGTTAGGGAAGCTTCAACTTTAAAGCTTCTGTCTTCCTGTTATATAGGTACTTGAAACTATGCCTTCACAAAGAGGCAATAGAACTCATAGAAATACAATGAAACATCTATATTGCTATAAAAAATATGCAATGTGGAAGTAGTCATAAAATTACTCACCAGCGTTTTGTTTCCTGATCCTTTTTCTTATAGTTGTCCAGTTTCTTCATTCCTTTTACATTTTGTTGCTTCAGTGTTTCCTCAGTTTCCCAAGTATTATGGATGTGTGACCATCCTTTCCACTTAATAAGATACTGTACTTCTCCTAGCTCCTTTGACTCTTCAAACCCAGTATTTGGGTCACCATCTGCCTCAACTGCATAGATGGTGGTTGCAGCACCAGTGGCTGATAAAGAAACCACACCATAAGGCTTGATTAGGCGTGCACTGCCATAAATTAACCAGTAAAAAAAATACCGCTGAAAGCAATTTGTGATGCATGTAACTTGACTAATTAAATCTACAACTCTTATGTCACTCCTCTTATTTGAAGAATTCTGATGTAGCTATAAAAAAACAACCAAAAGCGCTCTCTAACCTGCAGTATCTCATTTCATGAGAATTTTCTTCGCATTCCTAGTTTTCCTAGTGATCCATAGCGAATGCTCCACTAACACTGCTTGCTGTCATGTTTGCTATATCCTTCTCATCTCTGAAAATATAACAGATATTTGATGTTGTGCTTAATCAGCCTTGAGACTTGAATAGCCTACTATTCAATTATTACTATGGATGCTATAAATACAATTCACAGAATCGAAGAATGGCTGAGGTTGGAAGGGACCTCTGCAAGTCATCTGGTCCAACCTCCATGCTCAAACAAGGTCACCTAAAACCACTTGCCCAGGATGACTTCCTGATGGCTTTTGAGTATCTCCAAGGGAGAAAATTCAGGAGCTCTCTGGGCAACCTATTTAAGGGCTCAGTCAGCCAAAAAAGTCTTTCCTGATGTTCAAAAGGAACCTCCTGTATTTCAGTTTGTGCCCATAGCCTCTTGTCCTTTCACTGGACACCAATGGAAAGAGCATGGCTTTGTCCACTTTTCACTCACCCTTCAGGTATTTATATACATTAATGAGACATCCCCCCTGAGCCTTTTCTCCATCCCAGCTCTCTCAGCTTTTCCTCATAAGAGAGATGCTCCAGTCCCTTCATCATCTTTGTGGCCCTTTGTCAGACTCTCCAGTAGTGCCATCAGTCTCCTGTACTCAGGAGCCCAATACTGGATGCAGCACTCCAGGTGCAGCCTCATCAGTGCCGAGTAGAGGGGAATGATCACCTCCCTCGACCTGCTGGCAATACTTTGCCTAATGTAGCCTAGGACACCATTAGCCTTCTTTACCACAAGGACACACTGTTGAGAGTAAAGAGAATGCAAGATCTTGAGACAGGTCAAAAATTCTAGAGATCAGGCATAACTAATGGATAAAGGCAGTTCTGAAGTGTGAGTAGGCTCAAGTTTTCTATAATCAGAATCCTGATTTGCAGAGTGAAAAACCCCAAACAAACACATAAGCAGGACACTATATCCTATCAGCTGCTAGAAATATGACACATCTACCATCATTGATAAAATTACTTTTAGAAGTGCACATGCAAGCAAACTGGTTAGTTGTCATATCCAGTCCACTTTTTCTCCACCCCCCTGTATACAGTTTATATCTATCAGGTATCAATAAATTGTGCAAATTTGGTGTAACGGTATGGTATGCATTTATGCAATATGGAGCTATATTCCACTCCATTTTTTCTTTTTGCATTACTTAGTTACTTAAGTTCTACTATGATTTACTTTATAAAGATTACAAAAGATACATCCTTATGAGTATGAAAAAGAGAATAAGATTACTTTCTGGTATTTTTAAATTTATTCTTCACAAACATCATGGGTTACCCTACAGTTGAGAACAACTGCTGTTTACATTGCACCACAATGCACTGCAGCATTTTAAAGACCACTGATAAAAATACCTCCTTTTCGGCCAATTCGACTATCCATAAACTTCTCTATAGTTTCAAATTCATCTTCTTCAGGCTGCGGGACATCTTCTCCACAAGCTTCCAACAAATCATCAGAATCTGTCTTGATTTCTTCAGCTTCTTTGTAACTAACGTTGACTGTTGCCTGGCGACGAGATCCTCTCTTGTCATAGTCACCACCATCCAATAAATCAAGCTGCTTCTTTTTTTGTCCTGCAATCTTATTGCCGCTTTTCAGCTCAATTCTTGAAGACAATAACATACAACACAACAGTGGGGCTTCAACACAGACAACTACAAGTCTTATGCATTTGTTTCTGTATACATATAGTACATGACTGCTCAGTTATACCACTTTCAGTTGGAGCAGACAGGAAAGGCAGAACACAAACCACTGGTATGGTAACATCTTTAGCTTAAAAAATGTCTTCAAAGTCATGTAATAAATATTAATGTTTTCATTTGCTTGTATAGTAGTACAATATTTGATTGCGAATTAGAAATAATATCAGAGTATCTAAAATGCAAGACTTCTTACCTGCTTGGAAGTTTCCAGCTTTTGACCTTGTTTTTTGGCTCATAGTCAGATTCACTGTCTTCACAACTGCTTTTCTCTCTATCTTCCTCTGATTCAGAACCAGTTCCTGATGCTGACCCTGAACCAGATATTTGCCAGTCTTCACTGTACATATTGAGACAGAAAACAGTAACTCACATTAGTTCTGTTGTTTTGGGGTTTTTTGGTTTGGCTTTGTTTTGTTTTAATCAAGTATTCTCCACTGATTTGCTGCTTTAATTTCAACATTCTTCACAGAAATAAAATATGTTAGAATAGTCATTTCAGCTGGAAGGACAGGCTTATCATGAATGGATAACAGATAAAACTGCCCAATGGCTTCAAAGGGAGTTTAATTAAATTTTCTTTTATCATGAGGCAGATGTAAAAACCAAATCAAACAAAAAAATGGATTTCTGTATAAATTACAGCTTTAATAACCAAGTTAATTTGACGTCAATAAACCCAAAGTCCTTATTAAGACTTTAGCTGGAAAGATACATATTTATGGGAACTTACCTATGCTCAAGTGATAAAACCCCGTAAGATTATATTTTGCAGAATACAACATTCTCTAATCGCTATGTTCCATGTGCCTCATGTGAATAATTAGCAACTTCTGCACAGGAACCAAATTAATGCAGAATCAGATTTGACAAACACACAGAAAGACTTGAACCATGGCAATATGAGAGGCATTGGCTCCCCAAAGCCCCCACTGAGCTTCCAAATCAGTGCTTCACACCCATGCAAGATACTATGAGTAAGCCACTTGAGACTTCCAGTGGCAGTATTTCTGTGCTCCTGCATAGCTGAGATCATCCACTGTGCAACAGGAAAGATGTACCCACTGATCATCAGTACCTTACCTCAGTCTCTGTACAGAAAAATGTAATCTGAGAGGGGGGGTAAGTCTGGCATGCATCCTTGAAAAGTTGCTAAATCTTTGTACTACCATCCATTATCAGGTTTAGGGGGCTTTGATCAAGATGCTCAAACAGTTCTAATGGCCTTCAAAGGTAGAATATTACTTAAAGGCCTTTTCATTAAGATCAGGAAGCCTAAGAATCAGTGCTTTGACAGTTCTTTCACTTAAATACACACTGTTCCTAAAAATTACATTTTCATTGTGATTGATACATCTGTGTGTCTTAGAAATACTATAGAATCATCTGCCACCTTAATTTTTTTTCTGCAAACAGTAAATTTAAAAACACCTAAACAACCATTGAGATAATTTAATTAACTGGAAAAGAGGAATGAGAGAACAATCCTATTTCTCTACACTATTTATTAAAAAAACCCAACCAACCCTGCAACCGCAAAACCCAAAACAAAACACAAATGCACACTCCAGCCCCCAGAGATCACTACCAATGAGAAACTATAACCTTTTTCACAAACCTTTTAATCTACAGCTTTAAAAACAGCTCAATTTCAACTTAGCTTTATTTACTACACAAGAGAGGTTTTTTAGTGTCAAAACTTTACCCATGGTAAGCTACAGATTTGGGGAAGTGTGGTTAGATAGCTAAAAGTTGGAAAGGGACCTGGGGGTATCGGTTGATAGTCAATTTAATATGAGTCAGCAGTGTGTGCAGGTGGCCAAGAGGGCCAATGGCATACTGGCTTGTATTGAGAACACTGTGGTCAGCAGGAATAGGGAGGTGATCATCCCACTGTACTCGGCACTGTTGAGGCCACACCTTGAATATTGCATTCAGTCCCAGGCACCTCACTATAAAGACATAGACGTGCTGAAGTGTGTCCAGAAAAGGGCAACAAGGCTCATTAAGGGCCTGGAGCACAAGTCCTGTGAGGAGCAGCTGAGGGAGCTGGGGTTGTTTAGTCTGGAGAAGAGGAGGATATGAGGAGACCTTATCGCTCTCTTCAACTACCTCAAACGAGAGTGGAGCGAGAAGGGAGACAGCCTCTTCTCCTTGGTGGTGTGTGACAGGACCAGAGGAAATGGAGCAAGCTACACCAAGGGAGGTTTAGGCTGGACATTAGAAAACATTTTTTTCTTAAAGGGTTGTCAGACATTGGAATAGTCTGTCCAGGGCAGTGGTGGAGTCACCAACCCTGGAGGAATTTAAATGGCATGTGGACCCGGTCCTTGGGGACATGGTTAAGTGGTGAACTTACAGTGTTGGTCAAAGGTTTGACTGCATGATCTTGAAGGTCTCTTCCAACCAAAGACAGAATGTGATTCTGTGAAACCTGCAGTAAGTTTTTGGGATTTTGCCTCTGAAATGTTTAAAAATCTGACATAAGCTATACTATTCCAACTTAAATTTTATTTGAGACAACCTACTTATTTAGTTTCCTATTTCTTCAATAATTTTCAGGGAAAACTTTCAAGTGTATAGAAGTGAAGCCTGGGTAATTTATAAGCATTATTTCACCCTAAAAGAAATTATATTCTTTATGAAAAACATCTTACTCTCTATGGTGTTTCTTCTTGGTTTCACTGGAAGAGTCATCTGCAGAATCTGCACTGCTTGATGAATCCTGCAGGTGAAAAGAATATATACGATTCATTACCACAAAAAGAATGAAGTATTTTTAGCACTAAAAAGATAATTCAGCTCTCACTTTCAAATTGAAATAATATTCTTCATGTCTTAACCTCTTCATTCCCTTCAATGTACCTGCTGATACTGAATAAGACCAGGATTGCTATTGATTTCTTATTTCTCCTTGAACATACCACATCAGCAAAACTCTAGAAAACTGAGAATATAATAACTGTGCCTACTTATAATCATAGTTTAGACTGCTTCAAGTTAATAAATCAAGATAAAGGCTCTATGAAAAGTCGAATAAAATCTTCTGCCCTTTTGGGAGCTCTCTCACCTTTTATATTCTCTCACATTTAAACACCACCAGGAAAATTTTGGCTACCAGGGCACAATACTGACTTGCATTCAACTTGCCATCAACCCAACCCCCCAGAACTCTTTCCATAGGGCTGCTCTCCAGCCTCTCCTGCCCCAATTTGTATGTATAACCAGGATTACCCCGTCCTAAGTACAGAATCTGGCACTTGCTCTTCTTAAATTTCACACAGTTGGCGATCGCCCAGCTCTCAGATATCTCTGTAAGGCCTCTCTACCCTCAAGGGAGCCCACAGCTCCTCCTTGGTATAGTATCATCAGCAAAGTTACTTAATGTACATTCAATTCCTGCATACAGATCATTTATAAAAACATTAAAAAGCACTGGACCTAAAATTCAGCCCTGGGAACCCCACTACTGACTTGCTACCATTTGCTACAACTCTTTAAGCCCAAACCATCAGCCAACTGTTCACCCATTGCATTATGGACTTATCTAGCTATGTGCTAGACATTCTGTTCAGAAGGATACTGTAAGAGGCAGTATCAAAAGCATGAGCATGAGCAAAATCAATAAAACCACAAAATGATCCTTAACAGCCTTTGAATCTTACGGTAGGAAATATTTTATCATCTTTCATATATATCCTATATCATCCAAATTAAGGCCGTATTACACAGAGAAGAGTTCAAGTAACTTTTATGCACTGCATTTTAGAGACTTCTAACTACCACTTTTTTTTTACTTTTTTTTTCCTAAATTTGGTCAACTTTTTCCCCATACAGAAGACAAGCCGTATCTAAGCCTGAAATTGTCAATCATTTATTGATGTGAAGAAATTAAGCATTAGAGAGATAACTTTTAAAAAAATTGGAAATCTCATCATTATGTGTGGCTTTGTCTTCAGACATATGCAATAAACATGCACAACTCACCTGAATACATGCAAATAAGTATTTTCCTCCCCTATGTTTCCTTATGAACATGTCAGTTATTTGAACATTACTTTTATAGACTAAACCCAGAATTTTAAACACATACATTTAAGAGAACATAACTTGGCTCAATATAATTTTATTCTAACATATGGGGTAATGAGACATGCATGTTTACATTTTATTTACTAGTGTATGTTATTCACCTCTTCTGAATCACTGTCTGATGAGCCTGCCTTCTGCTGTTGTTGCTTCTCAAGCACTCTTGATCTCTGCACAGCAAGTATACTTGGACTGGACTTCCAAAACTGAATTGGAATTCAGATACAAGAATCATTTAAACCTAATGAAATTTTGAAGTTTACTATGCAATTACTTTAGATGAGCAGCATCACTATTCAAATGGATCTCAATTTTATTAATAATAAAAAATTCACTAGAAAACACTGCACACAATAATATTTGATAGCATTTTAAAGCAGTGAGACTTCTGCTGAAAGGAATTGCAGCAGAGGAGGTTTAAATTAGATATTAGGAAGAATTTCTTTACTGAAAGAGTGGTCAGGCACTGGAACAGCCTGACCAGGGAGGTGGTTGAGTCACCAACCCTGGAGGTATTTAAGAAACATGTTGATGTGGCACTTGAGGGCATGCTCTAGTGGCCAAGATTGTAGGGGGTTTGGTTTTTTGCTTGTTGTGTGTGTGTATGGTTGGACTCAGTGATCTCAGAGGTCCTTTCCAACCATGACAATTCCATGATTCTGTGAATGTTTTATGAAAACCACTAGCACAGTTTTTACAGTAAGTATAACAATAGCCTTGACATTAAAATACCAAAGCACATAGAATATCTCAAGTTGGAAGAGACCCATAAGGAGCACCAAGGCCAACTCCCTGCTCCTCACAGGACTGCCTGAAACTAAACCATATAAATAAGCGGCATGAGATGCTCCTTGAACTCTTGACAGGCTTGGTGCCATGACGACTTCCCTGAGAAGCCTGTTCCAGTGATCAATCACCCTCTCAGTGAAGAGCATTTTACTAGAGTGGTCCAATCTGAATTTCCCCTGACACAAATTCATTCTATTATTTCCTCATGTCCTAGTGCTGGTCACCAGAGAGAGGAGATCAGCACCTCCCCCTCCTCTGTCCCCCTTGAGGAAAGTTGCAGACTGTGATGAGGTCACCGCTCAGCCTTCTCCAAGCTGACCAAACCAAGTAACCTCAGCCTCTCCTCATAAGTCTTGCCCATGAGGCCTTTCACCACCTTGGTCACCCTCCTCCAAACTACACTCCAGCAGTTTGATGCCCTTCTTATATTGGTGTCCAAAACTGCACATAGTACTGGAGGTGGGGTCACACTAGTGGTGCAGAGTGGGACAATCACCTCCCTTGACCAGCTAGCAATGCTGTGCTTGATGCACCCCAGGACACAGTTGGCCCTTTTGGCTACCAGGGCACAGTATTGACTTGCATTCAACTTGCCATCAACCCAAACTACCATGTTAAGGATCAAAAATGATCCTTAACAACCTTTGAATGTTATGGTAAGAAATATTTTATTATCTTTCATATATATCCTATATCATCCAAATTAAGGCCATATTACACAGAGAAGAGTTCAGGTAACTTTTATGCACTGCATTTCAGAGACTTCTAACCACCACTTTTTTACTTTTTTTTTTTTCTAAATTTGGCAGATTACTTTAAAAAAAATCAGAAATAACAACATTATGTGTGTCTTTGTCATCAGAAATACGCAATAAGTTAATGGGTGCTTCTGTGTGATAAAATTTAGGTAAGCAACTGTAGGTATTTAGAGAGATGAGAATTTAAGAGCCCAACATTCATTATGACAGCTAAGCATATGTGTTCACTAACTCAATCAAGTAAAAATTGTAAGTAAAAATTATGAAGGTTTTTGGTTTTTTTAATTAAAAGTGCTCTTGTAACTGCTATGCAGAGTGCTTTTTTTCCCACACAAAGGGTTAATTTGTATGTTTTGTTTTACCTCAGATCCATCAACTTTTGGTGGTGGCTTAGCTTGAATTTGTTTCTTCTCTCTAGATGCATCCGACTGTGATTCTGATTGACTGCCTGACTCTGAAACAGACTCAGAGTCACTGCTACCTGATTGACTGCTACTTCCATCACTACTGCTTCCAGAGCTTGAACTAGATCCAGAATCTGATGCTGACCCAGAATCATCATCTGATTGTCTGCAATTAGAAGTTCACAGGATATTATACAATGGCTAATTAAACAGGATTTTAAAAACCTTACATTAAAAAGACTTCAGCTTCGCCTATAAATCAGCTGTTAGGTTAGCCCAGACACACAGCATACAAATGAATGCGCTGGATTAAATAGATCAGGAATGAAAAGTCAGAGTTTAATCAGATACTTTTCTATAAACCTTAAAAGAAAAAGGAAAAAAAGAGAGAAGCAAGAAAGAAGGGAGAACATTAATCATTAATGTAGACAAGACAAACAAGGGTATTCCTCACCCACCCAAAGCCTTACATAGCTCTATATTTTTCTGTATACACACACAACTGTTTTAAGTTCTTTCAAAATCAGCAGTGTGTGCCCCTCCCCCTCCCAATTTATCTATTTTTTGAGTATGCATTTCTTCAAAGCAAATATAAACTGGTTTACTTCCCAAGTTTTACTTTTTTTTTTTTTTTATAAAAACAATAGGGAGAAAACTCTTTAAAGAACTACTTGCAAATTATATTTCATGTTGTGATTTGGACCAACAATATACAAAACACAACCAAACACTTGATTAAATAAAGTGTTTATAAAACTAACTGGAAAACCAGAAGTGTTTTCATTCATAACATAAATCTATGCAGACCATCTCATACTGTTAAAATAACAGCAGTAAAATTGCTCACACAAACTCTGTATCAAGTCATATAATCAGTGACCTTAGCATATGCTTGAGCCACTGGATTATTACACCTGTACATTCATTTCACATTAGATTTAATATATTTAAATAGAATAATATTTAAAGTTAAACATTTTTTCATGACTATTCAAAAACATAGAAACACAGTATTCTAAAACAATTTTACAAAGGAACAGAGTTAAAACTTAAATCAAATTCCTCATTAGGTTACATACTACCATATTTTAGAGATATCATGAAGGAAAACATTGGGATTACAACAACACACAAGAAAAATAATTTTTAATTATGTAGACTTGAGTTGCAAGAATTTAAAAAGAAACAAACCCCCACTAAAGATAATACCAAAATCCAAAACAATAAAACCCCAAAAGCTGCTATTAAAGTCTATCGCTGCCAGCACAATTCATCTGGCTGTCAGACAGCAAGGGGTGGTGGGTTGATCAACTTCTGCACTAGAATACACTTGACAATGTTTAAAGCCACAAAACAGAACTACTACTCTTCCTTTTGCTAACAGCAATTCAATTGTACTTGTGAGGCGAAAAAAATGAAGCTATTCACAAATGTATTCCTGTACACAGCACCTCAAACAACCATCTGCATCTGTTGACTTTGAAAGAAACAAACAAAACATAAAAAAGCTTCCTTATTTTGAAGTGAGGAGATATGAAGACATACAACCGCTGGATTTACTTACACTTGCTGAAGAGAAAACCAGGGAGTAACAAGGCTGCTTCCAAACTTCTCATTCCTTTCAAAGGCCTACTTCAGGCAAGATGCTATAACACTAACACATTAACCTGACTTGAAAAATAAAAGCAAGGCATCCAGTGTAGAATATGGCTGCATTTTAAACTATTGACAAGAAATTAAGGGCAACATCCACCATGATTCACCAAAGACAGTTTAAGTACAGTAATATTGTACACCACTGCTACCTTACCTTTAGTGTTGGGTAAATTCAGGCATTATAAAACAACAGCATTTCTCAGCATAGCACAGTGCCATAGGTAAAAGTGAAAGAGACTGTGGAAGATGGTACATGAAGAGAATTCAGCAAGGAGAAACCTTGAGACCCAAGTAAATACCTGCCAGACAAGTCCCTGATGACAAAATGCCACCAAAAATGTTTTTCAGCATAGGAAATGACAAGTTGAAAAACAAAAGGCTTGCAAGATAGAAAGAAAAAGTCTAATAGATACTGAAAGTATATGCTCAGGAGCTGGATGTAAAAAACTATTAATTACAAATAATTGTATTTATTAAGAGATCAACTATCATCTATGCTCTCCATTAAGTAACACCATTTAACAGATGTGGGTCATACAATATTCAGTGATAAGGCAAAATACATAGACTCCATATCTTTGCAACACTGCCTCATTACAGCAGCTACCTGGGAATGGATTCCCCACTGGGCTTAGCAGGATCAGCAAAATAAGACCTGTCTCATCATCTCTGCTTCTCACAATATGCTTCTGACCCAATTTGGACATGAGGAAGGTAATATGACCAGATTGCATATCAACTAATAATAACACCTGAAAAACAGTAAAAGTTTCGGTCAGTATTAATTTATTAATAAATGCAAGATTACAGTACAAATATGTAGCTAGAAGCAAGAGAGATGGGGAGATGAAGAAAGGATAATACAAAGAAAAAGAAAACAAACAAAAAAAAAGGTTCACCACAATTGTTTCAGGGATACCCTAATGAAACCCTCTATGAGGAAGAATGCAGGGTCAATACCAAAGACTAACAGCTAATTTGTAATGAAAAACCAGAAAGGTAAAGTTTAAAGGCCCTACCATCCACAAGGTATTACTTACTCCAGTATTAAATCAACATAAGAAAATGGAAAAAGGCAAACTAAGCATCAGCAAGTTTTGGTGGTTTCTTTTTTTTTTTTTAAACAAGGCCTTACTAAAACATCTATCAAATCTTGGGATGCTATGGCAGTGATCATACATGCTTTAAAAAGTTTCAAATTCACTAGTAAAATTACCTATAGGAGCTCAATCACAGAAGACCAACGCATACTGGGTAGAGTTTATGTCAACTTAGTGATCCAAATTAATGCAGCTGTGGGAAACCACTAGTTTCTGCCTGTACACCCTCTTATATGTACTATACATAAACAGAGATCTACAGCACACACACAAAAACCATACAAGATGAATAGCTTTGACTTTAAGGTAGGCATTAGGAAGAAATTCTTTCCTGAGAGGGTGATGACACTGGAACAGATTGCCAAGGGAAGCTGTGGATGCCTCATGCCTGGAAGTGTTCAAGGCCAGGTTGGATGGGGCTTGGAGCAACCTGGTCTAGTGGGAGGTATCCCAGCTCATGCAGGAGGGTTAGAACTAGAGGATCTTTACAGTCCCTTCCAACTCTAACCATTCTATGATTTTTACTAAAGTGTAAAGAACTTCCCTATTCACTGGCTACAGGATGATCAGCTATGGAAGGCTCTGAGGACTACCAGCACAAATTAAATTTATCATGTGTTCTCCCTAGGGGAGGAGGGAGGGGAAGAGGCTGCTTTCCAAACTAAGTTTCAGTAGAGCTTTGACTTGGAGACACAACCAGTATTATAGCCAAAAGCTTGTATCTGCAAAGGAGGTAGGAAACAGGGAAATATAGAATTGTAAAATAATTTTGGTTGGAAGGGACCTTTAAAGATCATCTAGTCCAAACCCCCTGCAGTGAGCAGGGACATCATCAGCTAGGGTCAGGTTGCTCAGAACCCCATCAAAGCTGTACTGATTTGGCCCAGTATAGAATTAGCTTTGTGTCTAGCCCATACCAATGGGCTCATGACCAAGGGGTGGACTTAACTCAGGATGCTATTGCACAGGTTATCCATGATTGTGAAATGTGGCACAATTAAGCAAGCTGAACAGTTGAAACCTTTGTGGTATGGAGGGAGATGCCTGAAATAAAAGTATGGGGAGGCCTGGCAAATTGACTATATCACACTGCCTCAAATCCACCAGGGTAAGTGCTATGTGCTTGCAATGGCGGAAGCAAGTACAGGATGGCTGGAAACATATCCTGTGCGTCATTGCCACAGACTGATACACCATCCTGGGCCTAGAGAAATAAGTCTTGTGGAGACATGGTACACCAGAAAGAATTGAGAAGGACAATGGGACTCATTTAAAAAACAGTCTTGTAAGTAATTGGGCCAAAGAACATGGTACTGAGTGAGTATACCATATCCCCTATCATGCACCAGCCTCAGGAGAAATTGAAAGGTACAATAGACTGTTAAAAACTATCCTGAAGGCAATGGGTGGTGGAACCTTTAAAAACTGGGACAAGCACTTGGCAAAAGCTACCTGGTTAGTTAACACCAGGGGTTCCATCAATCGAGCTGGTCCTGCTCAGTCACATCTTCCACACATAGTAGATGGGGACAAAGTACCTGTGGTGCATGAAAAGAATCTGCTAGGGAAAACAGTTTGGGTTTATCCTGCCTCGGGCAAAGGCAAACCCATTTGTGGGGTTGCTTTCGCTCAAGGGCCTGGAAAGACTTGGTGGGTGATGATGAAAGATGAAGCACAACATGTACCACAAGGGATTCTAATACTGGGTTAGAATACCTAATTTTTGCTTGACTAGCTCAGTTGGTAGATCATGGAAATTTGGGAGTTGTGGATTTGTGCCCCACGTTAATTGCTGTTATGTGACTTGTTGCATAAACTAAGTGTTCAATAAGTGTTTTTCAGGATAATGTTGAGGTGATGAAACTAGGTTCATTCACTGACATCCAGTAACTTCCTCAAAGTTAACATATGTAATCTGCAACCTGTGGACCCTGGACATAAACTGTGACAACTGTTCCTTGCCTTAAGAGTCTGATACAATAGATGAACATCTGCAATCATAGACTAAATTAACTTAGTGGGTTTTAGTATAGAGAAATAGTAATAATTTGTGTTTAGGTGTATTTAGGGACAAGAGAGTCATGACTGGAGCATGATGCAAATGGTATAGAATACAGGGTGGAATGTCCTGGTTTGGGTCATGACAGAGTTAATTTCCTCTCTTGTAATTGTAGTGTAACAAGGCAACCAGGTGCCCCTAATTGCCAGGGAGTGGGCATGAGCTTGTGTCAAGCCCACCTGTGCCTAATTAGGGTGGGCCCCCACTGCGCATGAGCAGGACCAGGGGGCCAATAAAAGGTGAGTCCTGAAGCACAGGCTCAGCTCAGTCCTGAGCACGTCTGCAGAGAGGCCAGTTGCTTGTGGAGCACTGTATTACCCTCATTGTGCCACTAGCGCTCATCACCCACAAGGTGAGGCTCTGGTGGCGCAGCTGGCTAAGACACAGTACTGCAATGCCGAAGCCCCGAGTTCGGGCCTCACCCTAAAATTTCACAGGGTTGGAGAATAAACCAATTGTGCCATACCTTTGGTATTTAGGGTATGCGATCTGTCTTTTTGCAGCTGGAATTGCTGTTACTTTGTGGTTTGTCTTTCATAAGAGCTGCTTAAGAACCATCGTTGCAATATGGTCCTCAACACTGGTGTATATCATGGTGCATGGTGCAGTAGTGTTTCATACAGAGATAAAAACTTGGTTGGTAATTACACTCCCAGTTTTAATTTGGAAAATTATACCATTCCATCGTATTTTGGGCTGACTCCACCAGATTTTAGTAGCAATGGCATTTCATTTCTCAATCTTCTGGTGGGTGTTGTTAATTTCTCTCATATATTGGTGAGGAGTAACACAAAAACCACAGTACTGAGAATGAGTATGCCTTTTCGGAGGCCGAGAGTTACTGTTCGGAGAGTGAGAGCTGCTCCTCGTACAGAGAGCACCCCCACTCCTGCCTCCCCAGCTGCTTCTCGCCCCCCCTCGCGCAAAGGCACAACTCAGATAAGGCCAGCCAGCATTGCCAGTGTTTCTGCTACAGCTGCAGTTGCTGTCTCTACCCCCACAGACACTGCTGCTGCTCAGAAAACAAGCCCTGCTACTGCTGCTGACACCTCAGCCTCTCCCCCTCAGCCCACACAGTTACTTGTTGACCCTGTAACTAGGAGAAAAGGAAAGACTTTAAGAAGAAAGACTTTAAATGGGGTTTAGAACAACAAGCTGCTTTTGAGAGTATTAAACAGGAGATTGTGCAGGCAATGGCCCTTGGACTAATTCGAACAGGGCCAGATATTAAAAATGTTCTTTACACCGGAGATGGAGGTGATGGTCCTACATGGAGCCTCTGGCAGAAAGCTCCAGGAGAGACTCGAGGCCGACCTCTAGGATTTTGAGGTCGAAGCTACAAAGGCTCTGAAGCCAACTACACAGCCACTGAAAAAGAGATACTGGCCGCATACGAAGGAGTTAGAGCTGCTTCAGAAGTGATTGGTACTGAAGCACAGCTCCTCCTAGTGCCACGATTACCTGTACTGGGTTTTATGTACATAGGTAGAGAATCTTCCCATCATGCTACCGATGCTACCTGGAGTAAATGGATTGCTTTACTCTCACAGAGAGCTAGGATAGGAAGACTCAATCGTCCATATTCAAGGATCACCTCCTGCATGCCCAGGACCAGTGTGTCCCAATGAAGAGGAAGGCAGGTAGGAGTGCCAGAAGGCCAGAATGGATGAGCAAGGAAATCTTGGACACACTTAGGGGTAAAAACAAAGTTTACAGAGGATGGAAGCAAGGACAGTCACCCTGGGAGAAGTACAGAGAAGTAGTCAGAGAAGCAAGTGATCAGGTTAGGAAAGCAAAAGCACAGAGAGAATTGGATCTGGCAAGGGGGGTTAAAAGCAACAAGAAAAGTTTCTGTAGGTATGGCAATGATAAGAGGAAGACTAGGGAGAATGTGGGCCTACTCCAGAAGGAAACGGGAGAGCTGGTCACCGAAGATGTAGAGAAGGCTGAGGTCCCCAATGACTACTTTTACTCTGTTTTCACCAGAAAGGACTCTGGTCACACCTTCCATGTTACAGAAGCCAAAGGCAGCAGCTGGGAAAAGGAAGATCCTCCCTCTGTAGAGGAAAAGCAGGTTCAAGACCACCTAAGCCCATGGGATCTGATGGGATTCACCCACAGCTCCTGAAATAACTGGCAGATGAAATTGCAAAGCCACTGTACATCATATTCAAAAAGTCATGGAAGTCTGGTGAAGTACCTGCTGACTAGAAAAGGGGAAACATTAATGCCATTTTCAAAAGTGGAAAAAAAGAAGACCCAGAGAACTCCAGGCCAGTCAGTCTCACCTCTGCGCCTGGCAAGATCATGAAGAAGATCCTCCTGAAGGCTCTGCTAAGGCACGAGGATAACAAAAGGGTGATTGGTGACAGCCAACACGGCTTCATTAAGGGCAAGTCCTGCATAATTTGGTGTCCTTTTACGATGGGGTCACAGTCTTGGTGGACAAAGGCAGAGCAACAGATGTCATCTACCTAGACCTGTGCAAAGCATTCAACACTGTCCCACATGACATTCTGGTCTCTAAACTGGAAACATACGGATTTGATGGGTGGACTATTTGGTAGATAAGGAACTGGCTAGATGGTTGCATCCAGAGAGTTGTGACCAATGGCTCAGTGCCCGAATGGAGATTGTGACGAGTGGTATTCTTCAAGAGTCAGCACTGGGAATGGTGCTGTTTAACATCTTTGTCAGTGACATGGACTGTGGAATCAAATGCCCCCTCAGCAAGTTTGTTAACACCAAACTTTGTGGTGAAGTCAACACACTAGAAGGAAGAGATGCCATTCAGAGGGACACTGACAGGCTAGAGATGTGGGCTTGTGAAAACTGCATGAATTTCAAGAAGGCCAATTTCAAGGTTGTGCACTTGGGTCAAGGCAATCCCATGCACAAATACAGGTTGGGAGGTGAAAGGATTGAGGACAGCCCTTAGGAGAAGGACTGGGCAGTGATGGTGGACCACAAGCTTAACATGAGCCATCAATGGGTGCTTGCAGCCCAGAAAGCCAACCATGTCCTGGGCTGCAGCAAAATAAGCATAGACAGCCGGTCAAGGGAGGTCATTCTCCCCCTCTACTCTGCTCTTGTGAGACTCCACCTGGAGTACTGTGTCCAGTTCTAAAGTCCCCAACATAAGAAGGACATAGAGCTCCTTGAGTGTGTCCAGAAGAGACCCACAAAAATGATCAGAGGGCTGGAGCACCTCCCCTATGAAGACTGGTGGTGTTCAGCCTAGAGAAGAGGAGGCTCCCAGGCGACCTTATAATGACTTTGCAATACCTGAAGGGGGCCTACAAGAAAGCTGGGATAGGGCTTTTTGCATGGGTGTATAACGAGAGGACAAGGGACAATGATAGATAGAAGATAATTTCCTACTCCAGCTGGTAACTGACCCTACCAGGGATGGAGCACCTCTTGATCTTCTTTTCACAAACAGAGAGTGGCTGGTGGGAGATGTAGTGGTCGGTGGTCGGCTGGGACTCAGCGATCATGAAATAATAGAGTTTTCAATACTCAGGGATGCAAGGAGGATTATCAATAAAACCTCTACGTTGGACTTCCGGAGGGCAGATTTCGGCCTATTCAGAAGACTAGTTCAGAGTATACCCTGGGAAACAGCCCTTGAAAATAAAGGGGTCCAGGAGGGATGGACATATTTCAAGAAGCAAGTTTTGAAAGCACAGGAGCAGGCTGTCCTGGTGTGCCAAAAGGCGAGCCGGAAGGGAAGACGACTGGTCTGGCTGAACAGAGAGACTTTGAAAGAAATTAGGGTAAAGAAGAGGGCCTACCGGTTATGGAAAAAAGGGCTAACTACTCGGGAGGAATTCAGGTTGTGTAGAAAGAAAATTAGAGAGACAAAGGCACAACTTGAAAAGAATCTTGCCACCTCTGTGAAGGATAACAAAAAGTCCTTCCACAGATACATTATTGGCAAAAGGAGGTGCAAGGAAAACATCCATTCTTTACTGGGCATGAGCGGGAATATAGTTGTCAAAGATGAAGAAAAGGCTGAGGTATTTAACACCTTCTTTGCCTCGGTTTTCAACAGTAAGAGAGATTATCCTGAGGACAGATGACTTCTGGAACTTGTAGAAGGTGACAAGAATCTAAACAACCCCCCCGTAATCCAGAAGGAAAGAGTCAGTGACCTATTGAGCTGCTTGGATCACCACAAGTCTATGGGACCAGATGGGATCCACCCAAGGGTGATGAGAGAGCTGGCAGAAGAGCTTGCCAAGCCTCTCTCTATCATCTATCGACAGTCCTGGCACACTGGGGACATCCCAGATGATTGGAAGTTGGCGAATGTCACGCCAATACACAAAAAGGGCCAGAAAGAGGACCCAGGAAACTACAGGCCCGTCAGCCTGACCTCAGTGCCTGGCAGGGTCATGGAACAGATCATCCTCAGTGCAATCACACAGCACCTGCAGGATGGGCAAGGGATTAGACCCAGCCAGCACGGGTTTAGGAAGGGCAGGTCCTGTCTGGCCAACCTGATCTCCTTTTATGATCAGGTGATCCGTATAGTGGATGAGGGGAAGGCTGTGGATGTGGTCTACCTGGACTTCAGCAAGGCCTTTGACACCGTCTCCCACAGCATACTCCTGAAGAAGCTGTCAGCCCACAGCTTGGACAGGGGCACTCTGCGCTGGGTTAGGAACTGGCTGGAGGGCCGGGCCCAGAGTGTGGTGCTGAACGGTGCTGCATCCAGTTGGTGGCCGGTCACCAGTGGTGTCCCCCAGGGATCAGTGTTGGGCCCAGTTCTGTTCAATATCTTTATTGATGATTTAGATGAAGGGACTGAGTCCATCATCAGCAAATTCGCAGATGACACTAAGCTGGGGGAAAGTGTCGATCAGCTGGAAGACAGGAGGGCTCTGCAGAGGGACCTGGACAGACTGGAGAGTTGGGCTGATTCCAATGGGATGAGGTTCAACACAGCCAAGTGCCGGGTCCTGCACTTTGGCTACAACAACCCCATGCAGCGCTACAGGCTGGGCACAGAGTGGCTGGAGAGCAGCCAGGCAGAAAGGGACCTGGGAATCTGGATTGACAGGAAGCTGAACATGAGCCAGCAGTGTGCCCAGGTAGCAAATAAGGCCAATGGCATCCTGGCCTGTATCAGGAACAGCGTCGCCAGCAGGTCCAAGGAAGTGATTCTGCCCCTGTACTCAGCCCTGGTGAGGCCACACCTCGAGTACTGTGTCCAGTTCTGGGCCCCTCAGTTTAGGAAGGATATTGAGGTCCTGGAGCAGGTCCAAAGGAGGGCAACCAGGCTGGTGAAAGGACTCGAGCACAGACCCTATGAGGAGAGGCTGAGGGAGCTGGGGCTGTTCAGCCTGAAGAAGAGGCGGCTCAGGGGAGACCTCATTGCTCTCTACAACTCCCTGAAAGGAGTTTGTAGCCGGGTGGGCGTTGGTCTCTTTTCCCAGACGACTTTCAACAAGACAAGAGGGCACGGTCTTAAGTTGTGCCAGGGGAAATTCAGGTTAGATATTAGAAAGAATTTCTTTACCGAGAGGGTGATCAAGCATTGGAATGGGCTGCCCAGTGAAGTAATGGATTCTCCGTCCCTGGAGATATTTAAAAAGAGACTGGATGTGGCACTCAGTGCCATAGTCTAGCAACTGCAACGGTGGTTCAAGGGTTGGACTTGATGATCTCTGAGGTCCCTTCCAACCCAGCCAATTCTATGATTCTATGATTTGAAACTTGAAGAGAGGAGATGTCAGTTAGACATTATGAGGAAATCCTTTACTATGAAGATGGTGAAGCACTGGAACAGGTTGCCCAGGGATGTTGTGGATGATCCCTCCCTGTGAGTGTTCAAAGCCGGGTTGGACGGGGCCTTGAGCAACCTGGTCTATTGGGAGGTGTCCCTGCCCAAACAGGGGCGTTGGAACTAGATGATCTTTAAGGTCCCTTACAACCCTAGTCATTCTATGATTCTATGATATCCAGGGCTTAACTACAGCAGTTTACTAATGGCCTGCCCTCCATGACTAGCCCATTATTCTGTTTCCTTGAAACAAGGACACTATCTATCTTATAGGCCTCCTTTTTAAGTATTGAAAGGACAGTATAAGGTCTCCTCAGAGTCTTCTCTTCTCCAGGCTGAACAAGCTAAAATCTCTGTCTGTCCTCATAGGAGAGGTGTTACAGCCCGCTTATAATTTTTGTGGCCCTCCTCCTGACCAGCTTCAGCAGGTCCATATCTTTACTGTACTGAGGACTTCAGGTGGGGGTCTCACAAGAGGCAAATAGAGTGGCAGAATCACCTCCCTCAAGGTGAACAGTACTGGTCCCAGTACCAACCCCTGAAGGACACCACTTGTCACTGATCTCCATTTGGACATTAAGCCATTGACCACTACTCTCTGGATGCAACCATCTAGTCAGTTCTTTATCCACCGAATAGTCCACCCATCAAATCCATATGTTTCCAATTTAGAGAGAAGGATGCTGTGGGGGACTGCGTCAAAGGCCTTGCAGAAGTCCAGATAGATGACATCCACTGCTTTTCTATGTCGACTGGTGTAGTCACTCCACTGTAGAAAGCCGCTAGATTGGTCAGGCAGGATTTGCCCCTAGTAAAGCCATACTGGTGTCACGGTTTAACACTGGCCCGGCAATTAAACCGAGTGACAGACGCTCTCTATTAATCTGTCTCTCCTCCCTGATAAAGAAAGGAGAGAGAATAAGGGAGAGAGACTTATGGGTTGGAAACTAAACTACACAACTTTAATGAAACAGTAATGATAAATAGGAAAAATTACTAAATATATACAAATATACAGGAAAAGTGATACCACGTTCCTTCCCCCCTTTTCCCCCAATAACTCTCACGTCACCACCGAGGCTGCAGGGCAGCCCTGGGAAAGTCCTGGCTGGACTCCTGGAGTCGGCAGCAGTTGGGAGCTGGATGCAGGAACACACAGATATGGGCTGGCACGGATCAGGACCACAGGCAGACAAACAGACGGAATCCTCCCAGAATGCCGAAGCAAAAACAGGGAAGGGGTGAAGGAAGGGAAGCAGGAAAGGCAGGAAGGGCAGCAAGCTGGAAGCTGGAAGCATGGCTTGGCCCTCGTGATGCCTCAAATTTATACTGAGTATGACGTATATGGGATGGAATACTCTGTTTGGTCAATTCTGGCATCTATATTGTCCGTTCCTCCCCAAAGGAGGGCTCAGGTGGGATCTCTTTCTTCCTTCTGGAGGGTAAAATGTTCCTCAGAGCTGAGCAGTGTCCTTGGCTCTGCATACCAGTCTCTAGCAGTAACTATCAACATCAAGTGTTATCAGTCCTAGAAGCAGACACTGTCTGAGAAACTTGCTGTTAATTTCAGCAAGTGCAACTACTTACAAGAGACTTAGCTGAAAGCAAAAGTACAAGACAGAAAATCACCTTTATCCTGGCCCAAACCAGGACAGCTCAGCTGGCTGTCTCAAATCACCTCCCTGTCCTCCATCAGCCTTAGCATAGCTTGTAGGAGGATCTGTTCTCTGATCTTCCCAGGCACAGAAGAAATTACAATCTTGTATTGACATCAGCTTGTGAGAACGTAATGGTAAAGTACCTTGGTGCAAGAAGCCACTTTCTGCTTACTGGAAAAAGGAAATGCAATTAACTCCTGCCAGCTACTTTCTAGATAAGCTTTACTAAGCACAGTCTTTTTTACCTAAAGAGAAGTAAGGTCTGCTCAAGCGCTCCATGTCTTGTTCTACAGGAAACACAGGAAGAAGAAAGAGATGGGAAACCAGATTGCTTTTCAGCTGACATCAGTGTTTCACTTCTACATTCCCAGTTCTACCTGGAGCTTGTGTTGCATGCAGTTCAGCTATAACTACTCTTCTTTGCTCATTAAGCTTCCTTAATGCTAGCTAACTAACAAGTACTTACTCCTATTCAAGTTTGCAATAGAATGCTTTCAAGAACACTAAACAAAAATACTTTTCTTAAATTTAAGAGTCAGTTTCTCAGAGCACTGCTATAAAGTTCATGCTTATATTTACTTGCTATCCACATAATATTTATCTGTGATATTTCACCTAGATCTATTGAAAACATTACAAAGCAATGATTTCAAGTACATAAAAAACTGGAGAGTAGACTCCACTGTAATTATTACACAAAAATTCTACCATCAAGCAGCAAGATTAGATTATAGTGTTTATGTCAATGTATAACCTTCACCATGCTTGGTACTAGCACAGATTTATAACTTCAGCAGTTGCTAACATGGCCAAGGGAAGTCCAAAAAGTGCAACAAGTTATTAAACAATAAATAAAAAGGATTCAACTTCTACAACAGAACTTCAGGCTCAGCACTGGCAGCAATAGAAAGATTTTTGGTCATCTACCAGCCAGATGAAGAGGCTCAACAGTGAAAAGGAACACAGGGGCATGGCAAATTGGTCATTTCTTTCCCACATGCTTCAGAAATGCTTCTTCACAGTCAGTCACAGGGAACAGAAGACAGCTACCACAGTGCTAGGCAGTATACACAATCTAAGATTTCCAGTTAGCCCTTTCTCCATCCCTCCTATTGCTGAGAATACTAGAGGCTTTCCACAACTTCTGCAATTCATGGTAAGAGTTTCTTTGAAACAATATAAAGCAGTATCCATCATTCTGTGTATTTCTTTAAAGCCAGTCCAGATCCACTGCTTCTCTTGACTTTCCAAAGTAGTGATGGTGGTTCCCTCAGATCTGCCTATATTTAATTGTGATCAGGACTGTCACCCCAGAACAATATGCAGACATCAAAGAGAGAAAAATGGCATTTCTGCATTTGTAAAGTGTCATATTTTTTGTGTCACATACTTTTCAAAGATTTATTGTCATTATCACCAATGCTGCTGTCTAGTTTCACAGAATCATAGAATTATAAAGATTGGAAAAAAACTCTAAGATCACCACATCCATCAACCCCCTAAAAAATCATCTCATCCAAGTAGACCATTTCCTGAAGTTCCTCGTCTACATGGTTTTTAAATACCTCCAGGCACAGTGACTTCACCACCTCCCTGGGCATCCCATTTCAGTGCCTGACTACTCTTTCAGTAAAGAAATTCTTCCTAATATCTAGTCTAAATTTGTCACTGTATCTGCCTTCATCTCTCCTTTTCTACATACTTTTCAAAGCCTGACTTGTTCTGCAGTTTCTTTCCAGCAGCAATTCTCAATTAGTTTCTCAACTTGTTTTGCTTCTCTTCCTAGCATTCTGAATTGAACAGGAACACTAAAAGCCTAGTAATGATAATTTGCTGTCAGTAGTAGCTATTTTGTTACCGATTTTCATTCTGTAGAATTCATATTTTCAGACCATTTGAAGACTAAATGCATCTTAACTTCCCTGGTTACAGTTAGTCCACAGTTACAGCTACCTTAATGAATTTTCCTTCTAGTAGAAACCATTCAGAGTTCTGGAAAACTTGAAGAAGGGGGGGGAGGGCAGTGACAACAACAGACATGACACCAACAATAATGAAAATAGGCTGGACAGAAAAAGGGCTCAATTCTTTAATATTGGAAGCCTTCACCTAAAGTTTTCTGATAGTAAATGGCAAGCAATAGGTTTTCTGAGATCTGCCTGTGAATTACACTACAGGGTTAGTGACTGATATAAGCCTGAGGGGGGGAATTTAACACTTTTAAGCATTTTTAATGCTTTAAAATGTGTTCAGCAGCATATTTAAGACAGAACAAAGTCTCGCTTTCATGGGCAACTATCATGTTTTAAATAATTTGCTTCTTCCTTATATTTACTTAGAATAAAGGTGCCTGGAAGCTTTTTTGATATTTAGTTGATTCAGTCTTATGAGAATTGCTTCAACTTTTGAATAACTGATATACTGGTATTTACAAGTGGTCATAGTTTGATATGCAGCATTATTCCTACATTATCTTTAGCTAGGTGGCTCATTTCAACTGCTAAACAACTCCTAAATACAAAGTCATCAGAGTTATCCCCCATAAGTTAATATTTATTGGAGGTCTTAGTTATAACTCTAAAAGTTCAGATGACTAGCTTTGTTCACACTGTTTTATTTTGTTCATATTCCTCTACTGAACTGACAAGGCTTGTTTTGTGTTTGGTTGTGGTTTTTTTGTTTGTTTGGTTTTTTTTTTTTTTTTTGTTGGGGTTTTTTTTTTGCTTTGTTTTGTTTGGGGTTTTTTTGGGGGGGGGTTGTTGGTTCTTTTGTTTTTTCTTTTTTAAAAAAGTAATCAGGAATATTTTGCCACTTCTTAGAAGAAGCCAAATATTTGTATGCTAACTAGACAAGTACCATCTTTACTGGAAGGAGAAATCTCAAGAATGAAAAAAACAAACAAAAAAACCTTACAAATTATTCACAAGATTCAAAATTCACTGACTTTTTGGGATATTTCTAAGTATAATACAGAAGCTTTCAGTAAAAAAAAAAAAAAAAAAAAGCTTAAAAAAGCTTTGTTAGGTTTACTGATCATAGGTTTCCTAAAGATTTGCACCTACTATCACCTGAACACTTCTGACTAACATTTCACCTAAACTCTCTTTCCCCTTCTTCCCACCTTATTATTCACTATGCTACATGCAAGCTTAATGGCCACATGCTGAATGATCAGCTGTCCATTATGTTGTTCTTGGATTTCTTCACTTATACCAATAATTTAGATCTATCCCCTCTATCCAACTGCCTGTTTTCACAGTCCACAGAATTCAGTTTTCTTTATGACCTCTGACAGATGGAATCAACTAACAGGTTCAACAGGCTATGATCAGAAAGAGGAGACAGATGGGTAGACTGACAAAACGATCACAACCACTTCTATTTGTTAGTCTGCCTTTAAGAATATATCTGCAGCACTCATCATACTCCCAGTTTTAGAAATATTAACTAACCAGCACAGTAGATACTTGTAGAATTTAGCAGTGTTCTAGAATAAAAAATTAATTTCACCCCTACAAGTTTACTGTTCTCCTCATCTTGCAGCAGGGTGGTTCTAACCAGGCTTGTCAAACTAAGTAAACCCTCTAGACATCCTAGAACACCAGTTATTGACACTAGAGGGGTGGATTTTTTAATTTTTTTTTGTTTTAATTAATAAAACAGATGGGAAAACTGTACTTTCACTTTAGAAAACAAACATGAAGTTAAGGCTTTCAGTTATACTGCTTTAACAATTCAACAAAAAAAGGAAGTCTCACTAGAACTCTACTGTTCCAACTTTAGAGATAGCCTAGTTTGGGGTTTATACAGCACATATTATGCATGCATGCCCTGCACTTCACAGACATGAGTTTTACTTAAACATTTCAATCTAATCTTTCAGCTTTTGACACTTCAGACAAGTTTGAGGGAAAAGAATAATGAATGCTGATAGAACTTAAATAGTATTAAAACTGTATTATGTAAGATATTTATACATGTTTGTTATAGTTATTAAATGAAGCTAACTAATTCTAAAAAGCAGATTAAGCATCTGTAAAAAAGCATGACCCGTCCTCCCAAATAACGGTCTACTTGCTTACCAGGAAGCTTTGGCACAAAGGTAAAATGTAAACCAGTTCTAATAAACAAGATACAGGAGAATATGTAGCCAAGGATAAAAAGTGCTTACCTTGACTCTTCACTACTATTTCTTATAATGTCTTCATCACTGTGTCCATTCATTGTAAATACTAAGATGCTTAAAAGAGAAATAGAAGTCCACTCAGGTTAGAGGGCAATCTACTTCTTGGCACTCTGTTTTCCAGGTGACTTGTTTACTCAACTGTTCTCTGCAAGTATTGAAGATTTTTCACAAACTACCTAAAATAGTAAAAGAAAATGTTTACATGGTTTGAAATATTTGATGGTTGCAACTGAAAGATATTGAAAATTACCTGTCTCGCCACAACAAAACTGAAAGGGCATATCTATCACATTTGACAACTTTTTTAAACTGAAAAATAGCTTTTGGTATGCCATAGTACTGTCTTAAGAATAATCAGATCTAACTTCTAAAGGAAAACAGCCTCCCCAAACACATAAATTATGGTCATTAATGCTCCAAGATCTGAATAGCAAAATTATTAATGCACAAACCAAACATATAAGAATTATTTCCAGGCAAAGAAAAAATGTTTACATCCAGTGGGGGAAGAGAGAGGAAAACAGAGAATGTCAACTACATCAAGCTAACAGGATCCCACGGATGGAGTGATAGTTATTTCATATAAATGAACGTCTTCAATCGGATCTCTGCCGCGTCAGATGCTCCTAGAAAAAGTTTAGGTTCACTTTAAATGTAATGCAAATATAAACTCACTGATAATCAGATTCAGTGGTGTAATAGCGATTTGGGATCGCCTGCAGGTTGCCCGCCTCGAGGTGCACTCCTCTAATACCGCCCGACAGCTCATGATGGAGGCGGGAGCCTCCTCGTTCCGGGATGGAAAAAGCCCTGCGCTCAGGCATTTATCTAAGACGACAGGGCCACTCAAACCGGCAAACAAAGGCGATGACGGAAGAAAAGTGATAGGATAGAGCGTTGATAGAAAAGACCAGAGGCCCCCGCGGCGGCAAGCCGGGCAGCTTAATGGTTCCTAGCGGATCGACCGCTGCTGCCCGACAAAGCCAAGCTCCGCGCTGTCTGCTACAACCTTTCCGCCTCCAGGACCCGTACTCCCCAGGCCCCAGGAAACATCTTTAGTGGCCACGAAACTCACTTCTTGTCGCCCACTCCCTGCTCTGCGACGATTCCCCCCAACCACCGGCATCACGCTCTCGCGGCCTCCCGTGACCGACCGCTACCAAAGCGCTCCCGGGGAGAGCCCAGGCCAGGGCTGCCTCATAATCTCCCGCGGGTTCACCTCCCGCCCCTGGAGACGGCCCTCTGCTGGTGGCGCGACCCGTACAGGCGTGGGTCCTGGCCAAGGCTTCCTGGTAGTATTGCCTAAGCGGTTACTGTCCTCTGTGCTTGCTTCTCCCAGCGCCCCCCCATGGCCAAAGAGCGAAGGCCGCACTCCTGCCTCCCAGCCAGTTCGTCACAGGCTCCCCTCATAGGACACAGCGAAAGAGGCTCAATCGCGGCTGCCCGCCTCTGCTCTCACAGTTCCCTCCCTCCCTCTTAGGAAAAAAACGAGGGGGTCAGGACCCCATCTCTGCGCTGGGCATTCAACCCCTTCTTCTCAATGCCAGTCGCTTCCCTATCCATCTTTGAAAGCGACAGCCACCACACAACTCCGTATCAGGGAAAGGGGCTATGGCGGACCTCTGCCTACCTGCGTGCCTGCGTGTGTGCGCCCGGCCCTCTAGGGCTGGCCTAGTGCGAGACGGCGCTTCACCCCACGGAGAGATCTGTGCAGCAACCTAGGGTTGGAGTCTGCTCCTGTAGTCGTCACAGAGCCTGGGCCTCCGGCTCATTAACAGCCCCACGCTGCAGGATCGCCTCTAGCCCCCACCGGCTTGAACAATAGGGCCCCAAACTGAGCAGGGAAAAGCCTGGGAAGTGGATGGTGTATTGCTCCGCCGCCGTCGCTTAAGTCCTTCCGACCCCCGCCATTGCGCTGCCACTACGCTCAACCTCTTCCTCTCTTAATCGGATGGAAACTCTGGGCGTGATGTCAGTCCTGCGCTCTGGGACAGAGCAGGGAGGAGGAGCAACAGCGGGGAGGGGACAGCGCCGCTGGGCCATGGCGGCAGGAAGGGCTGCTTGGAGGGAGTAGTGGAGCCAAAGCGGCCTCCTTTGCAGTGCCTGTATACTGTCGGGGCTGGGGGAAACAGGCGCCCCCAGCAGCAGCAGCTAACAGACGCGGGCACCCATGACCCGTGCAGCGTGGTAGGGAATCTGGCCCAAGCCACACGTTACTCTTTAGTGCAGCGTGGGGTTTTTTTGTTTCAGGGTTTTCCTATCTAAAATCGGAACTGCAGGGCAGCCAGCTCTGGGAAAGTCCAGGCTGGACTTCTGGAGTCAGCAGCAGTTGGGAGATGGAGGCAGGAACAGATTCAGGCTGGCGCGGATCATGACCACAGGCAGACGAATGGACGGAATCCTCCCAGGATGCCGAAGCAAACAGGAACAGACGAAGGTGAAAGGCCGAAGAAGGCAGAAGGGGTTTGAGCCTTATGATCTTTCAAATTTATACCGAGTATGGCACGTATGGGATGGAATACTGTGGTCAATTTTTATCATTTATCTTGTCCGCTCCTCCCTAAAGGAGGGTTGCAGGTGTGATATGTAGTACAATAACCTATATCCTTTCTCCAGATCACTTCCTCTGTATGGACAGAGTATCTGTACATGATTGGAACATCTGAACAGTGACAATGAATTAGTGCATTAGCTGAAGGTTCTGCTGAACAGACCGAAGAAATAATTAAAACATTGACATGGTTATAATGAAGCTTCAAATTTTAAACCATCAAGACAGCTGAGAAAATCTTCGCACTACTCTTTCTACTGCTGTTTTATTTGGTCTGTCTGTAAATTGCTCTTGGTTTGCTGGAAGCATTAATTCTCTCTAAAAATCTAAAATGCCTGCTCTATAAATATTGTGTTCCTGTTAATATAACCTTCTCAGTGATTAGCTAGGGAAAGTG
The DNA here is from genome assembly GCF_003957555.1 of Calypte anna. Classification (NCBI taxonomy): domain Eukaryota; kingdom Metazoa; phylum Chordata; class Aves; order Apodiformes; family Trochilidae; genus Calypte; species Calypte anna. The sequence goes on from NC_044276.1 coordinate 25,263,718, forward strand.
TGAAGTGAGAGTGAAGTATTTTTTGTTTTCCTTAGGCAGTAATGCTTGATATTTTTAAGATGAAGGAAAAACTATACAGTAGACTGCTTCAGGCTATATTCTGGGGTAGGGGAAAAATTAATTCCTAAAGGCTTACTCAATCACAATAAATATTTACATGTGAAGATAAAAACAATAAATTCAGCATCCAGGGTTAAAAAAGAAATGTATAGCCATGATCCTTCAAGCAGTAAATTGTCTTTGTATAAAAAAGTGTCAGATGATAGTTTTAAACATTACTATTTTCCCCTTAATTATACTTGTTGATTTAATTAAATCTTTTTATTGGTTTGTGGGTTTTTTTAAATCACGCTAATCCTATGCATATATCTTTTAAATAGCCTATGAATGAATTATTAAATAATTTCTTTATTAGATGATATTGCCATGCAGTGAGTTTTAGAGTTCTTGTTAGTTCTGTTTTGGAATTGGATAATGAGAGAAATAGACTCTTTTCCCTTAATTGCCTGTGACATACTCATTCTGAGATGATTTTGCCAATCTTTAGTTTCCTTTTAGTTTTGATGTGTCTAGAAAAGGAAAGACATTTTCTGATATGAATAGAATATATATGCTTTCTGGTTTATGTTGAATTTATTTATTTTGGTCTACGATTTTAGCTCTTTCCACTCTTCTAGGACCATTGATAATTGTGCTTGTAAAGGAGCAATTAAAGCTGTTACTGTAATTAGTAAAAATTGTATTGTTAGTCAATGTCCGTGTTAGGAACCTGATAATTTAAGGTCTATGACTTTTATATGTAAAAAAGCCAAGAAGCTAGATATAACAGCAGAGAGACTTCTTGCTCTTTTGATTTGGATACTGAAATTCTCCTTCACGACAGACTGTGCTTTATTCTGAATTTTTAGAGTGCTTCAGTTATCCAGAAAAAAAAAGTATATGGGTCCAGTAACAGTATCTAAGACAAGATATAGCTTATTTTTATTCTTATCTACACATATGTAAATCAGTATCATTGAATGTCAGGTTGGAAGGGACCTTAAGGACCATCTGGTCCAACCTTTCTAGGTAATAATATAGTTTAAATGAGATGGCTTAGCACCCTGTCAAGCTGAGTCTTAAAACTGTCCAATGTAGTGAATCCACCAATTGTCTTGCGAGAATATTCCAATGTCCAACTCTTATCATGATGAAACATTTTCTTCTGTAGTCCAATCGGAATCTCCCCAGGAGTAACTTGTACCCATTACCCCTTGTCTTTTCCATGTGACTTCTTGTAAAAAGGGAGTCTCCACCTTCTTGGTAGCCACCCTTTAAGTACAGGTATATGGTAATAAGATCTTCCCTAAGCCTTCTCTTCTCAAGTCTGAAAAACCCATTTCTCTCAGCCTTTCTTCATATGGCAGGTCTTCCAGTCCTCTGACTATCCTTGTGGCCTTTCTCTGGACCCTTTCTAGCCTGCCCACATCATTTTTGTATAGCGGGGACCAAAACTGAACACAGTAATCTAGATGTGGTCTGACAAGCTCTGAGTAGAGTAAGATAATTACTTCTTTATCTTTGATGATGATGCCCTTGTTGATGCAACCCAGCATCCTGTTGGCTTTCTTTGCCACTGAAGCACAAAGTTCACTCATGTTGAGCTTGTTGTCCACGAAGACCCCCAGGTCCCTTTCCATGGGGCTTCTCTCCAGACAGGTGGATCCCAGTTTGAGCTGCACTCCTGGATTATTTTTTCTCAGGTGCGGGACCTTACATTTGTCCCAGTTGATCTTCACAAGGTTCTTGCTAGCCCACTCCTCAAGCCTGTCCAGGTCTTCCTGGAGGGTAGCTGTCCCTTCTGGAGTGTCAAACTCCCCACTCATTTTGGTGTCTTCTGCAAACTTCATTAGGATGCTCTTGATCCCTAACATCCAGATCACTCATGAAGATATTAAACAGCATTGGGCCCAATATGGATCCCTGGAGGACCCTGCTTGTGAGTGGTTGCCAGTTTGAGAAAGAACTATTTACTACCACCTTCTGGGTATGGCCTGTCAGCTAGTTCCGCACCCACCATACAGACCACTTGTCTAGGCTATAAAATGTCAGTTTCTCTAGGAGGAGGCTGTGGGGGACCATGTCAAAAGCCTTGGAGAAGTCCAGGTAGATAATGTCCACAGCTTGCTCTGCATCAACCAAGTGGGTTACTTTGTTGTAGAAGGCAATCAGGTTTGTCAAGCACAATTTGCCCCTGGAGAATCCATATTGGCTTTTCCCAATCCCATGCTTCAGTTGACTTGTGACGGTCCCCAGGAGGATTTGCTCCATAACTTTTCCAGGGATTGAAGTGAGGCTAATGGGTCTATAGTTACCTGGGTCCTCCTTGGAGCCCTTCTGGTAGATGAGGGTGACATTAGTCTTCTTCCAGTCTTCAGGGACATCTCTTGATCTCCATGACTGCTCAAAGATTATGCATAACAGCCTCACAATGACATCAGCCATCTCTCTTAACACCCTTCAGTAGATGGCATCCAGGCCCATTGATTTGTATGGATCAAGCTCCTGTAAGAGTAAGAGTTGACACACCAACTCTTCCTTCACTAACAGTGGGTCTGTGTCTGCATCAACCTGAATTTTTGTTCCCATGGCCTGGGACCCAACAGTGCTGGTAAAAAGAGAGGTGAAGAAGGTGTTGAGGACTTCTGCCTTTTCAGCGTTGTTGGTGACTAGTTCATCTGTCCTGGGGTTTTTTTAGTGGGCAAACATTCTCCTCTTGTTTGTGCTTGTTGTTAACACATCTGAAGAACGCTTTCTTGATGTTTTTTACATCTCTGCCCGATTTAAGTTCAAGCTGAGCTTTTGCTTTCCTAACTGCTTCTCTGCATTCCCTGGTAATGCCCTTGTAATTTTCAAATGGTAATGTTCCATTTTTCCAACTATGGTATGTTTCCCTTTTGGTTCTGAGCAGAAGCTTGCAGTTAAGCCAAGGGGGTCTCTTGCTCTGCCTGCTTCCCTTGCCTTTAGAGGGGATGAACTGTTTTTGTGTATCTAGCAAAGTGTTCTTGAAAAACTCCGAGCACTCCCTAGCTCCTTTATCCTCCATGAAAGCTTCCCACAGGATCCCTTCCAACTGACCCTTGAGTGAACTGAAGTTTGCTTTTCTAAAATCTAAAACCTTAGTCTTGGAACTAACCTTCATCATGTTCAGCAGTATCCCAAACTCCACAATATTGTGGTCACTGCATCCAAGGCTATCACTGATCGAGATATTACAAAGCAGGGGTTTTTTTTGTTAGTGAGCAGCAAGTCCAGCAGCACCCCATTCCTGGTTGGCACATCCAACATTTTTGTGAGGAAGGAGTCTTCTACACATTCTGGGAACTTGATGGATGACACGTGAACTGCTGTATTCTGCTGTATTGTTCTTCCAGCAAATGTCTCAGTAGTTAAAATCTCCCACAGGAACCAGGTTTTGTTTTCCCAAAACTTGCTTAAGTGACCCAAGAATCACTTCACTGGTCTTGTCATCTTGGTTTGGGGGTCAGTAACAGATGCCCACTGTAAGGTCTCCTTCGGAGATGACCCCTCTGATTTTTGACCCAGAGGCATTCGATAGGGTTTCCACAATTATACATTCAAGGTTCTCTTTAATATAGAGTGCAACACGTCCACCTCTTCTCCTAAAGTCAGCCTATAGTCTTCTATCACAATCCTCTAGTCATGTGAGTTGACCCTGGACTTCAGGCATGCAGACTTTGATGGCTTCAGGGATGTGCTGTCCAGAGTACCATAGGATAAAGCCCTAGAGGGAAGGGCGGCCCAGGACAGCTGGTCAGGATCACCTTCTCCATGACCAGGAGTAAAGTATACCGACAAAGAGGAAGGCAGGAAAGAATGCTAGGAGACAAGTCTGGATGAACAAGGAACTCCTGGACACAGTATCACACAAAAAGAAACTTTACAAAGAGTGGAAGAAAGGACATCAAAATGGGGGGCATATAAGGAAGCTGTCTGAGCAGCAAGAGACCTGGTTAGAAAAGCTAAAGCTCAGTTAGAACTAAATCTAGCCAGGGAAATTAAGGGGAATAGTAAAAATTTCTATAGGTATATTAACAACAAAAGGAAGACTAGGGAAGGTGTGGGCCCCCTCAGAAAGGAAACAGGTGAACTAGTTACAAGTGATATGGAGAAGGATGAGGTTTTCAATGAGTTCTTTAGCTCAGTCTTCACTGGCAAGGGCTCCAGCCATACTCCTGGAGTGACAGGAGATAATGGCAGCGGCTGGAAGGAAGAACTGCCAAATGTAAGTGAAGATCAGGATTGTGACCATCTGAAGAACCTGAAAGTGTACAAGTCCATGGGACCTGATGGGATACATCCATGGATACTGAGGGAACTGGTGGATGAGGTTGGTAAACTGCTGTCTTATATTCCAAAAGCCATGGCAGTGCAGTGAAGTCCCCACTGACTGGAAAAGGGGAAACATAACCCCCATTTTCAAGAAAGGAAAGGAGGATGATCAAGGGAACTACAGGCCAGTCAGTCTCACTGCCCCTGGAGGCACTGCTAGGGCATAAGAATAATGAAGAGGTGACTGGGTATAATCAACACGGCTTCACCAAGAGCAAATTGTGCCTTCCAGACATGATGGCCTTCTATGAAAAGGTCACAACATCAATAGATAAGGGAAGAGCAACTGATGTCATTTACCTGGACTTGAGCAAAGCCTTCAACACAGTCCCGCACAACATCCTGGTCTCCAAGATGGTCAAACATCGGTTTGACAGATGGACCACTCAGTGGATAAAGAACTGGTTTGATGACCGCACCCAAAGAGTGGCTGTCAATGGGTCCAAGTCCAAGTGGAGGTCAGTGACAAGTGGAGTCCCTCAAGGATCAGTACAGGTACCAGTTCTGTTTAACATCTTTGTTGGTGACATGGACAACGACATTGAGTGCACCCTCAGCAAGTTCACTGATGACACCAAGCTGTGTGGTATGGCTAATATGCTGGAGGGAAGGGATGCCATCCAGAGGGACCTTGACAGGCTGGAGAGGTGGGTCCATGCCAACCTCATGAAGTTCAACAAGACCAAGTGCAAGGTCCTGCATCTGGGTCAGGGCAATCCCAAGCACCAGTATAGGCTGGGCAGTGACTGGCGTGAGAGCAGCCTTGAGGAAAAGGACTTGGGGGTGCTGGTGGATGAGAAGTTCAACATGAGCCACAAGTGTACACTTGCAGCCCAGAAAGATAACCAGATCCTTGGCTCCATCAAAAGAAGTGTGGCCAGCAGGTCGAGGGAAGTGATTCTCCCCCTCTATTCTGCTCTCATAAGACCCCACCTGGAGTATTGTGTCCACTTCTGGAGCCCCTTTTACAGGAGGGATATGAATGTGCTGGAGCGTGTCCAGAGAAGGGCCATGAAGATGATCAGAGGGCTGGAGCACCTCTCCTATGAGGACAGACTGAGAAAGTTGGGGTTATTCAGTCTGGAGAAGAGAATACTCTGATGAGACCTTATTGTGGCCTTCCAGTATCTGAAGGGGGCCTACAAGAAAGCTTTTGAGGGACTCTTTAGGATCTCAGATAGTGGTAGGACAAGGGGGAATGGATTCAAACTAGAGGAGGCTAGATTTAGATGAGATATTAGGAAGAAGTTCCTTACCATGAGGGTGGTGAGACACCGGACCAAGTTGCCCAGGGAGGTGTTCAAAGTCCCATCCCTGGAAGTTCTTAAGGCCAGGTTGGATGAGGCTCTGAGTAACCTGATCTAGTGGGAGGTGTCCCTGCCCATGGCATGGGGGTTGGAACTATATGATTTTAAAGATCCCTTCCAACCCTGACAATTCTAGGATTCTATGAGTTGTCCCACCACGTTTCCATTATTCATATGATATCATAGGAATAGCATCTTATTTTGAAACAGTACTTTAGTTTTAAAATCAATCAGGCTTTGAATATTGTTTATCAAGTTTATGGATTTTTATATAAATAGAAAATCACCAAAGGACAGGTTCAGCCATAGCCACACCAGCTATATAGATCTTTCTTTTGTTTACAGTGCAAGATTAGTTAGCTTTGTTGCAGGTTCAGACTGTCTGACAATCTCCACATTTTTAAGGAAAATGAATAGGTGTTTTGGGGACAACTAAGAGGATCTTGCTTCAATTTTTTAATTCTGTATAGCACCATCTCAGTCTCTGTTATATTCCCTATGACTTTTCTCACGCTTCAACACCTCAAGTTCCTTTTTATGTCCATTAACTGCTGGCTGAACAAAAAGTATTGTGTCCTGTAATAAGGTGAAGAAGGCAGGAGGAGACTGATTTGGCTTTGTTGGATACCAGTTGAGCTCAAGACAGAGCCTTTTTTTAAGTAGGGCATTCACTTAGGCCCCTCATGAGGCATTATCTTTTTAGAGCCCCTGCCATTTCGAAAGACTTGATTGAACTTGCTAGCTGATAAAAGTTATTGAGGAAGAAGATGGATAATTTAAAAACAGACACAATGGAACCACTTTCTTTTTTTTTTTATTAAGAACCTCTACTAGGAGAAGAGTCTCAGTAATGGGTAGGAAAGAAACTACCTCTATTAAAGATTCTTTTCTGTCTGACCGCAAAACATTCATCAACATTTAGGTTTGAACTTATTTAAAACATCTATTAAACAACCAAAAAATGTCAACTCTGACATGTAGACTTGTGGCATGCTATTCACACTCCCAAGCTTCCCTTAATGAGACAAAGTTTATTCACCTGAGGGTCCATATATATACTCTAGCCCCTCCCCCAGGGATCCTTCCACTAAGGTTTTAAGGTTTTTCCAGTGTTTTTCAGTAGTTTTCCAGCATCCCTTTTGTTAACAAGGTACTTCATTAGTACATTCTTATAACTCACACTGACTTTGCGTCTCCTATGAGGACAGACAGAGAGAGGCCTTCCAGTATCTGAAGGGGGCCTACAAGAAAGTCAGCGATGAACTTTTTAGGATGTCAAGTAGGGAAAGGACTAGAGGGAATGGATTCCAATTAGAGGAGGGTAGATTTAGATTCTATATTAGGAAGAAGTTCTTCACCACGGGGGTGGTGAAATACTGGAACAGGTTGCCCAGAGAGGTGGAGGAAGCCCCATCCCTGGAAGTTTTTAAGGACAGGCTGTACAGGGCTCTGATCAACCTGATCTAGTGGGAGGTGTCCCTGCCCATGGCAGGGGGGTTGGGACTAGATGATCTTAAAGGTTCCTTTTAACCCTGAAATTCTATAATAGTATGCAGAACCAAGGCCACTGCTTGATTCTGAGAAACATTTTGTAGTGTAACAAGGCAACCAGGTGCCACTAATTGCTCCAAGAGCAACTGACCTCTCTGCAAAGCATGCTCAGGACTGAGCTGAGCTTGTGTCTCAGGACTCACCTTTTATTGGCCCCCTAATCCTGCTCATGCGCAGTGGGGGCCCACCCTAATTGGGCACAGGTGGGCTTGACACAAGCTCATGCTCACTCCCTGGCAATTAGTGGCACCTGGTTGCCTTGTTACACTACAACATTTTATGCTCCAGAAAGAAAAAAGGAGTAAAGGGGTCACACCCTCTTTTTTGGGGAGGAGTGGGCCAGACAGGTGACCAAAATTGACCAAATGCAGTGTAAAGCAGTATAAAGCTGTATAAAGCAGTATACTCAGTATTAAGCTGAAGGATCACAAGGGTCAATCTCTCTTCATTCATGGCTGGTGTCCTGGGAGGACTCCATCTGTTCATCTGCCTTTCATTCCAATTTGTGCATTCCTGAATGTGTGTTTCTACCTCCAGCTCCCATCTGCTGCTGACTCCAGAAGCCCATTCTGGGACTTTCCCAGGACCTGCCCTACAGCCTTAGTAGTGATGTGAGCATTATTGGGGTGGGGGGAGCATGATGTTGTGTTTGTATATATTTGTATAGATTTTATTTTTTCTTATCATTATTTTTTTATCATTTTATCATTACTGTTTCACTAAAGCTGTGTAATTTAGTTTCCAACCCATAAATCTCTCTTTTTTATTCTCTTTCCTTTCCCTTGATGGGAAGGGAGGGGGTTAATAGAGAGCATCTGTCATTCTTTTAATTGCCAGTCCAGCATTAAACCGTGAAACCAGCAGAAGTGTTCCATACCATAAATGTTGCCCTCACTATAAATCAGGAACATTGCAAGGATGTTTAGGCTTCTACCATGGCTGCCTTACCAAGAAGGTCTTGTCCATCTCATCGGTCAAGACCTACTCCTCCACTTGCTGTGACCACCGCATTCACTCTGGAGATGTCATGCTTGCAGCGTTGTGCATTCAGCCTTCACTGCTAGAAGCGCAGAGCTCATGAATACTATCTGGAGCTGAGTATAACTTTGTATCCTATATAAGCGCTGGGATTAATATCAGTTCATTATTATTATTCACTAAATTTGTTTTCACTTCAATCTGTGAGTCTCCTTTCCTTTTCCTGATTCCTCCTTCTGGGTGGGGTTAAGTGACAGAGCAACTGTCCAGCCCCCACCAGAGAAATACAGAGAAATTGTCCGAGCATCCAGGGATCAGGTTTGGAAAAGTTAGAGGCTGGTGCCATAGGTTGAATTTTGTGTTCTTATATCATGGGGATGTTTACATGGCACCAGACTTGCTGTCATGGAATGGAGCAGAACTATCCATGAGAGGGAAAAGGATTCTCAGCCGGGAGTCGGCAGGGCTCATTGAGAGGGATTTAAAATAGGTTTGAAGAGGGGAGTTCTTGGAGAACAGTGAAGTGGAAAGGGACCTGGGGGTGCTGGTAGATGGAAGGAAGGTCATGAGCCAGCAATGTGCCCTTGTGGCCAAGAAGGCCAATGGCATCCTGGGGTGCATTAGAAAGAGGGTGGCTAGTAGGTTGAGAAAGGTTCTCCTCCCCCTCTACTCTGCACTGGTGAGGCCATATCTGGAGTATTGTGTCCAGTTCTGGGCCCCTCGGTTCATGAAGGACAGGGAATGTCTTGAAAGAGTCCAGCACAAAGCCTCCAAGATGATTAAGGTAGTGGAACATCTCCCTTATGAGGAAAGACTGAGGGAGCTGGGTCTCTTCATCTGCCTGGATGCATTCCTACATGACCTGCTCTAAGTGACCCCACTCTGGCAGGGGGGTTGGACTCAATGATCTTTCGAGGTCCCTTCCAACCTCTAACTTTCTGTGATTCTGTGATTTCTGTGGGATAAAACTGGGCCCACTAGAGATGAGCCATGGGGTGGCATGGCGATGCTAGAGGTGAAACCAATAGCCCAGCTCAAGTGCATTTACACCAATGTACACATCACAGGCAATAAACAGGAGGAGCTGGAAGCCATTGTGTGGCAGGATAGCTGTGATGTAGTTGCCATCACAGAAACATGGTGGGAAGACTCTCATGACTGGAATGCTGCAATGGATGGCTATAATCTCTTCAGAAAGGAGAGGCAATGAAGGACAGGCAGTGGGGTGGCTCTATATGTTAGGGAGTGTTTTGACTGTATAGAGCTTGATGATGATAATGATGATAAGGTCAAGTGTTTATGGGTGAGGATGAGGGAGAAGGCAAATAAGGAGGATATCCTGTTGGGTGTCTGTTATAGATGGCCCAACCAGAAAGAGGAGGCAGACAAGGTATTCTACAAGCGGCTGGCAGAGGTCTCACAATTGCTGGCCTTTGTTCTGGTAGAGGACTTCAACCTACCAGCTCTGCTGCGAGTATAATGTATCAGAGAGGAGACAGGCTAGGAGGGTCCTTGAGTGAATGGAAGATAACTTCCTGACACAACTGGTAAGTAAGCCTACTAGAGGAGGTGCCTTGCTAGATCTGTTATTCACAAATGGGGAAGGACTGGTGGGGGATGTAGTAGCTGGGGGCCATCTTGGGCTTAACCACAAAATGGTGAAGTTTTTAATCCTAGGTAAAGTAAGGAGGGAGGGTCAGCAAAACCTCCACTGTGGACTTCCAGAAAGCAGACTTCAGTCTGTTCAGGACACTGGTAGAGAGAATGCCTTGGGAGACAGTCCTAAAGGACAAAGGGGTCCAGGAAGGCTGGTCACTGTTCAAGAAGGAAATCTTAAAAGCACAGGAGAGGGGTGTCCCCATGTGCCATAGGACAAAATGGTGGGGAAGATGACCCGCCTGGCTAAACAGGGAGATTTTTCCAGGACTCGGGAAAACAAGAGAATTTACGTCCTTTGAAAGAAGGGACAGGTATCTCTAGAAGAGTACAGGAATCTAGTTAGGTTATGTAAAAAAAAAAAAAAAAAAAGAAAAAAGGCAAAATCGCAGCTGGAGATCAATCTGGCTACTGCCATAAAGGACAACAAAAAAAGTTTTTACAAATAGATCAGAAACAAAAAGAGAGCCAGGGAGAATCTCCATCCTTTGTTGGATGCGATGGGGGAAATAATGCAACCAAGGATGAGGGAAAGGCTGAAATACTTAATGTCTTCTTTGCCTTCATTCTCATCAGTCAGACAAGCCAGCCCCAGGGCACTCAGCCCTAGAGCTGGAAGATGAGGAGAGAGTGAAGCGCAAGCTCCCGATAATCCACAAGGAAGCAGTTAACGACCTGCTATGGCACGTGGATGCCCAACAGTCAATTGGGCCAGATGGGATCTACCCAAAAGTATTGAGGTGTCCTGGTTTGGGCCAGAATAAAGGTAATTTTCTGTCTTGTACTTTTACTTTCAGCTAAGTCTCTTGCAAGTAGTTGCACTTGCTGAAATTAACAGCAAGTTTTTCAGACAGTGTGTGCTTCTGGGACTGATAACACTTGATGTTTATAGTTACTGCTAGAGACTGGTATGCAGAACCAAGGACACTGCTCAGTTCTGAGGAACATTTTGACATCCAGGAGAAAAGGAGTAAAGAGGTCAAACATGCAGCCCTCCCTTAGGGAGGAACGTACAAGATAGATGGCCAAAATCATAGAATCATAGAATCGGCTGGGTTGGAAGGGACCTCAGAGATCATCAAATCCAACCCTTGATCCACTTCTGCTGCGGTTACTAGACCATGGCACTAAGTGCCACATCCAGTCTCTTTTGAAATATCTCCAGGGATGGAGAATCCACTACTTCCCCGGGCAGCCCATTCCAATGTCTGATCACCCTCTCTGTAAAGAAATTCTTTCTAATATCCAACCTAAACCTCCCCTGGCACAACTTGAGACCATGCCCTCTTGTCTTGCTGATAGTTGCCTGGGAAAAGAGACCAACCCCCACCTGGCTACAACCTCCTTTCAGGTAGTTGTAGAGAGTGGTGAGGTCTCCCCTGAGCCTCCTCTTCTCCAGGCTGAACAGCCCCAGCTCCCTCAGCCTCACCTCATAGGACTTGTGCTGGAGTCCCTTCACCAGCCTAGTTGCCCTCCTTTGGACCTGTTCCAGGACCTCGATATCCTTCCTGAACTGAGGGGCCCAGAACTGGACACAGTACTCGAGGTGTGGCCTCACCAGCGCTGAGTACAGGGGAAGAATCACTTCCTTGGACCTGCTGGCCACGCTGTTCCTGATACAGGCCAGGATGCCATTGGCCTTCTTTGCTACCTGGGCACACTGCTGGCTCATGTTCAGCTTCCTGTCAATCCAGACTCCCAGGTTCCTTTCTGCCTGGCTGCTCTCTAGCCACTCTGTGCCCAGCCTGTAGCGCTGCATGGGGCTGTTGTGGCCAAAGTGCAGGACCCGGCACTTGGCCGTGTTGAGCCTCATCCCATTGGAATCATCCCAACTCTCCAGTCTGTCTAGGTCCCTCTGCAGAGCCCTCCTGTCTTCCAGCTGATCGACACTTTCCTCCAACTTTGTGTCATCTGAAAATCTGTTAATGGTGGACTCAATCCCCTCATCTAAATTATCAGTGAAAATATTAAACAGAACTGGACCCAACACTGATCCCTGGGGGACACCACTGGTGAGCGGTCGCCAACTGGATGCAGCACTGTTCACCACCACTCTCTGGGCCCGGCCCTCCAGCCAGTTCCTAACCCAGCGCAGAGTGCCCCTGTCCAAGCTGTGGGCTGACAGCTTTTTCAGGAGGATGCTGTGGGAGATGGTGTCAAAGGCCTTGCTGAAGTCCAGGTAGACCACATCCACAGCCTTCCCCTCATCCACCAGTCAGGTCACCTGATCATAAAAGGAGATCAGGTTGGTCAGATAGGACCTGCCCTTCCTAAACCCGTGCTGGCTGGGTGTGATCCCTTGTCCATCCTGTAGGTGCTGTGTGGTTGCCCCCAGGATGATCTGCTCCATAACCTTGCCAGGCACTGAGGTCAGGCTGACGGGCCTGTAGTTTTCCGGGTCCTCCTTCCGGCTCTTTTTGTGCATTGGCATAACATTTGCCAACTTCCAATCATCTGAGATGTCCCCAGTGAGACAGGACTGTTGGTAGAAGATAGAGGCTTGGCGAGCTCTTCTGCCAGCTCCCTCATCACCCTAAGGTGGATCCCATCTGGTCCCATAGACTTGTGGGGATCCAAGCATCTCAGTAGGTCACTGACTCTTTCCTTCTGGATTACAGGGGGGCTGTTCAGATTCTTGTCTCTTTCTACAAGCTCCAGAAGCTAGCTGTCCTCAGGACAACCTGTCTTACTGTGGAAAACTGAGGCAAAGGTGTTAAATACCTCGGCCTTTTTTTCATCTTTGATACCTTTATTCCTGCCCAAGTCCAGTAGAGAATGGAGGTTTTCCCTGCCCCTCCTTTTGCTATTGATGTATCTGTAGAAGGACTTTTTGTTATCCTTCACAGAGGTGGTGAGATTCAGTTCAAGTTGTGCCTTTGTCTCTCTAATTTTCTTTCTACACAACCGAACTATATTCCTAAATTCTTCTTGAGTAGTTTGCCCTTTTTTCCGTAATCGGTAGGCTCTCTTCTTTACCCTAATTTCTTTCAAAACCTCCCTGTTCAGCCAGACCGGCTGTCTTCCCTGCCGGCTCACCTTTTGGCACACCGGGACAGCTGCTCCTGTGCTTTCAAAACTTGCTTCTTGAAGTACGTCCATCCCTCCTGGACCCCTTTGTTTTCAAGGGCTGTTTCCCAGGGTACTCTCTGAACTAGTCTTCTGAATAGGCAAAAATCTGCCCTCTGGAAGTCCAATGTAGAGGTTTTATTGATGGCCCTCCTTGCATCCCTGAGTATTGAAAACTCTATTATTTCATGATCACTGTGTCCCAGACATCCACCACATCTCCCACCAGCCCCTCTCTGTTTGTGAACAGGAGGTCTAGCGGGGCTCCATCCCTGGTAGGCTCATTTACCAGCTGGAGCAGGAAATTATCCTCTATACACTCTGAATTTCCTAGACTGCCTCCTCTCTGCTGTGTGGAGTTCCCAGCAGACATCCGGCAGGTTAAAGTCACCCATGATAACAAGGGCTGACAATTTTGAAACATCCGCCAGCTGCTTGTAGAATAATTCCTCACCCTCATCATCCTGATTGGGTGGTCTGTAACAGACTCCCACCAGGATATCAGCCTTGTTGGCCTTCCCCCTGATTCTGATCCACAGGCACTCAACCTTATCATTACTGACTTCAACTTCTACAGTGTCAAGAGACTCTCTAACATACAGAGCTACCCCTCCAACCTCTCCTACCCTGCCTGTCCCTTCTGAAGAGCCTGTAGTCACCCATGGCAGCACTCCAGTCATGGGAGTCATCCCACCACATTTCCGTGATAGCTACTACATCATAGCTTTCCTGCTGGACGATGGCTTCCAGCTCCTCCTGTTTGTTGCCCATGCTGTGTGCATTGGTGTACATGCACTTCAGCTGGGCTGATGATTTGGCTCTTAACTTGGGCTGTCCACCCTTGGGCTCCTTTCTGGAGAGCCCGGTTTCAACCCCATCCCCCTTCAAACCTAGTTTAAAGCCCTCCTTATCAGCCCTGCCAACTTATGGGCTAGAGTCCTTTTGCCCTTGCTAGATAGATGAAACCCATCTGGTTTGAAGAGACTAGGTTTGATGAAATTTGGCCCATGGTCAAAAAACTCAAAATTCTGCTGGTGGCACCAATCCCTTAGCCACCTATTGATAAGATAGGTTTTCCTACTCTCCTCATTCATCTCTGCTACTGCAGGAATTGAGACAAACACCACCTGTGCTCCTGACCCATCATCTAAACGACCCAGTGCCTTGAAGTCCTTTTTAATTATCTTAGTACTTCTTCCATTAATGTTATCACTGCCAGCCTGGACTACCAGCAGTGGATAATAATCAGAGGGTCGAATTAGCAGGGGGAGTCTCCTACTAATAACCCTCACCCGGGCCCCAGGAAGGCAGCAGACCTCCCTGTAGGATGGGTCCGGTCAACATATAGGGCCCTCAGTTCCCCTCAGAAGGGAGTCACCAACTACCCTCCTTTTTTTCTTTATAGCTGTAGTTGTAACCCATCTGGTAGATGGGGAGCAAACAGGAGACCTTCCAGACAGATCTTCCTCTTGTGTGTCTTCTGCCTGATTCTCTGAGTCCAGGACCTCATATCTGTTCTCTAAGGGCACCTGGGGGGATGGTGGGGGTTGGGGGGGAATTCTTTTGCCTCTCTGATGAGGGACCTGTTTCCATTCCCTCCCATCCACCTGGTTTGCTCCAACTGCCTGATGGCAGGAGGGGCAGGGCTTCACCATCTCCTTCTGGACTTCTTTTAGGTTAGAGAGGGTGTGACTCCACCAGTCAATTTCCCTTTCACTGTCCCTAATACTTCTTAGTCTCTCCACCTCCTCCTTGAGCTCTGCCACCAGGCATAGCAAGTCATTCACCTGCTCGCATCGCACACAGACCCCACTCACACTGTCCTCTGGTGCTAACACCAGGCTCAAACACTCTACACAGCCAGAGGCCTGAACAGCTATGTCCATCTTGGTGTCCCTCTTAAGGGGTTCTGTCTGTGTGGACACACCCTTCGTCTTAACAGCAACAGCTTTTGCTTTTTTGGAAACCATTGCTCCTTCAAGAGAGCTGGGAGGTGGCTGTGCCCCTCCTGCGCAAACTGCCTTGCTAACTGCCGTGCCACATTACTGTTTGCCTGCTCTGGGTTGCTGGCGCTCCTCGCAGCCCTTTATATCCCTCTAGGCATTGCTGGGTGCTGCCCCTTATCAGCTGATTGGCCTCGCCTGAGACCACCAGCAGAAGCTTGACCAGAAATTGACCAGAGTATTCCATCCCATACACGTCATACTCAGTATAAATTTGAGGGATCACAAGTATCAAACCCTTTCCTGCTTCCCCTTCTTCGCCTGTCCCTGTTTGCTTTGGCATCCTGGAAAGATTCCATCCATTCATCTGCCTGTGGTCCTGATCTGTGCCAGCCTGAATCTGTGTGTTCCGGCCTCCAGCTCCCTACTGCTGCTGACTCCAGGAGTCCAGCCTGGACTTTCCCAGGGCTGCCCTGCAGCCTTGGTGGTGACGTGAGAGTTACTGGGGGAAAGGGGGGAGGAACATGGTATCAATTTTCCTATATATTTGTATATATTTAATAATGGTTTTCCTGTTTATCATTACTGTTTCATTAAAGTTGTGTAGTTTAGTTTCCAACCCATAAATCTCTCTCCTTTATTCTCTCTCCTTTCTTTATCAGGGAGGGGAAGGGGGATTAATAGAGAGCATCTGTTATTCGGTTTAATTGGCGGGCCGTGACATGAGAACTGGCAGAGCAGCTTGCCAAGCATCTCCATCATTTATCAACACTCTTGGTTAACAGGGGAAATCCCAGATGACTGGAGGCTTGCCAATGTGATGCCCATCTACAAGAAGGGCCAGAAAGAGGATCTGGGGAACTACAGGCCTGTCAGCCTGACCTCAGTGCCTGGAAAAATTATGGAGAAGTTCATCTTGAATGCGCTCACATGGCAAGTGCAGGACAGCCAGGGCATCAGGCCCAGCCATCATGGGTTCAGGAAATGCTGGTCCTGCTTGACCAACCTGGTCTTGTTCTATGACAAGGTGACGCACTTAGTGGATGAGGGAATGGCTGTGGACAGTGTCTATCTGGATTTTATTAAAGTCGTTGACACCGTCTCCCACAGCATTATCCTAGAGAAGCTGGTAGCTCATGGCATAGACAGGTGTACTCTTCACTGGGTTAAAAACTGGCTGCATGTCCAGGCCCAGAGAGTTGTAGTCAATGGATTTAAAAACAGTTGATGACCAGTCACCAGTAGTGTTCCCCAGGGCTCAGTATTTGGGGCCAGTCTTGTTCAATATCTTCATTAATGATTGAGAAGAGGGGATTGAGGGCTTCCTTTGAAAGTTTGCAGATGACACTAAGTTCTGAGGGAGTGCTTGAAGGTAGGAAGGCTCTGCGGAGGGACCTGGACAAGCTGGACCAGTGGTCCAAGGCAAATAAAATGAGGTTTATCAAGGCCAAGTGCCGGGTACTGCACTTGGGCCACAACAACCCCAGGGAACACTACAGGCTTGGGGAGGAGTGGCTGGAGAGCTGCCAGGCAGAAAATGACCTGGGGCTTCTGGCTGACAGTAGGCTGAATATGAGCCAGCAGTGTGCCCAGGTGGCCAAGAAGGCCAACAGCATCCTGGTTTGTATCAGAAATAGTATGGCCAACAGAAGAAGGGAAGTGATGGTGCCCCTGTACTCAGCAATGGTGAGGCTGCACCTCGAGTACTGTGTTCAGTTCTGGGCCACTTGCTACAAGAAAGACATTTTGCTGCTGGAATGAGTTCAGAGAAGGGCAACCAAGCTGGTGAAAGGTCTGGAGAAAAGCCCTATGAGAGGCTGAGTGAATTAGGAATGTTTAGTTTGGAGAAGAGGAGGTTTAGAGGAGACTTTATTGCTCTCTACAACTACCTGAAAGGAGGTTGTAGGGAGGTGGTTGCTGGCCTCTTCTCTCAAGTGAACAATGATAGGACTAGAGGAAATGGCCTGAACCTGCACCAGGGGAGGTTTAGACTATATATGAGGAAGAATTTCTTTACTGAGAGAGTAGTCTGGCATTGGAATGGGCTGCCCAGAGAGGTGGTAGAATCACCATTCATGGAAGTATTTTAAAAATAGGGAAAATGTGGACTGTCTCCAGAAGAAAATGGTAGAACAGGTCACTTGGTATATGGAGAAGCCTGAGGTACTCGATGTTTTTGCCTCAGTCTTCACCAACAAGTGCTCAGGCCACACCACCCAAGTCACAGAAGGCAAAGGCAGGGAGTGTGAGAATGTAAAACCACACATGGTAGGGGCAGATAAGGTTCAAGTCCATCTAACAAATGGTCTGAGAATGCATCTATGATGCACAGATCCATGGGACCTTATGAAATCCATTCATGGCTCTTCAGGGTGGATGAAGTTGCTAAAACACTATCCAGCATATTTGAAAAGTCGTGGCAGTCCAGTGATGTTTCCACTGAATGGAAAAGGGGAAACATAATACTCATTTTCAAAAAGGGAAAAAATGAAGACAAGCGGTACTACAGGCTGGTCAGTCTCTGGGGAGGCCTTATAGAGTTCTTCCAGTACATGAAGGGGGCCTACAGGAAAGCTGTGGAGGGACTTTTTCAAGGGCGTGTAGCAATAGGATAAGGGGGGACAGTATCAAGCTGAAAGACGGTAGATTTATATTAGGTATTAGGAAGAAATTATTCAGTGTGAGGGTGGTGGGACACTGGAATAGGTTGCCCAGGGTGGTTGTGGCTGCCCCCTTCTGAAAGTGTTCAAGGCTAGGTTGGATGGAGCTTTGAGAAACCTGTTTTAGTGTGAGGTGGGTGTGGATCTTTAAGGTTCCTTCCAACCCAAATCATTTTATGATTCTATGTTGCATCAATCGCAAGACATAAAAGTATGAGTAAGGTTGACTGAAATTTTCAATTACTCTTACTTATCCATCATCATCAATATAAAAGGGGAAATAAGTCTTTAGTTATGTCTAAAAAAATTGCTAAATTTAAGTTCAGATTCACAAGCTACCAAACCTGCTATGTTAAGAGTTAAATTAGTACCAAATAGTGCTGATGCTACATATTTGCTCAGGCTTTTGCCTGTGAAAAGTTGGCAAGCAGGGTATTTGAAGAAACACAGAATCATATAATGGTTGAAGCTGGAAGGGACTTCTGGAAGTCATCTGGTCCAACCCTGCTGCTCAAGCAGGGACACCTAGAGCAGGTGACCAGGATCATGTCCAGAAAACTTTCGTATATTTCCAAGGTGGGAGACTCTACAACCTCTCTGGGCAACATTTTCCAGTGCTCAGTCATCCTCACAGTACCAAGTGTTTCTTGATGTTCAGACAGAACCTCTTGTGTTTCAGTTTGTGCCCATTGCCTCAAATCTATTATAGGAGTTGAGTTTTACTGACACAGGGATGTTTTAGTTATTGCTGAGGAGTGCTTATGCTGTCCCAAATCTGGGTTGTTCACCTGGTGTGCAAAGAGCCACTCAACACACCCAGTTGAGATATTTGTCATTATTTCTAATCTGCAAGCAGATTCCTCACTGAAAGACACATTTATATATATAAAAAACAACATGGGCATTATTGCGTTAAAGCGAATAAAGAAATTTGGCAAAAAAGAAACCCCTTTGCAATTCAGGTGACCCTCAGATATTAGAGGAGCTGGAGGTGGCTGGGCTTAGATTCTGAGTGATAGACAATTTATCTATAGTAGGCTGGAAAACAAGGATCTGGATGTACTACTAACACCACACTGCCCATCCAGTCATGTTTAATAAAAGCTATTGCAGCCACACACTAAAATTCAGTCCTGCTCAATGAGGTTTCTCACCACCAGATTACTGAATATTGTGATTTATTAAAGCAACACCATACAAGTTCTTTTGGATTGTCAGTGATAGATTTGTCTGCAAAAGAAGCACACGCAAAATGCCTAGGCTATGAGTACTCTATAGAGATTTCCTGGGTGGCAACCTGGCCAAAACCACAGGTGTAGACATTTATACTATTAAAGACACTCTACAGAATCAAGGGGAAGAGAAAGGGAGGGGGGCACTCGAGTGTTAGAATCTTACCCAAAGGCATCCCAATGAGGGGGGAAGAGAGGCTCAGCCTGTCAACTGCTCCCAGGAGTTGGGGTGTCCCTGAAATGCTATCTTCCCTGTGATGGTATCTTCCCTGACATCCTTTCCCCTGTTGGCTATTTTTATACTATTTTACCTGACAGGTGGAGCTTGAGTTACTCTAGTCAAGCATATCTTTATTTTGATTGGTGCAAAGTTCTCTCGCTTAGCATTTAAAGATATAGGCTAAAAAAAATTCAGTGCACAGCCTCCATGAGGGGTGGTCGCACCTTGGAGGTGGGTAACTTCAGGGATGGAGGTGTAATTTTGAGATTATATTATAATGAAATTACAATGAGCAAAAGTACATTCCATGAACAGCATTTTTCAAAGGGTTGCAGGTTGTTGGTGTTGGCCCAGGGTATCAAAGGTGCAATTAGTTGGTATTGTTGCCACAGAGCATGGCCACGGTGTTTCCACTCTGCTTCACCTTCCATGCAATTTCTCTTCGAGTTAGAACACTGAATACCTGTGATAATGCTACATCTGAGGTAGTCATTTTACACTGGCCACATTCCACCAGCTCCAAATTCTGTACCTTAAAGAATACAAATGGACTCTGGGTAATTTCTAGCAATTATTGCAATTATTCCACAGGCATAAGAGACTATAAACATTTTCATTCTTTACCTTCTTAGTAACATCTAAAGTATTAGCATTATTAACAAAGGGGAAAAACAAGTCTGTAATTCACACTTAGAATCAGAATCAGCTTAGATGCTGGTGCCATCAACTGAATTTTGGTTTCTTTGATCATCGGGGTGTTTATATGGCACTGGGCCTGCTGGCAAAAAATTGTGTAGAACTATCACTAAGGGAGAAAGGAATTCTTGGCCAGGAGTTGGCAGGGCTCATTGAGAGGGCTTTAAACTAGGTTTGAAGTGGGAAAGGGTTAAAACTGGGCCCACCAGAGATGAACCTAGGGGTGACATGCCAAGTTTGAGGGTGAAATCAATAGTCCAGCTCAAGTGCATCTACACCAATGCATGCAGCATGGGAAACAAACAGGAGGAACTGGAAGCAATTGTATGGCAGGACAGCTATGACTTAGTCGTTGTCACAGAAACATGAGGGCATAGTTCTCATGACTGGAGTGCTGCAATGGATGGCTATAAGCTCTTCAGGAAGGATAGACAGGGAAGGAGAGGTGTTGGGGTGGCTCTATATGTTAGGAACTGTTTCGATTAAACAGAGATCAATGATAAGTTTGAGTGTTTATGGGTAAGGATGAGGGCAAAGTTGAATAAGGCAGATATGCTGTTGGGTGTCTATTATAGACCACCCAACCAGTATGAGGAGGTGAAGAAATATTCTACAAGTGGCTGGCAGAAGTCTCACAGTCACTTGGCCTTTATTCTGGTGAGGGACTTCAACCATCCAGATGTCTGCTGGAAATATAACACAGCTGTTCCCATTAGGTCTGAGACTGAGCAAGAAATTACAAATACAAACTCCTTATAAACTGTCCTGGTTTCGGCCAGGATAAAGGTGATTTTCTGTCGTGTACTTTTGCTTTCAGCAGAGTCTCTTGTAAGTAGTTGCACTTGCTGAAATTAACAGCAAGTTTCTCAGACAGAGTGTGCTTCTAGGACTGATAACACTTGATGTTTATAGTTACTGCTAGAGACTGGTATGCAGAGCCAAGGACACTGCTCAGCTCTGAGGAACATTTTACCCTCCAGAAGGAATAAAGAGGTCCCACCTGCAGCCCTCCTTTGGGGAGGAACGGATAAGATAGATGCCAGAATTGAGCAAACAGAGTATTCCATCCCATATACGTCATACTCAGTATAAATTTGAGGGATCACGAGGGCCAAGCCATGCTTCCAGCTTGCTGCCCTTCCTGCCTTTCCTGCTTCCCTTCCTTCACCCCTTCCCTGTTTCCTACAGCATTCTAGGACGATTCCGTCCATTTGTCTGCTTGTGATCCTGATCTGTGCCAGCCTGAATCTGTGTGTTCCTGCAACCAGTTCCCGACTGCTGCCAACTCCAGGAGTCCAGCCTGGACTTTCCCAGGGCTGCCCTGCAGCCTCGGTGGTGACATGAGAGTTATTGGGGGAAAAGGGGGGAGGAACGTGGTATCAATTTTCCTGTATATTTGTATATATTTAGTAATTTTTTCCTATTTACCATTACTGTTTCATTAAAGTTGTGTAGTTCAGTTTCCAACCCATAAGTCTCTCTCCCTTATTCTCTCTCCTTTCTTTATCAGGGAGGAGAGAGAGATTAATAGAGAGCATCTGTCACTCGGTTTAATTGCTGGGCCAGTGTTAAACCATAACATAAACCTACTAGAAACAGTTTTATTACACTATCCCAACTATAAACACACAGATACAAATTACTTGCAATATGGAAGTCATTGACAGGATTCACAAAACAAGTCTTCCTCAAAACTGAACTCAGATTACTTGAAAGAAAAGTTTAACGGGAGTCCTCCTGTGGAAAAACTATAATGTTCCTCCAGAAGTCATTCTCCGACCTCCTTCTGGTTTTTCTCTCTTTTATTCATGGAGCACCCTGTCACGTGCAATCAGTAGGGCGGCCAGGAAACAAGCAAAGCTTGCTTTATCTGTTAACCCCTGGTATGCGCCTATGCGGACACCAGGGGGAGGGGTTCAAATTCCCAATTTCACACCAAATATCTGTCCCCTACAGATCAGAATTATCATAGAATCATAGAATCATAGAACTGGCTGGGTTGGAAGGGACCTCAGAGATCATCAAGTCCAATCCTTGATCCACTACCGCTGCAGTTATTAGACCATGGCACTAAGTGCCACATCCAGTCTCTTTTTAAATATCTCCAGGGATGGAGAATCCACTACTTCCCCAGGCAGCCCATTCCAATGCTTGATCACCCTCTTGGTTAAAGAAATTCTTTCTAATGTCCAACCTAAACTTGCCCCGGCACAACTGAAGACCATGCCCTCTTGTCTTGCTGAGAGTTGCCTGGGAAAAGAGGCCAACCCCCCCCCGGCTACAACTTCCTTTCAGGTAGTTGTAGAGAGTGATGAGGTCTCCTCTGAGCCTCCTCTTCTCCAGGCTGAACACCCCCAGCTCCCTCAGCCTCTCCTCATAGGATATGTATTATTTCTGTATTATTATCTGTATTATTTCCTCAAACACAACAGCAAAGAGGAGACAGGCCAAGAATTGCTTCAAGTGTATAGAAGATAACTTCCTGATAGCTGATAAGTGAGTGTACCTTGGAAGGTGCCTTGCTAGACCTATTGTATACAAACAGGGAAGGACTGGTGGGCAATGTAGTGGTCAGAGGCTGTTTTGGGCTTACAGAATCACAGAATTGTCACAGTTGTAAAAGACCTCTAAGATCACCACATCCAGCCATCAACATCCTCCCCCAATAAAATAAATAAAATATGTTTATCAATATCTGTATCACGATGCCCACTGAAGCATGTCCTGAAGTGCCTGTACATGTTTTTTAAATACTTACAGGGATAGTGATCCCACCACCTCCCTAGGCAGTCCATTCCAATACCTAACTGCTCTCTCAGTAAAGAAATTCTTCCTAATATCTAGCTGTCATGGTTTCATGTTGGGCCGGCAATTTATCCAATGACAGATGCTCTCTTTTAATCCCCCTTCCCTCCCTGATAAAGAAAGGAGCAAGAATAAGGGAGGGAGACTTATGGGTTGGAAACTAAACTACACAGCTTTAATGAAATAGTAATGATGAAAGGGAAAACAATCAAATATATACAAATGTACACAAAAGTGATATCACATTCCTCCCCTTCCCCCCAGTAACCCTTACATCAACACTGAGGCTGAAGGGCAGGCCCTAGAAAAGTCCCAGGCTGGGCTCAAAGAGTCATCAGTAGACAGGAGCTGGAGGCAGGAACACACAGATTCAGAATGGCATGGATCGGGACCACAGGCAGATGAACAAATGGAATCCTCCCCAGATGCCGGACAGGAGCGAAGGTGCAGAAAAAGAGGAAGAAGCTTGACCCTTGTGACCCCTGAAATTTATACCAAGTATGTATGACACATATCACAGAATCATCAGAGTTGGAAGGAACCTCTAGAGATTATTTAGTCCAACTCTCCCACTAGAGCAGGATCACCTAGAGCACATTACACAGGACTGTATCCACGCAGGTTTTGAATATCTCCAGAGAATGGGACTCCACGACTTCCCAAGGAAGCCTGTTCCAGTGCCTTGTCACCCTCATAGTAAAGAAGTTTTTTCTTATGTTTAAATGGAACTTCCTGTGTTCCAGCTTGTGTCTGTTGCTCCTTGTCCTGTCATTGGGAACTACTGAGAAGAGGCCAGCTCCATCTTCCTTTCACCCACCCTTTAGATACTTGTACACATTGATAAGGTCTCCCCTCAGCCTTCTCCAGGCTAAAGAGTCCCAGCTCTCTCAGCCTTTCCTCATAAGAGGATGCTCTAATCCGCCAATCATTTTTGTTGCACTCTGCTGTACCCTCTCCAGTAGTTTCCCTGTCTCTCTTGAACTGGGGATCCCAGAAGTGGATACAGTATTCCAGCTGTGGCCTCACCAGGGCAGAGTAGAGGAGGAGAATGACCTCCTTTGACCTACTGGCCACACTTTTCTTTATGCAACCTAGGATTCCGTTGGCCTTCTTGGCAATAAGGGAACACTGCTGGCTCATGGATAATTTACGATATATCAGGACTCCCAGATTCTTCTCCTCCAAACTGCTTTCCAGCAGGTTCACCCCTATCCTATATTGGTACTTGGGGTTCTTCCTCCCCAGGTGCAAGACCCTACACTTGCTTTTGTTGAACCTCATAAGGTTGTTCTCTGCCCAGCTATCCAGCCTGTCCAGGTTACACTGGATGGCAGCATACCCCTCTGGAGTCTCAGTCACCCCTCCCAGCTTTGCATCATCAGCGAACTTGATGAGGATGCACTCTGTCCCCTCGTCCAGGTCCTTGATGAACATGTTGAACAAGACAGGATTGAGTATTTACCCCTGGGGGACACCACTTCTTACAGGCCTCCAACACGACCTTGCTCCATTGATCACCACCCTCTTAGTTCTGTCACACAGCCAGCTCTCAATCCACCTCATGGTCCACTCATCTAACCCCCACTTCCTAAACTTCCCTATGAGGATGTTATGTGTGTCAAAAGCCTTGATGAAGTCAAGGTAGATAACATCCACTGCTCTCCCCTCATATAGCCAGCCAGTAATGACATTATAGAAGGTAGATTGGTCAAGCATGATTTCCCTTGGGTGAATCCATGCTGACTTCACCCAATGACATTCTTTGCTTTCATATTGTCATCATTTGAACTTGAGGAACTAAAGAAGGAGAGCTTTTAGACTCTGAGAGAAGCAGAACACAGAGGGGTCTATTCCTGCCCATACTCTATAAAGGTCAGGCAGACCAGCATCCCCTCCTCTCTTTTTGCTCACTCCTCTCTGCACTACTGTTCCCCTGTGTTTCTTTACCACCAGCTCACCACATGCTCTTCAGAGTCCATACCTGTTGGGTGCTGGGAAGAGCCATGGGCCCCCCCTCCTGAGTTGGTGCTGTAAGGGGCCCTCAGGCACCTATCCCTGCTGTCAACGAGATCAGGTTGTATATATATATATATATATATTTATATATTTGTATTTTGGTTACTTTATCGCTTCTGTTATTGACTTTCCCCTGAGTGAGTAAATCTCTCTCCACTTGTTTTCAATTTCCAACTTGGAGTCTTCAGTTTTTATTTCCCTTTTATCTTCCCTTTATGTGAAGGGGGAGTAATAATAATTCTGTCCTTTGATTTTTGGCCTGCCCAAACTGCTAAGCCATGACACGCATGTTTTGTGATGACATCCAAAACAATTTCTTCCAACACCTTACCAGGGTCAGAGGTGAGACTAACCAGCCTGTAGTTCCCTAGGTCCTTCTTCTTGTCCTTTTTGAAGACTGTAGTGACATTACCCCTCCTCCAGTCCTCAGGCATTTCTCCTCTTCTCCATGATCTCTCAAAGGTGATGGGGAGTGGTCTAGCAATAACATTTGCCTGCTCTCTCAGAACTTGTGGATGCATCCCATCAGGTCCCATGAATTTATGGACATCTAGTTTGGCTAAATGGCTTCTAACCTGGTCCTTCTGTACCAAGGGAAAGTCTTCCTCTCTCCAGACCTTCTCTCTTACCTCCAGGGTCCAGAATTCAAGAGGGTTGTTTTTTGCAGTGAAAACTGAAGCAAGTAAGGCATTCAATAACTCTGTAGTGTAACAAGGCAACCAGGTGCCACTAATTGCCAGGGAGTGAGCATGAGCTTGTGTCAAGCCCACCTGTGTCCAATTAGGGTGGGCCCCCACTGCGCATGAGCAGGACCAGGGGGCCAATAAAAGGCGAGTCCTGAGACACAAGCTCAGCTCAGTCCTGAGCACGCTTTGCAGAGAGGTCAGTCGCTCTTGGAGCACTGTGTTACCTTCATTGCACCACTAGCGCTCATTGCCCTCAAGGTGAGGCTCTGAGGAGTCTCGAACCCGGGGCTTCGGCATTGCAGTAGTGCAGCTTAGCCAGCTGCGCCACCAGAGCCTCACCTTGAGGGCGAGGAGCGCTAGTGGTGCAATGAAGGTAACACAGTGCTCCAAGAGCGACTGACCTCTCTGCAAAGCGTGCTCAGGACTGAGCTGAGCTTGTGTCTCAGGACTCGCCTTTTATTGGCCCCCTGGTCCTGCTCATGCGCAGTGGGGGCCCACCCTAATTGGACACAGGTGGGCTTGACACAAGCTCATGCTCACTCCCTGGCAATTAGTGGCACCTGGTTGCCTTGTTACACTATATAACTCCACCTTCCTGTGTCTTCAGCCTCTAAGGCACCCATCTCATTCATCAGCAGGCCTACATTTCCCCTATTCTTCTTTTATTGATGTACTGGAAGAAACTCTTCTTGTTGTCCTTGATATCCCTAACCACATTTAGTTCCAGGTGGGCCTTAGCTTTCCTCGTTGCATCCCTGCATTCTCTGACAATGTTCCTATATTCCTCCCAAGTGACCCGTCCCATTTTCCACATTGTGTAAATTTCCTTCTTCCATTTGAGTTTTTCCAGATGACCCTTACTCATCCACACAGGTCTCCTACATCCTTGATTTCTTCCTCATTGGGATGAACCAGTCTTGAGCTTGGAGCAAGTAGTGTTTTAAAGTTGATCAGCTCTCATGGGCATCCATACCTTCCAGAACCCTGACCCATAGTATTCCACCGAGTAGATCTTTGAAGAGGCCAAACTTTGCATTCCTGAAGTCCAGGGTTGTAATCTTTCTTATTTCTCTACTTCTTCCACACAAAAAAGTGAACTCCACCATTTTATGGTCACTATAGCCAAGGTTGCCCCTAGCCTTTACATTCCCAACAAGACCCTCTTTGTTAACAACAGATCCAGCTGTGCACCTCCCCTTCTAGGTTCCTCAACCACCTGCATCACAAAGTTGTCATCAACACTCTGCAGGAGCCTCCTGGACCATGCGTGCCTGGCTGTGTTGACTTTCCAGCAAATATGTGAGTGTCTGAAATGCCCCATGAGAACCGGGGTCTGTGATTATGAAGCTATTTTCAGCTGCCTGTAAAAGGCCTCATCAGCCTCCTCATCCTGGTGAGGTGTCCTGTAGTAAACACTCACAACACTGTCACTCATGTTGCCCTGCCCCTTAATTTTCACCCATAAGTTCTCAACACATTGTTCCTTCTCTCCTAGGCAGAGCTTGATACATTCCAGGTGCTCTTTCAAATAAAGAGCCACTCCACCACCCGCTTTGATGACCTGTCTTTCCTAAAGAGCACATAGCTATCCATGACACAATTCCATATGGGACAGAATACACTGTTTGGTCAGTTTTGGTCACCCAATTCAGCAAAATCTTTTGAACATAAAAGAAATCACCAATACAGTGAAATGCAGTCAATTTTCCAGGCCTCTCCAAACCAATATTTCAACCATCTATCTCCATACCACAAAGGGTTCAAGTGGTTGGATTACTTAATTGTAACATCTATGTCACAATCGTGGATAACCTGCGCAGTAGGGTCCAGAGTTAAGTCCACTCCTCGGTCATGAGCCCATCAGTATGTTCCATCCCTTCCTTGATAACCTGAAGTGTCATGGGCCCACCAAGCTAAAAGCAGTTCACTTTTATGGTCCCAGTCCAGATCTATTTGGAACACTTGAGCAGCCTTGTCTGCTTGTTGGTTGTTTCAGTGTTCCTCAGTAGCTCAGTATGAAGGTATGTGGGCATCTACATGACACACCTTTACATCAAGTTTCTCTAACCAAGCATCAATGTTTTACCACAGTTTGGCAATCCAGATAGGTTTATTTTTATGCTGCCAGTTGTTTTGCTCCCACTGCTTTAACCAGCCCCATAAGGCATTTGCTGCCAGTATTGAGTCTCAGTCACTTTTTTTGTCTGGTGGCATTACAAAGTATGTGCCCTTTGGCCAGTCTGTGATCACTTCTACAATTCATGGATGATTAAGGTTTCCTGATTGAGCCTTCTGTGAGATTAAGTCAATCCAGCTACTCCATGTAGCATCAATGGTATGATGAGGAGAAGAAGCTCTACCTGTGAGCATACAACCCAGTACTGGTAATCGAGGTGCCAGGAGGATCTGTGCTTCAGTACCATTCACTTCTGAAGCACCTCTAACTCCTTCATATGCAGCCAATGTCCCTTTTTCAGTGGCAGTGTAGTTGGCCCTGGAGCCTTTGTAGTTTTGACCCTAGAATCCTAGAAGTCAACCTCGAGTCTCTCCTGGAGCTTTCTGCCAGAGACTCCAGGTAGGACCGTTGCTCCCAACTACGGTGTAGAGCACATTTTTAATGTCTGGTCCTGTTTGAACTAATCCAAGGGCAATTGCTTGCACAATCTCTTTTTTAATATGTTCAAAAGCTGTTTGTTGTTCCGAGCCCCATTTGAAGTCTTTCTTCTTTTGGGTAACCTCATAGAGAGGTTTCACAATCTGATTGTAAGCAGGAATATGCATCCTCCAGAAACCCACAGTTCCTAAGAAGGACTGAGTTTCCTTTCTGGTAGTTGGTGGGGCCATAGCTGTTATTTTGTTAATCATATCCATTGGAATGTGGCAAGGCCCATTATGCCTTGACTTCCCAGAAACTGGATCTCTTGAACACATTCCTTGACCTTGCTTCTTTTTACAGCAAAACCAGCTTTTAAAATAATTTGGATTATCTTCTTACCTTTCTTGAAGACTTCTGTTGCTGTGTTACCCCACACGATGATGTTGTCAATGTACTGTAGATGCTCCACCTCTCTCTAGGGTAGTGTGAATCAGCCCATGGCAGATGGTAGGGCTGTCATTTCACCCCTGGAGCAGTCAATCCCAGGTGTACTGGACACATCTCCAGGTGAAAGCAAACTGTGGCCTGCATTCTGGTGCTAAAGGAATAGCAAAAAAAAAAAAGCATTAGCAATGTCTATAGTAGCATACCACCTGGCTGCCTTGGACTCCAGTTCATATTGAAGTTCTCGCATGTCCAGTGTAACCTCATTTAAGTCACAATAGACCATTTTTAGCCTCCACTCCAGTATGCTTTTGCACTAGCTAAATAGGACTGGTGAAGGGTGAGTGATGTATACTGATCACTCCTTGGCTCTCTAGTTGCCAGATCAGCTTATGAATGGGGATCACAGCATTTTGGTTGGTGCGATATTGTTGTTGATGCACTATTGAGGGAACAATAGGCACCCACTGGTCATCAGTGTTCTATGTCTAAAGCTGCTATACCAAAAGCCCACCGGTACCCTTTTGGGTCCTTTAAGTCACCTCCCTTGGGGTAGCATATGCCAAGGATACATGGAGCATCTGAGCCAGTCACTTGAGGGTGAGTATTCCACCTTATTCCATTGAGGCTCACATCAGCCTTCACAACACTCAGTTCTTGAGATCCCCCCATCACTCCAGAAATAGTGATGGATTCTGTCCCTTTCTGCTTTGATGGCATTAGGGTGCACTGTGCAACAGTGTCCACCAAGGCTTTATACTTTTGTGGTTCTAATGTGCCAGGCAATCAAATCCATGCAGTCCAATAAGTTCAATTGTCTCTTTTTCCTCCTCCTGGCTGGAGGCAGGTCAACTCCAAGCTTGAGCACATATAGCACTTTCTGCAAGTGGGTTACTAGGGTTTGCACTCCCATTACTCATATCTGATGTACAGGGATCTTGAGTCACCCACATACTTCGATTGGTAACTCCATGTTGGAGACTTGAGCAGCCATCCTCCTAGAAGGACCTCCTGTACCTAGCAGCTCACATATTCATGCTTGTAGGTCAGCAGTAGGTTTCTTATCCCACTTTTTCATTTCCTCTCCATACTGACAAAGGAGAGACCATAGGATACCTCTTATTGTATTATGTTTCTCTCAATTCGGTCTAATAGCAGAGCGTCTCCTCCTAATGGCTGCAATGCAGCCTCCTTCCCCTGTTGGGGAAGAATGGTGTTTACAGAGTCTCTAAGTCACTCTCTTTACAGCTGAGATCCAGGCCCGATGAGTAGTAGTGGCAGCAGCTGCATACTCTTGTACTTGTCTAAGCACATCACTCACAGTTGGTTTTAGGTCTCCAGGAACCCATAACATTACTGACAATGTATGGGTAAATGGTGGTGGTGCAGCATACACAAACTTTTGCAGCATAGGCTTAGGGCATGGCATTTCATCAAGATTTGCAATCTGACCATCATCATAAATCACATCTCACACAGCCAATTCTTTCAGATATGTGATAGCTTCCTCAAGTGTGGCTGCTCTGATCTGTGGGCAGTGTATTTCATCTGTATAGGTATATCTCTCCTTCACAGCTGACAAGAGTTGCCTCCATACGCTGATAGTTCCAGCCTTTTTCCCCAAATGCCCAATCAATACCTGCATCTTTGGCCAGGTATCCCAACTGGCTGACTTCTCTCTCATCTAATGCCATGGTATCAACCCCTTTGTTCCACCACTGGAGTAACCAAGTGAGGAGTGGTTCACCTGCAGTACAGCCTAAATCCTTTCTCAGAGTACGTAAGTTCCTCATAGAATAGGATTGAACAAGTACTTCTGGTTCTGACTCCTCCTCCTCAGATTACTCTGCCTTAGAAGGCTCTGCTCCCTTATCTGCTTGAAAAAGTTATATCCTCTCTCCTCTGATCTTGTACAAACTTTGGAGGACAAGGGCTAAGATCTGATTTGTTTTGTTTTGCTTTTCTCCTAGTCACAGGGTCAACTAGTAGCAGTGTGGATTGAGGGGGAGAGGCTGTGGTATCTACAGCAGTAGCGGCAGCAGCAGCAGGGCTTACCTCCTGAACTGGAACAGCGGCAGCATGTTGGGCAGGGGGGAAGCAGCAACTGTGGCTGTAGCAGATACACTGGTGATGTGGACACATGGAAATTATGAACTGTCTCTTGGTTCAGCGTTTCTCTACTCTTTTAAAAATCTATAGCAAAATGTTTTTATTTCTCTGGCTCATCTTTGTAGTGAAATGAGGCAACCAGGTGCCACTAATTGCCAGGGAGTGAGCATGAGCTTGTGTCAAGGCCACCTGTGCCTAATTAGGGTAGGCCCCCACTGTGCATGAGCAGGACCGGGGGCCAATAAAAGGTAGAGCTCATTGCCAGCAGGGTGAGGCTTGAGTGGCGCAGCTGGCTAAGCATGTAACGACACACCCTGAGCAATGCTGGAGGCCACGGGTTCGAGACTCCTCAAAGCCTCACCCTGCTGGCGATGAGCTCTAGTGGAGCAATAAAGGTAGTGCAGTGCTGAAAGCAGCACTTAAAGCCAAGCATGCCGAGATTGTGAGTTCCAGCGTGAGCTGAGTTTGTGTCTTAGGCCTTACCTTTTATTGGCCCCCTGGTCCTGCTCATGTGCAGTGGAGGCTCACCCTAATTAGTCACAGGTGGGCTTGACACAAGCTCATGCTCACTCCCTGGCAATTAGTGGCACCTGGTTGCCTCATTTCACTACACATCTTAATTTACATTATTTAGAAACGTATCAGTAAATAAAAGCCTGGTCTGCCAGATTCTGTTTGAAATGTATCAGCCAGCAGACCCTTTCCTCTGACAGAACTAGATAAAATGCTAATGAGACTGGATCCTGATAACAAAAACTGAAGAAATACGGAATATCAAGGAAATCCCCAAAATCGCAAGCCTCTGACAATAATTAATGAAAACAGACAGAACCCTTTTTTTGTTATAAAAACTCAGAGGGAAAAGGAGACACTGCTTCTTCGACTTTGGCTACATCTATGACTACAAATGCATCTACAGTACCAGATCAGCAGCGCACCAAGAGCCTAGGAGCGACTCCAGGACCTCGCCTGTGACCAAACAGCCCCTAGACTTAATTGCCTACTTTTTCTTTTCTTAACTACTCTTTCCCCAGAGCAACTAATTTATGTAAAACCTTTCCTAGTACAAACCTCTCTTTTAAAGGTGGCGCCAATTTTTTTTCCTTTCCCTGAAATAAATCTTTGTAAGTTGCTTAAACTATAAAACCTGTCATTTTTGCAAATTCATGTGACGCATATACGAGCAGAGGCTAATATATCCTCACAACAAAATATAAAATCATATTTACAGACCGTAACAGCTGGCAATGCTCACCGGCCATATCAGAGTTGTGGCCTTGCATGTGGGGGGTTAAGCAGTGACTGTGGGGACAAAAGCAGCAGTGCTCTCTTTATGGGAGGCAGCTCTCGCTCTCTGAGCAGCAACTCTCAATATCTGAACAGACATGCTCACTCTCACAGTTGGGATAGCTGTCTTACTCCTTCCCAAACATTAATAACACCCAGCAGGAAATTCAGAACCATAATGCTATTCTGACTAAAATCTAGTGGACTCGGTCTGAAACAAAATGGAGTGGTATAATTTCCCAAATTAAAACTATAAGTGTAATTACCAACAAAGTTTTCTATTATATGAAACACCACTGAACCATATACCACACTTTAGATCGGTATCGAAGACCATATCACAATTAGTTCTTAAGCAGCAGTTACCAAAGATAAGCCACAGAGCAACTCTAATCCTGGCTGCAAAGCGGAGGATTAATAAGGCCAAGTGCTGGGTCCTGCCAAGCCTATGCAACACAACAGGCTTGGGGAGGAGTCGCTAGAAAGCTTCCCATTGGAAAAAGAACTGAGAGTGCTGGTTGACAGTAGGCTGAATATGAGCCAGCAGTGTGCCCAGGTGGCCAAGAAGGCCAACAGCATCCTGGCTTGTATCAGGAATAGTGTGGTCAGTAGGAGAATTGATTGTCCATTTGTATCTGGCACTGGTGAGACCGCACCTTGAATACCATGTTCAGCTTTGGGCTCCTCACTACAAGAAAGACATTGAGTTGCTGGAGCTTGTCCAAAGAAGGGTGTAGCGGGAGGAGCCATTCTTGCTCCTGAAGCTCGACGAGCTGTTGGTCTCTTCCAGGACTCCAGCCACCACACAGCGCTTCCAGGGTAGAAGTGTAGCGGGAAGAGCCTTTCTTGCTCCAGAGGCTCGACGAGCTGCTTCAGGAGCAAGAATGGCTCCTCCCGCTACATTTGGTGGAGAATGCGGGCAACATACAGATGTCTAAAGAAGCAGCAGTGTGAGGAGCTGGCAACAGGAACATTCTCCCTGATTTGAAAAAATGCCTGGGCTAACACTCTCCCTGAAAGGTATGATCAGCAAGCTCTTTGGACTGGAAACCCCTGAACAGAGGGAAGCCAAGATAAGAATTCTCTCTTTGGAAGCCCCTGAGCAGAGGGAAGCCAAGAGAAGAGCAGATACAGGAGGGAGAAGAACAAAAAGTGCCTGGGCTGGGAAAAAATCCTGTATGTGTAAAAAATCCTGTAAGTTATATGTCTAAATCTTGTAAGTTATATTTTTGTGTAAAAAATTTTTGTGTGTAAAAATCCTGTATGTCTATGTCTAAATCCTGTATAAGTGTGTTCTGTACTGCCCCTCAGCGCCCCCCTCGATGCTCTTAGCTGAGTGTCCCGCGGGGCCCGAAGAAAAATCCTGTATGTCTAAATCCTGTATAAGTGTATCCTGTAATCAGTGTTGTAAAAATGTGTGTGTGTAAAAATCCTATAAGCTAGGGCAAACCGGGAAAGCTTTGTTGTGAAAAAAAAAAAAAAAAAAAAAAAAAAAAAAAGGGGGAAATGTAGAGAAACATTGTCAACCAGGTGCCGTGAGTTGCCAGTGAGTGGGTGTGAGTCCACCTGTGTCTGATTAGGACAGGCCCCTATTGGGCATGAGCAAGACCAGGGGGCCAATAAAGGTGGGACACACACCCACAGAAAAAACCTCAGCTCACTCTGGTGCAAGGCATGGAGAGGTCAGCAGCTCGTCGAGCCTCTGGAGTAAAAAGGCTCTTCCCGCTACACTTCTACCCTGGAAGCGCTGTGTGGTGGCTGGAGTCCTGGAAGAGACCAGCAGCTCGTTGAGCTTCAGGAGCAAGAATGGCTCCTCCCGCTACAGAAGGGCAACCAAGCTGGTGAAGGATCTAGAGCACAAGTGTTCAAAGTCTGAGTATGAGGAATTAAAGGAAAAGGTCTTAGGACCCTGAGGGATCCGAGAGGGGTGGAACACCGAGGGGTCGATATTCCCTCCCATTTCCTGCCCATACTCTCTAAAGGTCAGGCAGACTGGCAGCCCCACTCTTTTGCCTGTTCCTTGCTCTGCTGCTGTTCACCTGTGCTCCTTTACCATCAGCTTGCCACATGCTCTTCAGAATCCACATCCATCCGGTGCTTGGAAGAGCCGTGGAGCCCTGTCCTGAGTCAGCCCTGCCACAAGGGGAATTGAGGCACCTATACCTGTGATCATCAAGATCAGCTTGTATATATATTTGTATATATTTGTATATTTGTTCATTATCCTATGTTTTATTGCCCTTCTCTGCAGGAGAATCAGTGGACAACACACAGATTAATGTAATCCAAGTATTGCCGTTTATTGGGAGCAGCAGTAGCCCTTTTATACACAGGCAGGCAGATAACAATAATACAAACATTTTGCTGACTGGTACGACACATCTTTCGTACACCGCAGTGCATTATCTAACGGGTTAAGTACAACTCTTTATGTTTTGTCTGTGAGATGATTTCCCAGCCTGTTATTCTTCTCTTCTACTGCCAACTCCCTTATCTTTTGCACATAGCTGATCTTTCAGTAACCTTGCAGCTGGGCCTCAAGGCCCTTAGCTCACTCTGGCTAATGCTGAATAGTCAGGATTGCTCACGTCTGATTTCTTCCAAAAACTCTCCCAACACTTCTCCTGTTCTAGTAAACCTATTTCAATTTCCAACTTTTACATCTCTTGTCCTTTTTCCCCTTTTATATTTCTTTGGGAGGGTGGAAGGGGGTAATAGAGAGCAATCTGTCCTCTGGGTTTTGGTCCACCCAAACTGCTAAACCATGACACAAGTCTTGGGAGTAGCGGCTGAGGGAACTGGGGTTGTTTAGCCTGGAGAAAAGAGGCTGAGGGGAGACCTTATTGGTCTCTACAACTATCTGAAAGGAGGTTGTAGTGAGATGGGTGTCAGTCTCTTCTCCCAAGTAACAAGTGACAGAACAAGAGGAAATGGCCTCAAGTTGTGTCAAGGGAGGTTTAGATTGTAATAGTTTCTTTACCGAAAGGGTTGTCAAGCATTGGAAAAGGCTGTTTTCATGGTTTAAGCCCAGCCACTAACAAAGGACCACGCAGCCACTCACGCCCTCTTCTCCCAGCTTATGAATGGGCATCACAGCATCTTGGTTGGTGTGATATTGTCATTGATGCACTATTGAAGTAACAATTGGAACCCATTGGTCTTCAGTGTTCTAAGTGTCACAGTCCGTAACTATTATTATTATTTTATATTTTATTTGTGCCTCCAAGAGTAAGAGTTTTAGTGCTGCATCATGGGAGTGGTTCCATTCCCAGTGTTGGTGTTTTTTTAACAGGTCATATAACAGGCATGCAATCATTGAATGATCGGGAATGTGCCTTCTCCAATATTGAAATGTTCCCATAATTTCTTGTAATTCCTTTTTATTTTTGGGTGCTTTTATTTCTCCTAGGTAAGAGAGAGTATCATTAGGAATATTCCATTCCCGCCTTTCCATTTGATTCCTAGAAATTTTGTTTCTTGGGAGGGAGGTTGCCTTTTCTCCTTAGGAATTTCTATTTTCAAGCTCATTAAGTGCCCAATTATGGCATCGTAAACTCTTCTCACGGCCACCTCAGTTGGATCTTCTATCAGTGCATCATCAATATATTGATAGATTTTTACATTCGGATTGTCTTTTATCTCGGGAATGTTTTCCAGTTCATGGATAAGAGCAATGGTGGGCAAGCATGGGAGAGTGTTAACCCTGAGGCAACCACATAAAAATATATTGTATCCCATCCCAAGTAAAAGCAAAATATTTTTGATCTTCTGAGTCAATGGGAATCTAAAAACCCATATCTTTCACATAGAGGGAGGCAAGCACAGGATGTGCTACTTCCTGTATTTCTCGTACCAGATCTGCAATGTTTGGAACAGCTGCAGTCAATTTTTTGGTACCAGCATTTAATTTCCTATAATATACTATCATTCTCCATTTACCATTTGTTTTCTTTACTGGCTAGATTGGGGAGTTAAATGGAGAATGGCAAGGCACAATGGTGCCTCTGTTTTAGATCAGAAATTACTTCTCTGATCCCCTCTTTTGCTGCAACAGGAATAGGATACTGTTTAACATTGGAAATGTTGCTTTGGGGGAGGTGTGGAGCCATTTGTAACAATCTAACTTTTAGTGTGGTTGTGCCGAAGTTCCAAGTGGCTGTTTTCATTTCTCCACACCCAATCAATGAGAACATCCATTCCT
The DNA here is from genome assembly GCF_003957555.1 of Calypte anna. Lineage (NCBI taxonomy): Eukaryota > Metazoa > Chordata > Aves > Apodiformes > Trochilidae > Calypte > Calypte anna. The sequence continues at coordinate 25,299,563 of NC_044276.1, forward strand.
CATAGTATGTAAGGAATGCCATCTACTATCATTTGGGTTCAAATTAACTCCTTGTGTCCCAGTAACTTTAGGAAAATTTTAACTGTTTTTTGTAAGACAGGCTTGCCCAAGGCACCACTTATGAATATAGGGTTTAATGACAAATCAATCCCATACTTTTTTGCCACATCAGATTTTATTGTAGAGATCTGTGTGTCCGTGTCCACCACAAATGTCACAGGATAGCATTTTGGCCCAACTGTACACATGAATTCCAGATCCCTATTTTTATTCATAGCCAATCTCAGTACATTTTGCCAATCTTTTGGAGGACTCAATATTTTAGGATTTGATTATTATTTTCTGACCAATCATTTTCATTTGTAGGGATGGTCTCCCACGGTTTATTCAAGGGGTTAGTTAAATTTACTGAATTTAGATTGGTATCTCTGCCGTCTTTTTGTTTTCTTTTTATTTGCAGAGAGAGGGCTTTTTAGTTTCCTGAAATGTGTTAATTGCTAGACCTCTCCCCTGAATTTTACCTTGTGGACCATTACTCTATTAGAGTTTTTAGATGACCATATGTAAAATTGTGGCTGAAAAGTGAGGGTGGAATGTATTTTCGCCTAGCTTCCTCCTTAAGCTTTGCAAAAGGACCCAGTTCACCCTGCGGCAAATTGTTTCGTTCTTGGGAGTTTTTATTTTGGTGTGTATTATTTCTCTTCCTGCCCCCTTATTTACAACTGTCCATTCACCCCGTGGCTCCTCCTGCTGTTGAGGAAGGATCCAGGAAGGCAAGGCAGTGACAGCTGCATAAGAAAGTTTTTGATTTTCATTTGCCAGGGCCTGATGGATTTTTACAGAGGTTTCCTTGAAGTAATCACCTTCCAGCACCTCATATTTACAGCCATATTTGGTTAGTTCCTTGACCAAATTGAACCAAGTGTATTCTGTGCCCGTGTGAATTTTCAGTTCTAGATTTAATTTGTATTGCTACATTTTTCAGTTTTCCAGGCAGCTCTTGGATGAGGATATCCATTATTTCTGGTTTTAACCTTTGCATAAGAGGGCTGTCCTGGTTAAGAATTAGGACACGGTTAAGAACTGATTGAATTATACTATCTTTATGCACATTGTCCATCAGCTGGGGGAGATTTCCCCACAATACATGGGGTTCCCCCCTTGCTATGGGGTCAATTAGTCCAACATTATAAGAGGCTTGTCAAGTTAGAGACCAGGGGGATCTATGATTGCCTGTAATTAACATAGGTCCTTGCTCCCAATAGCCTGAAGCTTCTTTTTCTGAAAGTAAAATATGATCTCCTCCAGAGGATGAGACCCTTATTACATATTCAGTATCTGTTTCAGAAGGCAATCTACTAAACTGTTTTTCCAAAAAAAATTAAAAAGAAAAAAAAAGGGGGGTTTATTACTGGCAATTGGGTTTCACTTGCTGTAAGTGTAAACTTTGGTCTAAGAGGGACAAACAGTGGTCAAAGGCCAAAGTTCTAAAATTTTTATTGGTTTGGAAGTGAACAAAATGAGTGTGTGCTACATGGGGATTATTGTTGTGACCTACTTTATGAGATCCTTTTGCAGGAAGTGCAAAAATGCGTGGTTGTAGGATTTAGTGATGGTGATTGTTACCATCCGACCTGTTATTTTATATTTTGATTGTGAAGAAAAATCAGCCACTACTCATAGATGTCACATGAATTAAAAAAAATAACAGGTTTTATGATTTAAGCAAATTACAAAGGGAAAGGAGACAGTAACACCACCTTTAAAGAAAAGAAAAAACAAGAGAGCAGTTAAGTTTCATCACCGTCTGCCTGCCCTGGTCTCTGTCTGGAGGGGCAGGAATGCATAGGACCCACCTTTTCTCCTTGGCTGCTATTCTCCGCTTTTTTTCCTGCTCTACTGGTGCCGTGAGAGAAGGGGGGGGGGGGGGGGGGGGGGCGGAGGGGTGAAAAGAGTGAGGGCGCCAGTGTTCTCCTTCTTTTCTCTTTGAGTTTTTATACAGCAAAAAGGGCTCTATCTTTTCACTGTCAGAGGCTTTTTCATCTCGAGAACTTCTCTTTAATTTATTGGAAATCTTCAGTCCTTGTTATCTTGCTTAATTTATTATCTTTGTCTTGACAGAATACCAGGAGACCTTCTGATTAGCATTCTTATCTTTAGGTGCCTGCAAGGCATGATACAAAACAGAAGCTATAAGTTTGTTGTAAAAATCCAATAATTGTAATTGAGAATAGATTTGATATATTTTTAAAAGATTAAAAAAAATGCTGCATTTGACAGACAATTTCATATTTTCAAAGTGTTTACATCAGTGATTTTGTCACTAGGACTGTGATGCATTATGGGGGCTCGTCCTAGAAAAGTGAAGCTGAGTCTATTGGGGGTACTTAAAGCAAACTTGATATGGAGTATCATCTGTTGTTTTTCTTTTCTTTTTCCACTGCCTGAAAACTGTAAATAAGTTTTGTAAATAAGTATCCCAAACAAAGTCTCTCATCCTAATAACAATAGAGCGCTAACGTTCAGTAATTGCAAAATAAAGGGCAGCATAGTAGACTGCCCCACAGTAAAAATTACTGATTGTTAAAGATATCTGTGCCTCTATCCTCTGTATAGCAATACTATATGCCTAATGGGGGGGTATCAGATTTAAAGGAAAATTTATCATAACTAGTGCATACTTTTCCTGTGACTGTCCAGTCGGGGCTGCTAAAGAGCCAGATAGCCAGAGACAGCTTACAATTGATCATGTACAGCTGTGAGTATCCTCAGCTCCCCCTCCCCACTGAAAGGGAAGTAAAAAGAGGGGCCCTGGGCTAGGCCCAGGCAGGGATGGTGGCAGCAGGACACTGCTTGCAGATAGCTCACAGGGACCTCGCCTCCGTGGCTACCACCATTGATATCATCACCTGTCACCTCCTGACCAACATCCTCCGGGGACCTTCCCCAGCTCTGCAGAAGCGGTTGAGGGTGAGTGGGTGTAGAAGAACAGTACAGGAGAAGGCCTGTGTGGGATAGAGGAGTGCTGCAGATTCCCTGGCACTCACTGACCCTGAAGAAGAACAAAGAGCTGTAAATAACCTAAGGAATTTGCCATCTGGATGATGTTATGTCCTGGTACCAGGTGCCTCCGGTGGGAACAGATAGATAAGGTCGTATGTTAGTAGAAAGGGTACTTTGAGATGTAAATTCTAGATCAATCAATAGACATCAGGATACTATATAAGTGCAACAAACCACACAATAAACTGATTCTGATTGTGCACAGCAATTGGGGTTCATGCTTTCATGTCTTCTGTCATATGGTGCTCCATGTGAGGATTTCAAGACAAAGTGAAGGACTCGGGAGATTTCTGCAACTCCAGGAAGACACCCCCCAGTGAGCCGAACAGGAAGGTGAGCAAAGACATATTTGTCCTCGAGAAAAGGTAATCAAGGACTGCGGCTGGGGGAAGAATTAAGATGGACCCAATCCCAGCAGCTTCATCATGAAGTTTTGCTGCATATAGCAAGGGAACACGTGTAGCGGGAAGAGCCTTTCTTGCTCCTGAGGCTTGACGAGCTGCTGGTATGTCCATTGCCTCACACAAGAGTGAGCTCCTCTCTGTGGCTGTGTGTCCCACCTTTATTGGCCCCCTGGTAATAGGGGGCCTGTCCTAACCAGGCACAGGTGGACTCACACCCACTCTTTGGCAACTCGAGGCACCTGGTTTATCTTGTTTCTCTACATCCCCCACCCCACACCCCCCCCCCTTTTTTTTTTTTTTTTTTTTTTTTTTTTATAGCTTACAACACTGATTACAGGATTTTTACAAACACTTTCGACTGACACAAACATATACTTATATCTTACAGGATTTAACCCTAGCTTACAAACATACAACACTGATTACAGGATTTTTACACACTGACACAAACATACACTTATAGCTTACGGGATTTAAACCTAGCTTACAAACATACACTGCTGCAGCCTAGGCAAACCGTTCAATGTCAGGCCAGGCACTTTTCACAAAGTCTCTGCCTTTCCGACTTGAGTTGTTCTTCTCCCTCCTGTATCTGCTCTTCTCTTGGTTTCCCCCTGCTCAAGGGTTTCCAAAGAGAGAATCCTTATCTTGGCCTCCCTCTGCTCAGGGGTTTCCAAAGAGCTTGCTAGTTCCTCATGGGATTACGGGATATAATCCTTCCTCATGGGATTCCATACACGGGTTTTAACCCTTCCTCATGGGATTCCATCCTCCTGGCTTCCCTCTGCTCAGGGGTTTCCAAAGAGAGAATCCTTATCTTGGCTTCCCTCTGCTCAGGGGTTTCAAATCCAAAGAGCTTGCTGGTCATACCTTTCAGGGAGAGTGTTAGTCCAGGCACTTTTTCAAATCAGGGAGAATGTTCCTGTTGCCAGCTCCTTACACTGCTGCTTCTTTAGACGTCTGTACGTTGCCTGCGTTCTCCACCAAATGTAGCGGGAAGAGCCTTTCTTGCTCTTGAGGCTTGACAAGCTGCTGGTCTGTCCATTGCCTCACACCAGAGTGAGCTTCTCTCTGTGGCTGTGTGTCCCACCTTTATTGGCCCCCTGGTAATAGGGGGCCTGCCCTAACCAGGCACAGGTGGACTCACACCCACTCTTTGGCAACTCGAGGCACCTGGTTTATCTTGTTTCTCTACAAACAGGGGTTCAAAATAAACCCCCAGAAAGTGACTTTGTTATTACTATGAGTACATCATAACTGTCCATGGTATCCAGAATCAGGGACTTATGAAGTTATGGAATGGCAAAAAGTGGGTGACAAATTGACAAAGGCACAGGTCGCTGGTCAAGATTTTTCACCCGATCATTTAATAACATGGAGATTGCTAATGACTGCTATGACCGTATTATATACTCGCCGAACTAACTTGCCGATGCTATCTGATTCGTGTCCTGTTGCTCAAGAATCAGGGCAGTCCCAGAATGCTAGCAACAAGGAGAAGACTGAAAAAAATCTCATGTCGTTTGTCACAGAAAGTGCAGGAGCCGTAGCCAAGCTGCTTGTCCCTACTGACGAGGGCACGGCCACCATGGTCAAACCGCTTTTTCATGACACAGTAATACAGACTGGTCTTATTGATATACCTGCCACAACCCGATACATTGTTAACTGACTGAAACTTCACATCAAAGCTTGTCAGCAGAAGACTTGGATTCTACAGGGCATGAGGATCCTTTTGATCCAGGGGTAATGGATCCTGCAGGGGAACCGGACTTATACCCGCCCCTCGCATCTTTAAAAACTGCCACCTCTGTGGCCGTGTCCTGGTTTGGGCCAGGATAAAGGTGATTTTCTGTCTTGTACTTTTGCTTTTAGCTAAGTCTCTTGTAAGTAGTTGCACTTGTTGAAATTAACAGCAAGTTTCTCAGACAGTGTCTGCTTCTAGAACTGATAACACTTGATGTTTATAGTTACTGCTAGAGACTGGTATGCAGAGCCAAGGACACTGCTCAGCTCTGAGGAAAACTTTTGCCCTCCAGAAGGAGTAAAGAGGTCCCACCTGCAGACCTCCTTTGGGGAGGAACGGACGAGATAGATGCCAGAACTGACCAAACAGAGAATTCTATCCCATATACGTCATACTCAGTATAAATTTGAGGGATCACGAGGGCCAAGCCAGATTCCCGGATTTCCTGATTTCCTGCTTCCCTTCCTTCACCTGGCATCCTGGAAGGATCCCGTCCGTTCATCTGCCTGTGGTCCTGATCCGTGCCAGCCCATATCTGTGTGTTCCTGCCTCCAGTTCCCGACTGCTGCCGACTCCAGGAGTCCAGCCTGGACTTTCCCAGGGCTGCCCTGCAGCCTCGGTGGTGACGTGAGAGTTATTGGGGGAAAAGGAGGGAGGAATGTGGTATCCATTTTCCTGTATATTTGTATATGTTTAGTAATTTTTCCTATTTATCATTACTGTTTTGTTAAAGTTGTGTAGTTTAGTTTCCAACCCATAAGTCTCTTTCCCTTATTCTCTCTCCTTTCTTTATCAAGGAGGAGAGAGAGATTAATAGAGAACGTCTGTTATTCGGTTTAATTGCCAGGCAAGTGTTAAACCGTGACAGATTTATTGGTGCCCAACATGGGGCTTGAGCTAATTGGCTCGAGTCCAGTTTAAATTTTGACTAATTTGCCTGAACATTTTGAATTCCAACTCCAGTGAAAAAATGGCTTTGCTGAGCTGGAATCAGACCTTGTTCTTTGGAAATTTCACAGGGTTGGAGATTAAACCAATCATGCTGTACCTTTGGTATTTAGGGTATGTGATGTGTATTTTTGAAGCTGGAATGAGTGTTACTTTGTGGGTTTTCTTACGTAAGAGCTGCTTAAGAACCATCGTTGCAATATGGTCCTCAATACTGATGTATATCATGGTGCATGGTGCAGTAGTGTTTCATACAGAGATAAAAAACTTGGTTGGTAATTACACTCCCAGTTTTAATTTGGGAAACTATACCATTCCATTGTATTTTGGGCTGACTCCACCAGATTTTAGTAGCAATGGCATTTCATTTCTCAATCTTCTGTTGGGTGTTGTTAATTACTCTCATATATTGGTGAGGAGTAACACAAAAAACACAGTAATGAGATTTAGCATGCCTTTTCGGAGGCTGAGAGTTGCTGTTCGGAGAGCGAGAGCTGCTACTCGTACAGAGAGCACCCGCACTCCTGCCTCCGCAGCCGCTTCTCACCCCCCCTTGCGCAAGGGCACAACTAAGATAAGGCCAGCCAGCATTGCCAGTGTTTCTGCTACAGCTGCAGTTGCTGTCTCTACTCCTACAGACACTGCTGCTGCTCAGAAAGCAAGCCCTGCTGCTGCCACTGCTGCAGACACCTCAACCTCTCCCCCTCAGGCCACACAGTTGCTTGTTGACCCTGTAACTAGGAGAAAAGGAAAACAATGGAAATCAGAAACGCGTCTTAACCCTTCCAAGTCTGAACGAGACTGAAGAAGAGAGTGGATCAGGCCAAACTGTTTGTGTGAATTTACTTTATGTAGAATTAGAACTTGTAATATATGTTAATGAATTTGTGTTCATAACCAGTAGAATTCAGGGATAAACTAAGAAAGAAGTGACCAAAAGCAGATGAGACATGTCAAGACCCTAACGGGATTAACTTCTGTCTTGGAGATAATTAGAAGTGTAAGTCCTGGCACCACTGAGACAGCTGGGCACTGGGGGAGTGTAAACACCGGCACGAAAGGCAGGATGAGGCTGCCAGAACTAGCAGATAAGGGGAAGTTTTATTGCAAGGGTCCAATTATCCTCTATAACAAGGGGATGAAGTCATCAAGAGCAAGAAAGGTAAAAAGTTCAACCCTGAGGAAGACTTCGTTACTTCATCTGAAGACCCCCAAAGACCCCCGAACACATCCCCAAAAAGACAACTCCGCCCAGACTCCACCTGTTATGAATATGTATGTAAGGATGATGTAACCTACCCTTTTACTGTATAAATATCCTAACCCTTTCCCCTAACCCTTGGAACTCTTTGTCCAGCGCTAGCTGGGGGTTCCCCGGATCCGAAAATAAATACCTTTGCTGTTTAAAGACTCAAACTCTGTCTCTAAACAGTTTTGCTTGGCCTTTTTCGGCTTCATTTTGGCGACCGCGGCAGGACTGGACTCCGTCGTGCCGTGATCCAGAGGGGCCCGGGGACGCTTTTGGGGCCCCCCGATGAATTCTGTCGGATAAGCCTCCCCTACTCCCTTGGCTCCACGCGCGGACGGACACCAGACCTACCTCATACTGAAAAGGTATTTATATATATTTGTTTGGGTTTCGAGGCCTCTAGGAAAGAGGGGGTTAGAGTCCCCCAGGGGGTTAGAGTCCCCCAGGAGGTTTGAGCTCTTAGGATTCACAGGGACGCGGGGGACGCCCCCAGGCTGACGGATTGGAGTCCTGTCTAGCGCTGAGTTCGTCCCTCTCCGGGGTGCAATTCCCCAGGAGAACTGAAGATCACAGCAGTGGGAAAATACACTCGGTGTTGTATTGTGTTGGTAAAGGGTTTTTGGTAAGGCTGTGGTTCATATGATTATATGGTGATTGATGATCATGTTGTATTACTTGCGAGTAATATAGGCGTTTTGACTGTTTGGTGTTAATTCTCTCTTTAAGAGAATTAAGTGTGTTGGGTAATTACGCGTCCCCATCAAAGAAAAGTTTTATAGCTTTATCTTTGGGGGGGGGGATCGCGGGGGCAGCCGCAACACCGGCAGGTATTCGAGGTTTATAGCGGCATTTTGTGACCGTAGGTGGTAAAGCAACATGTGAGGTTTTGGTCTAAAAGTTTACCCGTGCAGAGTTCCGACTGAAAGTGTGTGTGTGTGCGTGAAAGTGAGTGACTGAGACGCAATTTAATTGCGAAGCGAGTGCGGATTCCCGATCTGCGTTTCCGCGCCACCCGCGAGGGGGCCGGCCAGAGACGGACAAAGCGACTGGTGTGAATGTGGATTGTGGAAACAAAAATAAGAAGTGCGCTTGAATGCTAGAATAAGTTGAGTAAGGTGTTGAAATTGTAAGTTGCTGAAATCTGAATAGAATTTGGTAATCCAGAAAGGGTTCTAATAGTTGTAACCTCGTGATTAGGCATAATGGGGACTGAACAGAGTAAGGAAATTGATGCTAAAACCCCCTTGGGATGCATTTTAAAACATTGGAAAGAACTTGGTGGAATCCCGGGGGGAAATATAAGAAAAAGACACTTGTGAAATATTGTCAAGATTGGTGGCCGCTGTATAAACTAAATGAGGGGGAAAGGTGGCCACCAGAGGGAAGTTTAAATTAAAATACCATTCAACAACTTATGTTGTTTCTCCATAGAAGAGGAAAGTGGGATGAAGTGATATATGCAGACATGTTTTTCATTTTAAGGGATAAGCCAGAATGGCAAAAGGATTGTGGAGCAAATGTATCACCCCAAGATCCCTTGGTTTTAGCCCTGGAACGGGATCAGAAGAACAGTGAAGTTAAGGAATGCTGTGGTGATGCTTGTAGTACAGGGAAACGATGCCTTAAGTCGAAAGAAAAAGCAGTGATGCAGAAAGTACCATTAGCCTCCAAGAATATCAGCCTCTTGTGCTAGGATGTGGAGTACCGCTGCCAAAGTCACAACAAGAAAGCAGCAGTAGCTTTGCAGAATTGGAAAGCGAGAAAAGAAAGGAGTTGGAAAGTGAGGAGAGAGAGGAATTGGAATGTGTTCCACAAAAACTGACAGGGGAAGACAAAGACGAGGAGAAAGCCCCGAAGGAGACAGAGAAAAAAGGTGAAGAAAAGGAAAAAGGTGAAGAAGAAAGAGAATAGAGCAGACACCGAAAACCTGAGAGATGATCCCGGAGAAGGAACTAGCCATTCATATTACACAAGGGCGACCGAGTGAAAGGAAAAGGAAAGGGAGGCAGAAATGGCAAAGATAGAAGAAAGAGCAAAATTGGAATTAGAGAAAGCGAGATTAGAAGCAAAGATAGCTAAGGTAGAAGCCAAAGCTGAGGCAGAGAGAGCAAGGCTAGAGGCAGCAAGACTAGAAGCAGAGAAAGCTAGGATAGAGGCTAAAGCTGAAGCAGATAGGGCAAAAATAGAAGCAGAGAAAGCGAGACTGAAGGCAGAAAAAGCTGAAGCAGAAAGAGCAAAAGCTCAGACCAGAGACGGTGAAGGAGAGGGAGAAAAAGAAATCCCAGAGGGCTATACAATAGCCCCTCTTCAGCAAGTAATGCCCAAATTAGGAGAACAAGCACGGATAAAAGTACCATTTACCACAAGCGACCTTAATAATTGGAGAGAGGATGTGAAAAATTTAAGGAGAGACCCAGAAGGAATCGCTAGGAGGTTTGAATTAACTGCAAAGAATTTAGACGTTGATTCGGGGGGATATTGATCTAATGCTATCTGAATTATCAGAGACAGAAAAGGAACTTGTTTTAAAAACTGGAAGGGAACGGGCTGAACTGCTACAGGAGCCTGTGGATGTCGTATTTCCGACCAGTAATCCAAACTGGGATCCAAACAACCCACGCCAATATGATTTATTGCTGCAATACAGAAGGCTAGTTGCACAGGGCTTGCGAAGAGCAATACCGAAAGCAGTAAACTGGGCAGCCCTGTTTGAACTAAGACAAGGACAGAATGAAACACCAACAGACTTTTAGAAAGGCTTAGAGCGGCAATGAGACAATATACCCCCTTAGACCCTGGGTCAGATGTAGGTAAACAACAACTGCTGGGATTGGTAATGGGGCAGTGTTGTGCAGATATCAGAAAGAAATTGCAAAAACTTGAATATCCTGCAAATAGAGATCTGGAAATGTTAATGAATGAGGCTTGGAAAGTGTATAACAACAGGGAACAAGAAAGAGACAAGAAAGAGGGTAAGAAACTTGCCAGAATTATAGCAGCAGTAAACGCATGCCCAAAGCCTCCAAGTGCTAGAGGTAGAGGGCGTGGTTATTCTATGAGAGGAAGAGGAAGGTTTCAGCAAAATAAGGTGGACCCGAATCAATGCTTTTATTGCCACCAAATGGGACACTGGCAACTAGAATGCCCTAAACTAAAAAGAGAACTTGGAGGGGCATCTGTTGTTCCAGTTGCTCATGACACTGGAGCTACCTATTCAGTCTTAAATCAGGAATTAATACCAAAATCTGATGGATTTGTACATGTTGTGGGAGCGACAGGCCAAGCAGAAAAGGCTTTCTTCCTGAAACCTCTTAAATACAAAATTGGGAAACAGATGGGGATTCATCAATTCTTATACTTACCTAATTCTCCAAAACCTCTGCTAGGGAGAGACCTATTAGAGAATTTAGGAGCTGTAATAAAATTTGATAAAAACAAACTTGAACTCCAGGTAAATGAAGAACAATTCATAACTGCCCTAAGTCTGACTATCAGTTGTGCTAAACCAGAATCTGATAATCATAGCATCACCCGAATCACAAACGGAACATATCCGTCCGTGTGGGCAACTGATGTACCTGGAAAATCAAAACAGGCTGCTCCCGTCGTTATCGAATTAATACCAGGGGCCAAACCAGTAAATAGAAAGCAATACCCCCTGAGGCTAGAAGATAGGAAGGGAATAGAGCCATTGATAGAAAGGTTTCTAGAATTAGGGCTATTGATAGAATGTGAATCAGATTTCAATACACCAATATTACCAGTCAAGAAACCAAATGGGACTTACAGACTGGTACAGGATTTAAGGGCTGTAAATGATATTACAAAGACTCTACATCCAGTGGTAGCCAATCATTATACACTTTTGACCAAACTCAAAGATAATCTGATCTGGTTTACAGTGGTAGATTTGAAAGATGCATTTTTCTGCCTACCTTAGCCCCAGAAAGCCAAAAGATTTTTGCCTTTGAATGGGAATCTGTTGGTAAAGGGAGGAAAACACAACTAACCTGGACGGTGTTACCTCAAGGTTATAAAAATAGCCCTACAATATTTGGAAATCAATTGGCCAAAGAATTGGAGCAGTGGGAGCGGCCACAGGGAGAAGGCACCCTTCTGCAATATGTGGATGATTTACTGATAGCAACTGAAACAGAAGAACAATGTGTTGAGTGGACAATCTCATTGTTAAATTTCTTGGGTTTAAATGGTTATCGAGTCTCCCAACAGAAAGCACAGCTGGTGCAAGAAAAGGTGGTCTACCTTGGATACGAGATCTCTGGAGGACAGCGATCCCTAGGAACAGCGAGGAAAGAAGCCATCTGCCAGATGCCCAGGCCTGAAACGGTGAGAGACCTGCGAGCCTTCCTGGGAGTGACAGGTTGGTGTCGCCTGTGGATATACCAGTACGGCATACTTGCTAAACCCCTCTATGGTTTGCTGAAAGAGTCTAAAAATATTCTAGTCTGGACTCCTGAGGCAGAAACAGCCTTTAAAAGACTGAAACAAGAACTAATGAAAGCTCCGGCATTAGGCCTGCCCGATGTAACAAAACCATTTTGGCTGTTCTCACATGAACGCCAGGGAATGGCCCTGGGAGTCCTAGCTCAACAATTGGGACCATACAAAAGGGCTGTGGCTTACTTCTCTAAGCAACTAGACAAAGTAAGTAAAGGATGGCCCACATGCTTGAAGGCAGTGGCTGCAGTAATCATAAACATAGAAGAGGCCAGAAAATTCACTATGGGCCAGAAAATGACTGTATTGGTGTCCCACACTGTATCAGCAGTACTGGAACAGAAAGGTGGCCATTGGCTGTCACCTTCTCGGTTCCTGAAGTACCAGGCAATTTTAGTTGAATCAGATGACATAACCATTCAAGTGACTAATGTTGTCAACCCAGCATCATTCCTAGAAGGAAGAGTGTCAGCAGAGCTAATTGAGCATGACTGTCTAGAAACCATCGAGGCTGTGTACTCCAGCCGTCCGGATCTCAAGGAGGAGCCACTCGAAGGAGCAGATGACTGGTTCTCGGATGGCAGTAGCTTCGTAAAGCAGGGAGTAAGGATGGCTGGCTACGAAGTAACTACAACAGAGCAGGTAATCGAATCAAATCCCTTGCCTGTGGGAACTTCAGCACAGAAGGCCGAACTAATAGCTCTTACCCGAGCCCTCGAGCTGGCAAAAGGGAAAAGAATTAATATATGGACGGACTCTAACTATGCTTTCTCCGTCGTACATGCCCATGGGGCAATCTGGAAGGAGCGAGGACTGCTGACTGCCCAGGGAAGACCCATAAAATATGCAACAGAAATCCTACAGTTGCTGGAGGCTGTTCAGCTCCCAACCCAAGTGGCCATAATGCATTGCAAGGGGCACCTGAAAGGTAACACCGTTCCAGAAATAGGTAATAGAGCAGCAGATGCAGAAGCTAAATTAGCTGCTGCAAGAGCCAATGATTTAGTGTTGGCCCTGGTACCAGAAGAAATGGATACTAATTTTCAACCAGAGTACCAGGAATCAGACCATAAGTGGATACAAAGAAACAAAGGTAAAATGTTAGATAGTGGATGGGGTCAGCTAGAAACAGGACAACTAGTGCTGCCAGAGAAATTAGTATGGCAATTTGTAAAGACAGAACATGACAAGGCCCATTTGGGATTGGATCCCCTTTATCAGCATTTAAAAGTTAGAATAGCAGGGCCAAAGCTGTTTACAGCAGTGAAACAGGTCACATCCCAATGTGAACGCTGTTTGAAAAATAATCCAAACATGGGAACAAAAGTACACCAGGGAGTAATTGGTAGAGGAAAATTCCCAGGGGAAGTGTGGCAGATTGATTTCTCTGAACTTCCAAGGAAAGGGGGGTATAAGTACCTCTTGGTTTTGACTGATACATTTTCTGGGTGGCCTGAAGCGTTCCCATGCAGAACAAACAAAGAAAGAGAAGTAACTAAAGTCTTGTTTAATGATATTATTCCGAGGTTCGGGGTGCCTAGGAGCATCTCCTCGGACAGAGGCTCACACTTTTGTGCTAAAATTGTGCGAGCAATAAGTAAGGCACTGCAAATCAAATGGCAATTGCATACACCCTATAGACCTCAAGCTAGTGGGCAAGTGGAAAAGATGAATCATCTTATAAAACAACAAATTGCAAAAATATGCCAGGAAACTAATTTGCACTGGTACCAAGCCTTACCTATTGCTCTAATCAGACTAAGGCTGAAGCCCCGGTCAAAAGAAAAATTGAGCCCGTTTGAAATTTTATATGGGAGACCTTATGCCATGCAGACTGTAAATAGTGAGGCTGTAGATCAAATAGGTAATCAATATGTATATGATTATGTTATAGCTGTGGGGAAACACTTTGATAAAAATGCCACGTTGGTGATGGATCACCAACCTAAGCAACCAGATTGTAAACTGCATCCTTTTAATCCTGGTGAGTGGGTATATGTTCAGAATCTTTTAGGGATACCTCTGCAAGAGAAATGGGAAGGATCCTTTCGAGTGTTGCTCACCACCTTCACTGCAGTCCGAATTAAGGAGCGACCCACCTGGATCCACTACTCCCGAGTCAAGAGGACCCCTGAACAATGCCAAGAACATTCCTGAACAAGCTCAACATTATGGACTGGCGATCTTTAGTGTTGATGTTTGGACTCTGGATAAGTATGGCCTTATCACAAAACATTGCTCAGGGATGGCCACTGTCGGGTGCATGAATAGTTAATGCACTGCCATGGGTTGGTACACCACGCGTGGCATTACACCCTGAGTCTGGCTTAAACATTCATGTGTTACGTAACGACCAGCTGTATGAGCAAAAAGACTGGAGTCAAAATAAAGGCCAATTAGACTCCTTAACAGGGAAAGAAGGGGATGAAATCCAGATAGAGTGTTAGGTAATACTGTGAAAAGACAGGACGGTGATCTAATCAAACTAACTGTGAAACCTTTGAGACCTGTGTCACTAACACTTAACCTGGGACCCAGGATATGGGTCAGAAGGGAGGGACCAGCCTCTTGCACCTGGGAAGGGGATAAAGAAAAGGAAAGATACAAAGCTCAGTGTGAAGTAAAGATAATACTGGAACATCCAATCGCAGTCACATGTGTATGGTCTAGCAAATACGGAGCTGCTTCCGACATGTTTCTTATAAAACTCACTGAGCATTCCAACGCTACAGTATCTAATAAAAAGACTGCAAAGACTCCTCTTCCAAGCTGCAACAGAGCATACAATTTGACCCAGGTAGGACCTCAAGTGGTTAGGCAATCAAATGGGTTAAAGATTGAAGCTAAGTATACTCTGTATCATGATGTACCGCATTTGCAGATAGGCATGAATATTGATCTTTTGAAGGCAATGCTTATACACCCTGACGTAAAATAATTAGTCCGTGAAGTTAACAGAACTACACAATGCATGCTCTGGCAAGTAACACATGATTCAAAAGGTATACAGCAGGTGCTAACAAAGATAGAATGAGTAGGGAAGCGTCACGCATGGGATATCTTTACAGAATGCTCCCCTGTGACTGCGCAAGTACTCCATTACCTGGTATACCCTCTAATAGTCA